>NC_053393.1:44630268-45248677 GCF_905171765.1 Bufo bufo | reverse complement strand
CTCTTTCACACTTGCGTTGTTGGGATCCGGCATGCACTTCCGTTGCCGGAGGTGCCTGCCGGATCCGTAACAACGCAAGTGTACTGAAAGCATTTGAAGACGGAACCGTCTTCCAAATGCTTTCATTGTTACTATGGCACCCAGGACGCTATTAAAGTCCTGGTTGCCATAGTAGGAGCGGGGAGCGGGGGAGCGGTATACTTACAGTCCGTGCGGCTCCCCGGGCGCTCCAGAATGACGTCAGAGCGCCCCATGCGCATGGATGACGTGATCCATGTGATCACGTGATCCATGCGCTTGGGGCGCCCTGACGTCACTCTGGAGCGCCCGGGGAGCCGCACGGACGGTAAGTATGCTGCTCCCCTGCTCCCCGCTACACTTACCATGGCTGTCAGGACTTTAGCGTCCCGGCAGCCATGGTAACTATTCAGAAAAAGCTAAACGTCGGGTCCGGCAATGCGCCGAAACGACGTTTAGCTTAAGGCCGGATCCGGATCAATGCCTTTCAATGGGCATTGATCCCGGATCCGGCCTTGCGGCAAGTCTTCAGGATTTTTGGCCGGAGCAAAAAGCGCAGCATGCTGCGGTATTTTCTCCGGCCAAAAAACGTTCCGTACCGGAACTGAAGACATCCTGATGCATCCTGAACGGATTTCTCTCCATTCAGAATGCATTAGGATAATCCTGATCAGGATTCTTCCGGCATAGAGCCCCGACGACGGAACTCTATGCCGGAAGACAAGAACGCAAGTGTGAAAGAGCCCTTACTCCTTATTCACACCTGACAATGCAATTGCACCTTTAGTTTACAGTTTCAAATGAAATAGGATTACAATATATACAATGCCTTGAAAAAGTATTCATACCCCTTGAACTTTTCCACATTTTTCACGTTACACCCACAAATGTAAATGGATTTTATTGGGATTTTATGTGATAGACCAACACAAAGTAGCAAAAATTTGTGACGTAATGAAAACATGATAGATGGTTTTCAAAATTCTTCATAAATAAAAATCTGGAAAGTGTGACGTGCTTTTGTATTCACCCCCCTGAGCCAATTCTTTGTAGGACCACCTTTTCACTGCAATTGCAGAGAGGACGTGACAGTTGCAGAGAGAGCAGAGCCTCTAGGTGTAATGGTAACGCCCCTGTTGCTCCTAGAGGCTCATTTGCATATAATAAAACATCATTTTTCCCAGCAATGTGGGCACATATGACCATGGGACCAACACAGATGCCTTCAGCTGCCAAGCGCACATGTAACAGGTCAGCCAGTGTCATAGGTACAAAACTGCTGACAGATACCTTTTAAAGGGGTTGTCCAGCTTTATGGACATTTTTAACTATCGATAGCAGTGTGGGCTACCTGTTGGGAAAACTCCTACTCGCCAGCTCCCTGCTACTCCGTCCCGGCTCCCTGACTCCCTTCTGCTCCCATTTGGAAAGTGACATTTAACTGTAAAATAAGTAAATGCGAACAGGAAGGGCTGTGGAAACAGTGATATAGAGAGTGGATTAGATGTCCAGGCCTTCAGGGCGAGGTACCTGATACGACGGTCATTAATCAAGTGTCCATCAAAGGACGAGACAAGTCAAAAGGTTTTCCACGTTATCTCTCTGGAAACTAATACGACGTCTTCAAAAAGGCTAATTTTATCGGCGGATGACGGACACTTGTTTATTACACGTCTGACATCGTCACCCAGAGTTGGCCCCTCAGGAACAGCTACAATGGACCCTCAAGACGCAGGTTTTTTTATTACTCCATTGACGTAGCCAAATAAAGGCTTTGACAGACCTGCCGTAGCTTTTATTGGCAGCATTTGGGGTCCATTATATCACTTATTCATGTACTGTCTGGTGGGGGTTGTCCTTTCCGAGTGGGATTTTATTTTATTTTATTTTTTTACGCCATACACGGTACAGTATAAATAGTATGACATTATTGTAGGGCTTGTTACAATTGTGTCAATACCACATATCTATTTTTTTTATATGGGGACTAATGTTGAGCGAATTCCGAATTTCAGGGAAAATTCTATTCGCCGCAAAGCCGAATTTCCTCGTGCTTTGTGGTAGCGAATCGATTTTACCTGAATGGCGGTAAATTATATATTTTTTACCACATTGATTTGATTGCGACGAGCCGGCGGCCAGCATCTTCATTAAAGATCTTACACAAAATCTCGTGCGCGGTGACGTACAGTATGATGTCACCACGCCGGCCGACCTGATAACGTCATCATGGGCCGCGCAAGATTTCACACTAGATCTTTGATCAAGATGGAGGTGGCCGGCCTGTCGCAATCAAACGGATGAGGTAAGTATGATTTTCGAAAAATGTTCAATTTTTTTTTACACTGTATTACAGCTATGAATGCGGCATCTGAGGGGTACAATGATGGGGGGGGCGCGCGATGGCCTCTCCCTGTCATTGTACTCACTACTTACAAAGAAATGCGCTTCGTGATAAAGTAATTTGTCACAAAGCAATTTTTTTGCAGCTGAATCAAACTTTACAATACTTCTCTCATCTCTAATCTAATTGGTAAAAAAAACTTGGATCAAGAGGTTTCTCTGACTCCGGCCATTACGACAGGCTGTGATCACCCACTTAACCACTGGGACTCCTTTTACTCCATATTCAGGCCTGGCAATGCTATTGCAATTTTAGTGTACAGGATGTCCACAGGCAACGGAAAAAATCTGTTGCGTATCCGTTGCAAATCTTCTAAAATGAACAGTAAAAATCCGCAGAAAGGAGTGACAGGCTGCATATTTAGGCTACATCTACACGACGACATTTGTCGCGCGACACTTTGTTGCACTAATGTCGCGCGACAATTTCTATAATGGCAGTCTATGGTGTCGCACTGCAACATGCAACAGTCGCAGAAAATCCATTCGAGATGGATTTTTCTGCGACTGTTGCGTCGTAGTCGCAGCATGTTGCAGTGGGACACCATAGACTGCCATTATAAAAATTGTCGCGCGACATTAGTGCAACAAAATGTTGCGCTACAAATGTTGCAGTGTAGTTGTGCCCTAAATGTCGTCGTGTTGACGTAGCCTTAATGTGTGCACCACAGGTTAATTTCCAAGCATTTTTAATAATGCACATAAACTTATTTTTTTCCGTGTCCGTTACGTTTTTTTTTGTGGCTCGTATGCGGAACCATTCACTTCACTTAGTCCGCAAAAAAAAAAAAAAACGGATACAATGCGGATGTCACACGGACATTATCTGTATTTTTTTGCAGATCCGTGTTTTGCGTACCGCAAAATAGATCCAGTTGTGTGCAGTTGTGTTATAGTAACAGCCCTGGACTTAATAAATGTCCCGAGGTTCTCCTGAAATAGTTCCTTCCAGAAAACCCCACCATACCTGTCCTGTATTTGGTGTTCTATTTTACAACCATTTATTGCAATGAGGCTGAGCTGCAATACCAGACACAGCCTGAGGACAAGGGTGGCGCTGTTTCTGGATTTATCATATTCTAAAAATGAGGTCTGTTCCATAACGAGGCATGACTTAAATCTGGGCCCCAATGCAAACTCTATAAAGTATTTATAATACTCATGTCTTCATAGGTGGCAGAGGGGCCTTTGGGAAGACCCTCTGCATCCCATGAGTATGTACCGTTCATTGACCTTGTCCTTTATTTTGGCACTTGATTATTATACGAAAATTTAATGTTGAAAAAAAACACAATACAATACAGATGTAGCGGTGTTGACTTTTTTGCGTACTGCATTGTTTATGCTCCATGATAATTCAGCGAGTGCAGAATGCAATGTAAATCTATCTCTAGTATATGAATGTGCCACACTAATAACTCAGCTCTCCTATATCTGACAATCACGACTCTGCTATACTCATATACAGCCTGGGAATTATTATGTATAACTTATTAAGTATGTGAAATATGTGTCCAGTGGACACATATAAGGAGTGGGTGGTAGATGGAAAGTGCCCTGGGTGCTGTAAATAGCTTTGTGGTCACTAAAATATTCACATTTTTTCCTTACCGCACAACACAAATGCCATCGCTACTTCCATGAACTTCACCGTTAAAGGGGACATGTCGTCATATTCCGAAATAAACATAGTGGGGAACAGCCCCTCCAGAGACTTTGCTGGGGTCATCTCTCATCAGATCAGAGCCTCCAAATAATTCTCATTAGCATCTAAATCATGTGCAGCATGCCCCTGTGCAGAGCACAGGAGTGGTAGTGGACCCGATGAGATGTGTCACGCCACTGCAATAAAAAGATGGAGCAAGGAATCAGGCCAGAAGTAAAAGAACAAAAGTCTCTCTTTACTAAATGGAAGATGAGAGCAACAATACATCCAGCAGTAGTTTGCACAAAGTGCAATTTCTCTCTCCAGATGATTAGGTGTGGTGGCTGATGATGGCACAAGTATACTAGCAATAAGCTGGCACTTGTGGCTATAGGTGTCCACTTGTGAAAAGCTGGCATGTGAGTCTGCCTGCCCTGGACTGTGGTGATGGGTGTCTCAACATGTTTCCCTTCACCTGCAGCTGAGTTTGTATAGCTGTAGTGCTGATCACTCTGCTGACTGTATACACTGTAGCTTGCAGATTATCTGTGGCCTGTGACTCTGCAGTTTCCCTGGAATAGTGGTCCGCTGGATCTCTAGTTCTAAAGGCCCTTGGAGTGGGAGCACATAGACACTCCAGGCTTGCCGAGCTAACTCCCCCTTCTGACAGGAAATCAGAGTAGGCTGTGCCTATAAAGAGGATTATAATGGAGTGGTTAGCTCTATTCTCAGTGCCACCGATACGCCACCTGCTGGTGTAATAGCGCATAGCATGTCAAAAACATTACATTACAAACCCAAACTTTGCAGATACCCCTAGGTCTGGGGTGCTGCACGTGCCAGAAGAAGTCTACAGCAGAGGGGAAATGCCGGTGCTTGTTATGTGATACTTTGTACTCAAACAATGTTTCTGCGCTGTGTTAGGGGCCGGGACCTAAATTTACAAACATTTTACACCTGCTACCATGTGTAAATGTTGTCGAAAAACTTCTCCACACAGGGTGTAGAGTGATTTTTTATTTTTTTTTGCAGGTGCGTGTAATAAATTGGAGTCTTACGGCAGTGCGGGAGGGAGTCTAAGACCGGCGTATAAAGCTGGTCTTAGTCAACGACCCCCATTGTGTTAGACATCTCCATCGAATACCGTGGCAGTCACGGAGGCGTTCAGGAGCACAACTAAGGAGGAGGTTGAGGACCAGGTAGAGAAGGGGGTGACACTGCAGAACGCTTCTGGGTCCTGACTTGCTGTTTCAGTTCTGCAGAACGCCATGGCTGATTGCGTGTGCAATACTCCAGATGGGGCATCTGCAATAGCTTGTTACATTTTGTATTAATGTCATGTTATGTTTAGGGATGAGCGAATCGACTTTGGATGCTTCATCTGAAGTCGATTCGCATAAAACTTCGTTGTAATACTGTACGGAGCGAGAGCTCTGTACAGTATCAGAATGTATTGGCTCCGATGAGCCGAAGTTATTACTTAGCGAAGTCTCACAAGACTTCGTGTAATAACTTAGTGAATTAATTATTACTGTAAAAAACCTTGATACTGAACTCGGGTTTGGTTCCAAGTGGGACCTTGGAACCGAACCCGAGTTCAGTATCAAGGTTTTTTACAGTAATAATTAATTCACAAAGTTATTACACGAAGTCCCGTGAGACTTCGCTAAGTAATAACTTCGGCTCATCGGAGCCAATACATTCTGATACTGTACAGAGCTCCTGCTCCGTACAGTATTACAACAAAGTTTTATGTGAATCGACTTCGGATGAGGCATCCGAAATCGATTCGCTCATTCCTAGTTATGATATATATATCTTCTGCATGTTTCAGGAATGATAAGGTATGGTTGGCATTAGAAACTGAACTTTTCCTCTTGGTGGGAGTGGGCTGATCCTACTTCCAGCCAGGAGGGGGCGCTCTAGAGAATTCTAGAGTTAGCTTAGTAAACCTGGAGTGAGAGAGCACGTCCACCAGCTCCTTGTGCCCTGGGACTAAATATACAGACCCTGATTTATCATACCTTTACTCCAGAATTCTGGAGTCAAAAAGTCACAAAATAGGGCTTTTGTGACTTTTTTGCACTCTCTTGTGCAACATTTAAGTGCTTGCACAGAAAATGTGTGATTATTTACATGCACTTGCGCAAAATTTTGTGAGTCTTTGCATTTTTACACCACTCACTCCAGTTTTGTAATATGGGTGGAACAGTGGGTGTGGTTAGCTATGTTAATGAGTGAACGGTTATTCTAAGCTGGATGTACCTGCACTCATCAGATCGCAGAAGCTAAACAGCTTAAGGCCGGGCAAGTACCAGATTGGGAGACTGGTTGGGAATCCCCGGTTCCGTTGCATGTGGGTAGAAATACATGGAGGCAAAAACAATAATAAATTATTAATAGGAGTTTATTATAAACCACCTAATATACCAGAGTCCACAGAAAATCTAATACTAAAGGAGATAAACGAGGCGGCAAATCATAATGAGGTGGTTATTATGGGGGACTTCAACTACCCAGATATAGACTGGGAAACTGAAACTTGTATATCTCATAAAGGAAACAGGTTCTTGGCAATAACAAAAGACAATTACCTTTCCCAACTGGTTCAGGACCCGACTAGAGGGACGGCCATACTAGACCTGACAGAACAACAGATGTGCAGGTCGGAGGACACCTGGGAAATAGTGACCATAAAGTAATAACCTTCCAATTATCATTCAGAAGAGTGTTTCTTCAAGGAGAAACAAAAATACCAAACTTCAAAAAAGCTAAATTTAGCCAACTAAGAGAGGCCATAGGCCAAACTAACCGGGTCAAAGTCCTCAAAAATAAAAATACAGCCACAAAATGGGATATTTTTAAAAGCATCCTAAAATCTAATTGTGAGAGGTACATACCGTATGGGAATAAAAGGTTAATAAGGTACAAGAAGAAACCAATGTGGATAAATAGAACTGTAAAGAAAGCAATAAATGACAAAAAGAAAGCATTTAAATCACTAAAACAGGAGGGTACCGAGGAAGCACTGAAAAACTATAGAACATGTAAAAAACAAAAGCAGCCATACTAGAGACCGAGAGATTAATTGCCAAAGAGAGCAAAACTAACCCTAAAATGTTCTTCAATTATATAAATGGTAAAAAGTATAAATCTGAAGGTGTCGGCCCTGTACAGTGTAATAAGGGGGGAGTTACAGAGAGAGATGAGGAGAAAGCAAAGCTATTAAATATTTTTTTCTCCACTGTATTCACTGAAGAAAAGAAACTGTCAGATGAAATGCAGAATGTAAAAGTGAATTCCCCATTAAAAGTGCCCTGTCTGACCCAGGAAGAATTACAGTGGCGTCTTAAAAAGTTTAAAATAGACAAATCACCAGGACTAGATGGCATACACCCCCGTATCCTAAGAGAATTAAGTAATGCAATAGCCAGACCCTTATTTCTGATATTTAAGGACTCCATACTGACAGGGAGTCTTCCACAGGATTGGCGCATAGCAAATGTGGTGCCAATATATTTAAAAAGGGTACAAAAACAGAGCCGGGAAACTATAGGCCGGTAAGTTTAACATCTGTTGTGGGTAAACTGTTTGAAGGTTTTCTAAGAGATGCTATCTTGAAGTACGTCAATAAAAATAAGCAAATAACGCCATATCAGCATGGCTTCATGAGGGATCGGTCATGTCAAACTAATTTAATCAGTTTCTATGAGGAGGTAAGTTCTAGACTTGACAGTGGCGAATCAATGGATGTCGTATATCTGGACTTCTCCAAAGCATTTGACACTGTACCACATAAAAGGTTGGTATATAAAATGAGAATGCTCGGACTGGGAGAAAATATCTGTATGTGGGTAAGTAACTGTCTCATTAATAGAAAACAGAGGGTGGTTATTAACGGGTCACTGTCACTAGTGGGGTACCTCAGGGGTCAGTATTGGGCCCTATTCTCTTCAATATATTTATTAATGATCTTATAGACGGATCGCACAGTAAAATATCAATTTTTGCAGATGACACTAAACTGCGTAAAGTAATTAACACTGAAGAGGACAGTATACTGTATATATACTACAGAGGACAGTATACTACTACAGAGGGATCTGGATAGACTGGAGGCTTGGGCAGATAAGTGGCAGATGAGGTTTAACACTGACAAATGTAAGGTTATGCACATGGGAAGGAATAATGCAAGTCACCCGTACATACTAAATGGTAAAACACTGGGTAAGGCCTTATGCACACGTCCATTGTTTTGGTCCGCATCCGAGCCGCAGTTTTGGCGGCTCAGATGCGGACCTATTCATTTCAATGGGGCTGCAAAAGATGCGGACAGCAGTCCGTGTGCTGTCCCCATCCGTTGCTCCATTCCGTGGGCCGCAAAAAAAATATAACCTGTCCAATTGTTATCCGTGTTTTGCGGACAAGAATAGGCAGCTATATCAATGGCTGTCCATGCCGTTCCGCAAATTGCGGAACGCACACGGACGCCATCTTTGTTTTGCGGACCGCAAAACACACAACGATCATGTGCATGATGCCTAACACTGACATGGAAAAGGATCTAGGAATTTTAATAAACAGCAAACTAAGCTGTAAAAACCAGTGTCAGGCAGCTGCTACCACAGCCAATAAGATAATGGGTTGCATCAAAAGGGGCATAGATGCCCGTGATGAGAACATAGTCCTACCACTTTACACATTACTAGTCAGACCACACATGGAGTACTGTGTACAGTTCTGGGCTCCTGTGAACAAGGCAGACATAGCAGAGCTGGAGAGGGTCCAGAGGAGGGCAACTAAAGTAATAATTGGAATGGGGCAACTACAATACCCTGAAAGATTATCAAAATTAGGGTTATTCACTTTAGAAAAAAGACGACTGAGGGGAGATCTAATTACTATGTATAAATATATCAGGGGTCAGTACAGAGATCACTCCCATTATCTATTTATCCCCAGGACTGTGACGAGGGGACATCCTCTGCGTCTGGAGGAAAGAAGGTTTGTACACAAACATAGAAAAGGGATCTTTACGGTAAGAGCAGTGAGACTATGGAGCTCTCTGCCTGAGGAGGTGGTGATGGTGAGTACAATAAAGGAATTCAAGAGGGGCCTGGATGTATTTCTGGAGTGTAATAATATTACAGGCTATAGCTACTAGAGAGGGGTCGTTGATCCAGGGAGTTATTCTGATTGCCTGATTGGAGTCGGGAAGGAATTCTTTTCCCCTTAAGTGAGGAAAATTTGGTTTCTACCTCACAGTTTTTTTTTGCCTTCCTCTGGATCAACTTGCAGGATGACAGGCCGAACTGGATGGACAGATGTCTTTTTTCAGTCTTAAAAACTATGTTAGGGTGGGTTCACACTAGCGTTAGGGATTCTGTTATGCCTTTCCGTTATACCATGGTTATAACGGAAAATAACAGAATGCCTAGACAGAATGCAAAACGGAAGCCTTTAAAAGGGATTCTGTTTGCTCTCCGTCCTAATAGAAGTCTATGGGAATCAAAACAGATCCGTCTGGTTCCCGTTTTGCAAGACGGAAAACAATGTCCTGTCGACAGTACTTTGTTTTCCGTCTTGCAAAACGGGAACCAGACGGATCCGTTTTGATTCCTATAGACTTCTATTAGGACGGAGAGCAAACAGAATCCCTTTTAAAGGTTTCTGTTTTGCATTCTGTCTGGGCATTCCGTTATTTTCCGTTATAACCATGTTATAACGAAAACCCTAACGCTAGTGTGAACCCACCCTTACTATGTTACTATGTTCCATATGTTACTATCATTTTTCTCAGCAATCCGGGCACATATGAACATGGGTCCAACACAGATGCCTTCAGCTGCCAAGTTCACATGTAACATGCGATCTGCAAATCACGGATCCGCAAAACACTGCTGCGATCTGTGTGCCATGTGCACTTTTTTGTGGACCCATTGACTTCAATGGGTCCATGGTCCATATTTTGTGGACTGAACATATTCAGTCTTTTTGTGAAACAGACATACAGATATGGAAAGCAAAAAGATAGAACATTTCCAATACTTGGCCACAAAATGCGGACTACGGACCTATTGAAGTCAATGGGTCCCCAAAAAATGTCAATGCAACAGGACCGCAAAATACATACAGTCAGGTGCTGTAATGGCGGTTGACTTGTCGCCATTGTTCTGTGCACGCAGGCGTCAGCTCCTTGTTGAATTGAATTTGTGCCGTTGTGATTTCATAGGCACAGGCCTATGAAATCACTTCAATAGAGCTGAGCTACCAGATGCAACCCTTGGACAGGCGTGGTGCTTTTAATGGAATACGGTAGCCATATTTTTCCCAAAACCTGGGCAACTCCTTCAAAATATTCAACGTTGAGCACGCAAATATTCTATATCATGTACATAGTCAATAACATTCCATTTTTTATTTCTATCATGTTACATGATTTTATTAGGCACTGCAAACTATTATAGGGCACCACTTTCTTATGATGATGATTGTGTTTCCTTGGTTTTCCAGTAGCAATATTATAATTAAGCCCAATATGAAATCTTTCGTACTATAAGTCTTTGTGGGTGGTTACCTCCATGAAGGTCTTAAGATGTTGCTGTATCTTCAGTCAGTTGACAACAGATCTCAATCCTACTGAATACATTGTTGGGCACTGGCAAAAGTTCAAGATGACCACTTAGAACCAGATGTTGGTGGGACTTCGTTGGACAGATGGAATTCACTGTTGTTCAAGAACCTTTCAAAGGATACATATGCCTTGGTGTTGATAGGGAATGGTTCTAGAGACACATAGGCCTTGGTGTTTATAGGGAGTGGCTCCTTGGACACATGTATTTGGGTATAAATGGGAACTGGTTTGATAGAAAAGTCTTCTCTTTTGTACATTGGATACCATGCGTTAGACACATAAACTCCAACATCGCTGTAGAAATTAAGATCAGGGTTCGTTAACTGGTAAAATTTGGTGGAGCTATCTTGTCTTCTATGAATGCTATTGTCTCCCATAGGCTTATTACTATAGATTTTGCAAATTGTGCAAGGCATCTCCAATATAGATGTAGGTACTTCACAGGGTAAACTTATTTTCATGACTGATGGTTCTTTCACTTGGAGATGAATTGTCTCAGGCACAGGACATGTATTATGTTTCTTTGTGTCTAGAAGAGGAAGAATTTAAATATATGAAATTCAGTATTTTTCGCTTTATAAGACACACCTAGGTTTTAGAGGAGGAAAATAATTAAAAAAACATTTTTTCATCAAACCTCAGATCAGACCCCCAATCTTCATCAGACCCCCAACCTTCATCATACCTCAGATCAGACCCCCGTATCAAACCCCAGATGAGACCCCCATATCAGACCTATATCCGACCCCATATCAGACTTAAGATAAGACCCCCCCATACCAGACTAAAAATAACTAAATGAACTTAGAGTACCTCTAATGCTCCAGACAGCACTGCCACTCTGCACATCCAGTCGCTCTTCCTGCACTCCCCGCTCCCTGGTCTTCTCTAGGCCCTCGCAGCACTGTGACCTGATGCCGCACAGTGGCAGGTCATAGTGCACGGACTACATTCTTATGCTGTATGCAGTCAGGACGGTGCAGCGCAGACCTGAAGAAGACCAAGGAGCGGTGAGTATTAGCAGCGCTAGCAGTGTTACAGTCACCTCTCCCCGCACTGACTGCATACTGGTAAGCGACCCCATAGTGGAAGCACTCACTAGAATTTGCTTTATAAGGCAAAATTCTTTTGAGGGCAAAAAAGTGCGTCTTATAAAGTCAAAAATACGGCATATGAATATTCATTATATCACCTAATGTAAACTAAAAAGGCATCAAGTCCAGTAATGACTGCAACAAAACACCTGGAATTACTTGGATTTCTGCATTGATTACTAATTAATGCAGTTACAATTATAGGTAAACACAATCTAACTAAACTGGTAACATACAAGCCGTTGTACCGTTCATGTCTGTTGTTAAGCACATTGAAAAGATATTCACAGTGAAGCAAGAAAAAGAAAGTGAACCCCTCCATTTAGTATCCTGTAGATCCCCTTTAGTAGGATTTAGCTCCACCAAAGGTTTCCTGTAGCTGCAAACAAGATGTGCACAACAATAAGGAGAAATTTTGGACATTTCCTCCTTGCAAATGTGTTAGTGACTTTTCCAAGAGCTAATTGGCAAAGACTGGTTCAGCTGAGATGAGATTGGCCGTGTGGGTTTTGCAGGTACTTTTCCCAGTAAATAAAGGCACACAAAGCATGGTTACTGGAAAATATTTTCTTCTCAAGAAAGATTGGTTAATGATTTGATGCAAACCATGATTGGATGCAAACAACTCTCAGAAAACCTCAGAAGACATGTTATAGAGATGCAATGTAGTGATCTACAGTATCTACATCAATATTTCTTGGATACCTTGTGTGTGCACAGCCCCCTTCAAGTCATCTTGATATTTAAGGTCTCTGGCTTGTTCAGTCCAAAAAGCAAATCTCCTTTTTCAACCATTCTTTAGTCAATTTACTTGTGGGATTCGGGTCATTCTTGTGTTGCATCACCCAACGTATCTTCAGCTTGAGCTCATGGATGTTGCCCTTACATTCTCCTATACAATGTTTTCATGTACCTTAATTGTTCCCTTAATGATAACAAGGCCATGATCCTCCCTCCACCATGCTTCATCATAGGGATGAGGTTTCGGTGTCGATGTGCAGTGGTTTTGTTTTCATCCAAACATAGCATTGCTCATTTCTCCACTTTTGTCTCATCTGTCAATAAAATATTTTCCAAGCAGCGAAGTGAAACATTCAGGCAAACTTGAGACAGGCAGCAAAGTTTTCTTTGGACAGAAGAGGTTTCCTTCGTGGTGTCCTTCTGTGAACATCACTCTTGTTGTGTTTTTATAACAGTGGATGCATGAACAGAGGTTTCTGTAGTTTGTAGCGCCTTTTATATCTTTTACTGTTATCATTTTGTTCTTTCGCAACTCTTTCATGTCTGCCAGATGTTATCTTAAACTCATCTTTATAGGATACCCACTCCTAGGTACTGTAGATCACTTGTATTACCATGGATTGATGTACACCCAGGTCTTTAGCTGTGCTTTTGTAGCTTTTTCCAGCTGCATGCATCTTTATTACATGTCTTCTGAGGTTATCTGACCAATTTTTGCATCAAATCATGGTTTGCATCAAAGCATTAACCAATCTTTCTTGAGAAGAAAAGATTTTCCAGTAACCATGCTTTGTGTGCCTTTATTTACTGGGAAAAGTACCTGTAAAACCCACACGGCCAATCTCATATCTGCTGAACCACCCTTTGCCAATTAGCTCTTGGAAAAGTCATTAACACATAGGTTCACTTACTTTTTCTCTGTGGAAGTTTACTCAGTATGCTCAATAAAATATATGACTGGTACAACTGTGTGTGTCCGTATTGCAGTCCGCAAACCGAGGATCTGAAAAATACGGACAACTTCCATATGAATCTCCAATTTTCTCACTTTCGTTACTAGAAATGACCATTCTGGTCGCAATAAGAGCAAGAACAGGACATGTTCTATAATTTGCAGAATGGACGCAAGATGCAGACAGCACACGGATAACATCCTTGTGCTGTCCATTTTTTTTTTGCGGACCCATAGAAATGAATGCATCCGTGTGCAATTTTAAAACAATGTGGATCGGACACAGATGCAAAATACGGTCATGTGCATGAGGCCTGATGCTAAGTGACTTCATCCAAGGTTACAAGACACTTTGGATGAAGTCTCTTGGCTTCCAGCGTACATTGAGCAGATCATGATCTGTGAAAATAAGCAGTCATTCAGTGATATATAATATACATATAAACAGGGCCGGATTAAACATTGGTGAATAGGCCATCAATATCAGAGGTCCAACCGCTGGCACCACCGCTGATTAGCTGTTTGAAGGGGCCCCAGAGCTTGGGTGAGCTCTGTAGCCTCTTCAAACTATACCGAGCACAGCGCCTCTCATTATATAGTGACCGTGTTTGGTATTGCAGCCCTATCCCATTCACTTGAATGGGACTGATGGAAATGACATGACAGTGAAGTGGCTTCTTCCAACAGTCGATCAGCAGAAGTCAGGGTTTGTTGTGCCTTTTCATAGGTATATGCATTGATCTCCAATTATTCTAGTCAAGATGAATGTTTATTGCCTTTAAGAGCCATGCTCGACTATATTTACAATTTTGTATGTCTTGAGTAGGCCAAAGTAAGGTCGTACAAAGGTTTCTGTGTAAAATGGTTTCTACTCTTCAGTGTTATTCTTCTCATTAATGTACAAGTCTGAGAAGAGGCCTGTCCTTGTCTACTTATAAATTTATGACGGGAGATAAAGATAAGCTCTATGCAGCTGGTGACAATTACCTATACAATTAGGTATTTATTATTAATGAAGCAAAATATATAATATGTATGTATTCATTTAATGAGCCTTAGTTAGTCCTTAGCATAAGACAATCAGTAGGACATATATATATATATATATGTATTTGTTTATATTATATTGTTATATGTTACGAAGACAACATGTATCCAGTATATTATATATATTTCTCATTAGGAGAATATTTGTCTCTAAAAGAGTGTCTGCAAAGATCTGTGTTTTGTAACAATTAATCACATCTTTGGTATGACAGGAGGTACTGATATCTCTGTGAGAAATCAAGGCCATTTATATCATTATGATCCATAAATCAACAGTGAGAAACATTCAGAGAGACGCCTAGAGGTCTGTCTCTAATTGCTACAAGTGTCAGAATTAATCCCTATAGCTTTGAATTAAAGCTTCTAAGGTCAAATGTATAAAATGCATTTTATTCAGACTTACATAAGTTAACCCTTTATACTATGATGCAAATAGCTTATACAGCAATGCCACCTAGGTATCAGTAGGTGACATTACAACAGTAGCAAAAGTGCATTCTGGGTAAGGTTATGATGTCACATTTTTTATCAATGGTCACGCCCATCTGACAATGATTGGAAAGTTCCAAACTAGGAAGGTGTGTCTAACTGATAAGTTTGTGATCATAAACCATACACAGAGAAAGGAGAGAAAAAAGAGGAGAAAGAGAAAACAAGTGGAGCTCTCTAGAGGGGTCTATAAAGATGAAAGCCATGGTGAGATGCGTATGATGGACCACCCAGCTTTCCTAGGAGCAGAAGTGAGATTCCTACTAGGACTTGGTAAGAGACACAGAAAATGATATTTCATTTTATTAAGACTAATTTGATAGTGTGGGTGAAATTATACCATCTAGATTGGCGAATAAATAAATAATTAAATTAATTGATCATCTCCATATTGAGATGTAGTCTTAGGATATTGTGAGGCTTCATTCTACCTGCAGAAGAATCTAGACTCATAATCTAGCAAAGCATTAAAAGATTGCTTATATATATAGAGAGAGAGAGAAGAAAAGAAAAAAAGCAGCACACATTAAACGCGGGTGCAAGTCCTCCTGGGGGCCTCTGACCAAGGTCCCAAATGCATATAGAAGAAAAAAAGGCAGCACTCCAAAATTGATGAAAAAAAGTGGACGGTTTATTCACCCATCTAGCAGCAACAATTTCATAATCACAAATCGATAATTAGACAATAAAGTGCAAGTGTCATCTGTCGTCATGATTATAATCACGACGACAGATGTATTGCATTTTGAATATTGCTATATTTTTGACGCACTTGCACTTTATTGTCTAAATATATTGATAGAACATTCTTCGCCAAGCTAAGTGATGGATTCCCACAAGAAAGACTTGTTTCAAGTCCTTCCCATTTAAGATATGGTCTAGCAAAGATCCTAGATCCCTGTTATTTGTCTTAATAGTCTTACCAAAGTCATATATGTGAAAATAGTCCAGGATGGGGCGGAAGGATACAGTTATCTCTTCTAAGTTATATCCTTGGATGGATTTGCCCATCTTGAAGTCATGTGATGTGTAGTTGGTTAGAGGGGGATGGAATGTATTTAGCATTCTATATTGATGTCTAGGATTAGACATTCCCATCCTGGTATCATGAGGTTTTCTCTGAACAGAAGTAATGTATATAACTTATGTTCCTATTTGATATCCTAACCTAATAATAGCTTGGTTATAATGTGACAAGTTATTTCCAGTCACATGTATTGTTAAGCTTGTAATGCTTTATATTAACGCTATATATATTCATTTGCATGTATCATTGTGTTTATTTACTTATATATGTTTATAATCTTGTAACCAATAAATCTGCATATTTTTATAATACCTGTGTATCATTGTATAATGCAGAACTACATGTTTATCATTAACGTCATCTCACGTCAAAAAGAACTTATTTATCTGAAGAAAATAGTCGGACTCAGATGTGAATTGTATCGATTAGTTTGTCTACAATTCACCAGGTCATGATTTTAAGAATTTATGATAAATTTTATTTTTTTTATGGTTAATCATTTTTATGACCATAATTAATAATTCTTAATTGAATTATTACCCCACGACAGGTTATGCCCAAAATACTTTCAAAATACTGCCATATGTTCTCCTCTGAATAGTGTAGCATAGCTGCTATGGGACCCAGAGATTGAGGGGGTACAATCAGAGGCTTTTTTTTTGCTATCCAACACTACCATATGAGTTCTCTGATATAGGGCAGTATTATCTAAACCTTTAATCATTGCTACTTATACACAATGCACAAACCATGCAAGAAATTACAAATTCATAATTGAGACACCAAGATATACAAAAATAAACATATTACGTACAGTACATTTCAGGACAACTGAACATTGAACTATATCATGTAAAGTTTCAACCTTTTATGCCGTTGACACAATGATTCCAGATTAAATTGGAATAATTAAGGTGGAAAGATGTTAAGTGGGTTGGTGGCATCTGGTGATGGTCTTGTGCATGGCTCCAGGTCTGATGTTGAGTTCCCTAGGTGCCCCTCAGATGTTATGCCACCTATGCCATGAGATGACCATGCAAAGTCAAGTGTTCCATGGTGATGTCACAGCGATGGCTTGTGATGTCATCATTCAGTTCTGTCGTGATTAAGTTCATGTTGAAAACTTATCTTGGAAACAAAACTTTTCCCTTAGAATGTAGCAAAAAAAAAAAAAACATACAGAAAAAATAATAAAAATGAATATAGATTGAATGCTGACATTTATGTACAAACCGGATTCCAAAAAAGTTGGGACACTATACAAATCGTGAATAAAAACTGAATGCAATGATGTGGAGGTGCCAACTTCTAATATTTTATTCAGAATATAACATAAATCACGGAACAAAAGTTTAAACGGAGAAAATGTACCATTTTAAGGGAAAAATATGTTGAATCAGAATTTCATGGTGTCAACAAATCCAAAAAAAGTTGGGACAAGGCCATTTTCACCACTGTGTGGCATCTCCCCTTCTTCTTACAACACTCAACAGACGTCTGGGGACCGAGGAGACCAGTTTCTCAAGTTTAGAAATAGGAATGCTCTCCCATTCTTGTCTAATACAGGCCTCTAACTGTTCAATCGTCTTGGGCCTTCTTTGTTGCACCTTCCTCTTTATGATGCGCCAAATGTTCTCTATAGGTGAAAGATCTGGACTGCAGACTGGCCATTTCAGTACCCAGATCCTTCTCCTACGCAGCCATGATGTGATTGATGCAGAATGTGGTCTGGCATTATCTTGTTGAAAAATGCAGTGTCTTCCCTGAAAGAGATGATGTCTGGATGGGAGCATATGTTGTTCTAGAACCGGAATATATTTTTCTGCATTAATGGTGCCTTTCCAGACATGCAAGCTGCCCATGCCACATGCACTCATGCAACCCCATACCATCAGAGATGCAGGCTTCTGAACTGAGCGTTGATAACAACTTGGGTTGTCCTTGTCCTCTTTGGTCCGGATGACATGGCGTCCCAGATTTCCAAAAATAACTTTGAATTGTGACTCGTCTGACCACAGAACAGTCTTCCATTTTGCCACACTCCATTTTAAATGATCCCTGGCCCAGTGGAAACTCCTGAGCTTGTGGATCTTGCTTAGAAATGGCTTCTTCTTTGCACTGTAGAGTTTCAGCTGGCAACGGCGGATGGCACGGTGGATTGTGTTCACTGACAATGGTTTCTGGAAGTATTCCTGAGCCCATTCTGTGATTTCCTTTACAGTAGCATTCCTGTTTGTGGTGCAGTGTCGTTTAAGGGCCAGGAGATCACGGGCATCCAGTATGGTTTTACGGCCTTGACCCTTACGCACAGAGATTGTTCCAGATTCTCTGAATCTTCGGATAATGTTATGCACAGTTGATGATGATAGATGCAAAGTCTTTGCAATTTTTCGCTGGGTAACACCTTTCTGATATTGCTCCACTATCTTTCTGCGTAACATTGTGGGAATTGTTCCTCTACCCATCTTGGCTTCTGAGAGACACTGCCACTCTGAGAAGCTCTTTTTATACCCAATCATGTTGCCAATTGACCTAATTAGTGTTAATTGGTCTTCCAGCTCTTCGTTATGCTCAAATTTACTTTTTCCAGTCTCTTATTGCTACTTGTCCCAACTTTTTTGGGATTTGTTGACACCGTGAAAATTGGAATCAACGTATTTTTCCTTTAAAATGATACATTTACTCGGATTAAACGTTTGATCTGTAATCTACGTTCTATTACAAATAAAATATTGACATTTGCCATCTCCACATCATTGCATTCAGTTTTTATTCACAATTTGCTTAGTGTCCCAACTTTTTTGGAATCCGGTTTGTACCAAAAAATGAGACCAAAGAAAATTTGACCAGACACAAATAAAACAAGTCCCCACACAAGAACATCAGTGAAAAAAGAAAAAAGTAATGTGGTAAGAAAATAAAATCATAAGCAACCAGATGAAGAATCACTGAATCACCTCCATAAACTCTTCTCCCTCTTCTCCCCTATGGTATGTACTGTAATAAAGAGCAGCTGTCGCCTCTCCTGACATGTCTGTTTTAGTAACTACTTGCATTCCCCATGTAATAACAATCCTGGAGCATCTATTCTTATGTCTCCGTGTTGTGCCATTCCTTTATTATTTCTACTAAAAGTTATGAATGAATTGCCAGAAGTCTGCAATAAAGGTCCAGCTGGAGGTTACCAGTTGGGGGGGAGGTCCCTGCACAGTCTGACACTGGGAGTGTTGATTGGATAATTTCATGCTGTACAGGAACACACCCCCAACTGGTAACACCCATCTTGGCGCAACATTAAGATTAAAGAAAATTTAGATGCTAGCAGTTTACTATCTCTGTGAAATAATCAACTACATGAGGCCTCGATATGTTATGTGAAAGTGCACAAAAAGGCACAGTCTCATCCATACAAGCGGGTGGATTCTAGGTTTTCTGCTGCCTGAAGTGAAAAATTGGAATCCCCCCCAAATTCTCAATCTACCAAGCCCCCCAACTCCGCCCAGCCCTAGTGCTAAATAAATATTTGGATGGACACTACATTCAGTGCTACCAAACATACAGGAGAATACAGCACTGCATACCTATTACATCCAGTGATTTCTCCTTTAATGTAGATGTTCTCCTTCCTCATCTTCTCCATTTGGCCCAGACAGCCATGATAACTTATTTCTGTCATGTCTCATCTCTGCAGAGTTTGGCAAACAGACATCTTAGATCCTCACTTTTCCTTTTCGTCCTCCACGATGGTGTTACTACGGGAGAGACCTTCCTCCAACCAGCGGGGACAGGAAGAAGAATACATTTTACTCCCCCTCAGAGCCTTCCTGTCCCTCCTGGTGGGGCAAGGTCTTTTTCACAGCATCGCTGTGAAGACGTTCTCTGTGTGGGCAGCAGGAGCGTTGTTGGTGGTTGCCCAAATACACGTGGGGCTGATTTTACCCGGTGTGGTAGTTCCAGTGGCCCCTTATCCCCACCACTATCTGCCATTTGGCAGCACTAGGGGTGACGTCAGACGGGGGCCTGATAGAGGTGGCCAAGGATATGCCGGCCGGCTTAGCTGACGCATGGGAGACAGGCAGTTGGGACGCCTCTAGAGGAAGTGATGTGAGCGTCCCTGAAAGCCATGAAGCGCATGGTACATGGCGGATGTCGCCCTCTGACCTGAGGTCTGAAGGTAGGACTATTTAAATGGGGTTGAGAAGTTTCTTCCTCCTGCTGGCAGTCATGTCTGAGCAAGGGGAGGGGATGGAAACTTCTCAGTGCTCCACTATTGTGAGTATTATTCCCTAAGAGATTACCAATGTTTGTGGATTAATCTGATCTTTACTTCTACTGTTATCTCTTTCCACTCCACTGTATGATTGTAAAGAGTGAGAAAGAGAGCTCTCATAAGCCAAACCTGCTCCTAAAATGTGAAATTGTACTATGCGTTTAGCCACAATTACTGAATCTGGCGACACAAAAATATATATGTACTTCTAACATAGCTAAATAAATAGTACTCTCTTTAAAATTGGAATTAAAAGATGTTATCAGAAAAGAGGGTAGTATTAACGGAAATGTCTGTGCCCGAACAGTCTTTTTCCACTTGCAGCATATGTAAAGCTGTATCCTCAGATTCTGGGTCGGTCTCCTCTGATTCTGATGTGTTTTCTAAAGAGGTATGTAGAATCAGAGTAATCCTCTGATTCGGACACAGAATTTAAAAAATATCTTTTTTCCTCTGATGATATTAAAGAACTGGTTAAAGCAGTGAGAGCAACTATGGACCTAACGGAAGAGAAAGTCCAAAGAACTGTTCAAGATGAAATGTTCAGTGGACTAGAACAAAAAAGGAAAAAAAGTGTTCCCTATCCATAAAAACCTACGTTCTCTAATTATGAGAGTGTAGAAGGTTCCGGATAGGAAGCTACAGTCCTGATCAAAAGTTTAAGACCACTTGAAAAATGGCAAAAAATCATATTTTACATTGTTGGATCTTAACAAGGTTCCAAGTAGAGCTTCAACATGCAACAAGAAGAAATGGGAGTGAGACAAAACATTTTTTGAGCATTCAATTAATTGAAAATAACGATTAAACTGAAACAGGCTGTTTTTAAGCTGATCCAAATTTTAGGACCACATGCCTTTAAAAGGCCAAATCTGTGCAAAAATGTGGATTCATTGTCATTTTCTGTCAGGTAGTCACACGTTGTGATGGCAAAGGCAAAAAAACTCTCCCTTTTTGAATGTGGTCAGGTTGTTGAACTGCATAAGCAGGGTCTCTCACAGCACGCCATCGCTGCTGAGGTGGGACGCAGTAGGACAGTCATTTGGAATTTCTTAAATGATCCTGAGGGTTATGGAACAAAAAAGTCAAGTGGAAGACCCAAAAAAATGTAATCAGCACTGAGCCGGAGGATCCAATTGGCTGTCCGTCAAGACACTGGACGATCCTCGACCCAAATGAAGGCCCTTACTCGTGCTGACTGCAGCCCCATAACCATCAGACGGCATCTGAGACTGAAGGGCTTCAAAAACAAAAAACTTTTTCAAAGACCTCGTCTCCTTGAACGCCACAGAACTGCTCGTTTGGACTTTGCAAGAGAGCACCAAACATGGGACATTCAAAGGTGAAAGATAGTTTTATTCTCTGATGAGAAAAAATTTAACCTTGATGGTCCTGATGGTTTCCAATGTTACTGGCATGACAAGCAGATCCCACCTGAGATGTTTTCTACGCGCCACAGTGGAGGGGGCACCATAATGGTCTGGGGTGCTTTTTCCTTCAGTGGAACAATAGAGCTTCAGGAAGTGCAGGGGCGTCAAACGGCCGCTGGCTATGTCCAGATGTTGCAGAGAGCATTCCTCATGACTGAGGGCCCTCGTCTGTGTGGTAACGACTGGGTTTTTCAACAGGACAATGCTACAGTACACAATGCCCGCAGGACAAGGGACTTCTTCCAGGAGAATAACATCACTCTTTTGGCTCATCCTGCGTGTTCCCCTGATCGAAATCCAATTGAGAACCTTTGGGGATGGATGGCAAGGGAAGTTTACAAATATGGTCAACAGTTCCAGACAGTAGATGGCCTTCGTGCGACCGTCTTCACCACTTGGAGAAATGTCCCCACTCACCTCATGGAAACGCTTGCATCAAGCATGCCGAAACAAATTTTTGAAGTGATAAACAATAACGGTGGAGCTACTCATTACTGAGTTCATGTTTGGAAGTTGGATTTCTGTTTTGGGGGGGTTTATTTTTTTTTTTGGAGGTGTGGTCCTAAACTTTTGATCAGCTGAAAAACAGCCTGTTTCAGTTTATTCGTTGTTTTCATTAAATTGAATGCTCAAAATATGTTTTGTCTCACTCCCATTTCTTCTTGTTGCATGTTGAAGCTGTACTTGAAACCTTGTTAAGATCCAGCCATGCTAAGTATGATTTTTTGCCATTTTTTAAGTGGTCTTAAACTTTTGATCAGGACTGTATATATACCCAGAACTATAAAACGCAGGTTAACCTTTAATGAGGAGGAGGAAAAAGTTCTGCTTGGGTGCCTGAAAGTACATATTTCCCTGACAAAATTGGTAAAAATAGCCAATGCTCTTCCCTTTGAGGATATGGGCACGTTAAAGAACCCTTTGGACAAAAAAATTGACGTGTGTAAAAAGGTCTTGGAAATTGGCAACGGCACTTTTTAAACCTAATTTTGCCTCCACATCAGTGTACAGATCCTTAAAAAGGTGGCTAGTACAACTAGAATCCCTGTTAAAGAGGACCTGTCACTAGTAATGAGCGAGCATGCTTGGCCGAGTACCGGTTCGGCTTGAGCATCGCTATGCTCGGCACGTGGCGGTGCTTGGCCGAATACTAGGTGTGCTCTTCACATTGCTCGAGTCTCCTCCCCGCAAGTTTGGCGCTTTCTAAGCAGTGTGTGTTTGACAGCAGTGCAGCACCATTTCTTTTTTTTTACCAGGGGTTAAATTCAGCAGTATCAGGGACAGGCGTCTTCAGGAAGGGACAGTTAGTGCAGGGCTGGAAAATTTATTTTTTAAGTACCCAAAAGCTTTTAAAAGACAGAAAGATTTGATATTAGTGAGATCTACAGTACGCCATCAGAAAGCAGTGTGTTTAGCAGACATTATAAAAAGGGGCTTATTCACTAGAGTGTGGAGGACAAAAAGGAAAAACTTAATTTCGCTTACCGGAAATTTCCTTTTCTTGAGTTCTCCATGCCGGCGTGATAATCCCAACCCCCCCCCCAACAAAAATATATATATATTGTAAGGCAGTGACAGGCCTCATACGCTATAGAGATGTGGAGGGGGTGGATATTTCAGTCCACAACCCTATTCCACCACAGGTTAGGCCAACTGATGTTTAATCACTGGGGAATAAACCAACCATCAGTGTATGAGTCTGGGGGAGAGGAAGTGACCCTGGAGAGGGGGAAGCCTGCAGAGGATCTGGGTGGTCTCAGGAGGGCTGAGGGGCCACGAGGCTGTGTGAATCCGGATCTCTCCCCTGTGTGGGACAGTGCCTGGTGAGCTGACCTGCCGAGTGTTGGAAGCTGATACCGTGTGTGTGAACTGTGCTGTATAGGTGAGATGGAGATGACACCTGTATTAGATAGAGCCCAGACGGGCAGGTGTTTATTTTGGTTTTTGTTTGTGTTTGTGCTGGTGCTGAAGTGCCAGAATAAAGCACCATTTGGACTTGAACCCCGTTGTCTGAGAAGGAATCTGTCAAGTCTGCCCTGCTTGAAAAAGCGATCCCTTACATATGGTGGAGGATATCGTGCAGTGTCGATGCAAAAAGGCCACAACGATTGTTGCTAAGGGCAACGGCATGACAAGAAGAGGAGGTGATGCTGAAGGCTGGTAGGAGCACCGTGTCAAGTGCACCAACATTAAGGGACATTTAGGCCAACCTACACCACTCTGGCATTCCTACACCTGGGTACCATCCACAGTATCTCTAAAAGGGGCCCTGTGCCCTTGTTGCTTCGCTGCAACTGGCGTCACAAAAACAAGTACTTTTTTCCTCTTAACCCCTTAGGGACCGGGCTCATTTTCACCTTAAGGACCAGGCCATTTTTTACAAATCTGACCAGTGTCGCTTTACGTGGTGATAACTTTAAAACGCTTTAACTTATCCAGATCATTCTGAGATTGTTTTTTCCGTCACATATTGTACTTTATGACACTGGTAAAATGGAGTAAAAAAAAACATTTTTATTTATAAAAAAAATTATAAAAAAATACCAAATTTACCAAAAACTTAAAGAAATTTGAAGTTTCAATTTCTCTATTTCTATAATACATAGTAATACCTCCAAAAATAGTTATTACTTTACATATCCCATATGTCTACTTTATGTTTTGATCATTTTGGGAATAATATTTTATTTTTTAGGATGTTACAAGGCTTAGAAGTTTAGAAGCAAATCTTGAAATTTTTCTGAAATTTTCAAAAACCCACTTTTTAAGGACCAGTTCAGGTCTGAAGTCACTTTGTGAGGCTTACATAATAGAAAGCACCCAAAAATGACCCCATTCTAGAAAGTACTCCCCTCAAGGTATTCAAAACTGATTTTACAAACTTTGTTAACCCTTTAGGTGTTCCACAAGAATTAATGGAAAATAGAGATACAATTTCAAAATTTCACTTTTTTGGCAGATTTTTCATTTTAATATATATTTTCCAGTTACAAAGCAAGGGTTAACAGCCAAACAAAACTCAATAGTTATTTCCCTGATTCTTTAGTTTGCAGAAACACCCCATACGTGGTCGTAAACTGCTGTAGGGGCACACGGCAGGGCGCAGAAAGAAAGGAATGCCATACGGTTTTTGGAAGGCAGATTTTGCTGGACTGGTTTTCTGATACCATGTCCCATTTGAAGCCCCCCTGATGCACCCCTAGAGTAGAAACTCCAAAAAAGTGACCCTAATTCTCGAAACTACACCCCTCAAGGTATTCAAAACTGATTTTACAAACTTTGTTAACCCTTTAGGTGTTCCACAAGAATTAATGGAAAATCGAGATACAATTTCAAAATTTCACTTTTTTGGCAGATTTTCCATTTTAATATTTTTTTTCCAGTTACAAAGCAAGGGTCAACAGCCAAACAAAACCAAATAGTTATTTCCCTGATTCTGTAGTTTACAGAAACAACCCATATGTGGTCGTAAACTGCTGTACGGGCACACGGCCGGGCGCAAAAGGAAAGGAATGCCATACGGTTTTTGTAAGGCAGATTTTGCTGGACTTTTTTTTTTATACCATGTCCCATTTGAAGCCCCTCTGATGCACCCCTAGAGTAGAAACTCCAAAAAAGCGACCCCATTTTAGAAACTACACCATTTAAGGTATTCAAACTGATTTTAAAAACTTTGTTAACCCTTTAGATGTTCCACAAGAATTTATGGAAAAAAGAGATACAATTTCAAAATTTGACTTTTTTGGCAGATTTTCCATTTTAATATTTTTTTTTTCCAGTTACAAAGCAAGGGTTAACAGCCAAACAAAACTCAATATTTATGGCCCTGATTCTGTAGTTTACAGAAACACCCCATATTTGGTCGTAAACTGCTGTACGGGCACATGGCAGGGCGCAGAAGTAAAGGAATGCCATATGGTTTTTGGAAGGCAGATTTTGCTGGGCTGGTTTTTTGACACCATGTCCCATTTGAAGCCCCCCTGATGCACCCCTAGAGTAGAAACTCCAGAAAAGTGACCCCATTTTAGAAACTACGGGATAGGGTACATATGATTTTTGGTTGCTCTATATTACACTTTTTGTGAGGCAAGGTAACAAGAAATAGATTTTTTGGCACCGTTTTTTTTTTTTTTTTTTTTTTTACGGTATTCACCTATCCATCACAAGCTCACCAGGAAGTCAGTGCATGGGAAGATGATTTCTATATCTTGCAAGGGCAGGATGATTGTAAGCTACAGATTACTATGCCATGAGTGAAAAAAAGTTGATGATTAGGTATGATAATTAGCTTTAGAAGGGGAAAGCATGGAGAGTTACTGTTACGATGACGGTGCAGGGGTGGGTCCTCTAAGTCATAATCTGATTGGTGCAGGGTGTGGAGGTTGAGAGATTATGCATTATTCACCCTATGGCTCCTGCAAGGAGTGATGCATTTTCCCACAGTGAATCCGAGGATTACACTCACCAGGAGTAGTCCCAGATTGATGGCGGTGATGTAGTAGTAGCGAACATAGCCTGGTAAAAGGCATAGGTCTACAACAGGAGGTCATCAGAAGTACCAGGGGTCAAAAGAATAACATTATCCAAAACAATTTGGGGTCAGAGCCGCAGAACCACAAGTGTCTGCAATCCAAGTACAAAGAGAGTAAAAGACTTGAAAAAGCTGGAGTCAAAGCTGTGGAACAGCAGGTCTCAGCAATCCGGGAACAAACAGGTCAGATATAAGTCCAGGAGTCAATGAGTCAATCAAGAAAAGTCAAAGTCTGCAGCCTAAGCTGCCGTCCAGGACATCATCTTCAGCTGCCTTGGCAATCCAGCGGCACAGTGCAGTGAGTCAGACCGAAGTCTGCTACAGGCAGGAGTAGTAGAAGAGTCAGCCTAAATCTGGATAGATGAGTAACACTTTTAGATATCCTCTGACGAAGGCCTTACAGGTGTGAGCTAAAAACCTGGACTCCTGATACATTGCTGCGAACTACCAGACACACATGTGCAGCTGGTGCATAGCGCACAGAACATTGCTTGGACTAGATACAATGGCATCCACTTCTGAGATCAGGATTAGGTTTGCACAGGTGTGTGTTGCCTACAAGTAGGTGACTGGTTGACCAAGGACAGTTCTCCAGAGCTTCCATAATGGCAGGCTATGGTTGCAACTTCCTGTAACTAGAGCCGGAAGAGCAGCTCTGGAGCAACAAGTGAAATACTGTGCAGACTTACACAGCAAGTGCAGAGAGGCCTGGAGGAGCCCATGCAGAGGATGGGAGTGGTAGTGGCCCTGATTATATGTTATGTCACTGCGTACTCGCTCAGGTCATTGCTCCTTGGGGATCGGTGCAGTTAAAATGTAGTTTTGAAGAATGAGGCTAAAAGTAAACTTATAACAGCAGCAATTTGTCAAATGCAATTTTCTGGCCCCAGTAAAGAATATGGAGACAGGTTGGATGGCCTAGTAGCAGTCTGGGTAATGGGTGTCCTAGCAGTAGTCCCTCATGTCACAGCAGGTCTCAGCTGGTCACTCTGCTGTATGATTCCTCTCAAGTATCTGCTTAAGGATGTCTTTAGAGATTCCTTCACATGAGCAGGAGCTCAGACGTGTGCTTCCTCTCCTCGCTCAGGCTGAAGTAGAACTCCCCAGCAGGACCAGCACACTCCTACAAAAAGGGGAGGAACAGGGTGGTTAGCACTGTTCCTTGCCAACCATTTGCCAACCATACCTTAACTGGAACAGATGGCCAAAAACATACAAAATATAATACAATACGTAATAATACAGACTATTTGCACCGTTAGCAGATATCTCCGGGTCTGGCATACTGAACAAGGACATTGATAATTACATAGCAGCATTTTGCACTCTGATGATAACACAGCTCTTCATCAGTTATGTGAACCATGTTCCAGGGCTTTGCTAATATCCATGTCTGTGATTTTATTAGAAGCACAAGTGTCACCCACAGCAGAACAAAATGTAAGGAGACACATTATTGTGTACGCTCTTCATCTGGAGCCGGTTATCATCCTGCAGAAGTGTAGCAGATGTTTTGCTGTGAAGCCAGAGCCTTTTACTGTACAACATTTTCTGTCCCAAATCTGCTGCTTCCCATGAAGCAGGAAGAAACTTCGGCCAAGACAGGGAGGCTGCCATCAAAGCCATGCAAATGAGAAGTAATGGCTGATACTGTTAAGCTGAGGGGACAGGAAAATGTGGTCAGACATGGAGAAAAACATTGTGGTATTTGGCTTCACTCAGCCATGCGGTCAGACAGCTTCCTCACTGTGACCAAAGCAACCGATTCGGGTCTCGGTCCACCAGTCCTCCTGACCGTGACCACGCAATACCTTGGGAGGATATGGTCCAACAGTCTTCCCATCTCTGACCATGTGACACCTCTTCTCTTCAGGTGTCTCTGACCCCCCCCCCCCCCCCCCCCGAAAACTCAGGCTCTCTCAGACTTGTGGCCACCCAGCCCTCCTGGCTGGGACCACACAGAGCTTCTGCAGGCTTCCTTTTCAATTCCTCCCCACTCTCACACACTGAGGATTGATTTATCCCTCAGTGATTTCTCACAGCTGGCCTCACCTGGGGCCAGGGTAACCTATAGTGGACTAGGGGTGTGGACTGAGATATACACCCCCACCACACCTCTACCGTGCACTTCACCACTCTATATATCTATCTATCTATCTATCTATCTATCTATCTATCTATCTATCATATATCTCATTAATTATCTATCTATTTCATATCTATTTATCTATCACTCTCATATCTATCTATCTCATATCTATCTCATGTCTGTCTATGACCTCATAAATTTACAGGGAAATTTCCTGGTGGGCCGATGCCCAGAGGGCCACCTGGGCCCTCCTCATGGCCGGCCAGTGGGAGATTCTGGGGATGTATTTTGTGCTGCTGGTAGTATTTTGTGATGGACTGTGGTATTCAACTCTGTTGGGGTGGTATAATGTGCCACAATATGGTATTGCTGGCCCTGCCTTCCATCAATTTGGACCCGACTACAAAACGGGGCCACTTTTAGTATTTTTTCCAGGGCCACTTTAAGTTCCCAGGCCGCCCCTGTATCTTTATATCTATATTTGTCACAATATTGAACTTTTTTTGGATATCGAGAAGATACAGAAGTTCCAGAATATTGTCTTGTCAGGAGACTAAAATGAAATATACTGTAGCAAGCTTCTCTTTCTCCATTTCACAGATGAGAGGTCTTGCTCCATCACTAATCCATGTGCTGTCTTCTGATTCTTAGCAGATGTTACCAGTATGACGGGAGCTTTGAGTGTGTCCGGAGAACATCTGACATCTTGACAGTTCAATTGCCAAAAATTGCAGTAAATGTTGAAGACGGCAAAAGCAATGTTGAGTTTACAGAATGGCTCACAGGACAGAAATTGTACCGGCCTCAACTGTGTGTGCAGTAAATGTTCACAGAAAAATATCTGTATAATAAGATTTGTATGAGCTCAGCCTCCCCGTGTGCAGGAAGCTGGGTGACAACCAATGTGGCTGCTTGATGCTGAACATGCCCTGTAATCAGATGATCAATAACAGTCTGCTCTGCAGGATAGAGCTGCTGGATCTTAGCAGCACCACATCAGCTATGGCAGGGGTGTAACTTTAGGAGGTGGAGATCCTGTGGCTGTCCCCATGTCCTAGAACCTGACAGGGCCCAAATTGTCCCTTATAAACAAACCAGTACCATGAATGACATATAGTAGTTGGGGACCGTTACAGATTTTCATGGGGTTCCAATATTTAAATCCAAATTTTAATCTCTGCTCCCCTCCCCAGGATCTCCCACAAAACGTTCCAGCACCCCTTCCTTTTGTATTAAACTTGTCTCGTCCAAGTCCATTTTGTGGGGTAATCTTGAGAAGGGGATGGTTGGGCAGAGGGCTGTTTTTGGCATCTATCAATGCCCCAGTTAAAAGGGAAGACTGTATAGTAGAATATAAAGTCTGTATGCCCCCATATGTCTTTTATGATTTGTTGTGTAGACAAAAATATACAAAAATTTGTAGTATCCAAAAGACAAGCAGAAGTGAAATAAAAACAGCATACCACAAGCGAAACACACGCATAGCCCATCTGATCACAAACTGAAGTTGAACATTTTAGAATATAAAAACTTTTTGTACTTTTTGCACAATTTGTGTCTGAATAAAACCAAAGAAAACATATTACAATAAATATAAAAAGCTAAAACAGGACAATATATCACATACAAATACACAACATGTCGTGGATCTGATCGCTGAGGCCCCTATTGATCACTAGAACTGGGGTCCTGGGCTCCCCATTTCCAAGGACTTGAAGAGAATGGTGGTCAGATATATGCACTTTCGCTCCATTCAATGTCAATGGGACAGAGAGACTACAAAGTACAAGGGTAGAGGAGGGAGATGCAGCTGCAGTATTGTACCTACTAAGCATGGTGGGAGGAGCAGACGAGGAAGAAATCGGATTGGCTTAGTGAACATGGCACATCAGGAAATGCCCGCCCACCAAGCTGGCATATAGAAAGAAAATGTGCATTGATAAAAGCAAGTATAGGGAAGGAAAAAGACCCAAATCTGCAGGGTAAGCACAACTTTTTTGGCTGTGACATGTGTTACACATCTAAAGCTGCCTGTGGGATATTTTGTTCTGTTGATTATAGAATGGTAACAGTGTCACCATCTTTAGCAGTCCCTTTTCACCCCAAAAAAAAGCCTGAAGAAATTTTTTTTGTACAGGATTTCTGGATGACAGGTATATATATATATTTTTTTTATTGGTGCAGGATCGGATGTGTCCACTTTCCAGATTTTTCATTTTTTTTATTTTATAAAATCATGGGTTCCGTTTCTCTCTACTATTCTGTTGACTAGCACTTTTTTGGTTTGCATGTGTTCTTGAAACAATAAACTCTAGATATATATTAGGTAAACATTATTCTGAAAGCCATTCTCTTGATCTACTCCTAGAAAGCAAATTCTGTTATACACAGAGATAATTGCTTCCTTCTTTAAGTCTGGGCTCGGCATATGGCTGCGTAGTGTAGGGCTAAAGGACATCACACGTTCTAGCTCAAAGATTACAGCACAAATTAACCATGATTGCTACAGATGTACAAGCCTTTGATGACATGACTTATCTCACTGATCAGTAATTGGGGAGATTTATCAATACTGTCATAGGTTGCATGTATTTGGGAGACATTGAAAATATAGGGGGTGCACTGTTTGTGGCCAAACGCAGGCCTTGTAGCATCCTTCTGTCTCGTATGATTAAACCGGTACTATCAATGAAGCTTGATCGTTTGAGGACCTTGAAACAGATTTGCATTGGGCTCCAGAGCTATAAGTTACACCTTGGCTAGAGGACTGTAACTGAAAATGGTGCGTATGGCATGATAAATTTGGCACACATCATGTACTCCAACTTTTGCGGTGCAATTTGTGAATGAATTCATGATGCTAATGGAAGAGCGGAAGAATTGTCCAACTGTGACCCAAGACTAAAGCTGAGAAACATATGCAGTGCAGGTCAGCTACAGAAATCTACTCAAACAATGGAGAACCATTGATCTGATTGCTGGGAAAACAAGTAGGGTGTATACATGGTGGGTTTGAAGGTAACAAGGTGAATGGAGGGACTGAAGCCCACTTTTGTCACATGGTGGATGGGGGGTCCAGTATCTACAAGATTGCCTACACTGAAGTTCTGTCCTGGACGACAGTTGACCAATGTAGAGAAAAGCAAGGCTCTACCTTTGAAGAGAACAGGTCAGGGAAACTCTACCCATGAAAACAGCAGGTCAGGGAGGTATTACCCATATAGAAAGCAGAGCAGGGAGGCTCCATCCATGAAGAAGACAGGGCAGAAAGGTTCCACCCATGAAGAGAACAGGACAGAGTAGCACCACCCATGAAGGCAAAAAAAGATGATTCTCTGTCCTGGGCTAAATTTAAAGGACATGTGTTTAAACTAGAAGATAAAAGATAAGTAGAAAAAAGTGGTAATGAGCATAGCCTTAGGGGGTTGGTCAAGGACTGACCTTTGGGATGCACAACTTGTGAGGTCACAAAGTGCACATCACGTGTCACCACTGAAGGATACCATACTTGGTGCCAGAGATTATAAAGAGGCAGCTGCACCACGTCCAGCTACATTCTATAGTTTATTAATTGGGCTGTATTATTTTGGCACCCTATTTTATATTTCATCATTGTAGACCAGAAGATGGGTGCATAAAAATAAAAATTACTGCATTATGGCATTGTCCATGGTGATTGTATTAAACCAAGCTCTCAATTTCAGACATAGTAATAGTGTTAGATGAGAGTTGCCAGATATCATCATGAAAGGTGATGGGATAGTGTTTGCATCTATTGCGTTAGTAAACTATTATCTGTTTTCTGTGATATTTTTTTCATAAAGCCATGGACATCTGCATATTTATTTATCATATCGTGCAGGATGTTTTTTCCTTTGTTTTTTCTCTGTGATTTTTTCTATTAGGACTGCCACCAAAAATTCCTTTACAGAAACAGTGCCAAGCTAGGAGTATGTCAGATGTGGTATTGCAGATTGTTTTCCGTTGGTAGGGGTTCATTTACCCTAACAAAGGCTTCATAGAATGCTTTATCTCAAATATAGCCTCCAAACTCAGAACAGTGGCCTCAGCAGATATCAGGTCCCCACTTTAAAATGCAAATATGTTCGGAATAGCGCGCAGCTGTTTATAGTTTTAAGTCTAGGGTTATATATTAAAGGGGTTGTCCGAGTTATGAAAATAAAAATATATAGCATTGTGAATCTGATGGACAGCAATATATAACTAAGCTAAGCAAGTTTTAGGCAAAAAAATATATTATATTCCCTCATTTCACTGGTTCTTTTCTTGCCCTTTGTTTACCTGCAATAAGAAAAATCTCTGCCCCTCCCCTTGCTCTGCAAAGGGAGTGAATAAGTCTGCCCTGAGTGACATGTCTGCCTGTTGGGATACTCAGCAGCATGTTGTATGTGTAGGACTACAAGTCCCAGCTGTACAATGACACTGCTACTACACATAGGACCTTCCCCCTACCTGTTCTTGTGCAATGCTCTGCAGAACTCCTCTAGTCTGTCAGCTCCTGTGCCCAGCATTTGTCTCCTCACTGCCTGTAGCTACTCAGTAAAGCCTTCAGCCCTGAGTCTGTGCTGCTGAAGGAGTTAATGTTTTTCCTGAATAATGCTGGGAGAGAGCAATAAGCAGCAGATTGCAGTGCAGGGGGCGTGACGAGCACAGTGATGTCTTGTGTACATACACATATCTGCTCTCTCAGGCTTGTGCACGAAACATCATCAACAGGTCATGTGACCCTCAGTGAAATCTGAGAAAGCAGCCACTGTAGATGCACTAAGTGCATGGTAAAGCTTTTACATTTGATTAGTTAGGAACATACAAAGAGCAAAAATATAACTCGGACGACCCCTTTAACCTCTTAAGGACACATGACGTACCGGTACGTCATGATGTCCTGGTACTTAAGGACACATGACGTACCGGTACGTCATGTGTTGTTCCGATCACTGCCGCCCGGCCGGCAGTGATCGGAACCCGGTGCCTGCTAAAATCATCGAGCAGGCACCTAGGCTAAATGCGCGGGGGGGTCCCGTGACCCCCCCATGTCGGCGATCGCGGCAAACCGCAGGTCAATTCAGACCTGCGGTTTGCTGCGATTTCTGCAGTTTCTGATCCCTGCGGTCCCTGACCGCGGGGATCAGAAACTTTAGTATTCCTAAAATAGATCTGTATCCCTCCCCCTGCACCCCCCGAGTGATTTTAGCCCGGTGGGAGGTGCAGGGGGAGGGTTGCGGGCGGTGTGGGCGGTGCGGGAGGCGGGCGGTGCGGCAGGCGGGATCGCGATCCCCCGCCCGCCTCCCCTTGAATGATCGTTGGTTTCTAGTGGGGATACCAGGGTGCCAGCACATTGCTGGCACCCTGGTATAAACGGCTGACATCTGCGATGCGATGTCAGCCGTTAACCCTTTCCATACAGCGGTCCGTACGGACCGCTGTATGGAAAAGGTTAACAGCGCAGGGAGCTCCCTCCCTCTCCCATCGGGGGGCTGCTGTGCCTTTGCAGCCCCCCGATGGGAGAGGGAGAGAGCCCCCAGAGAGCCCCCCTCAGCCCTGTGCTTACCCTTCCCCGTCTGCGCAGTTCTGAGCAGACGGGGAAGGTTCCCATGGCAACAGGACGCCTCTCAGGCGTCCTGCTGTCCATGGTGCTGAACAGATCTATGCTAAAAAGCATAGATCTGTTCAGTGTAAGTAAAATACAGTACAGAACAATATATATTGTACTGTACTGTATTATACAGACATCAGACCCACTGGATCTTCAAGAACCAAGTGGGTCTGGGTCAAAAAAAAAGTTAAAAAAAGTGAAAAAAAAGTAAAAATCAAAAAACACATTTATCACTGATTAAAAATGAAAAAAATAAAATTCCCTACACATGTTTGGTATCGCCGCGTCCGTAACGACCTGATCTATAAAACGGTTATGTTACTTTACCCGAACGGTGAACGCCATAAAAATAAAAAATAAAAAACTAGGATGAAATTGAAATTTTGCCCACCTTACTTCCCAAAAAAGGTAATAAAAGTGATCAAAAAAGTCGCATGTACGCCAAAATAGTACAAATCAAACCGTCATCTCATCCCGCAAAAATCATACCCTACCCAAGATAATCGCCCAAAAACTGAAAAAACTATGGCTCTTAGACTATGGAAACACTAAAACATGATTTTTTTTGTTTCAAAAATGAAATCATTGTGTAAAACTTACATAAATAAAAAAAAAGTATACATATTAGGTATCGCCGCGTCCGTATCGACCGGCTCTATAAAAATATCACATGATCTAACCCCTCAGATGACCACCGTAAAAAAATTAAAATAAAAACGGTGTAAAAAAAGCCATTTTTTGTCATCTTACGTCACAAAAAGTGTAATAGCAAGCAATCAAAAAGTCATATGCACCCCAAAATAGATGCCAATCAAACCGTCATTTCATCCCGCAAAAAATGAGACCCTACTTAAGATAATCGCCCAAAAACTGAAAAAACTATGGCTCTTAGACTATGGAGACACTAAAACATTTTTTTTGTTTTAAAAATGAAATCATTGTGTAAAACTTACATAAATAAAAAAAATAGTATACATATTAGGTATCGCCACGTCCGTGACAACCTGCTCTATAAAATTACCACATGATCTAACCTGTCAGATGAATGTTGTCAATAACAAAAAATAAAAACGTGCCAAAAAATCTATTTCTTGTTACCTTGCCGCACAAAAAGTGTAATATAGAGCAACCAAAAATCATATGTACCCTAAACTAGTACCAACAAAACTGCCACCCTATCCCGTAGTTTCTAAAATGGGGTCACTTTTTTGGAGTTTCTACTCTAGGGGTGCATCAGGGGGGCTTCAAATGGGACATGGTGTAAAAAAAAACTGTGCAGCAAAATCTGCCTTCCAAAAACCGCATGGCGTTCCTTTCCTTCTGCGCCCTGCCGTGTGCCGGTACAGCAGTTTACGACCACATATGGGGTGTTTCTGTAAACTACAGAATCAGGGCCATAAATAATGAGTTTTGTTTGGCTGTTAACCCTTGCTTTGTAACTGGAAAAAAAATATTAAAATGGAAAATCTGCCAAAAAAGTGAAATTTTGAAATTGTATCTCTATTTTCCATTAAATCTTGTGCAACACCTAAAGGGTTAACAAAGTTTGTAAAATCAGTTTTGAATACCTTGAGGGGTGTAGTTTCTTAGATGGGGTCACTTTTATGGAGTTTCTACTCCAGGGGTGCATCAGGGGGGCTTCAAATGGGACATGGTGCCAAAAAAACAGTCCAGCAAAATCAGCCCTCCAAAAACCAAACGGCGCACCTTTCACTCTACGCCCCGCTGTGTGCCCGTACAGTAGTTTACGGCCACATATGGGGTGTTTCTGTAAACAGCAGAGTCAGGGCAATAAAGATACAGTCTTGTTTTGCTGTTAACCCTTGCTTTGTTAGTGGAAAAAATGGGTTAAAATGGAAAATTAGGCAAAAAAATGAAATTCTCAAATTTCATCGCCATTTGCCAATAACTCCTGTGCAACACCTAAAGGGTTAACGATGTATGTAAAATCAGTTTTGAATAGCTTGAGGGGTGTAGTTTCTTAGATGGGGTCACTTTTAGGGAGTTTCTCCTCTAGGGGTGCATCAGGGGGCTTCAAATGGGACATGGTGTAAATAAACCAGTCCATAAAAATCAGCCCTCCAAAAACCATACGGCGCACCTTTCACTCTACGCCCCGCTGTGTGGCCGTACAGTAGTTTACGGCCACATATTGGGTGTTTCTGTAAACGGCAGAGTCAGGGCAATAAAGATACAGTCTTGTTTGGCTGTTAACCCTTGATTTGTTAGTGGAAAAAATGGGTTAAAATGAAAAATTAGACAAAACAATGAAATTCTCAAATTTCCTCCCCATTTGCCAATAACTCTTGTGCAACACCTAAAGGGTTAACAACGTATGCAAAATCAGTTTTGAATACCTTGAGGGGTGTAGTTTCTTAGATGGGGTCATTTTTGGGTGGTTTCTATAATGTAAGCCTCGCAAAGTGACTTGAGACCTGAACTGGTCCCTAAAAATTGAGTTTTTGTAAATTTCTGAAAAATTTCAAGATTTGCTTCTAAACTTCTAAGCCTTATAACATCCCCAAAAAATAAAATATCATTCCCAAATCAATTCTAACAAGAAGTAGACATATGGGGAATGTAAAGTCATCACAATTTTTTGGGGTATTACTATGTATTACAGAAGTAGAGAAACTGAAACTTTGAAATTTGCAAATTTTTCCAAATTTTTTGTTAAATTAGGTATTTTTTGGTGCAAAGAAAATAATTTTTTTGACTTCATTTTACCAGTGTCATGAAGTACAATATGTGACGAAAAAACAATCTCAGAACGGCCTGGATAAGTCAAAGCGTTTTAAAGTTATCAGCACTTAAAGGGACTCTGGTCAGATTTTCAAAAAATGGCCTGGTCCTAAGGTGTAAAAAGGCTGTGTCCTTAAGGGGTTAAAGAGTGAGATGCTTTATCTTACCAGTGCCTATTTGTATGAAATACATTCAGATGAAGTAGAATTCACTTCAGTTAGCATTTTACCAAAAATTAGAAAATTTACATCTTTATCATTTAACATCTGAGCTTTTTGAGCCATATTAATAAATCTTCATCTAATATTGCACCACACTTTCTATGAACGGTGTTGCCCAGCCCCTTTACAAATGCAAATTTTGGGTACATATTCAGATAATGGAAGATTTCACTGACCTTAAAGGGGTATTCCAGTTTCGACAATTATTGGTTAATAGTTAGATTTTTATTAACAGCCTACATATAAGTGGGTTGTACCTTTATTTATTTCTTCAGAGGTCCCCATTCCTCAGACCGGACCGGAAGTGTGTTTTTTCTTACAGCCAGTGACGTACCGGGCTCTTTACTGGTGTACTAAGCCTCGTCTTCCACTTAGCAAAGAGCTTGGTGATGTCACCGGCACAGAGGGGCGTTCTGGAGTGCTCAAGGAGGCTGTTTTGGAGGAGGGAAGCGGCAGCGCTAGAGAACGCCCCTCTGTGACGGTGACGTTAGCAGAGAGCATATACATGGAAGCAGGGAGGGTTTGTGCCTGTAGGTGTTGACAAGGGCTGTTTTATGGGTGTTACTAATAAGTGGAGGAATGTAAGGAGGTGGAATAATGATGAGAGGGAGTGGTAGGGGCCGAAACGTCAATCTGCAGAATCATGCTGCCTTGTGGCACCCATAAGGCAGTGAGGCAGAAAGTGATATGAAGTAAGAGCTGTGATGTAAACAATAACGATCGCAGGGTCGGAGACCTGTAGGAGCACCGGAGGAGGAAAAAAAAGACCTGGAAATCTTCAGGGGGACCTTACAGGTACATGTAAAGGTGATTACTAAAGTAATAATTAAAATGACTGTGATCCTGGACAAGCTCATTAAATGGCAACTAACTTTTCATACAGGCACCCACAAGAAACTTGGCAATATGTCTTATCAGTTAGATACGTCTAGTTGTCATGTTATCAACTGCCCCCTCTCCCCCTTTTAATTGCTTTTCACTTTGAAAAATGTCTTAAAGGGGTTGTCCAAGTTATGAAAAAAAAATATATATAGCACTGAAAATCTGATGGGCAGCAATATATAACTAAGCTAAGCAAGTTTTATGCAAAAAAATATACCTATTTCCTAATTTCCCTGTTTTTTTTCTGGCCCTTTGTTTACATGCAATAACAACAATCTCTGCCCCTCCCCCTGCTCTGCTAAGGGAGTGAATACAAGAGCTGCCTTGAGTGACATGTCTGCCTGCTGGGAGACTCAGCAGCATGTTGTATGTGTAGAACTACAAATCCCAGCTGTACAATGACACTGCTAATACACACAGGATCTTCCCCCTACCTTCTTGTGCAATGCTCTCTCTAGTCCTTCAGCTCCTGTGCCCAGAATTGTCACTGCTGCAGATACCCAGTCTGTGCAGCTGAAAGGGTTAAGAATCCTAGGACAGAGCAGACTGCAGTGATGGGGGGGGGGGGGCGTGGCCAGCACAGTGACATCTCGTTAACAGGCTTGTAAACAAATTTTATCAGAGCAGGGAGAGAAGCTGACATCACAGGTCATGTGACCCTCAGTGAAATCTGAGAAACCAGGCACTGGAGATAAAGGGAGTTAATTGGAAAGCTGTTACATTTGCCCAGTTAGGAACATAGAAAGAACAAAAAAATAACTCGGACAACCCGTTTAATCCTGTCATACATGGGGCAGCTCCACCAGAGGATCATATTACTGGAGCACACACAGATAAGCAGACTGCTGGAGCTACATGGGCAGACATATAAATTCCTAAGTGCTTTATTCACAACCATACAGGTCAGTCAGTACCTCTTTGTGATGTCCTCTGTGATCCTGAGGCTGCTCCTGAGTGCATTAGAGAAGGTTTGGAAGCAGATTATCTTCTACTTTCTGTGTGCAGTGGATGGTAGCTACCCACCATCTCTGGCATAACTACAAACTAGACATTCCCTATGCACAGAGGAAAAACTGCTAAAAAAAATGCCAGATATAAGCCATATAATGGCCAGAAATATTGTTATTCCTCATGTGCACACGCTGTACTGTGATTAATGCAACATTTTTTAAAACTTTAGTGACTTTCTCCATTGAAATCAATAATCAACCTTTGGACTGCATTGTGAGTGGCCAATGTGAGCGTTTAGAAGTTTTCATTTATATATCCTATTGAGGTCAATCACCTGGCTGACCATATACCATATGCAAGGTCACCACTTCAACAAATTCATGACAATTCTTGACAGGGTCTCAAATGCTGGAAATCCACCGTTCCAAATGGTTTGATTGACCTGCCATAAAAATGACTTATAATAAAACTTATTAAAGGAACATGAAACCTAGAAATGAGTAGAATATAATTTTGCACCATTGTTTGCCAGTCTGCAGGGTTTTCTGCATTTTACTGAAACAAACTGTAGAAATCTCGCAGGGAACAGAGGGGTTACTTTTCATTGATCCCCTCCATTTTCATCATTAGCTGGGGGTGGACATTGACAAAGAAGGCACAGCTTACTGGTTGTGGTCTTCTATAGATGATGGAACAGTGGCTAATGGGTTCCTGCTACAGTCAATTGCCTTACAGTCAAAAACAGCGATCTGAAACTTGTTAGAAGGAATGCTAATTTCTTGTGATGCACACAGAATATTTTTTTTAAATACATTTTACACACTTTTTATGTTATTACGAAGAAGGGAAGGTGAATATTTGGATAAGAATTTTAGCGATTTTTTGAAATTTAAATTGCCATTTTTACATTTAGTTTTCCATCCATAGTTGATGGAGAAGAGGTCTGGCTTAGTTAATGATCTGAGCCACACAGCCAGCCTCCTTTAAGCACATCAGCAAGGAGGAGGCTCTCTGTCTGAATCTCTGCCCGGAATTTGAGACGTTGGCGTCGGTGCAGTTTTATTAATTTCTATTTGCAAAACATCCACACAACATTTTATGCCACTGGACAAGCCCTTTGAAAAGAACGGGCCACCATGCTTCTTAAATGGGGTATTCTCGTCACTACATTTATGGCGCATCCACAGAATATATTATCATAGTCCAATAGGCCTCCTACTTCTGGGATTCACACCTACTGTATCTCTAGAACATAGTGCCGTCCCACAGCCACTGAATAAAGAGGTGAACTTGTCCATGCAGGGATCTCTCCATTCATATCTATGGAAGTTTTAAAAATAGCTCTGTAACCATGATTGACGAATCGAAAGAGACACTATCCATTCACAGCGCCTCGACACAGGGCCCTCAGAGGTGGGATTCTCTCCCATTGATCATTTAGGGCATATGCTGAGAAAAACACCATGAATGTTGAGATGGGAGATAGAGTCTCTTTGTTCTTGGCATATGCGAGAGTCCCAGAGGTCAAATCCCCAACGATCAAAATATTATAACATCATTAATGTCAATTAATAAGAAGAGGGAGGAGCTGGCAGAGGAAGCAGGAGGAGCAAGGGTGCACAAAGTGGCTTGGGCCCGCCCTTGGTGCATTTAACTGCTGATTTGCATATGAATTAAAATTGCTTTTTCTCCAGAATGAAGCAACGGATTGCTAAGTGAAAGGTATCATTACATTCAGCTGAGCTAGTCCTACAAGACATTGTGCCTGGTTTATCAGTGAATTTCCTGGTGATTCCCTTTAATTACTTCATGTTTCCCAGGTTTAAAAAATTGTAGTCCATTCATTCTTCTCCCAGCCTCCTTACCTACTGTAGAAGAACCTTGGCATCTAATTAGGGTTTTTTATGGCAAAAGCAAGATACTGTCCATTGTATATTTTGTGGGTCCTGTTTGATGACCATCTATCATAGGTCCCTCAAAGGAAACAAATGAAATCTACACATAGGAAATAAATAACACGCAAGTCAACGGAATACTCTCCATTTTCTCAATGCAAGTTTTTCCCGCTTTTTTTCCCTCCCTATTCAATGACTGAGCCCTTACAATGCAAAATCCAAGCTAGCTGAATTGACAATAATGAATGCATTGGAGACCATTCACATGAATGAAACAGCCCACAGTTCAAGGCATCTCTGTCTGCGGATTTTTTAATTAGACTAGTTCCTCAGTGTAAGGATTTAATCATCGACATTTCATATTAAGACACCGGGAGGGTTGAAGACGTCTATTAATCTGCTCAACAGATGTGGTGAAATAAACCTCTCTTTGTTTGGCTCATCTGTCTGGATAGATCGTAGTCACAAATGAGAAATTTTAAACAGGAAAATATTTAAGGACGTATTAACGCTAATAAGTCTCTTACAGAATCATTATGTTGATAAGGAAAATACACAAGTTTCATTATTTTGAGGGCTTTCCGGGACTAAAACATTAATGGACTGTCCTTATGTGGCCAAACCCTCTGGACCTCTCCAAACATAATAATTAATGGGTCTGAGCAGGGCCGCATCTGCCATGAGGTGAGATGAGGAACTCACCTTAGAAGATGACTGAGCTGTCTCTGAGGGCAGCATGGCATGGGAACCTATGGCTCCTGTCCCGCCATTTATTCTCATAGGCCACCGGCCGCTAGGCCTGAAGCCTATGAGGCAGTATAACACCACAGGTAGCTGTGAAGCGGTTATATAATCATTACCTTCTGTGCTTGGTCTCAAGCAGCGCGATGAGATGTCATCACAACTACCTGCACACTGGTGCAGGTGGTTGTGATGATGTCATTGCACCTTCTGAGACCCAGTGCAGGACGTTGAAATTATGTCACCATGGCTGCCTGTAGCGGGACGCAGGCAACTCAGGCCACAGCCCCCAGATTGGCCTTATTACTACTGAGGCACTATAGGGGGGTTTTCTACTGGGGGCACTATGGGGCATTATTGCTACTGGGGATACTGTGGTGGCATTATTATTATTGGGTACAATATGGAGGGCAATACTACTAATGGGGGCACTCCAGGGGGGCATTATCACTGCAGGAGGCATTATTACTATTATCTCTTAGAGAGAATTATTGTGGTGGGACTTTTTGGAGCACTATTGCTTTTGAAGAACTATCTGTATGGCACTATTATTTCTGCAGCTTAGTGTTTGGGGCCATTGGGGAGCACAGCGGGCACAGTGTAGAGAGGGTTGCATCAGTATTGGGGGTAGAAGCAGGATAACACTTTTGGGTCAACAGTAGGGTAGAGCGAACCCGAACTGTAAAGTTCGGGTTCGTACCGAACTTTACGGTGCTCGGCACCCGAACCCGAACATTTCAGTAAAAGTTCGGGTTCGGTGTTCGGGTAACCATCGGATATTAATATACCATCGGATCTGAGTTTTCTCCAATCCGATGGTATATTTTAACTTGAAGCGTCCCCATCACCATGGGAACGCCTCTATGTTAGAATATACCATCGGATTTGAGTTAGATTGTGAAAACTCAGATCCGACAGTATATTCTAACACAGAGGCGTTCCCATAGTGATGGGGACGCTTCAAGTTAGAATATACTGAGAACTGTGGACAAAACGGCCCCCTGCTGCCTGGCAGCACCTGATCTCTTACAGGGGGCTGTGATCCGCACAAATAACCCCTCAGGTGCCGCACCTGAGGGGTTAAATGTGTGGATCACAGCCCCCTGTAAGAGATCAGGTGCTGCCAGGCAGCAGGGGGCCAGACCCCCCTCCCTCCTCAGTATAAAAATCATTGGTGGCCAGTGCGGCCTCCCCTCTCCCCCCCTAATTAAATTAATTGGTTAACAACCCCCCCCCCCATCATTGGTGGCAGCAGAGCGGCAGTTCCGATCGGAGTCCCAGTTTAATTGCTGGGGCTCCGATCGGTTCCCATGGCAGCCAGGATGCTACTGCAGTCCTAGCTGCCATGGTTACTTAGCACTTTTAGCAGCATTATACTTACATGCGCTGTCTGTGGCCGGCCGGCGCTCCTCCTACTGGTAAGTGACAGATCTGTGCTATAAGCAATGCGCCGCACAGACCTTTCACTTACCAGTAGGAGGAGCGCTGGCCGGCCACAGACAGTGCACGTAAGTATAATGCTGCTAAAATTGCTAAGTAACCATGGCAGCCAGGACTGCAGTAGCGTCCTGGCTGCCATGGTAACCGATCGGAGCCCCAGCGATTAAACTGGGACTCCGATCGGAACTACCGCTCCGCTGCCACCAATGATGGGGGGGAGGAGGGTTTTCTAACCTGTGGCCACTGCCACCAATGATTTTTATACTGGGGAGGGAGGGGGGGCTGGCCCCTGCTGCCTGGCAGCACCCGATCTCTTACGGCACCTGAGGGGTTAATTGTGTGGATCACAGCCCCCTCTAAGAGATCGTGTGCTGCCAGGCAGCAGGGGGCAGTTATGTACACAGTTCTTAGTATATTCTATCTTGAAGCATCCCCATCACCATGGGAATGCCTCTGTGTTAGAACATACTGTCGGATCTGAGTTTTCACGATCGTGAAAACTCAGATCTGAAAAAGCTAATACTATTATTTTCCGTTATAACCAAGTAAGTGAAGTTCGGGTCCCCATTGAGCGAACACCTAGATGTTCGGGGTTTGGGGAGTTCGGCAGAACTTTAAAAAAAAGTTTGGGTTCGGGACCCGAACTTGATCCGAACTTGGACCCGAACCCCATTGAAGTCAATGGGGACCCGAACTTCACTTTATTATTTTCCGTTATAACATGGTTATAACGGAAAATAATAGTATTAGCTTTTTCAGATCTGAGTTTTCAGACCCCCCTCCCTCCCCAGTATTAAAATCCATTGGTGGCAGTGGCCACAGGTTAACAACCCCCCTCCCCCCCATCATTGGTGGCAGTGGCCACAGGTTAGAAAACCCTCCTCCCCCCCATCATTGGTGGCAGCGGAGCGGCAGTTCCGATCGGAGTCCCAGTTTAATCGCTGGGGCTCCGATCGGTTACCATGGCAGCCAGGACGCTACTGCAGTCCTGGCTGCCATGGTTACTTAACCAATAACTTTAATTAGGGGGGGGGAGAGGGGAGGCCGCACTGGCCACCAATGATTTTAATAGGGAGGGGGGGGCCGCACTTGCCACCAATGATTTTAATACTGAGGAGAGAGGGGGGTCTGTCCCCCTGCTGCCTGGCAGCACCTGATCTCTTACAGGGGGCTGTGATCCACATAATTAACCCCTCAGGTGCGGCCTGTAAGAGATCAGGTGCTGCCAGGCAGCAGGGGGCCGTTATGTCCACAGTTCTCAGTATATTGTAACTTGAAGCGTCCCCATCACTATGGGAATGCCTCTGTGTTAGAATATACTGTCGGATTTGAGTTTTCACGATCCAACTCAAATCCGATGGTATATTCTAACATAGAGGCGTTCTCATGGTGATGGGTACGCTTTAAGTTAAAATATACCATCGGATTGGAGAAAACTGGTATATTAAAGGGACACTGACAGGCCCAATAAGAATATTTAGCTATATATATGAATGCATAGGTCTTCTAATGTGTATTAAAAACATATAAGTATAACCCCTGTCCACCTTATAAATACAGTAAAATCATGTTTGATAACCTGATGTAATCGCTCTTCTTTCTGCCCAAGGGGAGGCGTTTCAGCTCCACATGGGCGCACACACGCGCCCCAACCGCCGTTTTCAAGCGCCGCCCAGCTCATCAATATTCACTTCGCTGGGCGGCTTCTGCTGTCCCCGACGTTCCGAGATCCCGCGCATGCCCAATAGAAAGATCTCGGAACGTCGGGGACAGCAGAAGCCGCCCAGCGAAGTGAATATTGATGAGCTGGGCGGCGCTTGAAAACGGCTCTCTTTCATGTGCCTGGTTCATGATGTATGTCACAACCCCTTCATCAACCCTGCACCAGAGTTCACTAACCATAGAATACTGTGGAGACTGCTTATCCGCACCTGCTACGTGTGGTACACCCTGCAGCACTGCCATACTTTCCTGCACATTTATCACAATGGGTTCCCTCAGCTGTGTGCTCTCAACATCAATCAGCATTTCTAAATCACATACATCTTTACCAGCAGGGGGAGCTCTTCCCAGATCACAGCCTGCAAAGGAACGGGGGTGTAATAATAATAATAATAATAATAATAATAATAATCATCATATATTTCAGATGACCCCACATTTCCATCATGCATTTCAATTAAGTTGACATGTTCACTCTGCATCTTATCTGCACCATTGTTTTCAATGACCGTTTCACCAAAACAATTGTATATACTGTGCATCTCCCTTAGGCCTCATGCACACGGCTGTTGTGTGGCCGTTCCATGCATTGGGTTCCGTGCGGCGGCCGGGACGGATTGAGACCCATGGTCCGTGATCTGTCCGCACCACAAAAAAGTAGAACATGTTCTGTTCTGCACGGCAGCTCCGGATTGCGGACCCATTCAAGTGAATGCGTCCGCATCCGTGATTTGGGAAGCACACGGTCGGTGGTCGGTGATCGGAACTGGGTGCCTGCTCAAATTATTGAGCAGGCACCCGGGGACAATGCGCGGGGGTGTTTGCGGCTTTTGCGGCTTTTACAGGTTGCAGCGGGCGGTGGTGCCATCTGGTCCCCGTGGGGCTGTAGGGGGGACCCGATGGCATGGAAGGCAGCGCGATGCCTTCCTGAGGCATCGGTGCTGCCTTCCTTTGACGAGCCTGTGAGATCCAGCCCTTACAATGCATTCCATTACTTCTGTATTGGAATGCATTGGCTGTATGAGTAATACAGTGTGTATTAGGGTCCATTCACACATCCGTGTGTGTTTTGCATTTTGCGGACCGCACATTGCAGGCACTAAGAGAATATGCCTATTAGCGGACAAGAATAGGACATGTTCTATTTTTTTCAGGATCGGAATTGCGGACCCGGAAGTGCGGGTCCGCAATACCGGATCCGGGCCGCACATCGTGCTGCCCCATACAAATGAATGGGTCCGCAATTCCGTTCCGCAAAATGCGGAGTGGAATTGCGGATGTGTGAATGGGGCCTAAAGGGGATTAGACCCCCAAAATTTGAAGTCCCAAAGTGGGACAACAAATAAAGTGAAAAAAAGTTGAAAAAATAAAGTTTTCCCCCCAAAAAATTAAAAGTTTCAAGTAAAAAAAAAAAAAAACGTCATTTCCCCCAAATAAAGTAAAAAAAATAGTAAAAAATAGGTATCACCGCGTCCGTATCGACTGGCTCTATGAACATATCACATAAACTAACCCCTCAGATGAACACCGTAAAAAATAAAAAATAAAAACTGTGCTAAATAAACAATTTTTTTGTCACCTGACATCACAAAAAAAATAGTACCAATCTAACCGTCACCTCATCTTGCAAAAAATGAGCCCCTACCTAAGACAATCGCCCAAAAAATAAAAAACTATGGCTCAGAATATGGAGACACTAAAACATCATTTTTTTGTATTAAAAAAGCTGTTATTGTGTAAAACTTAAGTAAATTTAAAAAAGTATACATATTAGGTATTGCCGCGTTTGAAATAACCTGCTCTATAAAAATATCACATGACCTATCCCCTCAGGTAAAGAACTAGATGTAGCAGCACAACGGAAAAACTGGGGTAAATACCGTTCCTTATTGTGGTGGTGCCTGCCGTGTCAGAAGTCAGTCTCGTACTCCCCCAACTTCAGATGCAATAGTAAAAAACCGCATCACTCTCCAGTCTTGATTTCTTCAAAGGTTTATTCACCAACACTTTGCGACGTTTCGACCTTTGTGGTCTTTATCAAGGCTTGATAAAGACCACACAGGTCGAAACATCGCAAAGTGTTGGTGAATAAACCTTTGAAGAAATCAAGACTGGAGAGTGATGCGGTTTTTTACTATTGCATCTAACCCCTCAGGTAAACACCGTAAAAAAAACTAAAAATAAAAGGTGTAAAAAAAGCCATTTTTTGTCAACATACATCACAAAAAGTGTAATAGCAAGCGATCAAAAAGTCATATGCACCCCAAAATAGTGCCTATCAAACCGTCATCTCATCCCGCAAAAAATGTGACCCTAGCTAAGATAATCGCCCAAAAACGGAAAAAACTATGGCTCTCAGACTATGGAGACACTAAAACATGATTTTTTTGGTTTAAAAAATGAAATCATTGTGTAAAACTTACATAAATAAGAAAAAGTATACATATTAGGTATCGCCACGTCCGTAATAACATGCTCTATAAAAATATCACATGACCTAGCCCCTCAGGGGAATACCGTAAAAAAAAAAAAAAACTGTGTAAAAAAAAGCATTTTTTTGTCACCTTACATCTCAAAAAGTGTAATAGCAAGCGATCAAAAAGTCATACGCACCCCAAAATAGTGCCAATCAAACCGTCATCTCATCCCGCAAAAATCATACCCTACCCAAGGTAATCGCCCAAAAACTGAAAAAACTATTGCTCTCAGACTATGGAAACACTAAAACATGATTTTTTTTGTTTCAAAAATGAAATGATTGTGTAAAACTTACATAAATAAAAAAAAAGTATTCATATTAGGTAATGCCGTGTCCGTAATAACATGCTCTATAAAAATATCACATGACCTAACCCTTCATGTGTTTATAGCCAGCAGCCAATCATAAGAGGCAGAGCTGCAGCTGGAAGGAGAGAGCAGCAGCTTGAACCAATAAAAAGACAGGGGGTGTGTCTTAAACTACCTTAGACTCCCTTTAGGATCTGGAGCAAAGCTGTAGTCACAGACAACAGCTCTGTACTGATGGAACTGAGCTGAAAATTTGAAAAAATAATTTGTTTCATTACTGTATTCTGACCCCTAAAACTTTTTTGTAATGCATTTGGAGCTGCGTGAGGGCTCATTTTTAACATGGCGGTCTGTACTTTTCAGTGATACCATTTTGAAGCGTGTGTAACTTTTTGATCACTTGTTATAAAATTTTTGGGGGAGTTGTGACAAAAAATGGTGACGACCATTTTTATATATATTTTTTTATTTTATGCCATTTGCCGTCTGGGATTAATATTTTAATATTTTAATAGTAAGGGTATTTTTGCAGGCAGCAATGCCCATGAATGATGTCTATATTTTTTTTTTATTGGTTAAGTATTTTTGTTTCGGAAAAAGGGGGATAATTTTTTAAAAACTTTTATTTACTTAGATAAGGCCTCATGCACACGACCGTAGTTATGGTCCGCATCCGAGCCGCAGTTTTTGTGGCTGGGGTGCGGATCCATTCACCTCAATGGGGCCGCAAGAGATGCGGACAGCACTCTATGTGCTGTCCGCATCCATTGCTCCGTTCTGAGGCCCCGCAAAAAAATTATAGCATGTCATATTCTTGTCCGTTTTGCGGACAAGAATAGGCATGTCTACAATGGGCCGCCCGTTGCGCAAATTGCGGAAGGCACACGGGCGGCTTCCGTTTTTTGCGGACCGCAAAAAATGGCACGGTCGTGTGCATGAGGCCTAAGGCAGAGGTCACTAAGGGCTTACTGAGCTTTACATCAAATTCGGAGATATGTCAGGTCCTCCGCAAAAGAGGTTATTTGTGTGTCCTTTCTCAGGGAGTGTGATTTCTTATGCAGCTCTCTAGCTGTAACAGCTTCTAACAGATAAGGCTGGTGGTAGTTGAAGGATGGAACTGAGCATGTGCGACTACGTCAGTGATGTTACTGAGGTGGACAGAGAAATAAGGGACAAACAGCAGATGGCGCTTTACAGAGTCATTTTATTGACTATCTCATAGAATGTGTCGGCAGATAAGAACCATTTGGCCCATCTAGTCTGCCCATCATTTGGCCCATCTAGTCTCAGAGGCTATGCTCAATTTAATTACATGTGGTTACAAAACTATTCAGATCCAGGTGCTGGTTTGAAAAATGTGGAATATTTTTCATGGGACAACCCTTGTTACAGGTCATTGGAATTTTTAAATTTTTTTTTTTTAAAGCAGACTTTCGTTTTTTTCTCACATTATTTGGTAGCATCAGATTAAACCGTATATTCCTGACGTAAGACTTTTGGATCCCATTTTGGCTACTGACTTGTTTTGTGGATCTGATATGAAAGGTCTTACATTCGTGGACTGAAGTGCAGCACATCTGCACATAACACAAACAGGATTACTGCACAGGGTCATCTACGTACTTTTATAATGCGTACGCTTTATAAAGCGGCTTTACTTAAAGGGGTTGTCTCATCATGGACAATGGACTATTGTCTTATAGGTGCGAGTCCCACCGCTGGGACGCGCACCTATATTGAGAACGGAGCCCCGCAAGTGAAGGAGGGCGCACTGCGCACGCGCAGCCGCCCTCCATTCATTTTCTATGGGGCCGGCGAAAATAGCCGAGTGCTGGCTCGGCTATTTCCGTCGACCCCATAGAAATGAAAGGGAGCGGGGGCCGCGCATGCGCGTTACGCTCCCTTTCAACTTCTATGGGGAGCCGGCTTGGTGGTGGCCGGACCGGAATCCTCTAGCCACCACCTTGCGGGGCTCCTTTCTCGATATAGGTGCTGGTCGCACCTATAAGACAATGGGGGCATATCCTAGCGATATGCCCCCATTGTCCATGATGAGACAACCCCTTTAAGATTTCAGCAGTGAAATCTACCGTAAATATTTAGATTTGATTCTGCCATTACTCTGGTTATTCTGGGTGATTATGAGAAATATTCCACTTACATGACCATATTAATATTTATAAAATACAGAGGAGGGGGCAAAGTTTGGAAAATCTATTTTCGTTTGCCTTATAGAGAGGGTTCAGGATTCTCATTTCTTGGCTGAGCTGTTACAAAGAGAATCCTGTCCTATCCTGCATTACACAGGAAAGCCATTGATTTGAATGAACACCCTGTGGTGGCGCAGGACCCGGAGGGGTTGAAAACGCATCAGATGGTGTTCCGTTTCTGCACTTGCATTTAAAATATCGATTTTTAACAAGTATGGAATAAACGCTACATTTTATTACATTTGATTGGAGTGCTGGATTTGCCTTTTATTAGATATCCATAAGATATAAAGGTCTGAAAGGTGAGTGGACCCACCGCTGGAACCTCCAACCATCAAAAGATGAGGACTCCCTTGTCCTCTATTTTATATTAGAAGCAATTATACATCCGTACCGTGTCGGAATATCCATCAGAAGAACCACAACATGAGGGGCTGTACACAACGAGACACGATACCATCCAGTGCGCCCTTCTACGGATGTTCTAGTGAGCTGGAAATCCTCTTTTGGATATTGGAAGGAGTGAAATGGTTAATAGTGTAATACCGTGGGCTCCTATGACTAGTTTCGAAGAAAGGCAGGGACACAACAAAGTCTCTTCAACGCTGTTTATTGCTTGTTCCAGCAAATTTACAGTTCAGTTACAGCCGGATCGCAGCCGGGACCTGCATCCTCTCACTCCACAGACACACCCTTCTTCATGCTGCTGACTTTCAAACCACAATCGTGGACATGAGCCACGTACAAAACCCAGAGTGAACCGTGGGGAGTAAGCACCCATCCAGCTCTTTGCCTTCTCCCAGTAAAAGCCAGGCTCGGATTAGCTGATACCAGCTATACTAGTAAACAAGAGCGTCCACTGACGGCTTTTACTCCACCAAGGCCGGGTACCTTGGTGGCACGTCTCAGGTGCACCACAGCAAACCTCAATATGCATCTCCTTAATAGATTTCTTGCACCATTCTGGGAGATACATACCGTCCTTCATATATGAGCCCTGTCACTGCCTCACATAAGGTTAATTATTTGGCCCATGTTAAACAACCCCTGCACTTTTTGGCTGTGATTCTCAATCTCATGATGAGAATTTTATACAATAAATTCTGTGAATTGTTATTTTTGTCCTTTTTGGCCAAATGTGCTAACTTGTAATATTGCTAAATAATCAAGAGGGGATGACTGTCCCGTGGGCTTCATAACTATGTATTAACATGTCACACTCCAGGGCAGTATAATGGCACGTACTGGATCAATGTGAGACCATGTAGTGATCCTGCAATACTATGGACATATGGTGTTCAGTGCCATTTATAATACTAGGGTCTTCTTAGGTGGTATAGGGGCGTTTGGGCCCCTGTTACCCTGCTCAGGCATCAGGGTCTGGGTGCAACTGCTACCTGTGCACCATAACTACGCCCTTGATTATAGTTGCTGTTTGGGGAATCATCAGGCCTATGACTAGGGAATGACCAAGTGCTGAGGGGCATAGTGCATAAAAGCCTCCAACGCTCTGCTGACTCCATAACTGCAGAGCCCAAACCTCTTCTGGCATCAACATCAGAGGAGCTTCATGGCATGGGTCTCCATGACTCAGCAGCTGCATGCAAGTCTTACATCACCAAGCACAATGCCAACTATCAGATGGAGTGTTAAATAAAGTGTTAGATAAAGCACACCACCACTGGAGCAGTGGAAATATCTTATGTGGAGTGATGAATCCCACTTCTCTATCTGCAAGTCTGGGTTTGGCGAAAGCAGTCAGGCAGGTACTATCCTTCTGGCTTTGGACCTATTGTAAAGTTTGGTGGAGAAGGGATAATACTATGGGGTGTTTCTCCGGGGTTGGCTTTGGCCCTTAGTTCCAAATCTTAATGCTTCAGCATTCAAAGACATTGTGGACAATTGTATGCTTCCAACTGTGGGAACAGTTTGGGGAGGATCCTTCTCTGTTCCAGCATGACTGTGTCCCAGGGCACAAAGCAAGCTCCATAGGGGGCATGGTTTGGGGAGTCTGGTGGGGAAGAACTTGACTGGCCGCACAGATCCCTGACCTCAACCCCATCTTACAACTTTGGGATTCACTAGAATGGAGACTGTGAACCAGGCCCTCTCCTCCAGCATCAGTGTCTGACCTCACAATGTTCTTCTGGATGAATGGGAAAAAATTCCCACAGATTCCACAATCTTGTAGAAGGCCTTCCTAAGAAGAGTGGAAGCTGTTTTATCTACAATGGGAAAAACTGACTTCATATTAATGTCTATGGATATATTGAATGGGATGTCATAAAAGCTCCTGTAGGTGTCCAAATTCTTGTGCCCATAGAGTGTATATAAGATGTCATATATGATATATTCATAATCACACAGTCTATAGTGTTAAGAGAAGGAGAGAAGGAGAGGGAGAAGACTGTTGCCTCAAAGGGGGTGCCCGCCGTGCACTGAACCTTTGGTTCCTCATCCAATCATGTCTGAGTCACCAAAATAGAAGAAATTGGCTGTGCAACTTGAACCTCTTCAGGTTCACAGATATATGTACAGTGGTCCCTCAAGTTACAATATTAACTGGTTCCAGGACGACCATTATATGTTGAAACCACTGTAACTGGAGTAATTGGTCCCAAAGCACCAAAATGTCATCCAAAATTAAAGAAAATGAAGATTTCAGCAATTTTACCAGAGAAGTGGCCTTAATTGGTTGGATCTGAGTCTGAGATATTGTATGTTGAGTCTAGTTTCAACTTACGATGGGTCATAAAAGACCCTTGTATGTTGAATATATTGTATCCTGAGGCCATTGTATCTTGAGGGACCACTGTATATCTAAAAAAACAAAACAGTATATTTTCCATGTCAAAGGTCAACATATGTTTTTATCTGCAGGTCTCTCAGAAATTTGGGGAAATCTCAAAGATGAGAATTTCTAATAAATAAGGGCGGGGGATTCATTGATGTAAGAAACCAATTCTCCTTAAAATGAGGCTTAGTCCTAAGTAAACATTTGGGGAGTCTGTCAGTAACAGGTCTACCACAGCCGCTACTGTGACCTCACTACCCTCAGCCATTAGCATAGTTATTTACATAGCAAGAAAGCATTAACGAACATCCAAAAATGTTCCAGTCCATTAAGAACTTTTCCAGCTCAGCAGCTGACACCATGCTTGTAGATTACAGATATTTGGACTTTTCAAGCCAGGTGCAATACAAAAACATTGAAACTTGGCGTATTAGATGCACTCATATGAAATATTTAGGAAATGGTCCAAAAATACTTCTTTGGAAATTGGTATCATGGTTGTGGTCATTGGTTCTGGAATCATTTGCAGGTGGGAGAAGGTATTTCACATAGTAGGTGCAGGGTGGCCTCCAGCGGCGCTTATGTCGTGTGCCCCTAGTTGTTGGTAAGGTGCGGCTGGGGAGGCAATTTTGGCAGTGAATATATATAAATAATGTATTGTATTGTGTTCGCTCTAATTTCTAATGACCTACAGTATCTATAATTAGTAAATTGACTTTCCTTTATTTAAAGGGGGCTTGTCCTCTCTCCTGACATGTCCGTTTCAGTATCTACTTGCAATCTTCATGTAATAACTATTCTGGAACATCTATTCTTATGTCTCTATGTTGTGCCATTCCTTTATTACTCCTGCTAGAAGTTATGAATGAATTGCTAGCAGTCTGCAGTAAGGAGTGGTAACCAGTTCGGGGGTGTACCTGCACAGTCTGAAAATGGCAGCACCGATTGGATAGTGAGAGTCTGTGCAGGTCCACACCCCCCCAACCGGTTACCTCCCCTCTGTAGCCTTACTGCAGACTGCTAGCAATTCATTCATAACTTCTAGCAGAAACAATAAAGGACACAACACAACCCAGAGTCGTAAGAATAGATGCTCCAGAATTTATATTTTGTTGGGGAATGCAAGTAGTTACTAAGCCACACATGTCAGGAGAGGGGACAGGTCCATTTCATAAGTAAAGAAAAGAACAAACAGCAGGTGACGCTATACAGATACACCAGCCTGAACAACTCAGTGGCTATCCAAAAATTTTAATTACATGCAATTACAAAAGTGTTCAGACTCAAGTGCTACCTTGAAAAATGTTGACCATTTTTCATGGGACAAACCCTTTGAGCCCTGTACAGGTCCATGCTGAAGATAATGGTGGACTTTTATCAATAAGGGCGGAATTTGCGCCAAACAAAATACTAAAGTTACAAATCAAAACTGGTGATTTATTTCTGTTGATTTGCAACATTTTAACACCAACAGCACTAAAGTACGAATTTTTAAACCAATATGTGCCATTTCAGCCACCCCCCAGCCAGACTACACTTGAGACTTTTGAAACATAATTGCGACTTTAGAAGCATATTTGCGACATTTCCACTGGTAAATTGAGACTTTTGTTTCACACTTGGGACATTTTTGTTATTATTTTGTTTTTGTTGGATGTGAATTTATTGACAAAACCCTGTAGTTTAGATGATATTAGAAAAAAATAAATGCATCCTGTTTTAATACTTACCCGTCGCTTGTTCCCACCACGAGTTGGTTTCACTTTTCACAAATGCGACTTTTTACACAAAACACCACCACATAAGCTGGCCTAATTATCTGCAACAATTTGAGCCTTTTCTGCCCATAAGAGGATGATAAATGAGGCGTAATAAGCGCCAGTTTGATAGCCTTGCCCACTTTATAACTCATTTTTGCATTCTCATTATGCATTCTTTATGGTGAAAATTCTGGAAAAAATAGTTAATATATTTGGTGCAATTAAAAACGCCATTGTTTTTGGCACATTTTACCCCATAATTCTGGTGCAACATGCTTAGTACATGTCCCCTAATGTGTCATTCTGAGTGTCAAGGTGTAGTCATGTTGTGGTACCACCGAGAAAGGAACTAAGGATGATACCTCAGGAAGAAACTGCTTTGTAAAAATATTACTTGCGCTGTTATGTACTCGATGGCCGTTACAAACATGGGGACATTTCTTCTATCCTGGAACGGATAGTATACGGTAAGCTCCCCCTACGAGTCACTGCAGGTCGCCAGAATAGTTGTCAAAGGTTGGCTTTCCAATGCCATAAAAATTAGTGACAGTGGGCTCAGAGGGGCTTAAAATGATAAAAGAACAGATTCTCACCTCACGGATCCCCTCCACTGTTGGTTCATACTGCTTTCCACATTGACATGCCAGAAATGCCAGTAGGGTCCTGCTCAGCCAATCACTGACTGGGGAAGGTCACCACTAATGCCAATGCGTGTGTGTCCACCCCAGGCTAAACGTGGAGAGCACTAGTGCAGCTTAGTTACATAGTTAATACTGTGGAAAAAGGACATAAGTCCATCAAGTTCAACCAAGGGATAGGTGCGGACGTGAATCCCAGAAGGAAGCGAGACTCAGATTTCTACACGTTTTCATAAGCATTAATGTCATTTACTTTTAAGAATTAATCTAAAACCTTTATAAAACTGTCCACTGTTCCTGTTGTGACCACGTTCTGAGGAAGTCTATTCCACAGATTCACAGTTCTTACAGTAAAGAAGGTTTGATGCTTCTGGGGACTGAACTTTTTCTTCTCCAGTCGGAGGCAGGGCCCCCTTGTCTTTTGAGGACATTTTACATGGAACAGTTTTCCACAGTATTTTTTGTACGGCCCATTTCTATATTTATATAGGTTAATCAAGTCCCCCCTTAGACGTCTCTTCTCAAGACTAAATAAATTAAATTATTTTAATCTTTCTTCATAACTAAGACCCTCCTTGCCCCTTCTCAGTTTAGTCGCTCTCCTCTGTACTTTTTCCAGCTGCAGTGCTTCCTTTTTATGAACTGGTGCCCAGAACTGAACTGCATATTCCAGATGAGGCCGCACCAGCGCTTTGTAAAGTGGTAATATTACATCCCTGCCCCGCGAGTCCATGCCTCTTCTAATACATGACAATAGCCTGGTGGCCTTAGAAGCAGCTGATTTACATTGTGTGCTGTTATTTAATCTACCATCTACAAGGACACCCAAATCCTTCTCTATAAGAGTTATATCCCCTATAGGACAGGGATGCTCAACCTGCGGCCCTCCAGCTGTTGCAAAACTACAACTCCCAGCATGTCCTAATAGCTGTAGTTTGTCCAGGCATGCTAGGAGTTGTAATTTTGCAACAGCTGGAGGGCCACGGGTTGGGTATCACTGCCCTAGGACATCTGATGCACATAGATTATTAATAACCAAATGCAGAACTTTACATTTATCCAGATTGAACCTCATCTGCCAAGTTGATGACCAGACACTCAGAGTGTTCAAGCCAGCTTGTGGTTGATGGACATCTACCATAGGCTGCACAGTTCTACACAGCTTCGTCTCATATGCAAAAATATCAGCATCAGTATGGCAGTTTTCAGGATTCATTGAGGGTGAGTATCCATTCTTTAAGCCTTTCTAAGCCCACTGCCATCAATTTTTATTGAACTAGAAAAATTGTGGCAGTCCAGCTGCGACATAACTACAACACACATCATCCCATCATGATAGCAGTGGTAGTTTTGGAGCGGCTAGAGAGCCAAAGGTTGGGGAGGACTAATACAACGCATCTAAGAAACTGAACCCTGATTGTGATAAAGCTATGAAACGAAATCAGGAAATTTTCAATTTATTTGTGTAAAAAAAAATATTGTTCAGAGGAGGACGTTCACTTTAAATGGAGGAAAGATGCAGAAGTCGATAGCAGTGTGAGATGGGGAAACAGCTCTCATTGTCTGAGCATTGTGTTTATTTAAATGAAGTTAAATGATCTGTACTGACATTCTGCTGTTTGGCCACAAGATGCCGCTGTTTCCTAAGCACAGCTACAGACTGTACATATATCTCCATATTCATAAGAGAGGTGGTGTCACACACAGAGACTAGAGAGGAAGGAGCAGCCATCTTAGTGTGAGGCTGTGAGAGACACTGAGGAAATGTGTGAGCAGTGAATCCGACGGCATCCAGGTGCGAGAGTGACCAGAGCTGCAGCTAAGTGAAGCTGATCACTTTCAAGACCCTGATCCTGTCCAGAGAAAGGAAGATTGCTGCCAGGAACACTGATGAGAGCAGAGGAACAAAGCTACATACACTGCTGTACTGCATGCTTGTTGGAGAGACGTTTGTTCTGTTCAGAGTCACCAGCGGATGCAGAGCAGACTCGGGTCGGTAAGATCGTGCACACAACTCATTACAATGTTGGCGCCTAGAGACTGAGACCAGGCCTGTAGTTAGTTAGTTAGGGTTTCTGTTTGTGTCAGGCCACAAGCGTTACGACTGTTCATTGCAAGGACTCCAAACTTAAATGACATTTCACATTGGAGAGCTGATAAAATTCCCACAAACTCAAGCCAGGCTGGCGTTTTGCTCAGAAGGAATACTCAGGCACGCGCTACTGGACCAGTTATGGGAGGGGATATACTGTAGAACTTTGTAAGATTGTAAGCTGTTGTGCTGCACCGCAGGCTAGCCCACACCACGCACCCATACAGTGATTCTTGTTCTTTTAGGGTAATAACAGGTAAGGTGTGGCAGTTTAGTTGTGCCCGCCAGTAGGCAAATTACTGCACTTTCCTCCTTTATCCATCGGAGGGCGTTGTGCTATGCAGCACAAGGGTCTCAGCATTCAGGCTGGGTGTATGTAAATTGATTGCATGTTCCCAGCATTTGTGTTTGTGTTTATTGCCACATTTAAGTAAAATTCTGTTTTGGCAAAGCTGGTAGGTCTAAACTTCACTCGTCGTGTTTGGAGGAAAAAGAAGGATGAATTGCACCCCAAGAACACCATCCCTACTGTGAAGCATGGGGGTGGTAACATCATGCTTTGGGGGTGCTTTTCTGCGAAGGGGAGGATGAATGGGGCCATTTATTGTGAGATTTTGAGCAACAACCTCCTTTCCTCAGCCAGAGCATTGAAGATGGGTCGTGGCTGGGTCTTCCAACATGACAACGACCCGAAGCACTTTGGAGGGAGCTGAAACTCTGTGTTGCTCAGCGACAGCCCCGAAACCTGACAGATCTAGAGGAGATCTGTGTGGAGAAGTGGGCCAAAATCCCTGCTGCAGTGTGTGTGCAGTGTCCCACTACGTGATCACGGGCACTGCAAACTAGTTTTATTGTGTTTTATTGTCATATATTATGCCTGTATGCTGTACTTCATCTCATGTCATATTCTCCCATGTCACTATGTGATTTTATGTGTAAGATCCTTTACACAGGCCTAGTTAGGGTGCACTACACTAGTTTCTCCACTAGATGGGGCAGTGTTACAGTGTGTATATATAGCTTAGCTCAGGCCCAGTTAGGTCAGTCTTTCCCTGGAGTTTAGTCAGTGAGCAGCCATGATGTAGCTGCCTGCTGGAGGGAGGCCTCCTGCCTCTCTGCTCTCTCCCTGTTGGCTCCACAGTCCAGGGTTAAAGCCTACAAGATTCGGCCCAGAGGTGAGAAACCTACTTCTACAGCTCACTCCTCCGGGGTGACCAGTAATAAGCTGCAAACAGCAAGTATTCAAGGGGACTAGTATATTTTATTCAAGTCAAAGGATAGCAAACGGCCATACTCAAAGGCTTCCCAGGCACCTTTGCAATTAGGTGTAGGACACAGCTTTCGGCATCCACACCTCCAGTTTAAATCCTGAGGACAACTAGGCCAACTGCCAGAAAAGCACTGGAAATAGAGGTTCAAGGATTCTGAAAACCACCTTTAATACGGGTTAGAATAAGGCGAGAGTTAATACCAGCCTAAGACTTTTATACTTCAAAAGCCTAGTCTGAAGCAGTAGCTTTCATATATATATATATATATATATATATATATATATATAAAAGACAAAGAGCCTGTTTTGCCTAAGGACTTACAATACCGTACCCCCGTATGCAAGAGAGACTGTATTTCATATCTGGATGTACTAGAGACTGTTTTATGCTGGGATGTAACCGTTATCAGGAGCAACGTTCAGTAAAAGTTATAAGCTGGATTGCACCATCCTTGTCTCAGTCTCCAATTCCTCAGTTAACATTACAGTAAATGGTTGTACCTCCATAAAAGGTACTGGCGTCACGACTACAAGGGACCTTTCCATAGGCACATTAATGCAGACCATCAAGGGCACCTGGAACCACCATCTGGCCAGTGTCCCTTACACCAGAGTGTGCCCCAGAGAATCATTTCTACGTGGGAGAACTTGCAAAATCGCAGCGTGTTCAAATACTTCTGTTCCTCACTGTAGATAGATAGATAATAGATAGAGAGATACATAGATAGATAATAGATGAGATGGATGTGATATTGATAAATAGATAAGAACTACAGGAAACGTCTCCCTTCCATCTATATGTGTTTCTATGTCATTGGTGGTGGTTTGGTCCATGTTTGTCTAATGTGATTTTTCTATTCAAGTCACACAAAGCTTCTCATCCTATTCAGAGATTGTTTCCAATAAGGTTAGAGTAACAAAAATCAAGATGAGTACGAGAGTAGGTGCGATGTATAATTAACCCCTTCTACTTACCTATACCACTCCATTAGAGATGAGCACATTTTTGAAAAATCCGATTTGGCAGCTTCGCCAAACTTTGACAACAAATTCAATTCGTTACGAATCACTATGTGAAAACCCTAATCAGCCTATCAATCAATGGGACCGTTTTTAACAGCCACTTAGATAGAAGTGCGCCCATCTAACGGCCGTTAAAAATTGTAATACGCTAGGGCAATATAGCCTTTAAAAAAATAAATAAATTCACCTTCATCCACGAATCCTAAAATGGCGGCTAAAATTGTCTTAGAAAGAACGGGGAAAAAAATACTCACCTCATCCACTTGCTCTCGCAAAGGCAGTCCGCTCTCCTCTTGAGTGGAAAAGACCTGCCAAAGGACCTGCGCTGAGCATGAGGACCAGTGGCGCAACTAGAGTGTTATGGGCCCCAGTGCAAACTTTGAATTGGGCCCCCCCCCCCCCACACACACACACATTTATACAAAGAGGCGCCAATTTTTTTTTTTACACTAAGCCCAATGCATGGCTACACTCACCCAGTCCTAACTAATAAAATCTGGTCCTACCTCATTCAGGGTGTCGCTGTCATTGGCGTGATGTCCACTGGATCCGGAATAAGGTCCCTGTAGAAAAAAAGAATAATCACATAAAGAAGGGATGGTGACTGCCCCTGTGAAATCACCAGCAGGGGGCGCTGTGCTGGCCTGTAAGACTGAGCCATCCCAATGTATAGCAGGGTAATCTATGATATTTCCCCTAAGTGCTACCACACAGTACTAATGACCACATTGTGGCCTCTCACAGTACTAATGCCCACCTTGAGGCCCCTCACAGTAATTAAGCCCATCTTGTGGCCCCTTCACAAACATTATGTCCTCCTTGTGGCCCCTCACAGCAGTTACCCATCTTCGTTCCTGTCACAGTAGTTATGCCCACTTTTGTGTCCCTTCACAATAGTTATACAAGATATGTTCCCCCCTCACAGTAGTTATGCCCATATATGTGACCCCCTCACAGTAGTAATGCCAGATATGTGCCCCCTTACAGTAGTTATGGCCTGATATGTGCCCCCCTCACAGTAGTTATGCCAGATATGTGCCCCCTCACAGTGGTTGTGTCAGATATGTGCCCCCTCACAGTGGTTATGGCCAGATATGTGCCCCCTCACAGTAGTTATGGCCTCATATGTGCCCCCCTCACAGTAGTTATGCCAGATATGTGCCCCCTCACAGTGGTTATGTCAGATATGTGCCCCCTCACAGAGGTTATGGTTAGATATGTGCCACCCTCACAGTAGTTATGGCCTGATATGTGCCCCCCTCACAGTAGTTATGCCAGATATGTGCCCCCTCACAGTGGTTATGCCAGATATGTGCCCCCTCACAGTGGTTATGCCAGATATGTGCCCCCTCACAGTAGTTATGCCTTCATATGTGTCCCCTCACAGTAGTTATGCCTATATATGTGCCCCCTCATAGTAGTTATGCGAGATATGTGCCCCCCTCACAGTAGTTATGCCAGATATGTGCCCCCCTCACAGTAGTAATGCCAGATATGTGCCCCCCTCACAGTAGTTATGGCCTGATATGTGCCCCCTCACAGTGGTTATGTCAGATATGTGCCCCCTCACAGTGGTTATGGCCTGATATGTGCCCCCTCACAGTGGCTATGGCCAGATATGCGCCCCATCACAGTGGTTATGGCCAGATATGTGCCCCCTCACAGTAGTTATGGCCAGATATGTGCCCCCTCACAGTAGTTATGGCCAGATATGTGCCCCCTCACAGTAGTTATGGCCAGATATGTGCCCCCTCACAGTAGTTATGGCCAGATATGTGTTCCCTCACAGTAGTTATGCCTTCATATGTGTCCCCTCACAGTAGTTATGCCTATATATGTGCCCCCTCATAGTAGTTATGCCAACATATGTGCCCCTCACAGTAGTTATGCCCACATATGTGCTCCCTCACAGTAGTTATCCCCACATATGTGCCCCCTCACAGTAATTATGCCCACATACGTGCCGCCTCACAGTAGTTATGCCCACATACGTGCCGCCTCACAGTAGTTATGCCCACATATGTGCCCACCTCACAGTAGTTATGCCAGATTAGGTGCCCCCCCCCCCTCACAGTAGTTATGCCAGATCAGGTGCCTTCTTCAAAGTAGTTATAGGCTCAGATTACTGTAGGTGCCCCCTTAGTAAAAAAAAAATGGCCATTTTTGTGCCCCCCTCCCCTTTGCCTCCAGTCTGCAGCTTGATAGGGAGAAAAAAAAAACCACATACTTACCTTCTTCCCTGATGGCACGCTCCCACACTCACATCGCGCTGCTGGCTGTGCTGGAGGCCGATTCCCGGGCCTTTAGCGCTCCTCCCACAGCCAGCAGGGCAATGGGCGGCCAGCAGGGGGAGCATCAGAGCTCAGAAGAAAAGTGAAGCAGGGAGCAGAGAGGGCTCCCTGCAGAGAGAAACAGCCCGGACGTGACAAGAACTGCCGGGTGAGTATGCACACGCCAAACCCCCTTCCCCCCCTTGCCTCTGTGCTCCCCCTGCCTCTGCGCCCGGGGTGCATATTACACATGTTATAAGAGCGCTCTGACGAGGCCCAGCATTGTCACTGTACTTCATGCCGGGCTCGTCAGAGCGCTCCCATTACATGGGAGTGCAGTGGGCCCCCTCCCCCTGCCGGGCCCGGTCGCGGTCACACCCTCTACGACCGAGATCGTTACGCCCCTGATGATGACTTCCCTGCACTCTCCCAAGAGAGGAGCGGACTGCCTCAGTGCGAGCAAGGGGAGGAGTTTTTTTATGTTCTTTCTAAGACATCTCTAGCCTCCATTTTAGGGGAAAAAAATTGTTACCACGATGCGTGAGGAAATTGGGATTCACAGCGAATCTAATTTTTCCTAATCTTTGAAACGAATTCCGCTGTGGATGTCTTGATTCGCTAAACACTACTTTCCATAGATGGATCTTGTTATCATATTAGTCTATAGTCTCTGGACATTGATTGATGTGGTAGCCTATTAAGCCTAATAACCATAGATAGATAGATAGATAGATAGATAGATAGATAGATATGAGAGATAGTGTGGGGTTTCACTCTGGTAGATAGGGTAAGCGGTGGCAGTACAGAGGCAAAATACAAGTTCTTAACTCAAAACGTCAGTGTTTATTCACACTTGAGGCAATTGCACAAAACAGCACGGAACTTCGCAGTCTTGGTGTTAATTCACACACAATGGAAAATTCATATAACATAAGTCCCGTTGCTGGCAGTTCTGCCTCCAGTAGTCCACAGCAGGCTTTAGGGGGACTGTTTCCCCAACATGTGGCTCTCAGCCCTCCAGCACGGCACAAAGCCTCAGATCCCCCAAAACAGAGACATCTCTGCTGAGCCCAGCTGCCTATTTAAGGACAGCCAGGTGCTGCCAAAACCCGGACCGCCACTTAAACTTCGGTCCGGTATTTGACCTCACTTGGCTAGAAACCAGGCCAGCCGCACATGCTGGGAGGAAAATACCTGCCTTGCCAGACACAACCCCTCACTGTGTCACAATAGATAGATAGATATGAGAGAACGATATGAGAGATAGATAGATAGATAGATATGAGATAGATAGATATAGATAGATAGATAGATAGATAGATAGATAGATAGATAGATAGATAGATAGATAGATAGAATATGCTCACTTGGTGGTGATAGAAAAGGCAATAAGATATTGTTCTTCTAATAAATCTCATGAAAACATCTAGGAGACCCTTTCAATCTAGTGCTCTATGGGTGCACCAACTCATTGACCCCCCTGCCCATTTTCCTTTATGATAGGTCAGATTACACCACAAGGCTTCTTTATCATACAGCTTGAGTGGTTATGTGTGGACCCAAGTGATGAATGTCCTCCAGGAACAAGGCTTGATAATTAGAAAGGATGTGTTACCTGGGTTAATTTGGTTTCTGAAGCTCACAGAACCATTATTTCTTGTTGTATTTACATGCCGGTAACATCTGTATAATCTGCCCATATGTGCTGTGATGCAGAACCCTACTTTTATGTAGCTCCACATCTGGCTTCACTGTTTGATTGCCTTGTAAACATGGAGAATGAAAATCTGAAATATATCTATCCCCCTGTAGTCATCTGGCCTGAATTTGACTACCATTTGAAGTCATATATTATGGACTCCTCCTTGACTATTTTTCCCCCTTGGCTTTTCTGGTGACCATCCTCAGTGTATCAAGGTATCGAGAATAGAAACAGATGAGAGGAAATGTGTTTCAATTTCCTCAATTGTACTTTATTTCTCGTCTAAAGTTTCCAGTTTTGTGTACATTAGCAGCTCGACGCTGACATGGAAATAAACTGTAATAAACTGTATTTTTTTGCTGAAACATTTTCTTTGTTTAGTTTTTGTCAGGGGGCAGCCATTTTGAAAGGAAAAATGGTGACTGTATTCTTTGCTATTTGGTTTTTATTCCCTGGTGTTTGAATTCACTTTGGTTGCTAGGCAATTGTATATTGGAACTTCTGAAAACCGGTCTCATCATTTTCAATGGAGCCAAAATTGTAACATAGTAACATAGTATATAAGGCCAAAAAAAGACATTTGTCCATCCAGTTCGGCCTGTTATCCTGCAAGTTGATCCAGAGGAAGGCAAAAAAAAAAACTGTGAGGTAGAAGCCAATTTTCCCCACTTAAGGGGAAAAAAATTCCTTCCCGACTCCAAAAAGGCAATCAGAATAACTGCCTGGATCAACGACCCCTCTCTAGTAGCTATAGCCTGTAATATTATTACACTCCAGAAATACATCCAGGCCCCTCTTGAACTCCTTTATTGTACTCACCATCACCACCTCCTCAGGCAGAGAGCTCCATAGTCTCACTGCTCTTACCGTAAAGAATCCTCTTCTATGTTTGTGTACAAACCTTCTTTCCTCCAGACGCAGAGGATGTCCCCTCGTCACAGTCACAGTCCTGGGGATAAATAGATGATGGGAGAGATCTCTGTACTGACCCCTGATATATTTATACATAGTAATTAGATCTCCCCTCAGTCGTCTTTTTTCTAAAGTGAATAACCCTAAGGTTGATAATCTTTCAGGGTACTGTAGTTGCCCCATTCCAGTTATTACTTTAGTTGCCCTCCTCTGAACCCTCTCCAGCTCTGCTATGTCTGCCTTGTCCATAGGAGCCCAGAACTGTACACAGTACTCCATGATTTGTAAAGTGGTAGGACTATGTTCTCATCACGGGCATCTATGTCCCTTCTGATGCAACCCATTATCTTATTGGCCTTGGCAGCAGCTGCCTGACACTGTTTTTTACTGCTTAGTTTGCTGTTTATTAAAATTCCTAGGTCCTTTTCTAAGTCAGTGTTGTCGAGTGTTTTACCATTTAGTATGTACGGGTGATTTGCATTATTCCTTCCCATGTGCATAACCTTACATTTGTCAGTGTTAAACCTCATCTGCCACTTCTCTGCCCAAGCCTCTAATCTATCCAGATCCAACTGTAGCTGTATATTGTCCTCTTCAGTGTTAATTACTTTACACAGTTTAGTGTCATCTGCAAAAATTTATATTTTACTGTGCAAGTTTTCTACAAAATCATTAATAAATATATTGAAGAGAATGGGGCCCAATACTGACCCCTGAGGTACCCCACTAGTGACAGTGACCCAATCTGAGTGTGTACCATTAATAACCACCCTCTGTTTTCTATCATTGAGCCAGTTACTTACCCACATACAGATGTTTTCTCAGAGTCCGAGCATTCTCATTTTATATACTAACCTTTTATGCGGTGCAGTGTCAAATGCTTTGGAGAAGTCCAGATATACGACATCCATTGATTCACCACTGTCAAGTCTATAACTTACCTCCTCATAGAAACTGATTAAATTAGTTTGACATGACCGATCCCTCATGAAACCATGCTGATATGATGTTATTTGCTTGTTTTCATTGAGATCCTCCAAGATAGCATCTCTTAGAAAACCTTCAAACAGTTTACCCACAACAGATGTAAAACTTACCGGCCTATAATTTCCTGGGTCTGTTTTTGCACCATTTTTGAATATTGGCACCACATTTTCTATGCGCCAATCCTGTGGAACTCTCCCTGTCAGTAGAGTCTGTAAATATCAGAAATAAGGGTCTGGCTATGACATAACTTAATTCTCTTAGGATATGGGGGTTTATGCCATCTGGTCCTGGCGATTTGTCTATTTTAATCTTTTTAAGTCGCTGTTGTACTTCTTCCTGGGTCAGACAGGGCACTTTTAATAGGGAATTTACTTTTACATTCTGCATTTCATCTGACAGTTTATTTTCCTTAGTGAATAAAGTTGAGAAAAAAATATTTATTAGCTTTGCTTTCTCCTCGTCGCTCTCTGCAACTTTCCCCTCATTACACTGTAGAGGGCCGACACCTTCAGATTTATACTTTTTACCATTTATATAATTGAAGAACATTTTAGGGTTAGTTTTGCTCTCTTTGGCAATTAATCTCTCAGTCTCTAGTTTGGCGGCTTTTATTTGTTTTTTACATATTCTATTTTTTTCCACATAGTTTTTCAGTGCTTCCTCGCTAGTGATTTAAATGCTTTATTTTTGTCTTTTATTGCTTTCTTTACAGTTCTCTTTATCCACATTGGCTACTTCTTGTTCCTTAACCATTTATTCCTATAAGGTATGCACCTCTCACAATTAGATTTCAGGATGCTTTTAAAAATATCCAATTTTGTGGCGGTATCCTTATTTTTGAGGACTTTGTACCAGTTAGTTAGGCCTATGGCCTCTCTTAGTTGGCTAAATTTTGCTTTTTTGAAGTTTGGTATTTTTGTTCCTCCCTGTAGAAACGCTCGTTTGAAGGATAATTGGAAGGTTAATACTTTATGGTCACTATTTCCCAGGTGTCCCCCGACCTGCACATCTGTTCTTCTGTCAGGTCTATTGGTTAATACTAAGTCCAGTATGGCCGTCCCTCTAGTCGGGTCCTGAACCAGTTGGGTAAGGTAATTGTCTTTGGTTATTTCCAAGAACATGTTTCCTTCATGAGATGTACAGCTTTCAGTTTCCAAGTCTAGGGTAATTGAAGTCCCCCATAATAACCACCTCATTATGATTTGCCGCCTCGTCTATCTCGTTTAGTAGCAGATTTTCTGTGGACTCTGGTATATTAGGTGGTTTATAATAAACTCCTATTAGTAATTTATTATTATTTTTGCCTCTATGTATCTCTACCCACAGTGACTCCACATGTTCATGTCCCTCACTTATATCTTCTTGGGCTTTAGACAGGACTTTACATAAAGGCAAACCCCTCCCCCCTCTCCGATTTTGACGATCCTTTCTAAACAGACTGTAACCTTGTACATTAACTGCCCAGTCATAGCTATCATCCAGCCATGTCTCAGTTATTCCCACTATGTCATAGTTCTCCTCACACATCACTAATTCCAGTTCACCAGATTTATTAGTAAAGCTTCTGGCATTAGTATACATACAATTGAGAGGTTTATGTATATTTTTTACCCTACACCTTTCCTTCTGAACTGTTCTAGTCCCTCCTTCCATTCCTTCCCCAGTCCCACTACCTTGCCCCCGGTCTCTATCTGCACTATCTTCCCATCCTATAACGTAATTACCCTCCCCCAGTCCCTAATTTAAACACTCCTCCAACCTTCTAGCCATCTTCTCCCCCAACACAGCTGCCACTTCCCCATTGAGGTGCAGCCCGTCCCTACGATAGAGCCTGTAGCCGAGAGACAAGTCGGTCCAGTTCTGCAGGAACCCAAATCCCTCCTTCATACACCAGTTCTTGAGCCACTTGTTAACCTCCATAATCTCCCGCTGCCTTTCTTGTGTTGCTCGTGGTATAGGTAGTATTTCGGAAAACACTATGTTTGTTGTCCTTGCCCTAAGCTTTTGACCTAAATCCCTAAAATCATTTTTAAGGACTCTCCACCTTCCTCTAACTTTGTCATTGGTTCCAATATGGACCATGACCGCTGCATCTTCTGCAGCTCCTCCCAGTAATCTGTCAACCCGATCCGCGATGTGTCGAACTCTAGCGCCAGGAAGACCGCACACTGTTCGGCGATCACGGTCTTTGTGACAGATTTCCCTATCTGTTCCCCTAATAATGGAGTCTCCCACTACCAGCACCTGTCTGCCCTGCTCTCCTGGTCCCCTGCTTACTGGAGCTGACATTCCCCTGACTGGCAGAGGAAGTGTCCGGCTGCGGCAGTGCCGTCCCTGGACTGACATCCCCCTCATCTGCCAAACGTGCAAACTTGTTGGGGTGTGTCAGATCAGGGGTAGCCTCCCTGGCACTCTTCTCTCTACCCCACTTTCTAACTGTTACCCAGCTAGCTACCTCACTTTCCTCAGCCTCCCCGCTTTCACCTACCCCCTCATCTACCCCATAGAGTGCTTGCTCAGTGAGCAGCAAACTCTTTTCCAAATTGTCAATGGCTCTCAGTGTTAAAACTCACCCATTTAGAGACTCAATTTGTGATTCCAAATGGGTAATTTGCTCACATTTTGAACAAAGATATGCACCCTCAAACGGCTGTTCCAGGACTGCATACATTAGGCAAGATGTGCACTGGACTGCCCTATCAATTATAGAAAACATACTAGATGGGGATTACGCAAGAAAGAGAAAAATACAATATAGTGCAGTAATAAGATACTAATGTAATGCAGTCCCCCACTGAAGTCCCTGAATCTGAAGTCACTTAATCTAAAGTCGCACACTTATACAAACACACACTTAAATCAAACACGCCACACGCAAACTTGCATGATATTCCTGATTATATAAATGGAGCTTTCAAAACCAGCCTGTTTTTCTTCCTCTGGATTCAAAGGACTGTAAATGTTTTTGTAAATGTATTTGTTTTTAGCCACATATCCAGCTCCTTTATTGTTACTGACAGTTGGTGTGGACGCACTGTGCTTGACTTTGGGCTAGACCTAAGGGTGCTATCCTGGTGGTCCTCTGGTATTCACCCCATTAATCACTATACATGGATCTGGAGTTTGCTGCAGGGGATCCACCATGCTGCTAGCTCTTGGAATAGTGGTTGGCTGCTGACCCACTGGGCTCAGAAACTCAAGTGGGAAGCACCATGGAATTGGGCAATACTCAAAGTCAGTAAACAGTCAGAGGTCAGGGAGGACAGAAATCATGCTAATCTATAAAACAAGTCTGAGGTCGGGGGGGGAATAACAGAGAGTCAATACAGTAAAAAGATTTAGTTTAGGGTAGGCAACAGAGAGTCAGAGTCAATAAACAGGCATAGGTCAGTACACTGGCAGACAAATAGAACAGCACACCTAAACTGGGAACTAGCAACTAGAAAACCTAAAGCTCAGACACCCTCCTCTAGGGGAAGGTGCCTTAGGTAACCCGAAATGTGCAGCCACTGGCTGAAGAATACTAGTGGATCTGCATGCTGGCCCTTTAAGAAAATTTATGCCAGATCAAAGCCATTTAAAATTGATTCACTCAGCTCTACTGGAAATACATTAAAGAATCCTCATCATATGAAAGAAGAAACAACTTTCATGATATGGAAGAAGATAATATACAAATGACACAATGAGCAACTGATTCCTGCTAGGCCCTGCAGTCATGTGTTACCCATAGATTTATATTCTGCACATTCCTTTATAAAGTGCCCAATGTGCACAGCGCAGCTGAAGGAAGTTCATAGACCCAATGTGGACATAAATTAATAGTATCCTGAAAAGGGAATGAAAAGAAGCCATAATGACAACAGTGTGGAGCACCAATGGATCAGACAAAGCTGTAGTCAGGGGCAGTCTAACGTCAAGCAGCTCAGGCTCAGTACAGAAATCAGACAGATGTTAGATCAGGTAGCTATGGGTTTATTCAGGAAACAGACAGAAGTTGGTACACGGGCAGACAGACAGAAAGAAAAGGCACAACTTTGTAGGAATCTAGCTGGTAGAACCTATTGCTCAGGCACCCTGCCACAGGAGAAGCTGCCCTAAGTACCCCTAGTTGGCCAACCATTGGCTGGGAAAGATAAGAGTGCGAGTGCCCATTAATAGCCAGATGGACCACAAAATCAGGCTTCAATCTGCATGGAGAAGAGAAACTCTAGCAGTCCTACATCTGCAGCTGGGCCAACCAGATACAAGAAGAGAAAGACACTTGCGGGTCCACCAAAGCTCAAGAGAAGGAGACTGGATAAGCAGAATGGTGGCAGTTCCCACTGGAGGAAGTGTAGGGGGGCACAGACTGCAGCCATAAAAGGGAACATGTACGTTTGTGTAAATTGTGGCAAAGGTATCCAAATGGTTCATACTAGATAAAACACTAGGTACATCTCAGTCGCTACAGACACGTGTACACCATCTCATGGCTGTCATACAGGTATGTCATTGTGCCAAGAAATAGTTTAGCATCCTGCTACATCATCCTGTTACACTTTCTTTTCATCAGTTTTTTTTATATGATGCATGGCTTAAACTGGTCCTCCAAATACAGTAGAAGTTGGACATGAAGGGTAGAATCCAGACACAGAGGTTTCACACACTTGGCATCTCTAGATGTGGGCAGCACCATTCAGTAGCTCACATCAAAAGGAAGATGTTGTGTTTGCTCCCGTAGTCTTAGTAGTCCTCCACTTCCAGGTAGATTTCTAGTAGAGCATGGAAGCTCTGCACAACCATGGAGGGAAATGTGGCTGCTATCCGAGGAGTCTCACATCCACGTATTGCCCCTTTTGAAATAAACATGTGTATTACTGTGCACTGGCGACAAACACGACTCCACTGGCTTTAATTGAACTTTACTTAAGTCTTAAGTTTTGATCAAACAAGCAAACGTCTAAAAGTAAAAACAGTTGTAAAGAATAGCTTTTCAGTCAATGATGCTGCATGAGGTCTACCAGGCAGTGAAGGTACCTCTTCAGCAGCGTGCCTGCAGGCCGGGAGACTCCCTCTCTGTCCGAGCGTGTTCTACGGCCTCACCTGCTGACTGTCTCCCTATCACCGTCCTTTGCACTGGGGCACTTCCTCTGGAGTTCTCATAGACTCTGTTCTGTGTGAGGAGCATCACACCACAACACACGCATGCTTGACCGAGCAAAGCGTGCCTAATCTAGCTGTCGGCTAAATCAGCATAAGGGCCCATTCACATGACCGTATATTTCTGTCCGCATCCATTCCGCAATTTTGCGAGTCGGATGCAGACCCATTCATTTCAATAGGTCTGCAAAAGATGCGAACAGCCGTCCGCATCCGTACGTCAGTTCCGTGGCACCGCAAAAAAGATAGAATATATTATATTCTTGCCTGTATTTGCGGACAAGAATAGGCATTTCTATCCTGGACATGGATGTTCTGTTCTGCAAAATGCAGAAGGCACACAGCCGGTATCCGTGTTTTGCGCATCCGCAATTTGCGGTCTGCAAAAACAGATATGGTCATGTAAATGAGCCCTTAGGCTGATGGCTATCACATGGGTATGGCCAGGTTTAGGCCTCATTCACATGATTGAATTAGAGACTTATGGGCCCGTACTTTACCTCCCTGTGCCTTTCATATACACAGATATTTAAGAAATAGTGCCACTCTAGTCCATGGGCTGTGCGTGGTATTGCAGCTTATCCCTTGTGAATGGGGCTGGCCTGCAATAACTCACAACTCCTCATGAACAAATTTTAACCAGTTTCTGGAAAAAGTCGGATCTATTTTCTGATCTGGGATTTTTGGTGGGATTATTTTTTTTATATATGGGACAGACCTGGTTTAAAAAAAAAAAGAAGCATAACTAGCCTCACCAATCCACTGCTGTGGACACTTAGGGCTCATTACAATGAGCGTATCCGTTCTTATGGTCAAAACACGGATACTGGCCGCGTGCGTTTCACATTTTTTACGGAACGGCCAGCCCTATGATAGAAATGCCTATTCTTGTCCAGTATCATTTTTGCGGGGCCACGGACGGATGCACGGATGCGGACAGCATCTTTTGTGGCCCCATTGAAATAAATGAGTCCACATCCATTTCGCAAAATTGCGTAATGGATGCGGACTCAAATATACGGTTGTATGAATGGGCTCTTACTGAGCCCTGAAGCCTGCTTAGGCGGCTCACCACTGTGGCTAGTGACTGGCTGAGCAGGTTTCTCCTGCCAGTTGACTCAGGACCAGGAAGTAGAGACCACTGGTAACTGTCGGGACAGTAGAGTTGGGGAATCAGTGAGTTAAGTAGTGCTTTTTGTTTTTTTTAACCCATTCCACAACCATTTAAGACGATTAATGTTTTATTGCATAACTGTCACGGAAGGTGAGGGAAGGGAAGCAAACACAACAAAATTAAACAAAACAGCAGGCTAGGCCCCACAGCTAAGGAACAGGGAAAGGTCACCTCCTGACAATCCCTAGCCTTTCCCCGACTGCTACCAACATGAACAAATCTCGATGGTAGAAGTGTTCATGCACTTGAACCTAAGCCCTGCTGCAACTGATACAAACCCTCAGCTAGGGAGCAGGCGAAAAGACAACCGGTTCCTTGCGCAAGATGAAGGAACCCGCGTCTACCTAAGGCCTAGCCAGTACAAACAACAAAAGGGAAGGAAGAAGGACTTAACTGAAGACGAACTGGGAACAGGAGATCCACAAAACACCAGTAGAGATCTCCAGGAGAAACTATAAACCGCAAGGGCTAGGTATAAATAGCATCACTAACAAACTAATAAGCAGAACCTGTGAGGGGGTGGGATCCTGCCCAAAGCCACAACAAAGCAATCTGTCAAATAGATTCACACGCAGCAAGTCTGACAGATATTCTCAGATCACTCACAGGGCAGGGCGTGACAATAACTTGTATATATTTTTCCCATATTCGACCCCTTTCCTTCTTAGCCTGCTTTCCTGCTTGCCCCATGTTATTCTCACATCTGCCTATTCCATTGCCTTACTTATAAGAGCTATCCCTCAAATTTAAGTGTTTTCACTCACATTATCTGGGTGACTTGCTTGCCTTTCTGTGGGTGGGAAGCAGCTCATCAAGTACCTGTATCTCCCAGCATGCATTGCAATTATCCCTTGTTACCCCTCTTTCCTTGCATAGAAAATATTCCCTCACATATAGCCCCAGGGATACATATGGAATGTAATGCCCCACCCCCCCCCCCCCCCCCACACGTTACGTCTCCACTGTCTAGAGAGAGAGAGAGAATATATATTTCTATGAATTTAGAACAGGGGATGAATGAACGAAAGGTGTCGAGACTGCTTTAGGGCTCATGCACACGACCGTGTGCTGGCCATTCCATGCAGTGGGGATCGCAATTTGCGGTCCCCAATGCACGGCAACATCCATGCGGTGGCCACAGACAGATCCAGACCATTCAAGTGCATGCACTACTTTTTTTGCAGTGAGGAGGCACGGCCAGAAACACCACGGAAGCACTCCGGAGTGCTTCCGTGGGGTACCGATTCGTGCCTCCGTTCCGCATCTCCGTGATTGCAGACCCATTAAAGTGAATGGGTCCGCGATCCGTGATGCGGAAAGCACACGGCCAGTGCCCGTGTATTGCAGACCCCGCTGTATGCGTATGTGCATGAGCCCTTACTTTAAGATCACTAGCCCGGCAATTAGGGGAGGAAGGGAGCAGGGAAGCTGTTGATCATGTTAGTCCATAACTGAATGCCCCCCGAAAGAATGCCAGAACAGTTCAGAAGCACAGAGGTTAAGAAATGATAAGCTCAGAGTCCTGTCTACAAATGCTCGCAGTTTAGGTAATAAAATCAATGAACTTGGGTCAATAATGGCATCTGAGAATGTAGATTTAGTGGCTGTTACGGAGACATGGTTTAATGAAAGAAATGACTGGGACATAACCATACCAGGGTACTCTTTATACAGAAGAGACAGAGAAGGCAAGAAAGGAGGAGGAGTGGCCCTGTATGTGAAAGATAGCATTAAATCTAAGCTAATACAAGTTGGTGAGGCCAACATAGAGTCAGTTTGGGTTACGTTGCAGTTTGCTAACCATGCAGTAACTCGTGTAGGTGTGATATATAGACCACCTGGTCAAGTTAAAGAACTAGATGATCTACTAGTTGAAGAAATAGCTAAAATGACAATGAAAGGAGAAGTTATCATTATGGGAGATTTCAATCTTCCAGATATAAACTGGAAAACCAAAATAGCAAGTTCTACCAGGAGTACAGATATTCTAAATTCCCTACTGGGGTTATCTCTACAACAAGTGGTTGAGGAGCCAACCCGGAGGGAGGCCATTTTGGATTTGGTATTCACAAATGGGGATTCGGTATATGATGTCATTGTAGGCGAAACCTTGGGATCTAGTGATCACCAGTCAGTGTGGTTTAATATAAGAACTGTGAAAGAGTCCCACCACACAAAAACAAAAGTTTTAGATTTTAGAAAAACAGACTTTTCAAAAATGAAATTAGTAATAAATGAGTCCTTATCAGACTGGAACGGATTACATGGAGTCCAGGAAAAATGGGACTACTTAAAAGGTGCATTATTGAAGGCAACAGAAAATTGCATTAGACTTGTCAGTAAAAGCAAAAAAAGGAAGAGACCACTGTGGTACTCAGCAGAAGTGGCCCAAATCATTAAAAATAAAAAGCTAGCATTTTGTAATTATAAAAAAACCCAGAGCAATGAAGATAAGGAAATCTACAAGATTAGGCAGAGAGAGGCCAAGCAAGTTATAAGAACTTCTAAAGCGCAGGCAGAAGAAAAACTAGCTCAGTCTATGAAAAAAGGGGATAAGACATTCTTCAGATATATAAATGAAAAAAGGAAATTAAAACAAGGAATAACTAAATTAAAAACAAAGGACGGAAGGTATGTAGAAGAGAATAAAGGGCTAGCCGACTGCCTTAATGAATACTTCTGTTCAGTTTTTACAAAAGAAAAAGGAGAAGGACCTCCACTAGAAAGGATGACTAATAAATCATTTGATGCATGTATCTTTACAGAGGAAGATGTTCTAAGTTTGCTGTCTAAGGTGAAGACAAATAAGTCACAGGGGCCTGATGAGATACACCCAAAATTATTAAAAGAGCTTAGTGGTGAGCTGGCAAAACCGCTAACAGATTTATTTAACCAATCATTAGTAACAGGAGTCGTCCCGGAAGATTGGAAATTGGCAAATGTCGTGCCCATTCACAAGAAAGGTAGTAGGGAGGAATCGAGCAACTATAGACCAGTGAGTCTGACATCAATAGTAGGCAAATTAAAGGAAACCCTATTAAAGGATAGGATTGTGGAACATCTAAAATCCCATGGATTGCAAGATGAAAAACAACATGGGTTTACTTCAGGGAGATCATGTCAAACAAATCTTATAGATTTTTTTGACTGGGTGACTAAAATAATAGACGGTGGAGGTGCAGTAGACATCGCATATCTAGATTTTAGTAAGGCTTTTGACACTGTCCCACATAGAAGACTTCAATAAACTGCAGTCATTGAGCATGGACTCCCATATTGTTGAGTGGATTAGGCAGTGGCTGAGTGACAGACAACAGAGGGTTGTAGTCAATGTAGAACATTCAAAACAAGGTAATGTTACCAGTGGGGTTCCACAGGGATCTGTACTGGGACCAATTTTGTTTAATATGTTCATAAGTGATATTGCAAAAGGCCTCGATGGGAAGGTGTGTCTTTTTGCTGATGACACAAAGATATGTAACAGGGTTGATGTTCCTGGAGGGAAACGCCAAATGGAAAAGGATTTAGGAAAACTAGAAGAATGGTCAGAACTCTGGCAACTGAAATTTAATGTGGATAAGTGCAAGATAATGCACCTGGGGATTAAAAACCCAAGGGCAGAATATAGAATATTTGACACAGTCCTGACCTCAGTATCTGAGGAAAGGGATTTAGGAGTAATTATTTCAGAAGACTTAAAGGTGGGAAGACAATGTAATAGGGCAGCACGAAATGCCAGCAGAATGCTTGGATGTATAGGGAGAGGTATAAGCAGTAGAAAGAGTGAAGTGCTTATGCCGCTGTACAGAACACTGGTGAGACCTCACTTGGAGTATTGTGCGCAGTACTGGAGGCCATATCTCCAGAAGGATATAGATACTCTAGAGAGAGTTCAGAGAAGAGCTACTAAACTAGTACATGGATTGCAGGATAAAACTTACCAGGAAAGGTTAAAGGACCTTAATATGTATAGCTTGGAAGAAAGAAGAGACAGAGGGGATATGATAGAAACTTTTAAATACATAAAGGGAATCAACTCGGTAAAGGAGGAGAGCATATTTAAAAGAAGAAAAACTACCACAAGAGGACACAGTTTTAAATTAGAGGGGCAAAGGTTTAAAAGTAATATAAGGAAGTATTACTTTACTGAGAGAGTAGTGGATGAATGGAATAGCCTTCCTGCAGAAGTGGTAGCTGCAAATACAGTGAAGGGGTTTAAGCATGCATGGGATAGGCATAAGGCCATCCTTCATATAAGATAGGGCCGGGGGCTATCCATAGTATTCAGTATATTGGGCAGACTAGATGGGCCAAATGGTTCTTATCTGCCGACACATTCTATGTTTCTATGTTTCTAAGGTGGACCAGAAGGATAACCAGCAATGGGCGCTACCGGAGAGGAAAATGTAATGTTCATAAAAAAAAGTCACTTATTTTTATTGCATGTATATTACGATAATACTGCATTTAAAGCGACCTATTAATTGCATAGTGATACTTTATGTGAAATGACCCCTTTAAGATGGGACATCTATATTAGTAATAATATGTGGTTATTTTGCTGTTTGTGATGTTTTGTGTCTTCACATTCTTGGTTGGCAAACTTTGCAATAACAAATCAGAAAATAGTCAGCACTCAGCCGCTGCCACAAAATATCTGATTTTCATCATGTGAGGAAATGTCTTTATTTATTTATTGCATTTTACATTATAAACAAGCTATTTTTGTATCACTGCAAAGATATTCTATCAATGTCTCATAGGTTGGGGTCAGGACCGCTGTGACCCTGTGTGTAGTTGGCATTTGTAGTATTGACTATGTTGTCTGCCAGGACTGTCAGATATATAAGACAGTATTGCTTCTGGAGGAAGATAGCTCTGTATGTGCAGAGTACACCAGAACCTGTACTACCACCACAGGTCTCTGCTGTGTACAAGAATGTTTGTTTTTCAGGATGTTATAATATATGTTTACGATAATGGTTCATACATAGATTGTAAGCTCTTGCGAGCAGGGCCCTGACTGCTAGTGTTTCAGTTGCGTATTAGCCAGTTTTGTTTCGTACATGAACCCTGTGAATTTGTAAAGCTCTGCGGAGTATGGTGACCCTATATAAATACATTTTATTATTATGATAGAGTCTATGCCATAGACCAGAGAAGAAACCTCTGTGCCTCCTTCCATTTGTCTTGTGCAAGAGTTTAGTAAACATCATCTCTATTATTTCCTATTCTATGATTATATTAAAAGATGAGCGAATTATTGAAAAATTCAATTCGGCTGCTTCACCGAATTTTACAAAACAATTTGGTTTGTGACAAATTACTTTGTCTCAAAGCGCATTTCTTTATAAGTAGTGGGTACAATGACAGGGAATGGCGACTGAGTCGCCATCTTGCTCGAAGATCTGTTGCGAAATCTCGCGAGGCCCGTGATGACGTCATATGGCACCATGCATGGGATTTCATGCGAGATCTTCAAGCAAGATGGCGGTGGCCGGCCCAACGCGAGCAAATGGATGAGGCAATTCTAATTAATTTTTAACACTATTTTTGCTAAAATCGATTCGCTACCACGAAGCATGAGGAAACTTGGCTTTTCAGCGAAGCAAATTTATCCTGAAATTTCCACACTAATTATAATATACAGGGTGGGCCATTTTTATGGATACACCTTAATAAAAAGGGAATGGTTGGTGATATTAACTTCCTGTTTGTGGCACATTAGTATATGTGAGGGGGGAAACTTTTCAAGATGGGTGGTGACCATGGCGGCCATTTTGAATCCAACTTTTGTTTTTTCAATAGGAAGAGGGTCATGTGACACATCAAACTTATTGGGAATTTCACAAGAAAAACAATGGTGTGCTTGGTTTTAATGTAACTTTATTTCATTATTTCTTTAACTTTCATAAGTTATTTACAAGCTTCTGACCACTTATAAAATGTGTTCAATGTGCTGCCCATTGTGTTGGATTGTCAATGCAACCCTCTTCTCCCACTCTTCACACACTGATAGCAACAGCGCAGGAGAAATGCTAGCACAGGCTTCCAGTATCCGTAGTTTCAGGTGCTGCACATCTCGTATCTTCACAGCATAGACAATTGCCTTCAGATGACCCCAAAGATAAAAGTCTAAGGGGGTCAGATCGGGAGACCTTGGGGGCCATTCAACTGGCCCATGACGACCAATCCACTTTCCAGGAAACTGTTCATCTAGTAATATGCTCAGACCTGACACCCATAATGTGGTGGTGGGTGCACCATCTTGCTGGAAAAACTCAGGGAACGTGCCAGCTTCAGTGCATAAAAAGGGAAACACATCATCATGTAGCAATTTTGCATATCCAGTGGCCTTGAGGTTTCCATTGATGAAGAATGGCCCCACTATCTTTGTACCCCATATACCATACCATCAATTTTTTTGTTCCAACAGTCTTGGAGGGATCTATCCAATGTGGGTTAGTATCAGACCAATAGCGGTGATTTTGTTTGTTAACTTCACCATTCACATAAAAGTTTGCCTCATTACTGAACAAAATCTTCTGCGTAAACTGAGGGTCCTGTTCCAATTTTTGTTTTGCCCATTCTGAAAATTCAGTGCGCCGATCTGAGTCATCCTCGTTGAGATGCTGCAGTAGCTAGAGTTTGTAAGGGTGCCATTTGTGAGTAGCTAATATCTGCCGAAGGGTTGTTCGACTAATGCCACTCTCCAGTGACATGCGGCGAGTGCTACGCTGTGGGCTCTTGCTGAATGAAGCTAGGACTGATGTGTCTTCATTAGAGACAGATTTCATGCATCCACATTTTGGCAAATCCAACACTGAACCAGTTTCACGAAACTTATGAAGCAGTTTGCTAACTGTAGCATGGGAGATGGGTGGTCTCGTAGGGTGTCTTGCATTGAAATCTGCTGCAATGACCCGGTTACTGCGTTCACGAGACATCAACACAATTTCTATCCGCTCCTCACGTGTTAACCTCGGCGACATGTCAATGGCTGTAAACAAAGAGAAACTTGTAAATAACTCATGAAAGAATAAAGTTACGCTAAAACCAAGCACACCATTGTTTTTCGTGTGAAATTCCCAATTTCGTGTGAAATTCCCTCTTCCTATTGAAAAAACAAAAGTTGTATTCAAAATGGCCGACTTCAAAATGGCCACCATGGTCACCACCCATCTTGAAAAGTTTCCCCCCTCACATATACTAATGTGCCACAAACAGTAAGTTAATATCACCAACCATTCCCATTTTATTAGGGTGTATCCCACCCTGTATATATATATACAGTGGCGGAAATAATTATTTGACCCCTCACTGATTTTGTAAGTTTGTCCAATGACAAAGAAATGAAAAGTCTCAGAACAGTATCATTTCAATGGTAGGTTTATTGTAACAGTGGCAGATAGCACATCAAAAGGAAAATCGAAAAAATAACTTTAAATAAAAGATAGCAACTGATTTGCATTTCATTGAGTGAAATAAGTATTTGAACCCTCTAACAAAAAAAGACTTAATACTTGGTGGAAAAACCCTTGTTTGCAAGCACAGAGGTCAAACGTTTCTTGTAATTGATGACCAAGTTTGCGCACATTTTAGGAGGAATGTTGGTCCACTCCTCTTTGCAGATCATCTCTAAATCCCTAAGGTTTCGAGGCTGTCTCTGTGCAACTCTGAGCTTGAGCTCCCTCCATAGGTTTTCGATTGGATTAAGGTCCGGAGACTGACTAGGCCACTCCATGACCTTAATGTGCTTCTTCTTGAGCCACTCCTTTGTTGCCTTTGCTGTATGTTTTGGGTCATTGTCGTGCTGGAACACCCATCCACGACCCATTTTCAGTTTCCTGGCAGAGGGAAGGAGGTTGTCGCTCAGGATTTCACGATACATGGCTCCGTCCATTTTCCCGTTTATGCGAATAAGTTGTCCTGTGCCCTTAGCAGAAAAACACCCCCAAAGCAAAATGTTTCCACCCCCATGCTTGACGGTGGGGACGGTGTTTTGGGGGTCATAGGCAGCATTTTTCTTCCTCCAAACACAGCGAGTTGAGTTAATGCCAAAGAGCTCTATTTTGGTCTCATCAGACCACAGCACCTTCTCCCAGTCACTCTCTGAATCATTCAGGTGTTCATTGGCAAACTTCAGACGGGCCTGCACATGTGCCTTCCTGAGCAGGGGGACCTTGCGAGCCCTGCAGGATTTTAATCCATTGCGGTGTAATGTGTTTCCAATGGTTTTCTTGGTGACTGTGGTCCGTGCTAATTTGAGGTCATTAACTAACTCCTCCCGTGTAGTTCTAGGATGCTTTTTCACCTTTCTCAGAACCATTGACACCCCACGAGGTGAGATCTTGCGTGGAGCCCCAGAGCGAGGTCGATTGATGGTCATTTTGTGCTCCTTCCATTTTCGAACAATCGCACCAACAGTTGTCACCTTCTCTCCCAGCTTCTTGCTAATGGTTTTGTAGCCCATTCCAGCCTTGTGCAGGTCTACAATTTTGTCTCTGACATCCTTGGACAGCTCTTTGGTCTTTCCCATGTTGGAGAGTTTGGAGTCTGCTTGATTGATTGATTCTGTGGACAGGTGTCTTTTATACAGGTGACTAGTTAAGACAGGTGTCCTTAATGAGGGTGACTAATTGAGTAGAAGTGTCTAACCACTCTGTGGGAGCCAGAACTCTTAATGGTTGGTAGGGGTTCAAATACTTATTTCACTCAATGAAATGCAAATCAGTTGCTATCTTTTATTTAAAGTTATTTTTTCGATTTTCCTTTTGATGTGCTATCTGCCACTGTTACAATAAACCTACCATTGAAATGATACTGTTCTGAGACTTTTCATTTCTTTGTCATTGGACAAACTTACAAAATCAGTGAGGGGTCAAATAATTATTTCCGCCACTGTATATAATGATGAAAGACGGACAGCACTCAAGGTAAAAAGCAATGGTGTTTATTCACCCATGTGGATGGCAACGTTTCAGCTCATACAAGCGGGCTTGAATAAGGCTCTTGTATAAGCTGAAACGCTGCCATCCACATGGGTGAATAAACACCATTGCTTTTTACCTGGAGTGCTGTCCGTCTTTCATCACTGTTCATATGGGGTAAGCAGCTACATCCCTGGACTTAGCACCCACATTGCTTTTCTCCGGTGCCGCCATTATTTTCTCTTTTATATATATATATATATATATATATATATATATATACAGTATATATAACATATAGGCCCCTTTCACACAAGCGTGACGGATTAGTTCCGGATGCGTTCAGGATGCGTTCAGTGAAACTCGCACCATTTTGCAAGCAAGTTCAGTCAGTTTTGTCTGCACTTGCTTCCGGATGCAATGCGTTTTTCACTGAAGCCCCATTCACTTCTATGGGGCCAGGGCTACGTGGAAAAAGAATATAGAACATGTTGCGTTTTTCACGCAACGCAGAACTGATGCATGAAAAAAAATGCTCATGTACACAGACCCATTGAAATTAATGGGTAATGATTCAGTGCTATGCATTCACGTCACGCATTGCACCCGTGCGGAAAACTCACTCGTGTGAAAGGGGCCATACACAATATATTACAAATTTGTTCCACAGCTATTTAGAGGATTATTCCATCAATCTCTACATTTACTTGAGTTTTTGGTAATAATGCCTTGCGAAATGCCTCCATAAGAACATACAGTATGTCTTGACCTAACTGATGACCCAGCAAAATCAATTATTTCCTAATATAAGATCATAAAGCTTAAATGTCAAAGATAAGATTGTATATATTAAAAAATGCCCCTCCACAATTCCTTACTCTAAACATTGGGGAATTCACAAATTACTTGGATGTGGAGGTTTGACCAGATTTTCTAAATGTCACAGGAATTTTTTTTAGCAATTTAAGTAAAGTCCAGATCAAGCAAATCCTGACAATGCAATTTAATGACTCTCATATCTTATTTTAGCTTCATCAATACGATGTGTCTGTAAAAGAAATATCATATGTTCAATCATTTTTTATGTTTTAGCTATTTATTTTTATTTTTTTTCCTGGGGGAAGCTATTGTGGAGGCTCACCCATTCCATAGTTGGCAACATTCCTAAATCTGCATTGATTTAGGAATTCAAGGTGGTTTTTGCCTGTTCCCAGGGAGGGCCTTACATGCCTCAAATTTACCAACAAGGTGAGTATGTGCGTTCTTCCTGTACTGTCTTCATAAACAGGATATATATATTTTTTGTTTTATGGTCGCTGTAATCAATGACGCTATTACTATTACTTGTCTAGGTCTCCAGCTGTACAGTAGAGCTTTCATTAAAACTCCATCCTTCTGCTGACTCTGTCCCAGTCTACACAGTAAAGCTGCCAAGTGAGCTGTACAAAACAGGACGTGTCAGCCTATTAGGCCTCTTTCACACGGGTGTTGCGGGAAAAGGTGCGGGTGCGTTGCGGGAACATTGTAATGCGTTTTGCACTCGCGTGAGAAAAATCACGCATGTTTGGTACCCAAACCCGAACTTCTTCACAGAAGTTCGGGCTTGGGATCGGTGTTCTGTAGATTGTATTATTTTCCCTTATAATATAGTTATAAGGGAAAATAATAGCATTCTGAATACAGAATGCATAGTAAAATAGCGCTGGAGGGGTTAAAAAAATAAATAATTAAACTCACCTTAGTCCACTTGATCGCGCAGCCGGCATCTCTTCTGTCTCCTTCTTTGCTGATTGCAGGAAAAGGACCTGTGGTGACGTCACTCCGGTCATCACATGGTCCATCACATGATCCATCACCATGGTAAAAGATCATGTGATGGATCATGTGATGACCGGAGTGACGTCACCACAGGTCCTTTTCCTGCAATCAGCAAAGAAGGAGACAGAAGAGATGCCGGCTGCGCAATCAAGTGGACTAAGGTGAGTTTAATTATTATTTTTAGTTTTTTAACCCCTCCAGCGCTATTTTACTGTGCATTCTGTATTCAGAATGCTATTATTTTCCCTTATAACCATGTTATAAGGGAAAATAATAATGATCGGGTCTACATCCCGATCGTCTCCTAGCAACCGCGCGTGAAAATCGCACCGCATCCGCACTTGCTTGCGGATGCTTGCGATTTTCACGCAACCCCATTCATTTCTATGGGGCCTGCGTTACGTGGAAAAACGCACAAAGAGGAGCATGCTGCGATTTTCACGCAACGCACTAGTGATGCGTGAAAATCACCGCTCGTGTGCACAGCCCCATGGAAATGAATGGGTCATGATTCAGTGCGGGTGCAACGCGTTTACCTCACGCATCGCATCCGCGCGGAATACTCGTCCGTGTGAAAGGGGCCTTATGTTTGCTTTAGTGGCCAGTGTGCAAAATGCAATGTTTTAATTTACATATTTATGTGGATAGTCGTGTAAGAAATGTAAAAAAAGAAATGTTTCTAATAAAAATCGGACAAATAATTTGTCATTTTCTAAAAAAAATGTACCGAATTATAATAAAAGCTAAACACATCAGAGGCAACAATCTCTAGTAGTTTGCTACAATGTATTAATCTGGAGTTCAGGCTATTGAGCATTGTCGACAATTGTATCCACTTCTCAGCGGAGCGCAGGACCAGCTGTGTACAAGTTTACTGCCTCTGAATGGAAACAAGAGTGTTCTCATTCACTGACAGCAAGCAATTATTTCTCAAAAATGGAGAAGAAATGAAACATAAAACTGTAGGGGCGGGGGATTTATTACAGACCAGCGTTTTATGGGACTACTCCTAATTTATGATGAAGCACAAGAAAATGTATCAAGAGGCACAGGATCAAATTTGTCACAAGTGGCGTTAAAAAAAAATTATGCCAGAAAAATTATACATTTTGGGGGAAATGATTAATTCCCCCCTATAACTTTTCACATATACATAAAATCCCAAAATTACATAAAATCAAAAATTTCCTGCATTTGAGTTTTTGAATAGAAATATGTGATCACACGGTGTCAAGGGATTGCCAGAGCAGACAGGTGCCTAACAATGGCCCCCAGTCCTTTGGCAGGACCTAATAAGCAATCTTTCAGTTTCACTGTAACTGACACAATACACTGCAGTACAGAAGTACTGCAGTGTGGTGTATGTGTGATCAGAGGATCACACACTCAGGTCCCTCAAAGGGGCCACTTTTGTGACAACGCATACAATAAAATGATCACTTCATTTACCTGGTACTAGGGACATTGTAAAATAAAAATGTAGGAAAATTCAGTTTTTTGTTTATTCCATCTCCAAAAAAAAACACAATAAAAAGACATAAAAAATGTGGATGTAACCTAAAAAGTCACCAATGAAAAACTACTTTCACATCTGCACTTTCCCTTTCCGCTATTGAGATCTGTCATAGGATCTCAATAGCGGAGAAAAACATTTCAATTTTGTCCCCATTCATTGTCAATGGGGACAAAACTCAAGGGAACGGAGTGCAACAGAATGCAAGCAGCATTTTTGAGTGCGTCCTGGGATGCGGGGTAAGACGTTTCCGCCATGACTCAATGGTGACGGATCCATTTTCTCTGACACAAAAGAAAACGGATCCGTCACCCAAACACCCCATCATGGCTATTTTAGAGATAATACAACTGGATCAGTTCATAACGGAAGCGTTGTTGCTGATCCAAAAAACGCGGATGTGAAAGTAGTCTAAAGCTCATTCAGCATTAAACAAGTGCTCAAACATCTCTGTCAGCACAAAAATAAAAATATTGTGGGTCTTTGAATGCAGCAACATAAAAACATTTTTTTTGTTTTAGGTTTTTATTGTGCAAAAGTTTAAAAACATCAAAAACAATACAATTTTTGTTTTAGTGTAAAAATACTGACCCGTAGAATAGAGGTATAATGCAACTTACACCACACGGTAAGTGAACGCCATAAAAGCAAAACATTGTCGAAATTGCTGTGTAGTTTCACAGTCACCCCAAAATAAATAAAAGTTATACATTAGATTAGATGTACCCTTATGAGCATTTAAAAAAATCCAACTCGACTCACAGAACCCAGGCCCCCTTGGAGCTATGTCAGTGAAAATTTTTAAACCGTTATAGGTTTTGAAGTGTGGAAATGAAAAAAATAGGCAATTTATCCAGAATGATTGCATATTTGCATATTTGTGACAGGCACTGAAATCAAGGGCAAATAAGTATAAAGATTGAGATTTAAAGGCGATGTACACCTTTGGGCATCATTTTCTTTTTATGATTGCATTTTACCAATTTGAGGCTAAAAATCAATTTTTCAATTGGTCTTAATTAAAAATATTGAGCCGTTCTATCGCAAAAGGTTAACTTTGTGGCTGAGACATGGTTGGACTCTTCGCATGACTGGGATGTAAATATTGAGGGTTTTACACTATTTAGGAAACACCGGGTCAATAGAAAAGGTGGTGGCGTGCGCCTGTATGTGAGGAGTGATCTGAAGACAAGTGTGAAAGAGGCAATTGTGGGTGAGGATGGTGAGGATGTGGAAACCTTATGGGTGAAAGTTCAAAGGGATATAAACGCTGAAAAAATAATACTTGGTGTAATCTATAGACCCCCTAACATCACAGAGGAGATAGAAACACAACTGTATACCCAAATAGAGCGGGCGGCACAGGCTGGTACAGTGGTCATAATGGGAGATTTTAACTTCCCAGACATTGACTGGGGTCATGGTTCTGCCTCAACCGCAAATGAGAGAAAATTCCTCAACTTACTGGGGGACCACTTTATGGGCCAGTTTGTAGAAGCTCCCACTAGGGGCGATGCTCTGTTGGATCTGGTAATTTCTAATGATGCAGAGCTTGTTGGTAATGTTACTGTTCGAGAAACACTAGGTAATAGTGACCACAATATAATTATATTCCCCCTAAACTATAAGAAGCAAACTCTGTCGGGCAGAGCAAAGACACTGAATTTTAAAAAGGCTAATTTCCCTGGGTTGAGGGCAGAATTTCAGGGCATAGACTGGAAGCAGCTACTGTCACATAATAATACTGAGGATAAATGGGAGAGCTTCAAATCCACATTGAGTAATTGCACTAAAAAATTTATCCCCCATGGCTTACAGCTACTGTAAAAAGAGCTATAAAAGAAAAAAAGAGGGCATTTAAAAAATGCAAATCTGAGGGGTCAGCTGTAGCGTTTTAAGTTTACAAAGGGCTTAATAAAATCTGTAAAAGGGAGTAGTGATGAGCGGCAGGTGCCATATTCGATTTCGTTGAAATTCGCGAATATTCGATAGAATATTCGTTTCATATTCGTCGAAATCGAATATTCGTCATTATTCTAGTTATCGCGATTATTATGCGATTTAAATAATTGCGTATTGCGATTTTAACTTAAGGCTACTTTCCTATTGGTTTGATATCATAGAATTAGCGAAGATAACGAAGTATTCTACATCTTCGTTTTAGCTACCTATTCGTCAACTTTGCTAATTCTAGCAATCAAATAGGAAAGTTGACTATAGAGACAGCTAAGTTTAATTCGCTATGCGATTATATTACTTTGCTTTTTTTTTTAAAAAATGGAATAGTTAAATACTTGATTATTATAATGATTCTATTTATAAAAAAAAAAAGCAAAGTAATATAATCGCATTGCGAATTAAACACAGCTGTCTCTATAGTCAACTTTCCTATTTAATTGCTAGAATTAGTGAAGTTGACGAATATGGAGCTAAAACGAAGATGGAGAATACTTTGTTATCTTTGTTTTGAGGAATATGACGAATACATTCGTCATATTCGCTAATTCTACCAAGCCAACCATAGTAAACATGGTCCAAGTTGAAATAGCAATTCGATTAATTCAAGTTATAATAATCAAATTTCGATTTCAACTTGGCACTGCTATATTCCATATTAGGCTAGAATTAACGAATATGGAATATAGCAGTGCTAAGTTGAAATCGAAATTCGATTATTATAACTTGAATTAATCGAATTGCGATTTCAATGTAATTCTCAAATCCGACAGTACATTCTAGTATGGAGATGTTCCCATGGTGATGGGGACGCTCCATGAGCACGGAAGTCGTCAGAAGCGGCAACGGGCACTGACTGGAGCAGCCAGGAAGCCAGGAATCCTAAGGACAGGTAAGAACTACTTTTGGGAAGTGGGAAAAAAAAAAACGAATATTCGAAATATAGAAGTTATAGCACTATATTCGAAATATTCGTGAATTAGCGAAGTGACGATATTCGCTAAAAAAATTCGATATTCGAATATTCGCGCTCAACACTAAAAGGGAGATAAAATTAACAAAATACAAAACACAACAAATACTGACCCGGAATGGAGAGGGGTCCCCCTGAAGAAGCGAGGCGAAACGCGCGTCGGGTTGGTGCCATCATCCCCTCTCCATTCTGGGCCAGTATTTGCTTGGTTCATGCCTATCATCATCCATTATCCACTTTTGCATCTAGGTTTGCACATTATGGTGTACTTGGAGTATGCCTTTGGAGACTCCATGTCTAGTTAACATGCAATGTTTTCTAAATGGGTGAGGGAAGAGTTTGGTTTGTAATCTCCCATTTGACTGTGCAAAACGAACCATAGGAGTTATTGGTGTTGGAGGGATGGTGGTCTTAAACTTGTCGCAGTATTTTCTTTCACTGCTACCACTATATGCTTTTTTGCTGTAATATGTATCTAATTTCTCTTTTTAAACAATAAAGATTGAGTTTATACTATATGTGTGTAGTATTATAACTTTTTTTTTTATCTGAGGTGATGAGGAGCCCGAAAGTAAATAACCACTTATATGGTGTTTTGGATGCCCTCAATATATCTGTTAAGGGCTTCAAGGTTCTCTTTTTTTGCAGGATCGATGGGGCAAAGTCCTGGTATATCTGTATCTTGGAACCCTCCAGCACCTCTCTGACTTTTTCTATAATCAATTCAGTGTCCCTAAAGCTTAAGAGACTGCAAATGATGTCCCTAGGGTTTTCAGATGTGGCGGTTTAGGACGGAGTGCTCTGTGCACGCGCTCGATAACAACAGCTCCTGCACGCTCGGACCCCTGTAGCATGGCGAAAAGTTTGCCCATAACTAGGAACAGGTCTTCTTGTTCAGATGGTTCCTGAAGACCTCTTATCCTTATATTCCGCCTACGGCTTCTGTTTTCCAGAAGTAGCAGGGAGTTAGTGATAGCAGCCCTGTAACTTTTCATGGAATCTCTTACTGCTGCATTGAATGTAAGTATATCTTGTTGTGTCCCTTCTAGCACTTCCACCATCTCTCCAATATGCTGTACATCGGCCTTTATACTAGCGACATCCGCAGCTAGTGGGGCTAATACTTTGTGCAGAGTGCTCTCCAGGCAGCGTTTGTTGAGGACCGGGGAAATGCTCACCTCTTGTTGTTGTTCTACTGCACTGTCCTCCTCAGAGTCGTGGCTTTGTTGTTCATTTTGCGGGCTTGGCAGCGCCATCTTGGGTGGACGTGCCTGCAGTGGCGCGGCCTGTATTTCTCCATATCTGGCTCCAACCTGCTGGGTTTTGGGGTGACAGAGGGTTCTTTAGCCTTTTTTTTTTGCCTGAGGTCTCACCATAATGTCGGGATAGTGCTGAGAAACAGGCTTTAGGGAGCTTGCTGGCGGGAGATCTCAGTCAAGCAGCCACCATCTAGCACCGTCATGCTCCACCCCCCCCCCCCCCCCCTAAGAGGTTAAACACTTATTTAAGCCCCATTCTTATCAGTAAGAAAAGAACTGAGCTATAATGAGTGTTTAGAATGTCAGAGAGCAGAGATAAGAAGCCATCAGCTCCTGGTCTGACGGAAAAGACAGAAAATCCAAAGGGTGCTACTAGAGCATATCAGCTGTGTACAGAAAAATGGCTCCATATTTTTAATAAAGAGCAACTTGAAAAATAATTTTTAGCTCATAATGAGAACAATGCCCCTAAAAGTGTACATAGCCTTTAAAAATTGACTTTCTAAAATTACCTTTTTTATATTTATTATACTTTTATAGTGCGGACATATTCTGCAGAGCTAAACAGACATTGTCATCATTCGCTGTCTCCTGTGGAGCTCACAATCTATTAGACTTAGACCCCAAGCACAGCACCATATATTCAGTCTGCATTCGATCCATATTTTTTGCAGATCCAACCCATTCATTTCAATGGCGCAGCGAAAAATGTTGACATGTCCTATTATTGCCCATTTTGCAGGCCCGAATAGGACATTTCTACAATAGGTGGTAAAAAATGGCGGCATGCACACAGCCGGTATCTTTGTCTTGCTCAACTGCAAAGCACATAGGAACGTTGCTTCTTCTCATTAAAAACATTTTCATAAAAAATAATGATTTGCAGAAAAAAAAAATACATTCTTCAGTCAAGGACTGTGATAATGACACCTGTAAGCGTCTTTACTGCAAGAATGCAAGACTGAGCCAGTCCCTAATGGGAAATCCATACTCTATATTCTACACCTAAGTGACGACCATTACGTTGAAGGTGATACGAAGGTCAGGATCAGGGGCTAATGGTGCGATGTGAAGAGGAAACCATTCATTCTATGTATCATTATGTCACCCAATCACAGATGGTTGCAAGAGCTGCAACGCCTAAGAAAATGTAGCCGGTTCACCACATTGTATCTGCACTGATATAGAAGAGTGATTTTTAGTCGACTTTTAGAGTTTACCTATGGAACAGCTGGGATACACTTCATATGACTTGATAGAATACTGTATATGTGGATATTATGAGAACCTATCATATAGGAATATATATATATATGAGATTATATAAAGATTTTCACTAGGTCATCTGCTTATAAAATCATACAATCTTTCTTTACCTGTATAGTACAATTTACTTCCCAAGAAAGGGCAGTAAAGTATTAATGGTGTTATGCTTTAGGCACACATGTACTTAATTGGCTAGTCAGCTGTCCTGGTTTATTTGCGCTGGCCCCTCCCAACTGGTTGCCCCCTTTCTCCTGGAACCCTCTTGAGAGTAGACTCTATTACCCACCCTTCCTCTTTTTTGATATGTAATTAGTTATTATTTTTGATCTGGTGATCAAAATTGTTTTAATTATCTAGGTCTCATTAGGCGGTAAATGCCAGTTTACCAGTTATGGGCATACTATGCCAGTGGTAGAAAAAAAGAAAGTTGCTATATCTGGTAAAAAAAAAAAAAGTTGTGGCCGACCCCCACCCACAAAAAGAAACCACTGGTGTTGTAATTTATTGTTCTAAGTTATAGAGTGCCTGTTATGCCAGAAGTAGAGTGGTGTCTGTTCCCTGCAGAGACATGCAGGCACTACTATCTGTATCTACAAAATTTACAGGGAGAGACAGGAATGCAGTACTACCTGTACCTACATTATTTACTGGGAGAGACAGGGAGGTGGTACTAGCTGTACATACATCATTTATGGGGAGAGACAGGGAGGCAGTACTATCAGTATTTACATCACTTACAGGAGGAGACAGGGAGGCAGTACTATCTGTGCCTACATCATTTACAGGGAGAGACAGGGAGGCAATACTATCTGTACCTATTTTACAGAGAGACAGGAAAGCAGAACTATCTGTACCTACATCATTTACAGGGAGAGACAATGAGATAGTTTCAGCAACATGGTACAACAGTACGTGTGCACACATCTGCACGAACTGACTGATGGGTCTGCCCCATTTAACTTCTGGGTCTCCAAAGTGTATTGTCCGAACGTGTGTTTAGCACAGCGGGGGAATAATCACAGACAAGCGCAGCCACCTGTCCACAGCCAACGTGGACAAGCTCACATTCATTAAAATGAACCAGGCATGGATCCCAGACGACTTGTCCGTACCTTGGGCAGAGTAGAGTAGTATACCGACCGCATCCAGCCATGGTTATACTCTAGCAATATTGTGCATTCTCTTTGCCATTTCCCAGTATTTTGGAGCCTCCACAAACAAACAAAAAATGTTAAAAAAAATAAAATAAAAATGTTGGCTACCTCCTCCTCCTCTTCTGCTTACACCGCTACGTTCACCTCCTCTGCCTGCTCTGGCACATCTACCTCCTCCTCTACCTGCACCTTCACCTCCTTGCTCAAGATTATTATTTGTTATATTGGCAGAGTAGAGAAGTATACCAGCCGCACCTAAAAAAAATAGCTATAGGTCACACACAGAATTAACAGACAAATAAAATTAAAAAAAATTAAAGAAACTTCCCCTCCAAAAAAAACTGTGTTGGCTTCCTCCTCAGCCTTTTCCACCTACACCCCCCATCTACAGCCTCCTCAACTTCCTACTCCACTTGAACCTCCACCAACTGGTTCAAGATTATTATTTTTTATTTTTATATATTTAATGTTATTTGAAGTAATTTCCCTATCCACATTTGTTTGCAGGGTAATTGTACTGCTCTTTCCCTCATTTTGGATCCTTTTGCCGCCCTCTAGCCCTTTCTTTGACTTTTTTACAGCCATTTTTCAGCCCCAAAGTTCGGGTCCCCATTTACTTCAATAGGGTTCGGTGTTCGGGGTCAAGTTCAGGTCAAGTTCGGAACCTGAACCGAACTTTAAAAAAAAGTTCGGTCGAAACCGTCTAGCCCGAATATCCACCGGTCCGCTCATCACTAGTGGTGTCCTGAGACTCGCCTGACAGCAGACGTCAGGTGAAAGAAAGAATAGAGCACCTCTGAACCTTTTGTTCTCATGATAGATAAGCTGCTACCGGGGCCATCTAACAGCTTATTCTCCACTCCATATTGATAACACATGCAATCTTGACCTCAGATGCATGAGAACGGTGGGGTGGGTTTAGAAGGAATAGCTGTTGATTAAACCCTTTCTATGATCCTATTCCTTCTTCCCCTGTTGATAAGTTCTGCTGATACTGAGATCCTCTGCTGCTGTAATCTACTGATACTGAGATCCTCTGCTGCTGTAATCTACTGATACTGAGAACCTCTGCTGCTGTGATCCCCTGCTGCTGGTATTAACATGTTTTTAATTCTTCTGATCATCTCCAGCTATCACAATTTTTTTCCTTCATAAGGTAACCTTTAAGAGGCTTGTGGAATGGAAAAGATAATAGAAATGCATTCAGACTAAAAAGCAGCCACATCTCCAAGTATGTACTACAAAGATAAGACAAGACATGATAAATAGATACGCGAATGTACATGGTCTCAATTAAAGAAAAAAACCTAGAGCATAATAGCACTCTGAAAGCACTAAATGCTAAATCTCTATATAAACTAATACCACATTTGACATGAGATGATAAACATGAGGAATATATTTTGATCAACAAATACATGTGCCCACCCACCACCACAAGGTGACCTCAATCTAGGTGGGAACCTGCTCTATTTAATATCTATCTCTATGCGAATGTGCATCTCATTTCAGGAGAACCTCGAAGTGGCCCCCAAGTTCCAGTAATGCCGCTACAAGTGTCACCATGGAGCCTTAGCTGCAGTGTTTTAGGACTCATTTCTTGCAAAATTCTTAATTAAGAAATATCCTTAGAGAAATTCCCATTCAAGTCATTCTCTTCCGGTCCCAATTGTCATATTAAAGTGGAATTTACCTTTAAGAAGCACGCAGATTACTACTGTATCTAGTAAAACCTATATTCCATCTTGTTCAAGAGCTCTGATTATACACACATACAGTCATTGTACATATTGTGCTAAAATAAGAACATTTCAGAGCTTACAAATCACTACCTGCAATCACCTACAATTTTACTGTGCTTAGCGCAGCTAGCAGGCATTGATAATGACAGGAACACAGTGCAATCATGGTAATGCCATCCTGTCACTGACAGAAAAGCTTATTTAGATCTATAAGGTCTATTATTGGGTAAATGATGTTACTGTGCGTTCCTGTGCATAAGAAGCATACTCAGTGCACATTACAATCAGCTCCTATCTTGTTCTGCCATCTAGTGTTGTAGGATTTTAAAAAAAAAATATAAATTTAATAAAATGAAAGATATGTTTATATAGCAGGCAATTACATTTATCGCATATACAGTGTATTCATCAATACATCTAGAAATGAGCCAATTTATGAAAAGTTTGTTTCGCCTGATTCGACGAATTTTACAAAAAAATTTGCTTCGTGACTAATTACTTCATCACGAAGCGCATTTTTTTGTAAGTAGCGGGTTCAATGACAGGGAGCTGCGATAGCATTGTACCCCTTAGACGCCGCGTTCATACATGATCGCGGCATCTGAGTGTAAAAACTGTGTGAAATTAACATCTTGCTTAAATATCTGGAGCGAAATCTCACGCGTCGCGAGATTACGTCATGACGCCGGCCGGCGATTTTTTTTGTTTTTTACACAATTTCCGGTTAAATCGATTCGCTAACACGAAGCACAAGGAAATTCGGCTTCAAGGCAAATCGAATTTATCAATTTATTCGCTCATCTCTAAATACATCTATAGTACATATAGACACATATTTACTAAGAAAGACAATAGGGGTCATTTATTAACCTGAAATACGCCTGTATGATACGTATTTCAGGCACAGATTGCTAACTGCAACTTTTCCCCGTTCACGCCTAGTCTAAGAAAGTGGGGGGCGGCGAGGGGACAGGGATGAGCCAGTTCAGGCGCGGAAAATGGTCTAAATGTAAGACAGCTTGGAAGCCGTCTTACATTTAGAAGCATCTCTGGATGCGCCGAAGTTATGGAGGGGACTGCGCCTCTTCATAACTTCGGCAATCCACCACGATCCAATCCAGATGCGATCTTAATAAATTACCCCCAGTACTGTGCAAAAGGCAGGTAGGGAAAAAATGCTATAAAGAAAGAATGCCTTGAAAAATCAAAGTGTTGACATTTTATTTTTAACAATTAACAAAATGCAAAGCGAATGAACCAAAAAAATTTTTTTAAATCAAATCAATATTTGGTGTGACCACCCCTTCAGAACAGGAAGGAACTTGGCAGTTAGGTTGTTCCAAACATCTTGGAGAACTAACCACAGATCTTCTGTGGATGTACAGTCGTGGCCAAAAGTTTTGAGAATGACACAAATATTAGTTTTCACATAGTTTGCTGCTAAACTGCTTTTAGATCTTTGTTTCAGTTGTTTCTGTGATGTAGTGAAATATAATTACACGCACTTCATACGTTTCAAAGGCTTTTATCGACAATTATATGACATTTATGCAAAGAGTCAGTATTTGCAGTGTTGGCCCTTCTTTTTCAGGACCTCTGCAATTCGACTGGACATGCTCTCAATCAACTTCTGGGCCAATTCCTGACTGATAGCAACCCATTCTTTCATAATCACTTCTTGGAGTTTGTCAGAATTAGTGGGTTTTTGTTTGTCCACCCGCCTCTTGAGGATTGACTATAAGTTCTCAATGGGATTAAGATCTGAGGAGTTTCCAGGCCATGGACCCAAAATGTCAAAGTTTTGGTCCCCGAGCCACTTAGTTATCACTTTTGCCTTATGGCACGGTGCTCCATCGTGCTGGAAAATGCATTGTTCTTCACCAAACTGTTGTTGGATTGTTGGAAGAAGTTGCTGTTGGAGGGTGTTTTGGTACCATTATTTATTCATGGCTGTGTTTTTGGGCAGAATTGTGAGTGAGCCCACTCCCTTGGATGAGAAGCAACCCCACACATGAATGGTCTCAGGATGCTTTACTGTTGGCATGACACAGGACTGATGGTAGCACTCACCTTTTCTTCTCCGGACAAGCCTTTTTCCAGATGCCCCAAACAATCGGAAAGAGGCTTCATCGGAGAATATGACTTTGCCCCAGTCCTCAGCAGTCCAGTCACCATACTTTCTGCAGAAGATCAATCTGTCCCTGATGTTTTTTTTGGAGAGAAGTGGCTTCTTTTCTGCCCTTCTTGACACCAGGCCATCTTCCAAAAGTCTTCGCCTCACTGTGCGTGCAGATGCGCTCACACCTGCCTGCTGCCATTCCTGAGCAAGCTCTGCACTGGTGGCACTCCGATCCCGCAGCTGAATCCTCTTTAGGAGATGATCCTGGCGCTTGCTGGACTTTCTTGGACGCCCTGAAGCCTTCTTAACAAGAATTGAACCTCTTTCCTTGAAGTTCTTGATGATCCTATAAATTGTTGATTGAGGTGCAACCTTAGTAGCCACAATATCCTTGCCTGTGAAGCCATTTTTATGCAACGCAATGATGGCTGCGCGCGTTTCTTTGCAGATCACCATGGTTAACAATGGAAGAACAATGATTTTAAGCATCACCCTCCTTTTAACATGTCAAGTCTGCCATTTTAACCCAATCAGCCTGACATGATGATCTCCAGCCTTGTGCTCGTCAACATTCTCACCTGAGTTAACAAGACGATTACTGAAATGATCTCAGCAGGTCCTTTAAGGACAGCAATGAAATGCAGTGGAAAGTTTTTTTTTGGGATTAAGTTAATTTTCATGGCAAAAGAGGACTATGCAATTCATCTGATCACTCTTCATAATATTCTGGAGTATATGCAAATTGCTATTATAAAAACTTAAGCAGCAACTTTTCCAATTTCCAATATTTATGTAAACTTTTGGCCACGACTGTACTTCATGGACATTATTTCAGATTTCAAAGGGAAGTGAGCATGGTGCGTCTTTCATCTTCTGCACTAAGTTTCCTTGGCCGGTGGTTCTCAATGTGGCGAGGATTAATGGTATCCTCAATGCTAAGAAATACAGGCAGATACTTAGCCATCATGCAATACACTCAGTAGACATGAGCGAAGTTTTGAAAAATTCGATTCGGCTGCTTCGCTGAACTTCGACAAGAAATTCGATTTGTCATGAATTACTTTGTCACGAATCGCTTTCCATTGTATGTAGTGGGCGCAATGACGGGAAACGGCAATCACGCCACCCCTGTCATTTAACCCCTCAGATGTCGTGTTCAACGCTGATCGCGGCATCTGTGACTCACATTAAGTCTATATAAAAATAATACTCACTGCATACACTTGCTCCTGGAGAGGCTGTCCGCTCCCATCTTGATTAAAGAAAACCCGCCAAAGGACCTGATGTCACCACGTAATCACAAGGCGCTCTCAGTGATATCATCACTGACACAACCCCTTTGGAGGATTTTCTTCAATCAAGACAGGAGCGGACAGCCTCTCTAGGAGCAAGTGGATGAGGTGAGTATAACTTTTTTTATTTTCAGCCACCTTTTAAGGAAAAATTTATTCATTACCACGAAGCGCGATGAAATCTGGTTCATGATGAATCAAATTTTTCCTGAAATTCGGATAGAAGTCCACTTCGGATACTTCAATTCGCTCAACACTAACCATCAGGGAGGCATCTGACTGAATGCAAATTTATTCTGCAGCAGCACATTGACCCCAAACATACAGCTAATGTCATTAAAGGGATTCTGTCATCAGATATGTTGCAATAAAACAATCTCACCTGCGCTTGACAGTTGAACATCATGGTCTTGAGAAAATTGATGCTTTCTAATATGCAAATAAGCCCTTAGGAGCAATGAGGGTGGTGCCATTGCTCTCAGAGACTCTGCTCACTGCCTTTTAGGGCACGCCCCTGCCACTGACTGACAGGGTCAGGCAGTGAAGACATACTCACCCCTGGCCCTAAGGTCTCGTGGGAGCTCGTCCGGTGCACGCGCTGTACGGCTATAAAGTGCCCCATGTCTTAGGTAACACGGTTGTATTGTGACATATCTGATGACAGAACCCCTTTAAGAACTATCTTCGGCTTAAATGGATTCTGTCACCTCGTTTTAGGTTATAGAGATGCGGACATGCACGGCTAGATCGCCGCTAGCATGTCCGCAATATACCGGTCCTATAGGGCTGTGTGCTTTTATTTAGTTTAAAAAATGATTTTAGAGATATGCAAATGACCCTGGTAAGGAGCCCAAGGGGCAGTACGAACCTTCCTGGTGCCCAGCCACGCCCCCCTGTGAAGGAGCCCAGCACCGCCTGCGTCCTCCGAATCTCCTACTTTCTTCACAGTTAGATTACCGTAATCTAGATTTCGGCAATCTAACTGTGAAGAAAGGAGGAGATTCGGAGGACGCAGGCGGTGCTGGGCTCCTTCACAGGGGGGCGTGGCTGGGCCCCAGGAAGGTTAGTACTGCCCCTTGGGCTCCTTACGAGGGTCATTTACATATCTCTAAAATCATTTTTTAAACTAAAAAAAAAGCACACAGCCCTATAGGACCGGTATATTGCAGACATGCTAGCGGGCGATCTAGCCGTGCATGTCCGCATCTCTATAACAGAAAACAAGGTGACAGAATCCCTTTAAAGAAGAGCAAGGAGTCTGGGAAGTGATGATGTGGCCTCCACAGAGCTCTGATCTCAGCCAGGTGTGCACCACCAATGAGGCCAGGTGAGGCGATTGTCTAAGGCAACACCAGCTAGGGGGAAGAGGGAGGCAGCAGGATGTCCATGCTCAATGAGTGCTTTTATTGTGGAAAGAGTTAAGGAAATGTAATAATTTGGCATGGGGGGGGGGGTCAGTTTTTGCCTCAGGCAGCAGAAAAGCTAGATATACTCCCTGATTTCAACATTATCTAATCTGTCTGGGATTACATGGAGAGACAAAAGGATTTGAGCAAGCCTACATCCACAGAACATCTGTGGTTAGTTCTCCAAGATGTTTGGAACAACCTTCTGCTGAGTTCCTTCAAAAACTGTGTGTAAGTGTACCTAGAAGAACTGATACTCATTTGAAGGCAAAGGGTGGTCACACCAGATATTGATTTTGATTTCTCTTTTTCTCATTCACTTTGACTTTTGTTAATTGATAAATATATTATTTTACCATAACTGCCTAAAACTTCTGCACAGTCCTGTACATGCAGTGTTGCAAAAATTTTAAATGGAATTCCAGGATTTTAATATTAAAAGCCTGTCCTCAACATGGATGGATTTGTGTCGTTTTAGTACCAGTGCTACTCAGGAACAGCTGATCGGCAGGTGTGCAGCGTGTCGTATCCTCACCAATGAGATATTGACCATAGTCCATTGACAGCAAAATCCTAGAATAGCCTTTTAAGACCCCTTTGTTAGATTAAAGTTTTTTTTTGCTTTTTTTTGTTTTAAATATTGAGTCTATGGTCACATCTGCTCCATGGTTTCTGAAGCCATGACAGTAAGGATTTGTCACACGGTGAACACCATGGTGCTAGGTGGACCCCATTAACTTATCTCGGGGTCACATGGGTTCTGTTATAGTGTAGAATAGAACAGTGCTGCACGCTGCATTATTCGTTACATCAAATTCTACATCAGGCCTGGTTACTGCGCCATAAGCCGGTTAATGCACGCCACACGCCCTTCTTTGCATCCATTCACACACTCCAAGGGCACTACCATCAGGCAGGAGCCCCAACATCAGAGTCTGCCCCGGGGGAAAGAAGGGTGTGTCCTCCTTTCACTGCACAGCCCTAGGAGGCCACGGTGTGACTAAAGCCACCGTAATTAACTGCAACAGCCAGAGCCACTACCATTCCCATCCTCCACTCGACTACTCCACATGCTGCGTAAAATATCTGCATGGAATCCAGTGTGAGTTTCACACCCTCGGCATGTCAATTTATGCTGTTGATTTCTGCTGCAGATATCGCCCTTTGCAATGCATAAGTAGGACAACGGAGCGAGGCGCAGACGTAGCGCAGTGGAAATTGACTTAGGGGGAAGTGTGAAGACAGGAAGGGGTTAAGTTTAGAAGTCTGGGAGGAGTTTTTATAGGAGGGTGTAGGGGCGGTGCGGCAGGTTCGGGGGCTGTATATAATCTGGTGTAGTGGTGGGGCAGCACTAGTGGCGATCTGTGTGAGTTTGCAGTATGTTGCTAGTGGGTTTGCAGTATGTTGCTAGTGGATTTATTAGCGGCGGTCAGGCAGCGGCAGAACAACACGGTTCTGAGTGGCTGCAGAGAAGTTTTCAGGCTGCTTTGGAGGTTCATAGTGTGCCTCCGGCAGCGCTTGTGGGAAGGGTCAGGGTCAGGAGGTCTGTACCGCCCGAGCGGCTGAGCCCGGAGGCGACCCCCTGGGTGCGGCGATGTTTGAGGAGCCCCCTTAGGGACCCTCCGCTGCCGTTGGCTGGGGTTGCAGGTGTTAGTGGGAGGAATCCTGTATCACGTCGCGTGCCTGCAGGAGAGATATAGGGTAGCGCCCGTATTAGATCTCCTTCTCGATGGGGGGGGGGTTGCAGAGCATTGTGGAGTGTCAGAGCGAGGTGGGAGCTGGCGGCCGAGGCATTCCTGAGCGGGTGGATGGCAGGAGTTGCGCCGGGAGTGCGAGGGATGTTGCAGCCCCACTTACCTCTGGGGGGGCCTTCCTGCGGGCGGGTCATCCAGGACGAAGCGGGCAGCATCGCGGTCGGTGCCTTCCGGCCGGCGGCAATCTTCTGTTAGGCAGCGGCAGTGTGAGTTTTCTGGGACAGCGCCACCTGCTGGGCGGTCCGGTAGCGCAGACAGAGGTCATCTGAGTAGTGCGTTGGCTGTGGGCCTGGACTTAGCTCCGCCCACAGTGCAGCCGGAGAAAGAAGTGTCATTGAGGTTTCAGGATGCGGCTCGCGGCTGTCTGGCCGGGGAGCAGGAGCTGGGAGTTGCAGGGGCAGAGGCTGGAGGTGAGCGGGGACGGCGGCTACCTGATGGTGGGCCTATGATCAACGAGTCATCGGCATTACAACCCCATCATACGGATCTTGGCGGTGGGTTTCTGGCGGACCAGTCTTTGGAAGAAGGAGAAGTCAGCCGGGAGGTGTGGGAAGCCGAGGACAGGCTGGAAGACGCGGACGGCGCATGTCCATCAACGTCCAGGACATCGGCTGGGTCGTCGCTGGGAGGAGAAACGGTGCGGACGGCGGCTGCTGGGAGGATGCCCCAGGGACAGCCAGGTGAGAGGACGTCGTGTCAGGCTCCTGTGATGGGGGTTGGGTGTTTCAAGCTGGGCGCGTTGGGAGAGGAAGGTCTAGTGCAGGAATTGTTGTTGGGTATGTGGACACTTTTATCACGTTCGAGATCGGGTGCGGTGTCGTCTCCTGCTGCAGTGTGGGCTTCTGTGCCGGCAGCTGGGGCAGGGGAACGGTTGAGTGCGGTTGGGGTGGTGGGCACTCCTGCCGTAGGGGCGGGTTCGTCAGTGGTAGAAGTGGCCGGGAACGGGGGTAGTAGAGTAAATGTTGGGGAGGAGGTTAGGCTGGCGGACGCTGCAAAAGGGGAGGTCTAAGTATGTTTTGAGGCGCCCCTTGGGGCTCATTTGAAGGTCGAGGTCAGGGAGAAGATTTGGAAGGACGAGTATGTAGAGATATTTTCGTTGCTTCCGTTTCAATTGTATAGGGTAAAGCCGGACAAGAGCAAAAAAGAGGAGGAGAAGTGGCGGTATAGGCTGATTCCGCGAACTTTTTTAAATTGGCTGCAGGCGTTTGCTATTCTAGCGAGTGTGGTGGGTGAAAAGGCGCCTGAGCATTGTTCTGCTCTTTTTTGCTATATGGATGCCATAGGGGAGGCATATCGGACTTATAGGGGGGTGGCGTGGCTCAGGTATGACGAGAAGTTTCGCCAGAGGAAAGCGGTCAGGCCTAGCATACGTTGGGACCATTATGATATCGCCCTTTGGATGCGGTTGATGACGGCTCCGAAAGGGGTTAATCAGCCCTTTCGGGGTGCGCCCGGGGGTTCCTCGGCGTCAGGTGCAACCAGCGGGAATAGAAAGGGATGCTGCTGGCAATTCAACGAAGGGTACTGCAAGTACCTTTTCGATTGCCGCTTCAAGCATGAGTGCTCAGGTTGCGGCGGTGCCCACAGCTTGGCGCTGTGTTTCAAGCGCGGTAGAGGGAGGGGATTTGAGATTGCACAGAAGTGGGGTTATTCAAGTGAGGGTGGACGTGATGGTGCAGTTTCTAACGAATTATCCAAATAGGGAGGCGGCGGATTTGTTGTTGGCAAGGTTTAAGGATGGATTTAGGATCCCGTGTGCATCGGTGGGGTCGGGGGTTGCTGCGCGTAATTTGTCCTCTGCATTGCAACGTCCGGAGGTGGTATCGGATAAGATAGCAAAAGAAGTGGCGGCAGGGAGGGTAGCGGGTCTCTTTGCCGAGTGTCCTTTGCAGGATTTATGGGTTTCGCCTTTGGGGTTGGTCCCGAAGAAGGAACCTAACAAATTTCATTCATAATCTGTCTTATCCGGCTGGGGGCTCTGTGAATGATGGTATCGACGATGATTTATGTTCTGTGTCATATATGTCATTTGATGAGGCGGTTCGGTGGGTGAGTAGCTTTGAGCAGGGGACGTTGTTAGCTAAGACAGATATAGAGGCATCGTTTCGCTTGCTGCCAATTCATCCGGATAGTTTTCACTTGCTTAGTTATAAATGGGATGGGCAGTTCTATGTTGATTGTTGTTGACCAATGGGATGTGCTATCTCGTGTTCATTGTTTGAAACGTTTAGTTTGTTTTTGGAATGGGTAGTGAGGCAAGAGGCGGGATGGAGTTCGGTGTTGCATTACCTCGACAATTTTTAGTTTTTGGGGCCGGCAGGGTCGAGGGTATGTTTGGTTTTGCTGCGCACTATGGAACGGGTGGCTGCGATGTTTAGGGTGCCTCTGGCGCCAGAGAAAACGGAAGGGCCTTCTACATCAGTTAAATTTTGGGGGACTGTGATTGATAGTGTATCGATGGAATGTAGGTTGCCTTTGGATAAAATAGTCGATTTGAGCAGCGAGGTGGTTTTCTTGCGTAAGGTGAAGAAAGTACAGCTTCGTCGTGTGCCGTCCGTTTTGGGAAAATTGAACTTTGATTGTAGGATTTTGCCTATGGGGCGAGTTTTTTGTAGGCGCTTGGCCATGGCAACCGCGGGGGTGAAGGTCCCTTTTCATTTTGTGCGGCTATCCGCCGAGGTGCGTGCGGATTATGAAGTGTGGGAACGTTTTTTGAGTGAATTTAACGGACGTTCGGTATGGATTGCTGATGCTCTTTCTCGTTTCCAGTGGGATCGTTTTCGCAGATTGGTACCGGGTGCGGACGCGAAGGGTCTGCCTTGTCCTTAGTGGCTCTGGAGCGTGGCCTTGGGGTCTCCTTAGATCTGATTCAGCGGTCCGTGAGTAGCAGTACGTGGTCGGCTTATTCTTCTGTGTGGTCTCAGTGGGAACCTTTAGTGGATCAGGTGGGGGGTTGTGAGGTAGTTGAGGATTTTCATTCGTTACTGGTTTATTTTGTGGGAATGTCCTTTAGTGCAGGTGTGTCTTTTTCGGTGGCTTCAAAAAGCGTAGCGGAAGTTGCTTTCTGGTTGCGGCTCTGTGGTTTGGTGGATTTGTGTCAAGAAGTTTTTTGGTGTGACAGGCTTTGAAGGGGTATCGTCGCAGTGCTGTGAGGAAGGAAACTCGGCGTCCAGTTTCTGTCTAGGTTTTGCAGAAGTTGTGGGATCAAGTGGGAATTGTGTGCAAGTCCTGGTATGTGTTTGTTTCGAGCTGCGTTTTCTTTGGCTTTATTTGGTGCTTTTCGGGTTTCTGAGCTTGTGGCCAGTAGTCGAGTGCGGGGTGGTGGTTTGTTGCGTGATGATGTACGTTTTTACGAAGATGGATTGTGATGTGTATTGCGTAGGTCAAAAACTGACCAGGTGGGTAGAGGGGCATGCATTTTGTTGCAGCCTTTGCTGGGGTCGGTGTTGTGCCCAATTCAGTGTTTGGAGGAATTTTTGACGCTTCGGCCGTGTGTGGCGGCTTCGTTGTTGGTACATCAGGATGGTTCGGCTTTGTCTCGATTCCAGTTTGTTGCAGTCTTTAGAAGATGTCTAACAGCAGCGGGTTATCCAGCTAATGAGTTTGCGTCTCATTCCTTCCTTATAGGCGCGGCAACTGAGGCTGCCAGATGGGGTTTAGGTGAGGATTCCATTATGCGGATTGGCCGGTGGGAGTCGGCGTGCTTTCGTTCGTATATTCGTCCTCATATGTTGTAAGGGCTGTTTCATGATGGGTGGAGCTGCTTTGTTTGTTATTTGTTTTAATTGAATGTGGAGGCCAAAGTTTATTTTGTTTGTTTGCAGGGTCACCTTCATGTCTGGCGTGGATTTTCGGTCACTCTTATGTTTACTGGGGAGCTTTGCGAGCCGATGTGCGAAGGAATGGACGGCAATTAGGTTTACAGCCAGACGAGTTGCAAGTCCGGTGAATAGGTTTGCGGGGCCTTTTGTGGGGGCGAATGTTACCCGAATTCCATACTTATGCATCCTTGGATAGGCACCCCGACATCGTGGTCTTGCATGTGGGCGGTAACGATTTAGGAGTAGGTCGTTCGAGGGATGTGATTTGTGACATTAAATTGGACCTTTTATGATTGGTGAGAGAGTTTCCTGATCTGCTGGTTGTTTGGTTGGACGTGGTGGCGCGGAGGTCGTGGCGTTTTGCAAGGGCGGTAGACCGCATTAATAGGGCTCGAGCGAAGCTGAACAAAGAGGTTGGGCATTTTGTACGTCGTCAAGGTGGTTTTGTGGTGCGCCATAGGGAGTTGGAGGCAGCATCGCCTCAATTCCTCAGGGCAGATGGGGTCCATCTCAACGAGGTCGGTACGGATTTGTAGGCCTTAGGGCTTCAAGAGGGCTTGGAGACAGCTTTTAGGGTGTGGCAGGACGTCCATAGGTGAATGTTTAATAGGTGCATGATACGTTGGAGCGTGCATCTTATGAGGTTCGGTAAGCTGAAAGCTGGGGGCTCCTGTTTGGAGGATTTGGTGCCCTTGGGTCGGTGAGTGCGGCCAAGGGTAAGGAAAAGATGTGGGGAGTGAAGAACGCAGCTTGCTTGGGTTGCCTTCTAGGATCCTTCCGCAATGTGAATGTTATTGCATTGTATTATATGTTTATATTATTGTCTTCATTAAAAAGATGTTGGATAATGTTTTGAATTAATAAACTGGCTGCTATGGCCTTTTTCACCAAGAAGTTGGACTCAGAGTGTTATTTTGAGGGAGATGAGTAGATGTGGGTTTGGTAGGGGTCTGAAAGGATCTTACATCCTTACATCAGTAGGACAACGGAGCGAGGCGCAGACGTAGCGCAGGGGAAGTGTGAAGAAAGGAAGGGGTTGAGTATAGAAGTCTGGGAGGAGTTTTTATGGGAGGGTGTAGGGGGAGTGCAGCAGGTCACGGGCTGTATATAATCGGGTGTAGGGGTGGGGCGGCACCAGTGGCTGTTTTTTCTGTATTTGTGCGAGTTGAACACCCACTGACCCTGTTTAGTTATTCCGTTTTACGTCATAGCAGGGGCAGGTTAACGGGGGGTCCTGGAAGGCAATACAATGTTTAATAGGTGCATGACACGTTGGAGCGTGCATCTTATGAGGTTCGGTAAGTTGAAAGCTGGGGGCTCCTGTTTGGGCTAAAAAAGGCCTACAGGGGAAGATGGATATATTGATTTTGGAGGATTTGGTGCCCTTGGGTCGGTAAATGCGGCCAAGGGTAAGGAAAAGATGTGGGGAGTGAAGAATGCAGCTTGCTTGGGTTGCCTTCTAGGATCCTTCCGCAATGTGAATGTTATTGCATTGTATTATATGTTTATATTATTGTCTTCATTAAAAAGATGTTGGATAATGTTTTGGATTAATAAACTGGCTGCTATGGCCTTTTTCACCAAGAAGTTGGACTCAGAGTGTTATTTTGAGGGAGATGAGTAGATGTGGGTTTGGTAGGGGTCTAAAAGGATCTTACATTCTTAAGTCATGTGAAATATGTGCAGCATACGGGTAGGTTACCCGACACTGCTATATTATAATGTGTATCTCCCTTTAAGAAAGTTAGGCCTGTAGCAGGCAATTCATATTCCAGACAGCAGAGGGAGCCCCCAGTTTAGTATAAATAGGCCAGGGCCTAGCCTAGGGAGACAGTTGGAAGTTTCTAGTTCAGAGTTAGTTCTGAGAGATTTAGGACTCAGTAACTAGTGCAGAAATTGCACCACTGGTGTGGAGGATCATTCCCACCCAGTTTTCCAGGTCAAGTATACCTGAGGTACTCTCAGTATCAGCCTGTCACTAACAAGTGGGACAGAGCCTGTCTCCAGGAGAGAAGGGAACCTCTACAAAACCTTTGCTCAAGGGTTATCACTGTGATTTGGGTGTCTGGACCTTGAGAGTATTGCCTACAGCCAGGAACTAAAGCAGGAGAGAAAGTACGTGTCCCCCTGCAGAGAGAATAGTTGCCTGAAGTGTATTGCTGCATTTAGAGTAAGAGGAAATCCCTGATCCTAGGAGGCCTGTCTTGAAGATAGTCTTTTGCGACTGTGAGTAATAGCCTGAACCACTGCTGTGACTGTATTGTAACGTGTGGAATAATTCTGGAACTGTACTTACTGACTGTTCATCCATTTTCAAATTCGTTCAGTAAAGTTATCCTGTTATTCAAATATAAGGATTGCTCAATTATTCCACCTATCACTACACGGTGTGCCACCGTTCAATTGGCACTGGCGTCACGACATTCATCACCTGCCTGTTCCAGTGTTGACCCGATTGAAGACGACAGTGAGTCCCAGGTTAGTGGGTTGCCCTGCACTACAAAGCCCAGCGTACCAGAAGCTACACTACTGACCCCCTGGGACACTGCATCGCTCTTTTTGGCGTCACGAACAGGATCGCATGCTTCTGGAGTGCAGAGAAGTGTGAACTGTGCGCTTTAACTATTCCACCACCGTATTGCAAGGACTGTACCCTTTATTTCCGAGTCGGTGGATTACAATTGTGCCTGGGAGGAATCGGAGGCGCTGTGCTGTGTTGCGCTACCCCCAGGGAGAGAAAATCGTGTTTGTGGATTACAATTTATTAACTTGTCAACACCCCTGCTTGCTGTCAGGGAATGGTGACCAAGATGGCCGCCGGCCGCCTGGAGTAAAGTTTTCCCGCGCTGCTGAGGACCTTCGTGGGCGGATCCCTTCAAAGACACAGAGAATCCCGCCCCTCTTCATCATCGCACCGCCGCGGCCCTGCTTTTTCTACGTCAGCAACGTCACCGCGTACACAGGACATCCGGAGTCTCGCGGGACTTGGCCTGCGCAACCCCGGCGATACCGGTAAGGACTTGTAACCGGAGGGAAGGGGATTGTTCCGGCCCCTTTAGTCGCCAGCGGCCGCATCTTATTAAACTAATATGTCAGAGCCGGGAGTTCCCGAGCAGCCGGCCCCAGGAGAACTTGCGGCTTCTAATCCTCCTATAGCCCCCAGCATGATGCCCTTTACTATGCCTTACTATTTTGGGGCCCCATGGTTTCCCCGCTATAAAGGGGAGGCCCATACCTTAAGAGACTTTAAAGAAAAGTTGCTGGCATTATTCAAACTGTACCCCATAAATGCCGAACAGCAGATGGAAATCCTGCTAGCACAATTGGAGGGAGCTGCCCGCAGAGAGGTATTATCCTGGCCTGCTGCTGAGCGGAGTACTCTAGAGCAAATATTCACCCGCCTCAGGGCCACTTTTAATACAAGGACTGCCTCAGAGATAAAGATGCACTTCTTTGGCAAGAAACAGAAGTCCGGTGAGTCCCTCCGTGACTATGCCCTATCACTTCAGGAGGCTTTGGGGGCTGTAATCCAGATAGATCCCAAGGAGGCTGATAATCAGGACCAGACCCTGAGGGAACAATTTATCACAGGGGTGTCTAGTGAGCAAATAAGGACTCAATTAAAAATGCTGTCAGCCCAGCACCCTAGCAGTACCTTTCTGGATTTTAAGAGCTGGCCATAAGAATTCTGGGGTCAACAGTATCTACGGAGTTAAGCACCCCACCTGAGTCACCAGCCTGCAGGCCAAAATCGCTTATCCCTAACCAGGTTGGGGCCGACCAAGCTGTTCAAGCTTCAGCTACTGATACTATTGCCATGCTGACGGAACAGGTAAACCATCTCACTAAAAGTTTAGAGAGAGTGTGCAGAAAGATAGAAGAATGGGAAAAACCCCTAATGTCAGAGGAAGAGTTCCTGTCACCTCCTAAGCCATTCTCACCTCCATACCAAGAGACTCACCCCAGGGATCCTGGGAGGCGTAATAGAGATCGTTCCAAGGGCCGCAAACGGCCCGTGTGTAAATACTGTAAAAAGGTGGGACACACAGAATCCACGTGCTGGCAGTTAAACGGGCTACCCTCGAGGCTGAGGACCGCCCCTCGGGAGGTAGAACATTAGGTCCAAAGGATCCAAGTTGGATGCCCCGGTATGTAGGATCCCATCCTAAAATCAATATAGAGATCAACGGGGTCCCCTTTGAAGCCCTACTAGATACTGGGTCCCAGGTCACTACCATTCAGCTGCCCACATTTGAAAAATTCTGGGACACCAACCAGTTAACCCAGCCGCCTGAATCCTGGGTGGAGATTATCGCCAGTAATGGCAAGCCAGTAAAGGTTCATGGATACTGGGAACCCACTCTGCAGGTGGGAGAAGCAACCTTGCCCCAACAGGGGGTGATAGTAGTACAAGCCGGCGACAGGGGAGGACATCCTGTCATTCTAGGCACCAATGTCTTCAAGAACTGTTATTCTGAAATACTTGACGCACTGCATCAGACTTTGCCCACTGCTTCCTCTGCATCCAAGAGGGTGATTCAGAAGACTATTACCGTGTTAAGTGCTCAGCAGAGGTTTGCTAATGGGAAAGGAGAAATTTGTACTGCCAGGATCCGTGATAATAAGCCTGTGACTTTGCCTCCTAATTCTCAAACTCTTTTATGATGTCGTGCTGTCCTGGGAGTCCAAGGCCAAGATTATCCAGCCCTGGTGGAACCAATCCAGATGGAGAATTACCCTTATGTGAGAGCTGCCAAGTGCCTGGTGAACGTCTCCCAAGGTAAAGTACCTGTCCGTCTGATTAACCTGAGTGATCAACCTGTTGCGCTTACTAAGCACTGCCCTGTTGCCCAGCTTTCCCAGGTGTCCTTCCAAGACATCATTCGTCTTCCAGTGACAGAAAAGCTGCCAGCTGCAGTCAGCGGACGTCCGCCGGTGACCCAGCCACAAGTGCCCTGGTGGGAAGAGCTCCATGTCGGGGACGAGGCTACCCCCCAACATCAGCAAGAAGGGATCCTACAGCTTGTCAAAGAGCACCACCAGGCCTTCAGTAAACATGCTACTGATTATGGAGAGGTTAGTGCCATACAACACACCATACCTACTGGCTCTCATCCTCCTATCAAGGAGAGATACAGACCCTTACCGCCGACTTCATATCAGACTGTAAAAGAAATGATCCAAGAGATGAAAGACTCTAATGTAATCCGGGACAGCCGTAGCCCTGGTGGGAAGAGCTCCATGTCGGGGACGAGGCTACCCCCCAACATCAGCAAGAAGGGATCCTACAGCTTGTCAAAGAGCACCACCAGGCCTTCAGTAAACATGCTACTGATTATGGAGAGGTTAGTGCCATACAACACACCATACCTACTGGCTCTCATCCTCCTATCAAGGAGAGATACAGACCCTTACCGCCGACTTCATATCAGACTGTAAAAGAAATGATCCAAGAGATGAAAGACTCTAATGTAATCCGGGACAGCCGTAGCCCGTGGGCTGCACCCCTGGTCCTTGTAAAGAAAAAGGATGGTGGTATCCGTTTCTGTGTGGATTACAGAAAAATTAACCAAATAACCCACAAAGATGCATACCCACTGCCCCGCATTGAGGAGTCACTAACTGCTCTGGGCTCCTCCGCTTATTTCTCCACATTGGACTTGACCAGTGGCTACTGGCAAGTACCCATGGCCCCCGAGGATAGGGAAAAGACTGCTTTCACCACTCCCATGGGCCTGTTTGAATTCAATTGTATGCCGTTCGGGCTATGTAATGCCCCAGGGACTTTCCAGAGACTAATGGAGCGGTGTTTGGGCCACAAAAACTTTGAAACAGTGCTGCTGTATCTAGATGATGTCATTGTATACTCAAAAACATATGAGGACCATCTGAAACATTTAGCAGAAGTATTTGAAATCCTTATCAAATATGGCTTGAAAGTAAAGCCATCCAAGTGTCACTTGCTCAAACCTGCAGTAAAATACCTGGGGCATGTGGTAAGCTCAGAAGGCGTGCAGCCTGACCCTGATAAGCTAGCGGCTGTCCGTAATTGGCCGGTCCCCACTACCGTCAAAGAGGTGAGGAGTTTCCTTAGCTTTGCAGGCTACTATAGACGTTTTATCCCCCATTTTGCTCAAATAGCTGATCCTATCCAGGAACTCCTGAGGGGGCAACCCAAGAAAAGTCCTAGAACTCCTGTGCCCATTGAGTGGAATGAGGAAAGAGAGATAGCGTTCCAATTGTTAAAAAAGAAACTGACCGAGCCTCCTGTGTTAGGTTATCCAGACTACAACAAACCCTTCCATCTTTATACCGATGCTAGCAAACGAGGCCTGGGAGCTGTGTTGGCTCAGATCCAAGAGGGAAAAGAGAGAGTGATAGCTTATGCAAGCCGCTCCCTGAAAGGGGCTGAGAAAAATGATCAGAATTATAGTTCCTTCAAACTAGAGTTCCTGGCATTAGTGTGGGCAGTGACGGAGAAATTCAAAGATTATCTAGCCGCCACCCCGTTCATTGCATTCACCGACAATAACCCTCTGGCGCATCTAAATACAGCTAAATTGGGGGCCTTGGAGCAGAGATGGGCCTCTCGCCTCGCCAACTATGATTTCTCTGTAAAATACCGTGCTGGACGTACTAATGACAATGCTGATGCTTTATCCAGGCTTCCCACAGAGACAGCTCCTGATGATGGGCGGGATGCTTGGGAAGATGTAGAAATGCCGGCCTTCTATAACAAGTTTGCTCAACAGGATCAGGCTCGAGCTACCAATGACAGAGCCGCAGTCCCTTCGCCCTCCAGTCAGCCTGAGCCCAAAGAGGAAAGGTGGGTGAAATTACAGTCTGAAAGTAGAGTGCTGGGTGAGTTGTTGGATTTTATTACTAGTGGCAGAGCCCCTGAGAGAATTAGACGTAAGAGTGCAGATCCAGAGCTCATCAAACTGTGGAGACAGCGCCATCAGCTCTTCATACAAAAGGGCCTATTGCTACGGAGAAGCCTAGACCCAGTATCCAACGAAAGAGTGCATCAGATTCTCATACCACGACGAGATGCAGGTATGGTGTTGGAGATGTACCACAATCAATCCGGTCATTTTGGGGTCCAAAAGACTGAGGCTAATATCCGCCAGCGGTTTTATTGGGTGGGCATGAGAGAAGACATTGAGAGGTGGTGTCGGGAGTGTGTAGCCTGTGCCTTAAAACGAAGTGAGCACCACGACCAGAGGGCACCACTGCGACCCATTGTAAGTACCCGTCCTCTTGAACTTGTCGCCATCGATCATGTGAAGTTGGAGCCTAGTCGCTCAGGGTATGCTTATGCCATGACTATTATTGACCACTTCACCAAGTTTGTCGTAGCAGTGCCTGTGAGAGACCAGACGGCCAAGACTACAGCCGAACTGTTCTGGAAACACTTCCTCCTGCCCTACGGATGTCCAGAGAAGATCCTCACCGATCAAGGACCTGCTTTTGAGTCCCATCTGTTCCATGAACTGTGCCGCTTACACAACTGCAAGAAGATCCGGACAACGGCCTACCATCCTCAAGGTAACGGGCTGTGTGAAAAAATGAATCAGACCTTGATAGAGATGCTGAGGGCCGTGCCTCCTGAAACCAGAGGTGATTGGCCCAGTCTGTTGCCACAGCTCATGTACACGTACAACCATACCATCCATTGTTCCACTGGGTATACCCCTTTTTATTTGATGTTTGGGCGCCAAGGGACGTTGCCTGCTGATCACTCCTTGGACATACACGTACCTGATTGCATCAACCCATTACCTAACACCGACTGGGTTGCTGAGCACCAAAGGCGATTGAATACGGCCAAAGCCATTGTTCAGGAACGTATGGATTCTGCTAGAGACCGACAGCAGAGAGACTATGATCAAGCAGCCCATGCAGAACCCTTGACAATAGGAGATGTGGTGTGGTTGAAAAACAACCACCGTACAAGTAAACTGGATAGTAAATGGGAGCGGATTCCCTATGTTGTCACTGCAATCCCAAATGCTGGGACCCACACTTATGAGATTACCCGAGAAGGCAGGGGATCCCAAATTGTGCACAGGAACCGGTTAAAGCTCTGCCTAACGAAAGAATCCAGTGCTGAGAGTTCTAAATCTGAATCACCTGTGTCAGAGCCATCAATACAGCCCGAGGATCCTATGCAGGCTGTCAGTAATCTAATGTATGACACTGAACCCATGCATTGGCTCCTGACACCATGGTTGAATTTGTTGGTGCCCGCTCCGGCACCTATTGTGCCTTCACCTCCAGAAGAGCCGGTTCAAAATGTCCCGGATCCAGTCCCCCTTATAGGGGATCCTGTTGTTCCTGTTGTTCCTGACCAGGGTCTCACTGGTGGAGACCCTCCTGTTGCTCCTCTCTCTTCTACCTCGATGCTAAGGGAGGAGGAGACCCCTGTGTTGAGAAGGTCCACCCGGATGAACAGGGGACGTCCGCCAGTCCGTTTAGGGGACTTTGATTATGCTGGTGGTGTCTCCTCCCGAGCAGTTGCTACTGGAAATAGCTTGCTTGACGTTTGTGCGCAAGAATGGACTCCTCCACGTGAGTCCTTGGCTGTTATACACCCGCAGGAAACCCCTTTGTAGTTCCCTTATTATACTTCAGCCAAGAAAAATGGACTGATGTTGAACTTTTATATTTGAAAAAGTGATATATCTTTGCATTCTCTAACATATTTGTTGCACGTACAGAGACTTTGGAAAAAAAAAAATCTTATTCTTGACATGTGTTACTATGGACTAACCTGGTTCACCTTAAGTCCGCTGTGCCAGGTCAGCGGCCGTGTCTAAGAAGCAAGAAGGCGCCCCGTTCCTTGCGTCGTCTGTTCATTAAGTTACGAATGTTATATCTTCTGTGTGAAATAATTATTTACCATATTTATAATGTAATGCTTAATTTATGTAACATTTGATGCCGGTTCAGGAAGGCGTGTGTGTGAGTACGAGGCCTTACTCACGTTGAAGTCTGGGGGTGTGCAGCATACGGGTAGGTTACCCGACACTGCTATATTATAATGTGTATCTCCCTTTAAGAAAGTTAGGCCTGTAGCAGGCATTTCATATTCCAGCCAGCAGAGGGAGCCCCCAGTTTAGTATAAATAGGCCAGGGCCTAGCCTAGGGAGACAGTTGGAAGTTTCTAGTTCAGAGTTAGTTCTGAGAGATTTAGGACTCAGTAACTAGTGCAGAAATTGCACCACTGGTGTGGAGGATCATTCCCACCCATTTTTCTAGGTCAAGTATACCTGAGGTACTCTCAGTATCAGCCTGTCACTAACAAGTGGGACAGAGCCTGTCTCCAGGAGAGAAGGGAACCTCTACAAAACCTTTGCTCAAGGGTTATCACTGTGATTTGGATGTCTGGACCTTGAGAGTATTGCCTACAGCCAGGAACTAAAGCAGGAGAGAAAGTACGAGTCCCCCTGCAGAGAGAATAGTTGCCTGAAGTGTATTGCTGCATTTAGAGTAAGAGGAAATCCCTGATCCTAGGAGGCCTGTCTTGAAGATAGTCTTTTGCGACTGTGAGTAATAGCCTGAACCACTGCTGTGACTGTATTGTAACGTGTGGAATAATTCTGGAACTGTACTTACTGACTGTTCATCCATTTTCAAATTCGTTCAGTAAAGTTATCCTGTTATTCAAATATAAGGATTGCTCAATTATTCCACCTATCACTACACGGTGTGCCACCGTTCAATTGGCACTGGCGTCACGACATTCATCACCTGCCTGTTCCAGTGTTGACCCGATTGAAGACGACAGTGAGTCCCAGGTTAGTGGGTTGCCCTGCACTACAAAGCCCAGCGTACCAGAAGCTACACTACTGACCCCCTGGGACACTGCATATGCAACAACTCTGCAGCAAAATTCACAATGTACTAGCATGTAAAGTTGATTTTGTCACAGATCTTACTGTGGATCTGTCACCAGATTCTCTGCGGATATTGCTGTAGCAAAATATTTCTGAGCGCACCCTTAAACCATGTTCATACAGTGGATTTTCCATACCCAAATCTGCAAGAATCTGTAGAAAACCTGTGAATTTGGAGTATGTGGATTGAAAATCAGCTTTGCAGAAAACAACGTGCTCATTGTTGGTGTGGATTTCCCATGCAAATCTCATTGAAATCAATTGAGGACCTAAAAACCACATTAAAATCTGCACAAAAGAAACCACCAAAAACTAAGGATAAGCGAACCAGTCTGGACCGAACCGGGTACGATCTGCACTTTGCTATTTTGCAGACAGCAGGCAAATCTGAATATTTTCAGTTTCGTTTCAGACGAATCCACTAAAACAGTGCATAGCACTATTTAAGTGCACATGTCGGGAAACAAGCACTAAGGAGGAGGAAGAAGGGTGCTCACATGACCCTGAGAGGAAGTGGGGGGGCTTGCCCTGATTGGCGCTCAGGCTGACAGACAGTATAGATGAGCCAATCAGTGCTGCAGCAGACGGAGAGGTACCAAGGCAGAACGAGCAGAACGCCATTCTGTGCTGGGCTGTGAAAGAGTGTAGTTGGGTATTACAGTCTCTGCCAGAAAAACGACCTTGGGGAGTCAGGGACAGTCAGAAATCAATCAAGCTTATTGCCAGGGAGAGTGACGGGAAAGGCTAGGATTCCAAAGAAGAATTGTGTGTGTTGTGTACAAGAGAAGCAGCTGACAGACAGGGAAAGAGAGAACAGGACATGTGGCTGTGCTTGCTATCAGAAGTGCACCTCAAAAGCAACTACCTGCAAGTAAATACTTTCATTTTTTCCCCCCATATTCACAGAAATCCTTTTTTTGTGTAGGATTCAATCTAATTAAGCAGCATATATACACGATTACTGCATTATTTTGTAATGATATTAATGGTATCGCACCATGACATGTAACATGCTGTGACTGCAATGCGACAGTTGCATAGGAATCCAACTTGGATGGATTTTTTGTGTCATAGTCGCAGCAAGTCACAATGCAACATTATTGACTATCGTTATAAAAATGTTGCGCAACTTTTCTGCTGCAAGAAATTGCACGATACATGTCGCCGTGTAGCAGTAGCCTTAAGGTGAAATTTAGCGTTAAGCCTCAAACGTCGTTTACATATATTCAGTTTCCACACGGTTGGAATTTAAATCTTTTTTGGGATTGTTAAATGTAATTAATCCAGTATATATATATATATATATATATATATATATGTGTGATTACTACAAGCCACTAGGTATAGCAGCCATCCACCATTTACGAGAAATTAAGCGTCAAGCCTCTATGGTCTATGTATATTCAGTTTCCACACGGTCGCAATGTAAAAAAACTTTTTGGAGGGTCCAATTTAATTAAGCCGCATATATACATGATTACTGCAGCAACACCCGTGGTGTGGCAGACATCTACCAGTGTGTATTAAGGTGAAATTTAGCATCAAGCCTCAATCGTCTGTTTATGTATATTCATTTTCCACACAGTTGAATTTTTTATTTTTTTGGGGGGATTACTTTTTTTAAGTAGCATAAATGTACATGCAGCATGCTGCGGCCTGCATCATGCTACTAATGCCTCTCAATCGTTAGTCTACGTGTACTCAATTTCCACACGGTTGAAATTTTAAACCTTTTTTGGGGGGTTTAAATTTCATTAAGCGGCATACATACGTGATTACTGCATCAATACCGATATTTTCTGACAGCTCAGGCTGATTCCACGTGAATAGACCTTGTTTCGCTAGTGGTGTCCCATCTTGCTGCTGTTGCTGTCTGTCTGCCTACCATCACATTCTGCACGACTGCTGCTGCGGCCTGCATCATGCTACTAATGCCTCAATTGTCCATTTACGTGTATACAGTTTCCACATGGTTGAAATGTAAAAACTTTTTTGGGGGAGGGTTCAATTTCATTAAGCGGTATACATAAGTCCTTACTGAATCAATCCAGACATTTTCTCACAGCTCATGCTGATTGCGATGCATACACATCGCTTTGATGCCGGTGGCCCATCTTGCTACTATTGCTGTCTGTCTGCCTATCTAACATCACGTTTTATTCTATTTTGTGCCCATTGTTATTTGGACTGCCATCTTGCCTGAGTTGCTCTTAACTTAAAAGTTCAGAGATATGACTTACAGTAGGCATGCGAACCTTAAGAAATTGGTGTCAGAAGATAAATTATTAACTTTTTTTGGAGGGTGTTGTGGGCATGCATTGTGAACTGGGCAGAGGTAATTGTGCAGGAAGGGAGAGTAGATAAGCTATGACCATCATCTGCTGTGAATGGTAAATCAATGTTATATATAGGTGCTCCCTGTCATTTTAATCCTGTCTGTGATGAGAATAAGATGACTGTTGAGAAGTGATCTCTAGGAAATAGAAAGGGTTAGCCTATTAAGAGACTCAGTGGTCAGTGTGAAAACTGCAACATTTAGGATTATTTTAAAACCTAGATATTAGTATTGAAAATTAGAACAAAAATTACCCAAAGTTCCTAAAAATAAATACAAATATGTTTTCCGTATAAACCTGCTGTTTATAATGGGTCATTTTCTGATTATACGGGTGCATCTCAATAAATTAGAATATAATCGAAAAGTTCATTTATTTCAGTAATTCAGTTCAAAAAGTGAACCTCAAATATTCCATAGATTCTTTACACACAGAGGGACCTTTTTCAAGCAGTTACTTCTTTTAATGTTGATGATTATGGCTTACAGCTAGTGATGAGCGAAGTTATCAAAAATTCCATTCGGCAACTTTGCTGAATTTCACAAAGAAATTCAATTCGTTACGAATTACTTCATCACGAATCACATTCCATTGTATGTAGCGGACGCAATGACGGTGATCACGTTGCGCCCCGTCTTTCAACCCCTCAGATGCCGTGTTCATCCCTGATCGCGCCATCTGATATTAAAATGGAGGTCTTTCTGGGGTTAATCAGGGTTAAAAAAATATACATACTCCCCTCATCCATTTGCTCGCGAATAGGCCACCCCAGCCATCTGGATTGAACAAACCATGCGGTTTTGCACGGTTTCTTCAATCAAGACGGCCTCTCCGGGAGCAAATGGATGAGGCAAGTATGTAATTTTTTGTTGCTTCTCTTCGCAGCGAATCGCATTTTTCCGGAAGTTTGGATCGAAGTCAATTCATTTGACTTTGATTCGCTCAAAACTAATTGCGACATTTAACACATGGATTTCTGTAAGCTCCATTATGGGCAACTCAGTCAGTTTTCCTTTGCATCAGTTTTCATAAACCTCCCCCAATGTGTATGGTGACATAATGACTCCCACTCTATGGTAGATAATGGAGAAAAGAAGGAATGTTGAATTTCAACATGCCCGATCCTTTTCTTTTAGTGAAGATAAGCAGCCGCCAAAGGTGTCTGGCAACTGCTTATATCACACTCCCTATTGAAAAGACAAGCAAGCTCAATTGATCATGCGTATTAGGGTTCCGAAGTGCAGTTACCCAACGGATCACTGCTAAAGAGTTAAATAATGGGATACGGTAAAGTATTTCTTTTTACTTGTGCACTGTGAATTCCTAATGGTTATGTATGAGGAAGATATAGTTAAATTACAGTCTTTTTAGCACAGTTGCCTGAGTGATGGGCTGGTCCCGCCCCCCGGTTAGTAAGCAGGCCTAGAGGAAGGGCGTTTCTGTGTGAGCTGCTGAAGCTTAGACCTACTCCAGAAAACCTTTATCCCTGAGACTGAAAATCTGCCAGAGAACCAATTGAACATAGAGACTACCCCTGAGAGAGAAAAAAGCCTCTCAGGCTATGAGCTGAGCGCTGCGATTGGCCAGCGCTACAGCATGGGAGAAGGAGACGCCGGCAGGTTCCCCTGGGTGGAGCCTAACTATGAAGATACCGGAGGCTATACTGGGCGAACGGAGCGGCGCCAAGGTATAACAGTAAGTGCAGGGAGATCCCTGGGCGCCGCTCTACATGTCTGAATAGTTAGTTTAGATGTTTTATTCTAGTGAAAGGTCCTCTTTAAGTGTCAGCGGCAGCTAGTGCTGACTGACACTGTTTTTTGTTAGTATGGCTGTAAAGCCGATCCAGGCCGGCTCTTACTGGGAGTAACCAAAGTGCTGGGTTGGTGGCTGCTCCCCACGCTCCAGGCCGGATCTTTTTGGCCTATATAAAAAACCCAGCCAGCAATCTCAACTGGGTGTGGTTTATCCTCCATCTGACAGAGAAGCTGGGGAGTCTCTGTGTTTTGGGACCTGTGAATTAGTGCCGTGCTAAAGGGCTGAGAGACGTATGCCGGGAAACAGACCCCTAAAGCCTCCTGTGGACTGCGGGTGGAAAACACTAACCAGGTGATGATTTTGATCTATGGACAATGCATGGTGTGAACAAACATTATGACTCTGATCAGTCATTTTTGTTTTTCCTTATGTGTGAATAAACACCGAACTGTTTGAGTTAAAGACTTTGTGGTTGCCTCTGTACTGCGTCCACTAGCCTGTCTACCAGAGCAAAACCCCACAATGGTTATAACAAAAAATAATAGCATTCTTAAGACAGAATGCTAAATAAAATGGCCCTTGAGGGGTTAAAAATAATAAAAAAAAAGCTCACCTCATCCACTTGATTGCGCAACCGGTATCCTCTTCTATCTTCATTCAGCAGGACCTGCGATGACATCACCGCGCTCACCACGTGACATCATCGCAGGTCCTTTTGCAGGTCCTGCAGAAAGAAGAGGATACCAGCTGCGCGGTGATTATTTTTAACCCCTCAATGGCCATTTTATTTAGCATTCTGTCTTAAGAATGCTATTATTTTCCATTATAACCATGTTACAATGGAAAATAATAAAATCACCCGGACACCGAACCCAAACCCGAACTTCAGTGAAAAAGTTTGGGTTCGGGTCTGGGTACCCGAACTCGCAAAGTTTGGTACGACCCCGAACTTTGCAGTTCGGGTTCTCTCAACCCTACCCAGCACATTTTGGAGATGGACCAGCCATGTGATCTAAGATCTGTGCCCCATTAATAAGAACAGAATTGCACACCTATCGTTATTTGGGAAGATTGCAAAGCTTATTTAGAGAGAGAGACTCAGGGCGGATTACCACCATCATTGTTACTGCCTATAGACAGCTATTAGGAAAAGCCAACTCTGTAATATAGTTCAACAATGTGCCTATTGCTGTTATATGCACTACAACTCCTATCATTTAGTCAGTAAAAACGTTATTTACTGGAACCAAACAGGACTCGTCATTGACCCCACCATCCATCCACTAGCCCTACACCTGCTCTCCGGCCTCCAACCTTCCCACCATCAAGGTCTCACCAACTTCCACCAGGCAGGAGGCTGCAAAAAGTCCAGAGTGTGCCCTGTGGGAAATAAGGGTGTACTCTCTACTAATTGCACGCATAGCCCAGAGACCACTAGAGGATGAGGGATTAGTTGTAGTCACCATGAGAGCTACACTCACCCTCATTGTCACTGCCACCACACCCATCCTCTCCAGTTTCAGCCATCCCTGCATCTCCTTTGTGGGGCGGCAAGTTACAGAAGGAACAACTGTAGGTTGAACCATCTGAAGTGTATGACCAGCTTTATTGAACACTTGGAAAGTTTACAAAAGTAACTTAGGCTTGATCATTTGCTCTGAGGGAAGATAAGCCACCACCATAGGCAACTGTGTCTGACAACTGATTATTCCCACTCCTTACTGAAAAGATCTATGTGCTCGTTCAAGCCACGTGTGCATGTGTATGGGGATTCGAGAAGAACAGCTGTCGACTTAACTTCTAAAATGTATGGCCAGCTTTATGGAATACTTAGAAGGTCCCATACTTTGCTGTCAGTGGAGATAAGCCATCACCAAAAGCAAACGTGTCCGACAACTGCTTATTTCCCACTCCCTATTGAAAAGGCATGTGCCGATCCAAGTGTGCATTTGTATGGGGGTTTGGAAGGGACAGCTGTTAGCCAAACGATCTAGCATCTGCATGACCAGCTTTGGTGAACACTTGGAAAGCATACAGTTGCAAGAAAAAGTATGTGAACCCTTTGGAATGATATGGATTTCTGCACAAATTGGTCATAAAATGTGATCTGATCTTCATCTAAGTCACAACAATAGACAATCACAGTCTGCTTAAACTAATAACACACAAAGAATTACGTTACCATGTTTTTATTGAACACACCATGTAAACATTCACAGTGCAGGTGGAAAAAGTATGTGAACCCCTAGACTAATGACATCTCCAAGAGCTAATTGGAGTGAGGTGTCAGCCAATTGGAGTCCAATCAATGAGATGAGATTGGAGGTGTTGGTTACAGCTGCCCTGCCCTATAAAAAACACACACCAGTTCTGGGTTTGCTTTTCACAAGAAGCATTGCCTGATGTAAATGATGCCTTGCACAAAAGAGCTCTCAGAAGACCTACGATTAAGAATTGTTGACTTGCATAAAGCTGGAAAGGGTTATAAAAGTATCTCCAAAAGCCTTGCTGTTCATCAGTCCACGGTAAGACAAATTGTCTATAAATGGAGAAAGTTCAGCACTGCTGCTGCTCTCCCTAGAAGTGGCCGTCCTGTAAAGATGACTGCAAGAGCACAGCACAGACTGCTCAATGAGGTGAAGAAGAATCCTAGAGTGTCAGCTAAAGACTTACAAAAGTCTCTGGCATATGCTAACATCCCTGTTAGGGAATCTATGATACGTAAAACACTAAACAAGAATGGATTTCATGGGAGGATACCACAGAGGAAGCCACTGCTGTCCAAAACAAACATTGCTGCACGTTTACAGTTTGCACAGGAGCACCTGGATGTTCCACAGCAGTACTGGCAAAATATTCTGTGGACACTATGTGTGGAGAAAAAGAGGCACAGCACACTAACATCAAAACCTCATCCCAACTGTGAAGTATGGTGGTGGGGGCATCATGGTTTGGGGCTGCTTTGCTGCGTCAGGGCCTGGACGGATTGCTATCATTGAAGGAAAAATGAATTCCCAAGTTTATCAAGACATTTTGCAGGAGAACTTAAGGCCATCTGTCCACCAGCTGAAGCTCAACAGAAGATGGGTGTTGCAACAGAACCATGACCCAAAGCATAGAAGTAAATCAACAACAGAATGGCTTAAACAAAAGAAAATACACCTTCTGGAGTGGCCCAGTCAGAGTCCTGACCTCAACCCGATTGAGATGCTGTGGCATTTCTCAAAAAAAGCCATTCACACCAGACATCCCAAAAATATTGCTGAACTGAAACAGTTCTGTAAAGAGGAATGGTCAAGAATTACTCCTGACCGTTGTGCACGTCTGATCTGCAACTACAGGAAACGTTTGGTTGAAGTTATTGTTGCCAAAGGAGGTTCAACCAGTTATTAAATCCAAGAGTTCACATACTTTTTCCACCTGCACTGTGAATATTTACATGGTGTGTTCAATAAAAACATGGTAACATTTAATTCTGTGTGTTATTAGTTTAAGCAGACTGTGATTGTCTATTGTTGTGATTCAGATGAAGATCAGATCACATTTTATGACCAATTTGTGCAGAAATCCATATCATTCTAAAGGGTTCACTTACTATTTCTTGCAACTGTATACCAGTCACTCAACTTTGCTACCTCTCTGAATATCCATATGATATGTTTGTATCACTCGTTGTAGCTTTCACCCCATTGAGAATAAATCTTCTGAAGCTGCGTTTTTCAGGTTTCCTTTCATGTCACATAAGAGGAATAGAAGGCACTGAACACCAGATCTATAGAGTGCAGCAGGCAGCAATGCTTGCCCTTGAGAAATAAGTAAAAGCCACTACAGAGTTAGCTCATTTCCTGAGCGTAAGAAAGAAAAAAACTCTCTTCCCTACAACAACAGCACAGACTAAAGGTCTTCAGTCTCAGGAGTGCTAATAAATGGCAGCGACCATCGGGCAGGGAGCCAGCGTAACTGACTGCGGCCTTTGTTCTTTGCAAGGCAGTAATTTTATTTTGCTTTGAGAGGCGGAAAGTAGTCCAAATGAGAGATTAAATGGAGGCAAAATAATAACATACATTAGTTAAGAGGAGCCCCTGCAACATTTTGTGAAATATGAGCCGTGCCCAGCAAGGAACATGTGTGTCCGCTCCGAGAAATTAGAACTACTTAAAATGCAATCACTTTCTAAGGTGTAAAAAAGAAGGAACGAGGATTATTCAACTTTCAGGCCATCTCTGATTGACTCAAGTCACAAGGGTCATAAGGGAGCAACATTACGTTATAGTACAAAGTGGACAATTCCTGATCCAAATAATTGTATTTTTCTCCCACATGATACATGAGATTAAAGCTTATGCTCATTTGTCATCTCATTACTGAACTGTTTAGGCTACTGAGTGGTTTTCGTTAGACAAAAGCTGACTTTGGGCCAAGGACAACATTCACCGAGATGATATGGGTGGCTTTCTGTAGGCCTTATATACACAAATAAGTAGGTCATGCCTTTAGATATGTCCCCGTTTCGATACTTTGGGGGTCTCTGGTGATGTGTAAGAAAAACATTGCATTATTTATTACTCAACTTTCGGTAGAAAACTTTTTGTAATTATTATTGCACACCTTAGCAATGGACAGGACAACAGTGTTTTTAGTAGGTTGAAGATTGTTGGGCCAACATGGAGAATGCATCCTTTGAAGATCATACTGAGGTGCTTTCGATAAAGTGGATATAACTTTAGACACTGTTAGGCCAATTGCACACGAACGTATTTTCTTTCTGTGTCCGTTCCGTTTTTTTTTGCGGACCGTATGCAGAACTATTCATTTCAATGGGTCCGCAAGAAAAAAAGGAAGGTACTCCGTGTGCATTCCGTTTCCGTATTTCCGTATATCCGTTCCGCTAAGGCCTCATGCACACGACCGTTGTGTGTTTTGCGGTCCACAAATCACGGATCCGCAAAACACGGATGGCGTCCGCGTGCGTTTTACAATTTGCGGAACGGCACGGACAGCCATTAATATAACTGCCTATTCTTGTCCGCAAAACACGGACAAGAATAGGACAGGTTATATTTTTTTTGTGGCCCACGGAAAGGAGGAACGGATGCGGAAAGCACACGGAGTGCTGTCCGCATCTTTTGCGGCCCCATTGAAGTGAATGGGTCCGCATCCGAGCCGCCAAAACTGCGGCTCAGATGCGGACCAAAACAACGGCCGTGTGCATGATGCCTAAAAGATAGAACTTGTCCTATTATTGTCCGCATAACGGACAAGGATAGTACTGTTCTATTAGAGGGCAGCTGTTCCGTTCTGCAAAATACGGAATGCACAAGGACGTCATCCGAATTTTTTGCAGATTAATTTTTTGCTGACCGCAAAATACATACGGTCGTGTGCAAGAGGCCTTATAGAAATCTGGATCCTCTGGTGGTGATAGTGAAGTTCAGCGTCTAGGAAGCCCTTATAATCGTGCTCCTACAGGACAATTTTGTAAATGGGTTGTCTCATGAAGACAACCAAAGTTCATATGACCTATTAGGACATATGGACACCATAGAGAGGGGTCTTCCACTCAGGATACCTTTATATGAGCTTCTGTAAGAGAAGCTCCCATTGTGGAGGACTTGAAGCATCATTGTATTATAAAGTTGGCCATTCCTCTGAATTGTCCCTATGTAATACTAGGTTTGAAATGTCTGCTTCTACCCAGAAAACTCACCTCCTTGCCACGTGTTCCAATGGAGAAACATGGAGGGGAAACATTAGGATAAAGCTATTATGGGAAGACTAGAAACCTGTAATTTTCAAAAAAAAAGTAGCAGAAACCATTGTTCTAATTTTGTGTCAAAAAGAACAAACTTGGAAAACTTGATATTGAAGATGATTTGGGTACAGTACACAGGAAACGCATGTTTTGATTGTCCAGTTGTAGGAAGCTGTAACCAACAGTTATCAGGCAATGCAACGACTTCTGGATATCTTCAGCAATCAGCCAGTGGTTAGAAGACAGTCCTCCCATGTACTTTTCCATTATGGAGTGAAAGGAGAAGTTTCATCCAAAATTGCCACCTTTTACCTTTTGAAGAATCACAGTGGATATGGGCATCAGAGCGATGATGAGAGGACTTAGATTGAGAATTGAGGAATATTTCCATCAGATTGGTGGGACTTCACTACTTCTTTGGTTTCCTTACCTTGAAGGCAATGAACCTTTGACTGACAAGCTGGTTGAGGGAGCCTTTCTGTTGGGAGACCTAACTTCAATCGATTTATTGGAGAACTGCGATGTTATCACTAGAAGAAAACAAGAAACCCGAAAGATTATAGGACAGTACTAGGGATGAGCGAATGGACTTCGGATGAAACTTTGAATACTGTACGGAGTGAGCGCTCCGTTCGGTATTAGAATGTATTGGTTCAGATGAGCCGAAGTTATTATTTCACGATTTATACTGTAAAAAAACATTTCCCAAACTCGGGTTCGGTTCCAAGTGGTACCTTGGAAATGAACCCGAGTTCGGGAAGTATTTTTTTACAGTAAAAATAAATTTATGAAGTTATTATGCGAAGTCCGGCGAGACTTTGTGAAGTAATAACTTCGGCTTATCTGAGCCAATACATTCTAATACTGTACGGAGCTCCTGCTCCGTACCGTATTAGAACAAAGTTTTATGCGAATCGACTGTGAATCGACCACCCATAATATCCCAACATGGAATACTGTAATTATGGAGTTAAACTGCTTTAAAGGCAATGTCCACTTTCAAACCCCTGTTTTTCTATGGCTCCAATTTATCTGAAAAGAACTTCACTTTTTATGCCTCCGTTTGATGTATACGTTAGAAAAAAAAAAGGATAAGAAAATGCAGTACACTACGTTCTGGTATCCTGCACAGTCCGGTAAAAAAATGTATACTTTTTTTTAAAGATGGAACTGTGTATAGAACGGCTGCCACTGTATGGCATCAGTCTGAGGCATCTGTCTAACGTATATGGTTTTTTGTATGCATTAGGCCTCATGCACACGACTGTTTTTCGGGTCCGTATCCGAGCCGCAGTTTTTGCGGCTCGGGTGCGGACCCATTCACTTTAATGGGGCCGCAAAAGATGCGGACAGCACTCCATGTGCTGTCCGCATCCTTTGCTCCGTTCCGTGGCCCCGCCAAAAAAATATAGCATGTCCTATTCTTGTCCGTTTTGCAAACAAGGCACACGGGCAGCTTCAGTTTTTTGAGGATATGCAGTTTGCGGACCGCAAAAAACGGAACGGTCGTGTGCATGAGGCCTTAAACAGATTAGAAAAACGTGATGTGAACCCAGCCTAACTTTGCAAACAGCCATGATTACACTTCTGTTTTATTTTAGTTTTTTTTTAGGTTTTACAGCTCCTAGTAAGGTGATGTGTCTCCATGGTAACAGACAGCAAACAAACTTTGTGTAGTCTGATCCTACATTTCAAACTCCCTTTAGATCTGTTTCCTTCTTTTTACTACGTTAACACACTTGCTTTATGAGACGTGTTATCTAAACTAAATGCGTTAAGTAAACACCTTCAATTGCTTTTAAATGGCTTTTGTTTCAAGATAACACGATGAGTTAGGAAATTTGAGTTAGGCCTCATGCACACGACCGTTGTGTGCATCCGCGTCCGTACCGTCATTTTTCACAGTTTAGCAGAGGTCCCATTCATTTCTATGGAGCTGTGAAAAAAAACTGATAGTCCTTTTTTCTCCGTGATTCCAGTCCGTCAAAAAAATATAACCTGTCCTATTCTTGTCAGTGGAAAACGGAGGACGGACCCATTCAAGTCAATGGGTCCGTCCAAAAAAACGGATGCACAACTGGTATGTCATCCGTGTCTGCGTCCGTTCTTTTCTACAAGACCTTGGTGCAATAAAATTACACTTTTCATTAGCCTTCCTTTTTTTTCCCCTGTAAGACAAAAAAAATGGAAGCCACAAGGAAACACAACTGAAGCAAAATCGTACACGGACCACTGAAGCCAAATCACTGACAGTCGTGTGCATGAGGCCTTAAAGGGGTATTCCCATCTTAGACAATGGGGGCATATCGCTAGGATACGCCCCTATTGTCTGATAGGTGTGGGTCCCACCGCTGGCTGGAGTACCCCGGATTTCCCGGGGTCCGTCCACCACCAGGCGCAGCTCCCCTCCTCTCCCATTGAAGTGAATGGGAGCTCACCACGCATGCGCGGCCACCGCCCCCATTGTCTAAGTTAGGATAACCCCTTTAAGAGTTTGTGTGCTAACCCTGCTACATCTGTACCTGTTACCAAGATTGGATGGGAATGTGACTGCAGGATCAGACTACACAAGATTTGTTTGTAGTCTGTAACCATGGAGACTAACATGTCAGGGAACTGACAATTCTCAAAACAGTAAGGGGTAGTTCACACCACCGTTTCATTTTCCGTTCTTCTGATCTGTCAGAAGAACAAAAAATAAATAAACCAGGATCCTGTAAAAAAAAGCCAACTGATGCAACAGTATCCATTTTTTTTTCAGGATCCTGTTTTTTTTTCTCTTCTTCTAATGGATCAGAAAAATGGAAAATGAAACGGAGATGTGAACTCTTCCTAAGACATTTATGATCAAAGTTGTTTGAGAAATTGCTTTATTTCAGAGACGGTTAAAGAAATTATTGTGAAGGTGGATGTAGCCTTTCAATATCTTCCCTCTGGGATAATCCGATATTTACATGTTCTAAATAGCCAGCACCACACTATTACATTTTTACATTATATTAGGCTACTTTCACACTAGCGTTTTTGATGGACTCGGCAGGGTTCAGCAAATACGCTTCCGTTACTGATAATACAACTATCTGCATCCGTTATGAACGGATCCGGTTGTATTATCTTTAACATTTTTTTAACTCCATTGAAAGTATTGAGCCCCTATGACGGAACTCAATACTGTAAAACTTTAACGCTAGTGTGAAAGTACCCTTATACATTTTGTATTTATATTGTGTATATATATTATATAAAGTTGAGTGTATGTGTGTGTGTGTCCGCTAAAGGAATCCGCACCGTCGCATTCACAATCACGAAATTTGGCACGCAGGTACATCAGGTGTCCAGGAAGGTTTTAGACCGACTCAGCTCTCTAGCACATACCGTTACTGAAATATTCCGAAAAAATGCAAATATGGCGCATCATATGACCTACATTAGCCAATAGAAGCCTGCAGGTCTTTCTCTTCATATCCCAACTGCCATACACACGGTCACATGACCCTTATCAGCCAATAGAAGCTTGCAGGTCCTTAGTCTCCACATACACAGAGTCTTTACACCAGTTTTCCATAACAACCATCCATTTTTCTTCACTGCTGTAGGTCACCTTTAAAGAAGCAGGGCACTGTGGATGATACTGTTAAGGGAGCGGAGTGTGTGGAGGTCACAGTTCAGGGGGCAGGTAGGGTGGCCATTAAGGCCACCCTCAAAAGACGGACATAAAAACCCCACCACCAGGTCCCACTAAGCCACGTCCCGACCTGGTTAGGCCACGTCCCCTCCCACTCCACAGCCGTCAGAGATTGAAAAGATGAAGGTAAAAATCAACTTCTGTCAACTGCAGGGGTGGGAGGGTAGGTGACTTTCTCCCTGCAGCTCATGCTCAGACAGCATATGAAAACTCATAACCGACAGTATATTCTAACACAGAGGCGTCCGGGGCAGACCCCCCCTCCCTCCCCCCTGTATTTAACTCATTGGTGGCCAGTGCGGCCCCCCTCCCTCCCCTGTATTTAACTCATTGGTGGCCAGTGCGGCCGGCCCCCCCTCCCTCCCTCCCTTGTATTTAACACATTGGTGGCCAGTGCGGCCGGCCCCCCCTCCCTCCCTTGTATTTAACACATTGATGGCCAGTGCGGCCGGCCCTCCCTCCCTTGTATTTAACACATTGGTGGCCAGGGTGGCCGGCCCCCCCTCCCTCCCTTGTATTTAACACATTGGTGGCCAGTGCGGCCGCCCCCCCCTAATTAAAATGACCGACCCCCCATCATTGGTGGCAGCGGAGAGTTCCGATCGGAGTCCCAGTTTAATCGCTGGGGCTCCGATCGGTTACCATGGCAGCCAAGACGCTACTGCAGTCCTGGCTGCCATGGTTACCTAGCAATTTTAGCAGCATTATATCTACCTGCGATGTCTGTGACCGGCCGGGCGCTCCTCCTACTGGTAAGTGAAAGGTCTGTGCTATAAGCAATGCGCCGCACAGACCTTTCACTTACCAGTAGGAGGAACACCCGGCCGGTCACAGACATCGCAGGTAGGTATAATGCTGCTAAAATTGCTAGGGGCTCCGGCCGCACTGGCCACCAATGTGTTAAATACAAGGGAGGGAGGGGGGGCGGCCGCACTGGCCACCAATGTGTTAAATACAAGGGAGGGAGGGGGGGCCGGCCGCACTGGCCACCAATGTGTTAAATACAAGGGAGGGAGGGGGGGCCAGCAGCACTGGCCACCAATGTGTTAAATACAAGGGAGGGAGGCAGGAGGGGCGGCCGCACTGGCCACCAATGTGTTAAATACAAGGGAGGGAGTGGGGGCCGGCCGCACTGGCCACCAATGAGTTAAATACAAGGGGGGGGGAGGGGGGGTCTGTACATAGTTCTTTTAGTATATTGTAACCTGAAGCGTCCCCATCACCATGGGAACGCCTCTGTGTTAGAATATACTGTCGGATCTGAGTTTCACGATCTAACTCAAATCCGATGGTATATTCTAACATAGAGGCGTTCCCATGGTGATGGGGACGCTTCAAGTTAAAATATACCATCGGATTGGAGAAAACTCCGATCTGATGGTATATTAATAGGGACACCTGACTTTACATTGAAAGTCAATGGGGGACGGATCCGTTTGCAATTGCACCATATTGTGTCAACGTCAAACGGATCTGTCCCCATTGACTTGCACTGTAAGTCAGGATGGATCAGTTTGGCTCCGCACGGCCAGGCGGACACCAAAACGACTTTTTTTTTCATGTCCGTGGATCCTCCAAAAATCAAGGAAGACCCACAGAAGAAAAAACGGTCACGGATCACGGAACAACGGAAATCCGTTTTGTGGACCGCAAAAAAAAAACGGTCGTGTGCATGAGGCCTAAGAGTGAGCTGTTCAAAAGGACATCCCTGTGTCTGTCCAGGCCCTGCTCCGAACAGAGGACAGGGAGTCTGAAAGCCAGACTGTCCTGCCTAAAACCGGACCTCTGGCCACCCTAGGGGCAGGCTTCTGTGGAGGTCACAGTTAAGGGGACAGTCCACTATGGAGGTCAGTGTTAAGGGGCAGATTGCTGTAGAGTCCCCTGTTAAGTGGGCGGGGTGTTGTGGAAATCACTGTTAAGGAGATGGGCTACTGTGGAGGTCACTAATAAAGGGGTGGCCGCTGTGGAGGTCACTGTTAAGGGGGTGGGATGCTAAGGAGGTCACTGTTAAAGGGGCAGGCACTGTGGAGGTCTCTGTTAATGGGGCAGGGAACGGAGGAGGTCACAGTTAAGGGGACGGTCCACTCTGGAGGTCAGTATTTAGTGTCGGGGTGCTGTAGAGGTCACTGTTAAGGGGGTGGGGTGTTGTGGAAGTCACATTTTAAGGGAACGGAGCTCTGTGGAGGTCACTGTAAAGGGGGCGGGTTATTGTGGAAATCAATGTTAACAAGACGGGGAACTGTAAAGGTCATTAATAAAGGGGGGGCGGCCGCTGTGGAGGTCACTGTTAAGGGGGCAGGCCGCTTTGGAGGTTACTGTTAAGGGAGGAGGGGACTGGGGAGGCCACTATTAAAGGGGCAGTGGGGTACTGTGAAGTCCCTGTTAAGGCAGTAGGGTACGGTGAGGTCACTGTAAAAGGGTTTGTCTGAGTTATTTTTTTGTTCTTTGTATGTTTCTAACTAGGCAAATGTAAGGACTTTACAATTCACTTACTTTATCTCCAGTTGCTGGTTTCTCAGATTTCACTGAGGGTCACATGACCTGTGATGTCAGCTTCTCTCCCTGCTCTGATGATATTTCGTGCACAAGCCTGAGAGCAGATCTGTGTCTGTACACGAGATGTCACTGTGCTGGCCACACACCCCTGCACTGGCTGCTGCTTATTGCTCTCTACCTGGATTCACAATCACAATGCGGAGGGGGCGTCTTTAGGATCGGAGGATGCGGCTGCTACCAGCAAGTAGCCGCTCTACTTGCTGGTAGCAAGGTAATTTGCATATTTTAAAAGCATGTTTTAAACAAAATCTACAGGACCAAAATTATTAATTTGATTATGTAGGCATACCTCGCAGTGTGGGGATTAAAAGTAAGCAAAAAAAAAAAAAGGTTTAGTGGGGTGACAGAAGCCCTTTAAGGACCAGGCCATTTTTTGCAAATCTGACCAGTGTCAATTTAAGTGGTGATAACTTTAAAACGCTTTGACTTATCCAGGCCATTCTGAGATTTTTTTTTTGTCACATATTGTACTTCATGAAACTGGTAAAATGAAGTAAAAAAATTCATTTTTATTTATAAAAAAAATATCAAATTTAGCAAAAATTTGTAAAAAAAATTGCAAATTTCCAAGTTTCAATTTCTCTACCTCTATAATACATAGTAATACCTCCAAAAATAGTTATTACTTTACATTACCCATATGTCTACTTCATGTTTGGATCATTTTGGGAATGATATTTAATTTTTTGGGGTTGTTACAAGGCTTAGAAGTTTAGAAGCAAATCTTGACTTGAAATTTTTCAGAAATGTTCAAAAACCCAATTTTTAGGGACCAGTTCAGGTCTGAAGTCACTTTGCGAGGCTTACATAATAGAAACTGTTGAGGAACGGTTGAGACGTGTGCATATATATCCATGCATGCCTGCAAACACGTGCGGGCATGTATGGTATATATATGCATACATTAACCACCGCATCATGGAGTGATGCCCATGGTGATCCCCAGGGGCTCATGGTGGCCCCTGTGGGAAATATGTGGTCCCTGGAAGCTGTGCCCCCTTATAATCCCCTTATATTAGTATATATATGTGCCCCCTTATATATGTCCCCTGTATGTGATGCCCCAGATATATGCGAGGGTGTGTGTATATATAGATATGTGTGTATGTATTTGCACACGTGTCTATATATATACACTTATGTCAGCATGACAGTATGTATGTGGGCTTATTGCTGCCCATTCATACCCCCGGTTTTGTATGTGTTTATAGATGAGCCCCCAAGCATCTGTGGATATATATATGCATATATGCAATTCCAACTGTTATCAACAGAGTTGTTTAGAGAAAAACTTGTGCTGATAGCCTGTAGGATAACAGCTGATTAGCATCTAGTCCCCTTTTGTTCAGGCCCAAAGCAATCAGACTCTGTGGCACCGTTGTGAGGGGACCTTCTAATCAGAGACATCAAAGACCTGTTTTTCCACACCTCTGCCCCATGGCCATGCCCATTACTCCCAGCATTTTTGGGACTAGGAGGGGGGACTAAGGCACACTATGATGTCACATGCCTGAGGAAGGAGGAGGGGGTTGCTTTTGGGCTATAAAACCCCGAACCGGACAGAGGTGCCCTCTCTTGCAACCAGACTAGATTCAGAGACGCATGGGAGAGAGGAGCTCCATGATGACCGCCTGGAAGAGGCCTACTAATGCTGGAAGGATTAAGTATATACCTGTGTATCCCCTACCTACCCTTCACATCCCCTTATTCCCTGACCCCCTGATGTAGCCCCTACCTGCCCCTCACATCCCCTTATTACCGCTCCCCTGGTTAACCCTATCACCCCTGGTCCTGTAACCCCTATATTTGTCCCTGATGTGCACCTTGGGCCCTGATAAACCCTTGCCCCTGATGTGTACCCTGGGCCCTGATTCCGTGTTACTGGACACCCTGATCCCCCAAACCCTTGCCTTATTGTATCCTTGTTTGTACCCCTGATCCTGTGATCCCCCAAACCCTTGCCTTATTGTATCCTTGTTTGTACCCCTGATCCTGTGCCCCTGATTGTATTTGTGGTTACACCCCCCCTGATGACCCCCACTGATTGCGTCGTACCCTGTAGGGACAGTGAATAGTCAGGTGGGGTGGGTTGTAATATTACTTGTATGTGTGAACTGTGTAGTTAGTTGATGGGTGGAATTGGGAATGTGTAGTGTAGTTTAGGATTGTATATTTAGTGCTGTATTGTTAGTATTGCGTGCGTAGTGTATTGTTAGTAATAAATACTGTGTTTGGTTTATAACTATCTGTGTGGCGTGTGGTTATTGGCGATAGTTAGTTTAGTAAGGCGCATGCAGCTAGCATAGTGATCAGTGTAAAGTATAGCGAAGGTATTATTGTTATATAAAGGCATAAATGGGCGGAGTTATCACTAGATGGCTCCTCCCATTTATGAATATTAATTATCGATATTTGCATAAATATTGGTGATTAATATTCCCCCTTTACAGAAACCACCCAAAAATGACCCCATTCTAGAAACTACATCCCTCAAGCAATTAAAAACTGATTTTACAAACGTCGTTAACCCTTTAGGTGTTCCACAAGAGTTAATGGCAAATGGAGATAAAATTTCTGAATTTAGATTTTTGGGCAAATTTTCCATTTTAATCAATTTTTTCCAGTAACAAAGCAAAGGGTTAACAGCCAAACAAAACTCAATATTTATTGCCCGGATTCTGTAGTTTGCAGAAACACCCCATATGTGGCCGTAAACTACTGTACGGGCACACAGTAGGGCGTAGAGGGAAAGGTGCTCCATATGGTTTTTGGAAGGCAGATTTTGCTGTACTGTTTTTTTGACACCATGTCCCATTTGAAGCCCCCCTGATGCACCCCTAGAGTAGAAACTCCAGAAAAGTGACCCCATATAAGAAACTACACCCCTCAAGGTATTCAAAACTGATTTTATGAACTTTGTTAACCCTTTAGGTGTTACACAAGAGTTATTGGCAAATGGGGATGAAATTTGAGAATTAAATTTTTTTGCCAAATTTTCCATTTTAACCCATTTTTTTCCACTAACAAAGCAAGGGTCAACAGCCAAACAAGACTGTATATTTATTGCCCTGACTCTGCCGTTTACAGAAACACCCCATATGTGGTCGTACACTACTGTACGGGCACACAGTAGGGCGTAGAGGGAAAGGTGCGCCATATGGTTTTTGGAAGGCAGATTTTGCTGGACTGTTTTTTTGACACCATGTCCCATTTGAAGCCCCCCTGATGCACCCCTAGAGTAGAAACTCCATAAAAGTGCCCCTATCGAAGAAACTACACCCATCAAGGTATTCAAAACTGATTTTACGAACTTTTTTAACCCTTAGGTGTTGCACAAGAGTTATTGGCAAATGGGGATGAAATTTGAGAATTTAGATTTTTGGGCAAATTTTCAATTTTAACCCATTTTTTCCAGTAACAAAGCAAGGGTTAACAGCCAAACAAGACTGTATCTTTATTGCCATGACTCTGCCGTTTACAGAAACACCCCATCTGTGGTTGTACACTACTGTACGGCCACACGGCGGGGCATAGAGGGAAAGGAGCGCCGTGTGGTTTTTGGAGGGCTGATTTTTATGGACCGGTTTATTTACACCGTGTCCTGTTTCAACCCCCCTGATGCACCCCTGGAGTAGAAACTCCCTAAAAGTGACCCAATCTAAGAAACTACACCCCTCAAGGTACTCAAAACTGATTTTACAAACGTCGTTAACCCTTTAGGTGTTGCACAAGAGTTATTGGCAAATGGGGATGAAATTTGAGAATTTAATTTTTTGCCAAATTTTCCATTTTAACCCATGTTTTCCACTAACAAAGCAAGGGTTAACAGCCAAACAAGACTGTATATTTATTGCCCTGACTCTGCTGTTTACAGAAACACTCCATATGTGGTCGTACACTACTGTATGGCCACACGGCGGGGTGTAGAGGGAAAGGAGCGCCGTGTGGTTTTTGGAGGGCTGATTTTTATGGACCGGTTTATTTACACCGTGTCCTGTTTCAACCCCCCTGATGCACCCCTGGAGTAGAAACTCCCTAAAAGTGACCCCATTTTGGAAACTACGGGAAAAGGTGGCGGTTTTGTTGGGACTATTTTTAGGGTACATATGATTTTTGGTTGCTCTATATTACATTTTTGTGAGGTAAGGTTACCAAAAATTGAAATTCTGAAATTTAATCTCCATTTGCCATTAACTGTTGAGGAACACCTAAAGGGTTAATAAAGTTTGTAAAATCAGTTTTGAATACCTTGAGGGGTGTAGTTTCTTAGATGGTGTCACTTTTATGGAGTTTCTACTCTAGGGGTGCATCAGGGGGGCTTCAAAAGGGACATGATGTCAATAAAAAAGGCCATCAAAATCGGCCTTCCAGAAACCATGTCGGTCCTTTCCTTTTGCGCCCTGCCTTTTAGTGATACAGCAGTTTACAACCACAAATGTGGCGTTTCTGTAAACTGCAGTATCAGGGTAATAAATATTAGGTTTTGTTTGGTTGTTAACCCTTGCTTTGTTACCGGAAAAAACGGATTGAAATGGAAAAGTGCCAAAAATAGCTGTTTTGGCACCGTTTAAAATATTTTTTTTTGACCGTGTTAATCTGGGGGGTTACGTCATGGGGTATTTTTATAGAGGAGATTCTTACGGACGTGGCGATACCTAACAAGTCTACATTTTTTTACTATTATTTAGGTTTTATTTTTTTTATATCTCTAAAGTCTAAGAGTCATTTTTTTATATTTTTTTTAGCTGATTATCTTATGTAGGGGCTCATTTTTTGCGGGATGAGAGGACGGTTTTATTGGCACTATTTTGGGGGCTATATGACTTTTTTATCGCTTGCTATTAAACTTTTTGTTATGTTTTATTTTTTATTTTTGGACCGTGTTAATCTGGGGGGTTAGGTCATGGGGTATTTTTATAGAGGAGAATATTACCGACACGGAGATACCTAATTTGTATACTTTTTTAAAATATTTTCGTTTTTACAATTTTTTGGGTGTTTCAAGTCTGAGAACCATAGTTTTTTTATCCGATTGTCAGTGGCTACATTGGGATATAAATTTAGTACTCCATGGAAGTGTAGTACTCCCTGAAGCAACCAATAATGCAGAGGACCGGATGATCGGGGCACGTGTCACATTGAGTAGTGGTGTCCTTCCGTATCCCCCTCAGGTGACACACTCTGCACCTTTTTTGGGTCCGTCCCTTCTTTCCAGTATGGGGGACCACACCTGGAAAGTGTTGGCCAGGGACGATCCAGGCGCCTCCAGTTCCCAAGGTACTCCGGCCTGCTCTTTCCCGGCCCTAAAAGATCAGGGCCTTGAGAACTGCCTCATAGAACTGAAGGAATGTCCCTGTGTTGCCAGCGCTCCCGGATAGCACAAAAGAGTTGTACATGGCAACCTGCACCAAGTAGACTGCAACTTTTTTGTACCATGCCCGGGTTTTACGCATGGCATATGGCTGGAGGACTTGATCAGAGAGATCAACTCCTCCCATATAACGACGTAGTCGACAATACAATCGGGCTTGAGGACCGTTGCCGCGGTACCTCGCACAGGAACAGGGGTGATGCCGTTACCATGAATTGTGGACAGTACAAGGACATCCCTCTTGTCCTTATATCTGACCAGCAACAGGTTTTCAGTGGTAAGGGCACGGGTCTCACCCCTGGGATAGGTACCTGGAGGGGGTGGGCAGGGAGGCAGTGTTCATTTTTCCGCACGGTCCCACAAGCGGACGTGAATCTGGCGGCGAGGGACTGGAACAAGTGGATACTAGTATAAAAGTTATCCACGTAAATGTGGTAACCCTTATCTAGCAGTGGGTGCATAAGGTCCCACATAAGTTTCCCGCTAACACCCAGAGTGGGGGAACATTCTGGGGGTTGAATACGGGAATCTCGCCCCTCGTACACACGAAACTTGTAAGTGTACCCTGAGGTACTCTCACAAAGTTTGTACTGCTTCACGCCATACCTCGCCCGCTTTGAGGGAACATACTGGCGGAAAATGAGTCTCCCCTTGAACGCAATGAGAGACTCATCAACCGCGACCTCTCTTCCAGGTACATAGGCCTGTACAAATTTGGCCCCAAAGTGATCGATGACCGGCCGGATTTTGTACAGGCGGTCATAGGCAGGATCACCTCGGGGAGGGGGGACATGCTGCATTATCTGAATAATGCAGGCATTTCCGGATGGCCTCAAACTGGGAGCGTGTCATGGCCGTACTGTAAAGTGGGGTCTGGTAGAGGACGTCCCCACTCCAGTAATGCCTGACACTAGGTTTCTTGACTAGGCCCATATGCAGCACAAGGCCCCAAAATGTCCTCATCTCGGCTGCACTGACCGGCGTCCAGCCACCGGGCCTAGCCAAAAAGGAGCCCGGGTGTTGAGCAACGAACTGTTGGGCGTACAGGTTCGTCTGCTCCACCATTAGATTTACCAGTTGGTCACTGAAAAAATGACTAAAAAAGTCATATTCAGTGAAGCCCACTGTGGAAATCTGGATTCCTGGTTGGCCTACAAAATCAGGAATCATGGGCTCAAATCGCGCTGGGGTATACCAGACAAGTTCACCAGCAGGGGGCTCCGGTGGATTTAACTGGTGGGCGGGAAAACTAGTACAAGCCCCAGAGCTGCTCGTACTATGGTGGGCCACAGGGTCCCTAACATGGCGGTCCCCTTGCTCCGCCTGGCGGCGTCTCCGCCGCCTTGGGGGCTTATCATCATCGCTAGATGATGAGGAGGACGCGGATGACAACAGGAAAGTGGGGTCATCCTCGTCCTCACTGGGACTCTCGGACTCGGAGGCAAGCTGGGCGTATGCCTCCTCGGCCGAGAACATCCGGCGGGCCATAGGGGAGTGTGTGTCTGCGTGTGTATGTGCGTGCGTGTAAATCTTTATTTGGTGTGCGTGTGTGTGGGGGCACGGGTGTTCGCGGACTTATCCCTAAAACTAACAGAAAAAAAAAAGACTAACTAAAAAAAGGGCAGAAAATGTGAAAAATAAATAAATAAATAAATTCTAAACCGCTGATCAACCGTCCGAAGTTGATCAGCGGTGGGGTGTGCGATGCGCTAACAGTGGCCGGACGCTAAGAGTGCCGGCCACAGTCAGCGTACGCACAAAAAAAAAAAAAAACCTGGGCCCAAAAAAGTTGTGGGGGGGAGGGGGGAGCAGGGGGGCAAGTGGCAGCACCCCTGGGGGATCTAGGGTCACACAGCTGTGCTGTGGACCCCAGACACCCTACTTAGGGTGATGCAATAAAACTTTTTTTTTCCCACTAACTTTCCCTTTTATATCCCTGCCTAGCCCAACCTTTCCCTAGTCTTTCCCTAATTACCTGGCTGATCAGATTGGGGGTGCTGGGGCACAGATCGGGTCCTGGGGGCAAGGATGCTCCTCTCTCCTCCGCTCCTGGACACAAAAGGAGGAGGAGAGGAGTGCTGCCAAGGTTTGAATCTCCCGCCCGCCCGCCCACCTACCAATCAGAGGCGATCCTGAGAGGTGATGTCACATCACCTCTCAGGATCGCAGAATGGTGATTGGTGGGGTAAAATCACACCACCGATCACCATCCTGTTCCGGGTTATCAGGTCCTCAGAGACCCGAATAACCCGGAAACGCAGAAAACCGCAGGTCTGAATTAACTTGCGGTTTGCTGCGATCGCCGACTTGGAGGGGTCACAGTACCCCCCGGCGCATCTAGCCAAGGTGCCTGCTCAATGATTTGAGCAGGCACCGGGTTCCGATCACCGCCCGCCGGGCGGCGGTGATCGGAACGACACATGACGTACCGGTACACCATGTGTCCTTAAGTACCAGGACAACATGCCGTACCGGTACATCATGTGTCCTGAAGAGGTTAAATACCACCTAGTCACTATAGCCACTGCAAAATTCCTAGAATCCACCGAAACAACACTCTTACGGTAGCAACTTAAATGTTGCTCTGTGCCTGAATCCATCTGGAATTTATAACACAGAGAGTAACAGTGGCAGGTACCTGCTGACTGGTGATGCAGTGACCTGGTGGATCATTGCTTAAGTTAATTCCACGCTAATAAGTTAAAGGGAACCTGCCACCTCCAACAAGTTGGCAGCAGTACCTTAGAGTATCCAGCAGCATGTTTGTAACGATCATTTTCTTCCTGCCGGCAGATGAAGCAAAAGCTGTAGAAACGTTCTTTAATCCCCTGCCGGCGCAGCGCATCTCTAGTCAGGCTTGAAGTCACGGAGGCAGCGGCCTCCTTGCTTCAAGTCACGGTAACCATGCCCCCTTCCCTGCCCCTTCTCTGTGATTGACAGCGCTTATGCGCGACAGTTCGGCTGGCTTTGCCGAACTGCCGGCTGTCAGTCACAGCGAAGGGGCAGGGAAGGGGGCGTGGTTACCACGACTTGAAGCAAGGAGGCCGCTGCCTCCGGTGTTCGGCTTCTGGCAAGAGTTATTGCCCAACATCTGCTGTCCTTCAATATTGTGGACTGCAATCCATTTCGGCAGAGGTTGGAGCAGGCCCAACCCAGATGGCGTGTCTCCAGCCGCCATTTCTTTGCCAGGACCGGCGTCCCTGCCCTACACCAGCACATTGTGTAGAATGTATCCCTGTCGCTGGATCATGCTGTCAGCGACAGGATGCATCTGACAATGGATGCCTGGACCAGCAGACATAAACAGGGACTATACATCAGCTTTACAGCCCATTGGGTGTCCCTTCGAGGCGCGGGGGAAGGGATCATCAGATGTGGCGGCATCTCAGTTTGTGGTGCCATCCAGGGGAGAACTGCTGCTCTCCCTCAAGCCACTGTCTCCACCGCTGCTGAGCCCCCCAGCAAGCATCCTCGTAGCTACACAAGTGTGGGGCACGTCCGCTGCCAGGCCGTGATCCAGCTTGTGAGCTTAGGGGAACGTAGACACACTGGACCTGATGTTCTGGCCGCCCTCCAGGCTCAGGTCCACAAGTGGCTGACACCCCGAAGGCTCCAGGCAGGTACGGTTGTCTGTGACAATGGCAGTAACCTCCTGGCCGCCCTCCATGCTGGCAGTCTAACACACGTGCCCTGCATGGCACATGTCCTCAACCTTGTGGTACAGAAGTTCCAACGCACATACCCAAGGTTGAGCGACATCATGCCAAGGGTACGGAGGATTGCCAGCCACTTCCGACACTTCGCCACCACGTCCCTGTCCAAACTGCAGCAGGACAACAGCCTGCCACCTCACAGGCTGATTGTGGACAGTGTGACGCGGTGGAACTCCACCCTCCACATGCTGGAGAGGTTGTGAGAGCAGCGACGGGCGGTGAAAGAGTACCTGCTGGACCAAGGCACTTCCAGGCCATCACACCCTTTCCCCTACATCACCAATGTGGAGTGGGGGCAGATACACCAGGTCTGCCACGTGTTGGCCCCATTCGAGCAGGCAACCAAGATTGTCAGCGGGGAGCATATCGGCCTCAATGACGTGCTCCCCATAGTGTTCCTGCTGGACAGGACATTAGAAAGCCTACTCGATGCTGGGGAGAGTGCCTTGGTGGAGCAAGAAGAGGCAACACTGCTCAACTAAGATCAAGCCCAGGACGAGGAGGAGGAGGAGGAAGAATTTGTTGAGGAGTTTGCTGATGTCCAGGAGTCTGGGCCTGGTCAGGAGGGAGAGCTGGTGCTGGGGGCACCGTTACTCCGGGGGTGGGTCAACTCCCACAGGGAGCAGCAGGAGCAGGAGGACCAAGATGTTATGGTCCCGGGCAGCCAAGAAAAGTCACAGCGGGCTATCCTCTTCCCCATGGCTGCCCACATGCTGCGATGCCTCCGGAGTGACACTCGGATCAGGAAAATTAAGGAGAGGGGTGATTTTTGGATGGCCACCATTTTAGACCATCGCTGCAAGGGGAAACTGGAGCAGTTCATCCTAGCCAGCCGGAGGGATGCCCGTATGCAAAACCTGCGGGCCTGTCTGCTCCTCCAGCTGGAGCAGGCAAACCCTCTGCCTCATGCTCCAGTTCTCCCCACTCATCTCACCCAGCAGGTGGCTGGCCAAAGCAGCTCCATTCGAGTAGGTGATCTTATGGGTGAGATGAGGTTGTTCTACCAGTCACCACCAGCGGCTGGCCAGCATGGTGGCAGACTACATGGTGTCCGTCGGTGCTTCCGACAGCATGAGCACCGACGACCCCATGGAGTACAGGGTTGCCAGGCTGGACACCTGCCGTGAGCTTGCTCATCATGCGCTGGAAGTACTGTCTTGCCCCCCCTCTAGCGTACTGTCTGAGCGGACATTCAGCACTGCAGATGGGGTGGTCACCGACAAGCGGACCTATCTGTCCACAGAGTCCTGGATCGGCAGTGACTTCTTGGCCCCCGCCGTCAGTTCAGGGCGCTGAAGAGTCCCTTGTAAATCCCTCTCCTTGGCTCTCCCTTTCAAACATCATTTTAACTTCTGTATATATTTCTGGTTGAATTTACTTATTTATTTCAGGTTGAAATTTTTTATATATTTATTTATTGATGACTTTATTTATATATTTCTCTATTGTTGAATTTCTTTATGTATTTATTTGTCTTTTTTGTTTTTTTCTCAATCGATGAGTTTATTTATCTATTTTTTCATTAATTTATTAAACCTCTTATTTATTCATTCACTTAATAAATTGTTGAAATATATATATATTTATATACACTCACCTAAAGAATTATTAGGAACACCATACTAATACGGTGTTGGACCCCTTTTACCTTCAGAACTGCCTTAATTCTACGTGGCATTGATTCCACAAGGTGCTGATAGCATTCTTTAGAAATGTTGGCCCATATTGATAGGATAGCATCTTGCAGTTGATGGAGATTTGAGGGATGCACATCCAGGGCACAAAGCTCCCGTTCCACCACATCCCAAAGATGCTCTATTGGGTTGAGATCTGGTGACTGTGGGGGCCATTTTAGTACAGTGAACTCATTGTCATGTTCAAGAAACCAATTTGAAATGATTGGAGCTTTGTGACATGGTGCATTATCCTGCTGGAAGTAGCCATCAGAGGATGGATACATGTTCTCATTCTGTTTACGCCAAATTCGGACTCTACCATTTGAATGTCTCAACAGAAATCGAGACTCATCAGACCAGGCAACATTTTTCCAGTCTTCAACAGTCCAATTTTGGTGAGCTCGTGCAAATTGTAGCCTCTTTTTCCTATTTGTAGTGGAGATGAGTGGTACCCGGTGGGGTCTTCTGCTGTTGTAGCCCATCCGCCTCAAGGTTGTGCGTGTTGTGGCTTCGCAAATGCTTTGCTGCATACCTCGGTTGTAACGAGTGGTTATTTCAGTCAACGTTGCTCTTCTATCAGCTTGAATCAGTCGGCCCATTCTCCTCTGACCTCTAGCATCCACAAGGCATTTTTGCCCACAGGACTGCCGCATACTGGATGTTTTTCCCTTTTCACACCATTCTTTGTAAACCCTAGAAATGGTTGTGCGTGAAAATCCCAGTAACTTAGCAGATTGTGAAATACTCAGACCGGCCCGTCTGGCACCAACAACCATGCCATGCTCAAAATTGCTTACATCACCTTTCTTTCCCATTCTGACATTCAGTTTGGAGTTCAGGAGATTGTCTTGACCAGGACCACACCCCTAAATGCATTGAAGCAACTGCCATGTGATTGGTTAACTAGATAATTGCATTAATGAGAAATAGAACAGGTGTTCCTAATAATTCTTTAGGTGAGTGTATATATATATATACTACACATTAAGCCCGTTACAATAGCGGATGTCAGAACAGTAGTGCATAAACATTAGCAGGAACAGTCTATATTAAATGGCAAGGGAACTTGACCACATTGGCTTTTTGTGTCGAATTACTCGATTCAATTGATTTCAATTGTTTCAGCCCTAGTACGGTGTAACCCATAGTCCTCTGTGTGATCTCTGGACACTGCCCTCCATACATAAACCATACTGAAAAATAGACCTCTCAGATACCAATTGGCACACAGCGCTCTAGACGCTGCCTGCACCGGTCTGCTCTCAGTTTCCATATGGGGTGCATTGATTCTGGAGCAGAACAATGCGGTAACGCAGCCTGCCACGCCGTGTGCTGATTCCTCCAAGCCAGAGGACAGCAGGACTGGCGGGGTTTAGCAGCGGCTCTCTCATCCTCCTTTTGTCTGTGAGGAGGCATGGTTACTGCCGCTTGCACGACCCATACATGATCAGCGCCGCACACACGCTGGGCTCCAGCCATCGGTAGCACCCAGCCGTCCTCTGCCCGTCTGAGCACAGAAGCCAGTGAGGATCCAGCTTGCCTCGGCCCGGGTCTGGAAGTGTCCCTGGCTCTGCCGCCGGGATCAGTTCCCCTCCCCTCGGTGATGAATGATTATTGCAGTTTATGTAAATACGCATATATATATATATATATATATATATATTTACAGTTGCAAGAAAAAGTATGTGAACCCTTTGGAATGATATGGATTTCTGCACAAATTGGTCATAAAATGTGATCTGATCTTCATCTAAGTCACAACAATAGACAATCACAGTCTGCTTAAACTAATAACACACAAAGAATTAAATGTTACCATTTTTTTATTGAACACACCATGTAAACATTCACAGTGCAGGTGGAAAAAGTATGTGAACCCCTAGACTAAGGACATCAACAAGAGCTAATTGGAGTGAGGTGTCAGCCAACTGGAGTCCAATCAATGAGATGAGATTAGAGGTGTTGGTTACAGCTGCCCTCCCCTATAAAAAACACACACAAGTTCTGGGTTTACTTTTCACAAGAAGCATTGCCTGATATGAATGATGCCTTGCACAAAAGAGCTCTCAGAAGACCTACGATTAAGAATTGTTGACTTGCATAAAGCTCGAAAGGGTTATAAAAGTATCTCCAAAAGCCTTGCTGTTCATCAGTCCCGGTAAGACAAATTGTCTATAAATGGAGAAACTTCAGCACTACTGCTACTCTCCCTAGGAGTGGCCGTCCTGTAAAGATGACTGCAAGAGCACAGCGCAGACTTCTCAATGAGGTGAAGAAGAATCCTAGAGTGTCAGCTAAAGACTTACAAAAGTATCTGGCATATGCTAACATCCCTGTTAGTGAATCTACGATACGTAAAACACTAAACAAGAATGGATTTCATGGGAGTATACCACAGAGGAAGCCACTGCTGTCCAAAAAAAACATTGCTGCATGTTTACAGTTTGCACAAGAGCACCTGGATGTTCCACAGCAGTACTGGCAAAATATTCTGTGGACAGATGAAACCAAAGTTGATTTGTTTGGAAGAAACACACAACACTATGTGTGGAGAAAAAGAGGCACAGCACACCAACATCAAAACCTCATCCCAACTGTGAAGTATGGTGGTGGGGGCATCATGGTTTGGGGATGCTTTGCCGCGTCAGGGCCTGGACGGATTGCTATCATCAAAGGATAAATGAATTCCCAAGTTTATAAATACATTTTGCAGGAGAACTTAAAGCCATCTGTCCACCAGCTGAAGCTCAACAGAAGATGGGTGTTGCAACAGGACAATGACCCAAAGCATAGAAGTAAATCAACAACAGAATGGCTTAAACAGAAGAAAATACGCCTTCTGGAGTGGCCCAGTCAGAGCCCTGACCTCAACCCGATTGAGATGCTGTGGCATGACCTCAAAAAAGCGATTTACACCAGACATCCCAAGAATATTGCTGAACTGAAACAGTTCTGTAAAGACAAATGGTCAAGAATTATTCCTGACCATTGTGCACGTCTGATCTGCAACTACAGAAAACGTTTGGTTGAAGTTATTGCTGCCAAAGGAGGTTCAACCAGTTATTAAATCCAAGGGTTCACATACTTTTTCCACCTGCACTGTGAATGTTTACATGGTGTGTTCAATAAAAACATGGTAACATTTAATTATTTGTGTGTTATTAGTTTAAGCAGACTGTGATTGTCTATTGTTGTGACTTAGATGAAGATCAGATCACATTTTATGACCAATTTGTGCAGAAATCCATATCATTCCAAAGGGTTCACATACTTTTTCTTGCAACTGTATGTGTGTGTAAAACGCACAAAATCAGCCGGTTACATCATATATGTACCTCGCTGTGTGTATATATACACTGCCTGCCCAAAAAAAAGTCACCACCTGGATTTAACTAAGCACATAGTTATGAGCCTCCTATTGGATAATTACTGCATGGGCAATTATCTTTCAGCCGGCAACAAGTTATTTAACCCCAACTGGTGCAATAAGTTTCTTCTCATTTCTTAAACAACCATGTCGAAAGACACATCTCATGGTCGTGGAAAAGATGTTAGTCTGTTTGAGAAAAGGTCAAATTATTGGCATGCATCAAGCAGAGAAAACATCTAAGGAGATTGCAGAAACTACTAAAATTGGGTTAAGAACTGTCCAACGCATTATTAAAAACTGGAAGGATAGTGGGGACCCATCGTATTCGAGGAAGAAATGTGGCTGTAAAAAAATCCTGAATGATCGTGATCGGCAATCACTTAAACGTTTGGTGAAACCAAATCGAAGAAAAATAACTGTAGAACTCAGGGCTATGTTTAATAGTGAAAATAAGAGCATTTCCACACGCACAATGCGAAGAGAACTCAAGAGATTGGGACTGAAAAGCTGTGTAGTCGTAAGAAAAAAAGGCTTAAATTTGCTAGGGAGCATAAAGATTGGACTCTGGAGCAATGGAAGAAGGTTATGTGGTCTGATCTGAGTGATGGGCTCATCAGGGTAAGAAGAGAGGCAGATGAAGTGATGCACCCATTATGCCTAGTGCCTACTGTACAAGCCTGTGGGGGCAGTGCTATGATCTGAGGTTGCTGCAGTTGGTCAGGTCTAGGTTCTGCAACAGTATGTGCTCCAAGAATGAGGTCAGCTGACTACCTGAACATACTGAATGACCAGCTTATTACATCAATGGATTTTTTATTCCAAGATGACAATGCCAGCATTCATCGGGCTCAAATTGTGAAAGAGTGGTTCAGGGAGCATGAGACATAATTTTCACACATGGATTGGCCACCACAGAGTCCAGACCTTAACCCCATTCAGAATCTTTGGGATGTGCTGGAGAAGGCTTTGCGCAGCAGTCAGACTCTACCATCATCAATGCAAGATCTTGATGAAAAATTAATGCAACACTGGATGGAAATAAATCTTGTGACATTGCCAAAGCTTATCGAAACAATGCCACAGCGAAAGCATGCCGTGATCAAAGCTAAAGGTGGTCCAACTAAATATTAGAGTGTGTTACCTTTTTTTTTGGTGGCGACTTTTTTTTTGGGACAGGCAGTGTATATATATATATATATATATATATATACATACAGTACAGACCAAAAGTTTGGACACACCTTCTCATTCAAAGAGTTTTCTTTATTTTCAGGACTATGAGAATTGTAGATTCACACTGAAGGCATCAAAACTATGAATGAACACATGTGGAATTATATACATAACAAACAAGTGTGAAACAACTGAAAATATGTCATATTCTAGGTTCTTCAAAGTAGCCACCTTTTGCTTTAATTACTGCTTTGCACACTCTTGGCATTCTCTTGATGAGCTTCAAGAGGTAGTCCCCTGAAATGGTTTTCACTTCACAGGTGTGCCCTGTCAGGTTTAATAAGTGGGATTTCTTGCCTTATAAATGGGGTTGGGACCATCAGTTGCGTTGAGGAGAAGTCAGGTGGATACACAGCTGATAGTCCTACTAAATAGACTGTTAGAATTTGTATTATGGCAAGAAAAAAGCAGCTAAGTAAAGAAAAACGAGTGGCCATCATTACTTTAAGAAATTAAGGTCAGTCAGTCAGCCGAAAAATTGGGAAAACTTTGAAAGTAAGGGCTATTTGACCATGAAGGAGAGTGATGGGGTGCTGCGCCAGATGACCTGGCCTCCACAGTCACCGGACCTGAACCCAATCGAGATGGTTTGGGGTGAGCTGGACCGCAGAGTGAAGGCAAAAGGGCCAACAAGTGCTAAGCATCTCTGGGAACTCCTTCAAGACTGTTGGAAGACCATTTCAGGGGACTACCTCTTGAAGCTCATCAAAAGAATGCCAAGAGTGTGCAAAGCAGTAATCAAAGCAAAAGGTGGCTACTTTGAAGAACCTAGAATATGACATATTTTCAGTTGTTTCACACTTGTTTGTTATGTATATAATTCCACATGTGTTAATGAAATGTTAATGAAAATAAAGAAAACTCTTTGAATGAGAAGGTGAGTCCAAACTTTTGGTCTGTACTGTATATGCTCATGGTGAGTAGTGATAAGCGGCAGGGGCAATATTTGAATTCGCGATATTTCACGAATATGTGGTAGAATATTCGTCATATATTCGAGAAAAATCGCGGAACATAGTGCTATATATTAGTTTTTTAGAATATTCGTAATTTTTTTCCATCTTTAGTGAACAGTCATTAGCCCACAAGCAACTTAGAACCTGTCATGTGTTTTTTTGATTATAATCTAACTAATTATATACAATCATTAACTACTAAAAAGTGCCTTAGATGTATTCACTTACTGGTGTGACAGATGGTTACCTCATAATATACACACAAAGATGCCGCATGCTAATGAGCTGATTTGAGTCCAGCGTGATGTCATTGAGTCCAGCGTTTATTTAATTCAGAGCTATAGCCACTCCCCTGCCCACCTGCTGCTAATTCCTATGGAAACAAACTGTCATTCAGCAGCAGGTGGGCGGGGAGAGTCAGGAGCTCATAAATATTCATGACTCATCATTATCAGCTGGAGCTTTTCAATACAAGATGTTGGCAGATTGACTGGGTCAATCAAAGAAAGTGACCCAGCATTGTGCTAAGAGAATCAGTCACTTATTTATGTTGCCCTTAGTTAGGACACCATAAAACTGGTGACAGGTTCCCTTTAAGCAGGGAGAAATCATGACTTCAGATGGAAAAAAATGACGAATATTCTAAAAAACGAATATACAGTATAGCACTATATTGAATATTGGATTTTTTTTTCTATCTGAAGTCATGATTTCTCCCTGCTTAAAGAGGACCTTTCATCGGTCCAAACATTGCAAGATAATTATCAGGCTACATAGAGCGGCACCGAGGGATCTCACTGCACTTACAATTATCCCTGGGCGCCGCTCCGTTGTCCCGCTGTGTCCTCCGGTATCTTCACTGAATTGGTTAGACTAGGCAGAGTCTGCCCTATTCCTCCCTGGGCGTTCCTTCTACCAGGCTGTAGCGCTGACCAATCGCAGCGCAGAGCTCACAGCCTGGGAGAAAAAAAAACAACAGGACACAAATTCTAATCTATAGACTGTATTTGTGTGTGTGTGTGGGGGGTATATATTGTGCGGCACAAATGACACAACTGCCGCGGCGTCCTGAGATGGAATGGGGTGACTGCCACGCCCCAAAAAATCACGCCCCTGCCACCTGCCCCTCCGTGGGTAGAGGAGCGGCCCCATGCTGGCAGCGGTCCAGCACTGGAACCAACTCCCCTACCACGACCACGGCTGCCGGTACGACCACGTGCACTCATGATTTGACCAAATGACCACAATGTTTTTAAACAACAGAAAAAAAATATAGAAAGAAAATAATGAGGAAGTTTTGGCTTACTTTATTGGGTTGGGGACAATGGGGCAAAAATGAAATAAAATACGAATCCTTAAGACAATGACTTTTTTTTTTCCCCAGACAAATGACGCTGACAATAATCCCTCCCTAGCACACGAAACCCTAAAAAAGTAACACTAAAACATAGCAAAAGATTTTTTTGTTTTTTGTTTTTTTTCACAGACTAAACAGACAGCAAAAGGCTACACTATACTATATCCCTATCTAACCTACACTACACCCTGCACTGGAACCTATCAGCTACACTATTCACTAACTAACCTAGACTATCTACCACTAACTATCTGGATTATATATATGAGGTATCAGATGTAATACAGTTGCAAGAAAAATTATGTGAACCCTTTGGAATGATATGGATTTCTGCACAAATTGGTCATAAAATGTGATCTGATCTTCATCTAAGTCACAACAATAGACAATCACAGTCTGCTTAAACTAATAACACTCAAAGAATTAAATGTTACCATGTTTTTATTGAACACACCATGTAAACATTCACAGTGCAGGTGGAAAAAGTATGGGAACCCCTAGACTAATGACATCTCCAAGAGCTAATTGGAGTGAGGTGTATGCCAACTGGAGTCTAATCAATGAGATGAGATTGGAGGTATTGGTTACAGCTGCCCTTCCCTATAAAAAACACACACCAGTTCTGGGTTTGCTTTTCACAAGAAGCATTGCCTGATATGAATGATGCCTCACACAAAAGAGCTCTCAGAAGACCTACGATTAAGAATTGTTGACTTGCATAAAGCTGCAAAGGATTATAAAAGTATCTCCAAAAGCCTTGCTGTTCATCAGTCCACGGTAAGACAAATTGTCTATAAATGGAGAAAGTTCAGCACTGCTGCTACTCTCCCTAGGAGTGGCCGTCCTGTAAAGATGACTGCAAGAGCACAGCGCAGACTGCTTAATGAGGTGAAGAAGAATCCTAGAGTGTCAGCTAAAGACTTACAAAAGTCTCTGGCATATGCGAACATCCCTGTTAGCGAATCTACGATACGTAAAACACTAAACAAGAATGGATTTCATGGGAGGATACCACAGAGGAAGCCACTGATGTCCAAAAAAAACATTGCTGCACGTTTACAGTTTTCACAAGAGCACCTGGATGTTCCACAGCAGTACTGGCAAAATATTCTGTGGACAGATGAAACAAAAGTTGAGTTGTTTTTGGAGAAACACACAACACTATGGGCCAGATTTATCATTACTCTGACAGCTCACTCCACTTTCACATATGGCTAAAGTCAGTTTTAGCCAAGTTAGATTTATGATCGGCCCTTTAAGACTGTAATAAATGTGGTTTGACGGTAGTAGTTTATCCCTCAGTAAGCAGCTTTACAAAAGTGGCACATCTTTATGAAAAAGTCGCACGTCTTTACAAAAAAGTCGCATGTTCTATTAAAAAGTCTCGAGATTTATTTACATAAGAAAACACGCCCACTTTCTGAAAACTGGCGAGCATAGTGCAGAGCAGTAAAAAGTCGCAAATTTATGCGCAGTTTAAGCGATTGCGCAAAAATTTGCGACTTTTTCACTCCATTATTCTGACTTGAGCTAATGATAAATCTGGCCCTATGTGTGGAGAAAAAGAGGCACAGCACACCAACATCAAAACCTCATCCCAACTGTGAAGTATGGCGGTGGGGGCATCATGGTTTGGGGCTGCTTTGCTGCGTCAGGGCCTGGACGGATTGCTATCATCGAAGGAAAAATGAATTCCCAAGTTTATCAAGACATTTTGCAGGAGAACTTAAGGCCATCTGTCCACCAGCTGAAGCTCAACAGAAGATGGGTGTTGCAACAGGACAACGACCCAAAGCATAGAAGTAAATCAACAACAGAATAGCTTAAACAGAAGAAAATACACCTTCTGGAGTGGCCCAGTCAGAGTCCTGACCTCAACCCGATTGAGATGCTGTGGCATGACTTCAAGAACGCGATTCACACCAGACATCTCAAGAATATTGCTGAACTGAAACAGTTCTGTAAAGAGGAATGGTCAAGAATTACTCCTGACCGTTGTGCACGTCTGATCTGCAACTACAGGAAATGTTTGGTTGAAGTTATTGCTGCCAAAGGAGGTTCAACCAGTTATTAAATTCAAGGGTTCACATACTTTTTCCACCTGCACTGTGAATGTTTACATGGTGTGTTCAATAAAAACATGGTAACATTTAATTCTTTGTGTGTTATTAGTTTAAGCAGACTGTGATTGTCTATTGTTGTGACTTGGATGAAGATGAGATCACATTTTATGACCAATTTGTGCAGAAATCCATATCATTCCAAAAGGTTCACATACTTTTTCTTGCAACTGTATCACACAGGAATTCAGGAAAGCACAGAAATCACACTCTCTCTCACAACTGCATGAAACAGCACAAAATGGCTGCTGGGGAGGTTCTTATATAGTAAGGGGGTAGGCAACTTTCCTATTGGTTGCTAGGGATGTTGCTGAGCTCAGACAAAGATATTGCAACCTTCTCATTGGCCCACAAGCAAGAAGCAGGGAGGGATCATGTGTACTGTTTAAAAAAAAAAAATCTAATATTCGAAATTACTAATATATATCACTATATTCTAAATATTCCCGAATTCTCGAAGTGCCGATATTCGCGATTGCTTTTCGCAATACAAATATTTGAGCTCAACACTAGCCTAGAGTGAGGAGCTCCTGAAAACTAGGCCTAGGTCAGAGAGCCTTCATCCCTGAGAGTGAAAGCTGTCAGAGAAGCAACTGAACTAAAAGACTCCCCCTGAGAGAAAGAGAAGACATTTATAGATGGTGGAGACTGTGCAGAATAAAGACAGTAAAGTGACGCTCTTTTTCGTTTATGGGAAAGGACTTTATTGCTTGTGGTCTAGGTATATTACTTTGGCACCCACCACACTTTGGAGATGGTTGGCCATCTGATCTAATATCTGCAGCCTTCAGATTGGGAATTGCAAAAAGTGGTAGGGAGAGACTCAGGGACCATCATTGCGGCTGCCTATATACAACTATTGGCAGAAACCTACTCTGTGATATACGTACCTCAGAACTGTGCCTATTTCTGATATATGTACTGAAATTCCCATCATCTATTCAGTAAAGAGAGTCTTTATTGTACCCAAACAGAACTGATCATTGACTCCACCATCCATCGCCGGCCCTACACCTGCCCTCCTGCCTCACACCCTGCCAACCATCAGCCTTCAAGGTCACCCCAACCACCACCAGGCAGAAGGCTCCAAAAGTCAAGGGTGTGTGCTGAGGGAAGAAAGGGTGCGTCCTCCAAAGACCAGGGTGAGGATTGCCACTACCACAACCACTATCCTCCCTCTCGCTCTCCCCTATTGGGCTTGCTGCACTTACGATAGATGGATAGCTAGATAGACAAAAAAAATATATAGATAGACAGATAAATATGATATAGATATAAGATAGATAGATAGATAGACAAATAGATAGATTAATATGAAATAGATTAGATAGAAGATAAATAGATAGATAGATAGATAGATAGATAGAAGATAAATAGATAGATAGATAGATAGATAGATAGATATAGATTAACTGCTTAACAATCCAGGTCGAGAATGCTCATCCTAAATTGCCGGCACTTGGTGCTCCAGGACGAGCATCCTCGTTCTGTGGTCCTTGCCCTCCCCCACATGCGGTGCCCCGATCAGCGGCAGGGGTCCGGCTGTTACTGACAGCTGGACCCCTGCTGAATACACCAGCATCGGTGATAATGCCGATGCCAGTGGATTAACCCCTTATATGTCGTGGTCAGCGCTGACCGCGGCATATGGGAGGTTCGCAATCCCACTCCTGAACCATCGGGTCCCCACGCTGCAGTGACGGACACCTGATGGTTGCCATGGCAGCCCCGAGCCTTTCAAAGGTGTTGGGGCCCGGCAGCTACGGAGGGCTATGAGGCCCAGTCCCCAGGCTGGGTCTCATTGGCAAACTATCAGTGTATTACACTGTGTAATAGGCTACATTCACATGACCGTATTTTTGGCTCCGCATCCGTTCCGCAATTTTGTGGAACGGGTGCGGACCTATTCATTTCAATGGCGCTGCAAAAGATGTGGCAGCACACAATGTGCTGTCCGCATCCGTTGATCCGTTCCGCTGCCCCGCAAAAAAGATAGAGAATGTCCTATCCTTGTCTGCAATCGCGGACAAGAATAGGCATTTCTATCTTAGGGCCGGCTACATTCACACGGCCGGTATCCGTGTTTTGAAGATCCGCAAATTGCGCACCGCAAAACACATACGGTCGTGTGAATGTAGCCTTACACTAATAGTCAATGCAGTACAATGCAGATGTATTGTACTGCAGTGAAACAGGGTTCAGACCCTGAAAATAAAAAAGTGAAGTAAAAGTGTTTTCAAGAAAAAAAAAAGCCCTTTTCCCATCAAAAAAGTCATACAAAATTGTAAAAAATAGAAAGAAAAAAAACAGACATACACTGCCTGTCCAAAAAAGAAGTCGCCACCTGGATTTAAAGGGTTTCTGTCACCCCACAAAACTCATTATTTTTTTTTTGGATAGTTAGATTGCTCATAGCGCGATATAGGAGAATATAATAGTCTTACTTACTTTCATGCGGCCGATTCTTTAGAAAACGAAGTTTTATAATATGTAAATGAGGGCTCTACCAGCAAGTAGGGCGTCTACTTGCTGGTAGCCGCAGCAGAAAACCGCCCCCTCGCCGTGTTGATTGACAGGGCCAGCCGGGATCTCCTCCTCCGGCCGGCCCTGTCAGTATTTCAAAAATCGCGCGCCTCTGGTCATTCGGCGCAGGCGCTCTGAGATGAGGAGGCTCGTCTCCTCAGCACTCCCTCAGTGCGCCTGCGCCGATGACATCACCGAAAGAGAAGACGTCATCGGCGCAGGCGCACTGAGGAGACGAGCCTCCTCATCTCAGAGCGCCTGCGCCGAATGACCAGAGGCGCGCAATTTTTGAAATACTGACAGGGCCGGCCGGAGGAGGAGATCCCGGCTGGCCCTGTCAATCAACACGGCGAGGGGGCGGTTTTCTGCTGCGGCTACCAGCAAGTAGACGCCCTACTTGCTGGTAGAGCCCTCATTTACATATTATAAAACTTCGTTTTCTAAAGAATCGGCCGCATGAAAGTAAGTAAGACCATTATATTCTCCTATATCGCCCTATAAGGAATCTAACTATCCCAAAAAAAAAAAAAGAGTTTTGTGGGGTGACAGAAACCCTTTAACTAAGCACATAGTTATGAGCCTCCTATTGGATAATTACTGCATGGGCGATTATCTTTCAGCCGGCAACAAGTTATTTAACCCCAACTGGTGCAATGAGTTGCTTCTCATTTCTGAAACAACCATGTGGAAAGACACATCTCGTGGTCGTGGAAAAGATGTTAGTCTGTTTGAGAAGGGTCAAATCATTGGCATCAAGCAGAGAAAACATCTAAGGAGATTGCAGAAACTACTAAAATTGGGTTAAGAACTGTCCAAAGCATTATTAAAAACTGGAAGGATAGTGGGGACCCATCGTATTCCAGGAAGAAATGTGGTGGGAAAAAATCCTGACTTCGCGCAATAACTTCATAAATTAATTTGTACTGTAAAAAACTATTTCCCGAACTCTGGTTCGGATCCCAAGTGTTACCTTGGAACCGAACCCGAGTTCGGGAAATGTTTTTCTACAGTACAAATTAATTTATGAAGTTATTGCGCGAAGTCTCGCAAAACTTTGCGAAGCAATAACTTCGGCTCATCGGAGCCAATACATTCTAGTACTGTACGGAGCTCCTGCTCTGTACAGTATTAGAACGAAGTTTTATGCGAATCGACTTCGGATGATTCATCCGAAGTCGATTCGCTCATCCCTAGCAAGGTCCTTAAGGGGTTAAAGTGACTGAAAATGATTTTGTGTATTATAGTAATATGTGTGTTTATTTGTGAGCATGCTTACGTATGAGTATACTATTTTATCGTACTGCAGCCTGTATTGTATTTTCTATTTATTTCTGCCGTTTGCAGTTTTCGCTTGTCTTTCAGTAAGAGAATGATCGCTCCTGTGTGTCTTCTAACAGCGCAGCAGAGACTCCCGAGCTCGGTGGCTGCAGAGCTGTAATCTGATTGTTTAAAAATACTTCCACTTGTCAGCGGCCCGGCTCAAATGTTTATGTCAAACAGATCAAATAATCAGTTGCTTTCAATCATCTTCCCATTTTGCTGCTCCTTCTAATCTGCTCCTGTCAGCCATTATCAGGCAACTCGCTGACTTAAACTGACATCACTGAACCAGTTTGCAATTATAGAAGCTTTTAACTGAAATAGTCCAGGTTATAGTAAAGTTGTCGGTACTGGAGGTCCTAACAAAAAGAGCTGACACCATGTCCGTCATCTGCTGAACGGATACCAGTCACCACCATGTCACGCACCACAAAAACATTTACTGTCTCCCAGCGCAAATCCACAAACCATTGCTACTGACCTGATGAACATCTCAGCTTTTTGGTCTATCGCTAAAAATGTTATGTATTATAATTAGCGTTGAGCGAATAGAAGTATCCGAAGTGGACTTCGATCTGAATTTCAGGAAAAATTAGATTTTCCGCGAAGCCGAATTTCCTCGCACTTCGTAGTAACAAATCAATTTTTCCTGAAATGGTGTTAAAAAATACTCACGTCAGGCATTTGCGTCTTCAATCAAGATGGCCACTCTGTGATGAAATGGATAAGGTGAGTATGTTTTTTTTTTTTTTTAAATGAATTAGCCCCTGAAAGGCCTTAAAGGGGTTGTCTCATTTCAGCAAGTGACACTTACTAATGTATTGTGATTGTCCGTATTGCCTCCTTTGCTGGCTGGATTCATTGTTCCATCACAGTATACACAGCTCGTATCCAGGGGTTACGACCACCCTGCAGTCCATCAGCGGTGGTCGTGCTTGCACACTATAGGAAAAAGTGCAGAATTCCATCCTAATTTCAGGATAAATTAGATTTGCCTCGAAGCCGAATTTCCTCGTACTTCGTGTTAGCGAATCGATTTAACCTGACAGTGTAAAAAACGAAAAAAAAAAAATCATACTTACCTCCTTCATTCGCTCGCGATGGGCCGCCAGCCGCCATCTTGATTGAAGATCTTGGCCGAAATCCCGTGCGTGGTAACGTATGACATCACCACACCGGCCGGCATGATGATGTCATCTTGCGCTGCACGAGATTTTCGAGACAGATCTTCAAGCAAGGTGGAGGCGGCCGGCCCGTCGAGAGCAAATGGAGGCGGTAAGTTTGATAAAAATTTAATAATGTTAATTTTAAAAATAGTTTTACACTGAGATGCCTCGATCATGTATGAACGCGGCATCTGAGGGGTACAATGACGGGGGCGGCGCTATCGCAGCTCCCTGTCATTGCACCCACTACTTACAAACAAATGCGCTTCGTAAAGAAGTAATTCGTCACAAATCAAATTTTTTTTGTAAGATTCGGCGAAGCAGCCGAATCAAACTTTCTGAAAACTCGCTCATCTCTAACATTCACAATACATTAGTAAGTAACTTTCTCTACATGATCAATGCCATGGGCTGAAGTGAGACAACCCCTTTAATTTTAATCTCAGATGCCGTGATCAGTAATGAATGCGGCATCTGAGGGGTTCAATGACGGAGGACGGCGCAATCGTCATTCCCTGTCGTTTGCGCCTGCTACATACAAAGGAATGCGCTTCGTGATAAAGTAATTTGTCACAAATCGAATGTCTTTGTGAAATTCGGCGAAGCAGCCGAATCAAATTTTTCATAACTTGGCTCATCTCTAATTATAATTTCCTGGTCCATCATACAAATCTGTTCTGCATTATCTGCTGGAAATTGCAAACTGACCTTTTCCACTTGGATCCTGACTATGAGTACAGGGAAGCAGTGAGCACAGTGAAAGTTACCTTTCCATATAATTTAGTAAAATCTGAATACATTTATAATTCTGCAAGTTTTTAACATATACTAGCGGAAAATGAGGACAGAACACCTGGAAAACTTAACGTAATTGAGCTTGACAAAGTATAAACTGCTGGTGGTAAGGTTAGTTTCACCCTAGCGCTTGCAATATGCAGAGAATCGGCCATGTTTGGCGGATTGCTGGATCTCCGACCGGTCTCAATTATACAGTAGTTAATGGGGGCTGGCAGTGCCGGATCCAGACATCTCCAGCAGGATGCACCCTGCTGAAACAGCCTGCCGGAGATGTCTATAGCTAGTGTGAAACTAGCCTAACTGGTCAATGATCCCAGCCAGAATCACAGTAATACTGAGTGGTGTTATGGTGGCGCTCCGTGCCCACCGCTATTCTTTTGTACGGGATGGACACAGGCACTGCATCTCACACCCTTCTCCTGCTGCTCCTGCCAGAGTCTCCGGTCCCTCTGTTCATACATGTCTTCTCCTAGCAGGTCACTGCCTGCTCCTGCCAGCAAGGTTCCTCCCCGCTCTGTCCCTAGAGAGTGCTTGTGTGCTCTTGCTGACTCTTAAAGGGCTAGCGCACTCAGAGATTTACACCAATCTATGGCTGGCAATCTGTGTGAATTTTAAGCCTGAGCTTTAGGATAATAGCTTGCTATTTTATCATAGAAGGTGTGCTATCCTGGTTGCCTGTCCATGTACAGCACCTCTGCCTGTCTGCTGATTCTGTTCCTCTGCTGCCTGACCTGAACATTGCCTGTTTACTGTACTGACCCTCTGCCACCTGCCCTGACCTCGGCCCGTTATCTGACTATGAGTATTGTCTTTTCCCTCTGTGCTTCGCACCGGTGACTCTGACTCCTGTGGGTCAATAGTCAAACACACCAGGTCTATTCTAAGAGGAAGTGAGTTTGTGAATACCAGGGGACTGACAGGACCACGTCCTTAGGATTAGCTCAAAGTCAAACTGATTGGATGGCACAGTGAGTCCACATCCACTGTCCTTTGTGATACAGGCTGCAACTCTGGCATAGTAACGGTCATACAGGTGCTGGATATCCTCCTGTTGCATGTTATGCCAAGGTCTTTCAGCATGGAACCATAGTTCAGCCAAGATGGTTGTTAACTGCTGTGCATGGGAGATCCGTCGCCCCATCCAGTCCCAAAATGCCGTGCAGCCAGCTAGCATGGAATAGCCTTCTTGCAGAAGTGGTAGCTGCAAATACAGTGAAGGAGTTTAAGCATGCATGGGATAGGCATAAGGACATCCTTCATATAAGATAGGGCCAGGGGCTATTCATAGTATTCAGTATATTGGGCAGACAAGGATGGTGCTGCACCGACGAGTAATGCTGCCCAACCGGATGTGTTTGAGACACAGAAAGTATTAAAATATCTATACAAAAGTCGCACCAAGACCTGGTGGAATAAAGTCGCATTGGAGCAATAACTTATTAAGGATTTAACACCACGGGGTCTTCGAGTACAGGTATACCCCTCATTTCCTTTGGAAGATGAGATATTGAAACAAAGATGGGAGGATGCATGCAAATTATGTTCCCGCACGTTTATAGAGCTGTTAATCGGGTATGAGAGGAAACATTTGGAGGAAATTGAGAAATCAATCAGTCCCTTGCAGGAGAAATTGCGTGGCCTTATAGATCCTGAGGCACTGAATCGTTTTGAACAAGAACTAAACTTTGATCATGGACGCTGGGATAAGGAGATCCAGGATATGAAGGCCAAGAAATTCCAGCGTGATGTTACAGATCACCAACAAAGTAAGGTGTTCCGCTGGCAATATAAACGAAGGCTGACAGCTTCAGGCAACAGTTCCTCAGTATCTGTGCATAGCAACATATCCCAACAATCCCAGCAATCCTCATCATTACCTCAGGATGGACAAAGATCGAATGCCCTGCCTCAGGATCTATCTAGGCAGTATCATGTACGAACACCTATGAAACGGAAAAATAACAATCCTGATGACAATCGTGGTGGTGAATTGAAGGTAATTAATTTATCCGATGTTCCACTAACTGTTGCACAGCGGGAGGTTCTATTACTTGGACTGACTTTCAGTCCGGTCTCCGCCTATGACAACTTTGCTGCAATTAAGGATACATTCCTTTTTGCACGCAAATTGATCTATAAAAAACACTTTTCTAAAAATGATTGTGATGTCTTTTCAGCCCCGGAGGAACTGGAGGCGCTTCGAGCATTAGAGTCCCTACTGCTTGAACAAGAGGTAGGCACACCTTAATTCCCTCCATTTACCCGTGGTCGGTCGACCACATTTCCCCCCTTGTCCTGTAATTCAGCCGTTGAAACATTTGTCAAAATGGTGGTGCAGGAATTATACAAGCTGCCTGCAAAAAGACGTTATGATAACATCTCTAGAAATCAGCGGATAGCAATACAGGAACTTAAAAAGATGAAGAACGTGGTGATCAAACCGGCTGACAGGGGTGGAAATGTGGTTGTCTGGCCGACGGAAATGAGGGCGGTGGAAGATGGCATCATTACGAAGTCTGTATACAACAGTCTTCTAATAAAATTTCCAGTTATTCCAACGCTATATATACTGCCAAAAGTCCATAAATCCATCATAAAACCCCCGGGGAGACCAATTGTCTCCGGCTGTGGTGGTCTGAATGAACCTGTATGTCGGTTTCTGGATTATTATCTAAAGCCCTGTGTGGAGAGTCTGCCCTCATATGTCCGTGATTCAACGGATGTTTTGAAACTTTTAGAGAATATCAGAATGGAGGACAATATGTTTTTGATAACATGTGACGTCGAATCGTTATATACTTGTATTTCACATGATAAGGGTTTGGAGTCCTCATGCTTCTTCCTACGAACCAGAAATTTATCATCAGATCTGGTAGATCTCTTGATGCGGTTATTAGACTATGTATTGAGGCATAATAATTTTTTATTTAAAGATCAATATTAGTTACAATTGCGCGGGGTGGCGATGGGTGCGACATGCGCACCCTCGTATGCAAACTTGTTTTTGGGCAACTGGGAGCGACAGTGTGTACAGGCATCCATGGATGAAGCGGCTGGGGAGGTAATTTCATGGATGCGATTTATTGACGATGTTTTGTTTATATGGCAGGGGTCACGGGAGTCTTTGAATTTATTTTTGGATAAACTTAATTGGAACAATTGGAATATCATCTTAACCAAAACGGTGAGTCAAAAGGAAATTGAATTCCTGGATATCAATATTAAAGTAACAATGACTGGTGACCTAGAAACGTCGGTACATAGAAAATCTACTGCTGTCAACTCACTGCTCCATGCCACCTCCTTCCACCCCAAACATCAGAAAAGTTCAATACCTATTGGTCAATTCGTAAGAGCAAAGCGTATTTGTACATCTAGAGAAGACTTCGAAAGGGAGTCTGATACCCTGAAAAATCGATTTGCACAACGGCTTTATAACCAATCAGACATACAGCATGGTTATACGCGTGCGATTAATACACCAAGAGAGTCTCTACTATCCTCAAAGATTTGAGATGAATCATCAGCACTATCCACTGTACGGATGATAACCAATTATAACACACAGTGGTACAACATGAGAGGAATTTTCAAGAAATTTTGGCCCATTTTAAAATCAGATGTTGACTTAGAGAAAGTATTGACACCTACCCCCATGTTTGTGGCCAAACGTAGTAAAAATCTTAAGGATATCCTAGTGAGGAGCCATTACATACCACCAAGATCTGGCTTTATATTTGAGTCTAAGGGCCCCAAATGGGGATCCATACCGTGTGGACACTGTACAACATGTAGGGCCATCGTCAAAACCAACACGTTTGAGGATTCCTCTAATAGAGTGAGTTACAACATTGTGCACTTTATCAATTGTAGTACCACAGGCATATATCATGCCACATGTCCATGTGGCTTGATATATATCGGTATGATGACCCGTGAACTACGGATTCGCATACAGGAACATCAGAAGGACATCCGGGCGGCAGCTAAGATAGGGGATGAAGATAGGGACAAACTTTTAAAGTTAAAACCGATTGCCAGACATTTTCGTCAGAAACATAACAACTGCTGGCAGGACTTAAAATTCAGGGGGATAGACAAGATCTCCCTGGGTGCGCGAGGTGGAAATCTGTTCAGACGGTTGGAGCAGATTGAAAGCAAGTGGATTGTAAAATTGAATACGCAAGTGCCACATGGCTTAAATGACAAGATTCAATTTGCCTAGTTTCTGTAGGTTGCAGCATCATCCTTGAATTGTGGTGTTTTAAACAGTTTAACCAATAAAGACGTATTGTATTTTAGTATTTTCCAGCCGGAGTATTATGGTCATGGTTGCTTGATAGCTACTAATGTGTTTTCTTTTTATCTCAATATGTAGGGTATATGTTCATTGGGCCATGGAACATGAATATTGGAAGTCCATTCTTCCTATGAGACTATCATCAATACCAGCCTTGTGTGGGACTCGTGATAGATATAATAATACTAATTAATTCATTTAATTACACATTTTCTGGGTATAACACACAATTGCCCCCTTTTTTTGGTATTTGCTATCACTTATTTGTTGATGTGTTGGGGGTGGGGATGGATGTGCTGGCTGTTGGGGACATGCATCCCTAATCCCACAGATCTCCGAATATACTTATATAGATTCTTTATATATATCTTATAACATTTTGACTTTGTGTAATCACCATCGCTGGGAGCTTATTGCATACTGTTATAGTAAAATCAATAATGATAAATATGCAGTAAGCTCCCTCTAGTGGTGGCTAAAGGCAGCCAGAATTGTATAATTTAACATCTATGCAGGGGATTTGGAGATCTAAGCAAATTTCCTACTACTGTAAATATATATTAAGAAATTAAGTAGCAAAATTGGTGGCATTTTAAAAGAAAAAGCAATTAATAAATAAGAAGAATATTTCTATAATATGGGCTATAATAAATGATGCCGCAGTTAATGATAATCACACATTCCAACGAATATCTGTGTGTAAAATATGTAAATTGGCGAATTATTTTTTTGCTTAGCCACAATAGATCCTGTAAATTTTTTGAGCTCGATCTGGTACCAGCACACCATTCATTAAACTTAGGCACTTTGAACTAGTAGGAAACTGATAAAGACCTATTGGCTATTATGGAGACGTTGGACAGTCCATGTTCCAGATGTAAGACCCTTTCTCCAGTGGTTCTACAAAATGCAATTCCAGTGGAATATATCTATATTATGTTCAAGAAGGTCGTCGCGCTGCCTTCCACGGACTCCATCCTCCAGGTGTAGAAAGAGATGATGACAGCTCTTTTCGTGCAGCCCCAACACAGAGGTCCAGCAAAAAAAGATCTCTACCACGGATATTCCTTCTGCGGATTAAAAGGTTTCGGGGCACATAGTTAAAGGGGTTGTCCGAGTTATTTTTTTGTTCTTTCTATGTCCCTAACTAGGCAAATATACCAACTTTACAATTAACTCAATTTATCTGCAGTGCCCTGTTTATCAGATTTGACTGAGGGTCACATGACCTGTGATGTCAGCTTCTCTCCCTGCTTTGATAAAGTTTGTTTACAAGCCTGTAAACGAGATGTCACTGTGCTGGCCACGCCCCCCTTCACTGCCGCTGTCTGCTCTCTCCTAGGATTCTTAACCCCGTCAGCTGCACAGACTGGGTAGCTGCAGGCAGTGACAATTCTGGGCACAGGAGCTGACAGACTAGAGAGAGCATTGCACAAGAAGGAAGGGGGAAGATCCTGTGTGTATTAGCAGTGTCATTATACAGCTGGGACCTGTAGTTCTACACTTACAAGTTGCTGTTGATTCTCCCAGCAATCAGGACAGCTCTTGCATCCACTCCCTTAGCAGTGTCATTATACAGCTGGGACTTGTAGTCCTACACATACAACATGCTGCTGAGTCTCCCAGCAGGCAGACCTGTCACTCAGGGCAGCACTTGTATCCACTCCCTTAGCAGTGTCATTATACAGCTGGGACTTTTAGTTCTACACATACAAGATGCTGCTGATTCTCCCAGCACTCAGGGCAGCTCTTGTATCCACTCCCTTAGCAGAGCAGGGGGAGGGGCAGAGATAGTTGTTGTTGCATGTAAACAAAGGGCCAGAAAAGAACCAGGGAAATGAGGAAATAGATATTTTTTTTTTGTTGCATAAAACTTGCTTAGCTTAGTTATATATTGCTGCCCATCAGATTTTCAGTGCTATATATTTTTTTTTCATAACTCGGACAACCCCTTTAAGTTTCACCAACTTTCGTGTTTTTTAAATCATTTTATTATACTCACAAGAGGAATAAAATAGCAGGCATTGAACATAAATATCTGCTATTTTATTCCTCTTGTGAGTATAATAAAAACATTTTTAAAAACACGAAAGTTGGTGGAACTTCACTATGTGCACTGAAACCTTTTAATCCGCAGAAGGAATATCCGTGGTGGAGATCTTCTTTTGCTGGAACTCTGTGTTGGGGCTGCACGAAAAGAGCTGTCATCATCTCTTTCTACACCTGGAGGCTGGAGTCCGTGGAAGGCAGAGTGACCACCTTTTTGAATGGAGTGTGACTTTTTGTAAAAATAACCCACTTTGCACGGTTGGTCAGTGACGCCAAGAAAAAACCAACATACACAGTGGTGATTTTTTTGATTTTCTTTTTGCACATTTTATTATTTATATAATTCGTTATAAATATCTCTATTATGCACTGGGTTCTGTTCATCCGAACTGGGCATATATTATACCCTGAACATAGAGTTAAACATGGGTACAATACTTCTGTCTGAATGAGACCTATGAGTTTATACCTTCTTGCTCTTGATTTGTTGACTGAGACCACAAGGAAACACAATTTTTTAACAGTTCACATGGTCGTAATACTGATTGGTAGAACCAAGAGGGTTTAGGCTCCATTCACACGTCCGCAAATGGGTCCGCATCCGTTCCGCAATTTTGCGGAACGGGTGCGGACCCATTCATTTTCTATGGGGACGGAATGGATGCGGACAGCACACAGTGTGCTGTCAGCATCCGCATTTGCGGAGCGCGGCCCCGATCTTCGGATCCGCAGCTCCGCAAAAGATAGAACATGTCCTATTCTTGTCCGCAGCTGCGGACAAGAATAGGCATTTCTATAGGGGTGCCGGGTGGGTGTGTTGCGGGTCCGCAACACACCACGGACGTGTGAATGGAGCCTTAGCCTGACAGCAGGAGGGTTGTTGGGCTCCTACCTCTACAGATGTTATAGACAGAGTTGGAGTGGCCCTCTAGGGTACCTCCAGAGGACCCAGGTTCTGACACAATAATAGGTCGCAAAGGCCGGCACCATTTGGAGTTAACTTTTTTTTTGATAAAAATCATTTTTTCATTTGGTAGTTATAAATAGTGATGAGCGGCAGGTGCCATATTTGATTTCGATGAAATTCGCGAATATTCGATAGAATATTCGTTTTATATTCGTCGAAATCGAATATTCGTCATTATTCTAGTTATCGCGATTAATATGCGATTTAAATAATCGCGCATTGCGATTTTAACTTAAGCTACTCTCCTCCTATTGTTTGTTTGATATCTAGAATTAGCGAAGATGACGAATATGACGAATGTATTCGTCATATTCCTCAAAACGAAGATAACGAAGTATTCTCCATCTTCGTTTTTAGCTACCTATTCGTCAACTTAGCTAATTCTAGCAATCAAACAGGAAAGTTGACTATAGAGACACCTAAGTTTAATTCGCTATGCGATTATATTACTTTGCTTTTTTTTAAAAAAAATTGAATAGTTAAATACTTGATTATTATAATGATTCTATTTATATAAAAAAAAAAAAGTAATATAATCGCATAGCGAATTAAACACAGCTGTCTCTATAGTCAACCTTCCTATTTGATTGCTAGAATTAGCGAAGTTGACGAATATGGAGCTAAAATGAAGATGGAGAATACTTGGTTATCTTCGTTTTGAGGAATATGACAAATACATTCGCCATATTCGATAATTCTAACAAGCTAACCATAGTAAACAAGGTTGAAATCGCAATTCGATTATTATAACTTTAATTAATCGAATTGCGATTTCAACGTAATTCTCAAATCCGACAGTACATTCTAGTATGGAGACGTTCAGCGGCAACGGGCACTGACTGGAGGAGTCTGGAATCTTAAGGACAGGTAAGAACAACTTTAGGGAAGTGGGAAAGAAATAAATATAACAAAAAAATTAATAAAAATACAAATATTCGAAATATCGAATTTTTAGCACTATATTCGAAATATTCGCGAATTAACGAAGTGCCGATATTCGCTAAAAAAATTCGCTATTCGAATATTCGCGCTCAACACTAGTTATAAAAAAAAAAAGGTCTGCAGCTTTTGTGATACAGGGGTTAATTTTCACTGCATTTGCAGATTGTCACTCTCTGTTTACATTGAGTCTCATCAGATGACTTGATGTTTCATGTGTAGCTCTTATCTCTGATCTCATGACCTAATAAACACTCATTATAGCTAAATTCTTACCAAACTAATACTAATATGGCTTACATGAGTCTTTGTGAACATTTTTAAAATAGACTAGGGATGAGCGAACTCGTGTAAGTTCGGGTTTGCCGGGTTCAGCCGAACTTCAGGTCAAAGTTCGGGTTCGGGACACGAACTTGACCCAAAATTGAAGTCAACTTTACTTAATTATTTTCCGTTATGGCATGGTTATACCGGAATATAACATAATACTTAAGACGGAATGCAAAGGGGACACTTTTAGAGGCATTCCGTCATAATAGAAGTCATAACAGCATAACGAATCCATACGACTTCGGTACAAACCTAAACCTTGCAGTTCGGGTTCGCTCATCCCTAATAAAGACCAAATGAAGAATGATTTGTAGCCCAAAATGAGTAGAATGCAATAATAAAGAAAGTGCCCCCAAAGGTGTTCATAGCCTTTAAGGACATTGATATTTCATTAAATAAGGGTACTTTCACGCTAGCGTTAAAGTTTTCCGGTATTGAGTTCCGTTACAGGGGCTCAATACCGGAAAAAAACGCTTCAGTTTTATCCTAATGCATTCTGAATGGAAAGCATTCCGTTCAGTATGCATCAGGATGTCTTCAGTTCAGTCCCTCTTACGGTACTTGGCTGTAGAAAATACCACTGCGGTATTTTCTCCGGCCAAAATTCCAGAATACATTGAAATGTATTAATGCCGGATCCGGTACCAAGTGTTCCCGAAAACCGTATCCGGCTTCCCTGTCTGCGCATGAGCAGATCTTTAAATCTGTGAAAAAAATAAATCCCGGATCCGTTTTTCCGTATGACACCGGAGAGACGGATTCGGTATTTTTAATGCATTTGTCAGCCGGATCCGTAAACAAATGCTATCCGTTTGCATACGGATTTCCGGATCCGACAGGAAGTTCCGGCGACGGAACTGCCTGCCGGAATCCTCTAACGCAAGTGTGAAAGTACCCTAAGTTTAATATGATATTATGGCATGCTGGAATTCCTTGACAGGCTGCAGTTCACAACAAAACCACTGGGTGACCACATACAGACACATACTGTAGGATAGACATCTTATGACACAGTACTACAACATTTTGTAATATGTTGAGACAAGAGGAAAGGTAAAGAAAGAGAAATCTACCATGGAGGCCAATAGGAGCTTCATGTTCATTTTTTAAACAGATTGCTTAGATTGTGTTTTTTTATTGATTTGTTATAACAGTCACAATTTTACATCAATATTATTCTGAACTGAACAAAATATATCATTTCTACTAGTGAATGTCTCAACATATTTTTTTTTTTATTAATGGAAGCAAAAATGTAATAAATGCATAAAGTGTATTGAACTTTAATTACGTTGGATTAGCAGTTAAATCTTTGTCCTGAGCGCAACACATGTGAACCATTAAAAATCGGCAAGATGGGATACGTGAAGCCGGAGCTGTTAGCAATCAGAGATGGGTTCAGAGAAAGCCCTGTGGACACTTCCAGAGAGTTGGGAAAAATGGTTCCCATGATAATGATTTTACTTGAAAGGAGCAAGAATTGCTGTGGCTGTGACATGATGGATTGTCTCCGTTTCCTAAAGATCATCACAGATTGATGGAAGTCACTTAGCTGGTAAGGAGTAATAACTCTTCCCTCATCTACAAACATCTTCACGTAGGTCCAACCTTTGCTCTCCAGAGCTAAAATCATACTTTGTTAAATCAATCACTGCACATGGTTGAGTCTGGTCGGTGATTTCGATTCTGAGGACTAGACTGTACAAACTTATCTAGTCCCACTACTTTACACAAGATAAACTATGCTGTTAGGGATGTGTCTGAGAGTTAGCTTGTTGACTGTGACAACCAGCAGTATAGTGAGTGCAGCTCTGGGGTATAATACAGATTATAACTCAGGATCAGTACAGGATAAGTAATGTATGTACACAGTGATTCCACCAGCAGAACAGTGAGTGCAGCTCTGGAGTATAATACAGGATGTAACTCAGGATCAGTACAGGATAAGTAATGTCAGGGCTTTTTTTCTGGCAGAACGCGCCGGAACGGCGTTCCGCCACCTATTTTCGACGACTCGCCCCGCCCCCCTTTAGTTACTGGGACCAGCCGTCCCGCTGCTAGTGGCGTCGCTAGAGGGGGGCGAGGGGGGGCAATCACCCCCCCATCACCCCCCCCCCTATGTTGTTCTTTGCCCCCCCGGGTGCCCCCCCCCCCCCCCCCGCTGATTCTCTCAGGTGAATACTAATCAGCGCTCATTAGTGTACCGAAGGACCAGGAAGTGGTGAACGCTCTGTACTTACCACTTCCTGGTCCTCGGCTGTCGGCTGTGCAGGGCCCTGTGACCTCACGCTGTGCGCACCAGTTCAGAGCACAGTCGACTGAGGAGAAAGAAAATTGCAGGCGGCGTCCGTCCAGGAGCAGGAGAGGTAAGTGGTTTTTTTATTTTATAAAAAATGTGGCTGCTGGGGGCATAATGGGGGCTGATTGGAGGCATATGGGGGCTAATTGGAGGCATATGGGGGCTATGGTGGCTAATTGGAGGCATATTGGGGGCTAATTGGAGGCATATGGGGGCTAATTGGAGGCATATGGGGGCTAATGAGGCATATGGGGGCTAATGATGCATAATGGGGGCTAATGAGAGGCATCATGGGGGCTAATTAGAGACACAATGGGGGCTAATTAGACTATTAGAGGCATATGGGGGCTAATGAGGCATATGGGGGCTAATGAGGCATAATGGGTGCTAATTGGAGACATAATGGGGGCTAATTAGGCATATGGGGGCTAATAAGAGGCATAATCTGGGCTAATGAGGCATAATTGCTTATAATGGGGGCTAATGAGGCATAAGGGCTGATATGGGGGCTAATGAGAGGCATGGGGCTGATATGGGAGTGATGAGAGGCATAATGAGGGCTAATGAGAGGCATAATAAGTGTCATCCACAGATGCCCCCATAACAGTGTGTCTTCCACAGATCCACCATAACACTGCGCCTGCGCACTGACGAGAGACAGAAAGAAGGGGAACGAATCCGCGGAAGCAAGCAGAGGACGGCACAGCAGACGACTGAAAAGCTTATTTTGTAAGTAAATTGTTTTATTATAAATGTATCCCTGCAGACAGCAATTCTCTCGTATTTTGTAATCTTATTTATATATACTTATTTCGTTTTTGCCCCCCCATTTTTGACTGTGGTATCTTTGTGCCCCCCCTATATATTGCCGCGGGCACTGGCAGCCTGGCTGTCTGACCGTCACTGGCAATTTTACTTGCATCCCTGTTCTTTAAAGGGGCGGTTTTAGGGGGCGGTCCTAGGGGTGGGTAGGGGCGTGGCCATGGCAGGGGGGGTGAGTTCCACCACCTTTTCTCTGAGAAAAAAAGCCCTGAGTAATGTCATGTATGTACACAGTGACTGCACCAGCAGAATAGTGAGTGCAGCTCTGGAGTATAATACAGCATGTAACTCAGGATCAGTACAGGATAAGTAATGTAATGTACACAGTGACTCCACCAGCAGAATAGTGAGCGCAGCTCTGGAGTATAATACAGGATGTAACTCAGGATCAGTACAGGATAAGTAATGTAATGTATGTACACAGTGACTGCACCAGCAGAATAGTGAGTGCAGCTCTGGAGTATAATACAGGATGTAACTCAGGATCAGTACACGATAAGTAATGTAATGTATGTACACAATGACTACAGCAGCAGAATAGTGAGTGCAGCTCTGGAGTATAATACAGGATGTAACTCAGGATCAGTACAGGATAAGTAATGTATGTACACAGTGACCCCACCAGCAGAATAGAGTGCAGCTCTGGAGTATAATACAGGATGTAACTCAGGATCAGTACAGGATAAGTAATGTAATGTATGTACACAGTGACTGCACCAGCAGAATAGTGAGTGCAGCTCTGGTTCTTCAGAAATAAATAAGCACTCCTACATACAGTTTATACTGTATGTAAATGTATGAATCCGGAATTGTGACACATATGTAAGCTTTGTTCTCTCTCTTCCTGGAGACGACCCAAAACTAACAGAAAAGTCTGTAAGAGCGCGCCATGATGAGGACTTTCCCATCGCTTACAACCTCCTTCAGCAAACGGTGAAGTAACAAGCCACCGAGGCTCCATTATGTCATATTTTGCCATATTATGCTATGCGCCATATGATATGAGTGCCTCTGTGCCTCACATTTATGTATGTGTAATGACCAAGCTCTGTGCCTCACATTTATTTGTGTGTAACTGTAGAGGGAAGGGTAATATTTAAATATATATATAAATATATTAACGATTAAACTGAAACAGGCTGTTTTTCAGCTGATCCAAATCTTAGGACCACATGCCTTTAAAAGGCCAAATCTGTGCAAAGATGTGGATTCATTGTCATTTTCTGTCAGGTAGTTACACGTTGTGATGGCAAAGGCAAAAAAACTCTCCCTTTTTGAACGTGGTCGGGTTGTTGAACTGCATAAGCAGGGTCTCTCACAGTGCGCCATCGCTGCTGAGGTGGGACGCAGTAAGACAGTCATTTGGAATTTCTTAAATGATCCTGAGGGTTATGGAACAAAAAAGTAAAGTGGAAGACCCAAAAAAATGTCCTCAGCACTGATCCGGAGGATTCAATTGGCTGTCCGTCAAGACACTGGACGATCCTCGACCCAAATTAAGGCCCTTACTAGTGCTGACTGCAGCCCCATAACCATCAGACGGCATCTGAGACTGAAGGGCTTCAAAAACCAAAAACGTCTTCAAAGACCTTGTCTCCTTGAACGCCACAGAATTGCTCGTTTGGACTTTGCAAGAGAGCGCCAAACATGGGACATTCAAAGGTGGAAGAAAGTTTTATTCTCTGATGAGAAAAAATTTAACCTTGATGGTCCTGATGGTTTCCAACGTTACTGGCATGACAAGCAGATCCCACCTGAGATGTTTTCTACGCGCCACAGTGGAGGGGGCGCCATAATGGTCTGGGGTGCTTTTTCCTTCAGTGGAACAATGGAGCTTCAGGAAGTGCAGGGGCGTCAAACGGCCGCTGGCTATGTCCAGATGTTGCAGAGAGCATTCCTCCTGACTAGTGGCGACTCTAGGATCAATATATAGGGGGGGCACAGAAGATACACAGTCAAAAATGGGGAGGCACTAATAATTTTCGCCAGCTAATCATACTACTGAAAAATATTAAAGCAGCCGCTTCCCCTGCAGCTACGCCCCTGGCGCCGGGGTAATATAATTAAGGGGTATCAGGGTACATTGGGTGTAATATACACTGCGTGCAGAATTATTAGGCAAATGAGTATTTTGACCACATCATCCTCTTTATGCATGTTGTCTTACTCCAAGCTGTATAGGCTCGAAAGCCTACTACCAATTAAGCATATTAGGTGATGTGCATCTCTGTAATGAGAAGGGGTGTGGTCTAATGACATCAACACCCTATATTAGGTGTGCATAATTATTAGGCAACTTCCTTTCCTTTGGCAAAATGGGTCAAAAGAAGGACTTGACAGGCTCAGAAAAGTCAAAAATAGTGAGATATCTTGCAGAGGGATGCAGCACTCTAAAAATTGCTAAGCTTCTGAAGCGTGATCATCGAACAATCAAGCGTTTCATTCAAAATAGTCAACAGGGTCGCAAGAACCGTGTGGAAAAACCAAGGCGCAAAATAACTGCCCATGAACTTAGAAAAGTCAAGCGTGCAGCTGCCAAGATGCCACTTGCCACCAGTTTGGCCATATTTCAGAGCTGCAACATCACTGGAGTGCCCAAAAGCACAAGGTGTGCAATACTCAGAGACATGGCCAAGGTAAGAAAGGCTGAAAGATGACCACCACTGAACAAGACACACAAGCTGAAACGTCAAGACTGGGCCAAGAAATATCTCAAGACTGATTTTTCTAAGGTTTTATGGACTGATGAAATGAGAGTGAGTCTTGATGGGCCAGATGGATGGGCCCGTGGCTGGATTGGTAAAGGGCAGAGAGCTCCAGTCCGACTCAGACGCCAGCAAGGTGGAGGTGGAGTACTGGTTTGGGCTGGTATCATCAAAGATGAGCTTGTGGGGCCTTTTCGGGTTGAGGATGGAGTCAAGCTCAACTCCCAGTCCTACTGCCAGTTTCTGGAAGACACCTTCTTCAAGCAGTGGTACAGGAAGAAGTCTGCATCCTTCAAGAAAAACATGATTTTCATGCAGGACAATGCTCCATCACACGCGTCCAAGTACTCCACAGCGTGGCTGGCAAGAAAGGGTATAAAAGAAGAAAATCTAATGACATGGCCTCCTTGTTCACCTGATCTGAACCCCATTGAGAACCTGTGGTCCATCATCAAATGTGAGATTTACAAGGAGGGAAAACAGTACACCTCTCTGAACAGTGTCTGGGAGGCTGTGGTTGCTGCTGCACGCAATGTTGATGGTGAACAGATCAAAACACTGACAGAATCCATGGATGGCAGGCTTTTGAGTGTCCTTGCAAAGAAAGGTGGCTATATTGGTCACTGATTTGTTTTTGTTTTGTTTTTGAATGTCAGAAATGTATATTTGTGAATGTTGAGATGTTATATTGGTTTCACTGGTAAAAATAAATAATTGAAATGGGTATATATTTGTTTTTTGTTAAGTTGCCTAATAATTATGCACAGTAATAGTCACCTGCACACACAGATATCCCCCTAAAATAGCTAAAACTAAAAACAAACTAAAAACTACTTCCAAAAATATTCAGCTTTGATATTAATGAGTTTTTGGGGTTCATTGAGAACATGGTTGTTGTTCAATAATAAAATTAATCCTCAGGCGGGCACACAACTCTGTGGCTGCCGCACTCCCAGCCTGCGCCCACCCTGCACGCTCTGCCTCCGCTGGGTCCGAACGCCGCCCCATCTGTCATGTCTGTGTATGTTGTCTGTGTTGTGATTTGTGAATCACTCACTCAGTAGTGCGGGCTAGAGATGGGAAGTTCGGATCTTTCACATGAACCGATTCATGAATCGAATCTTCGGTTCACTCGCTGACTCTGCTGAGCTGAGACGCAAGTGAACCGAAGAGCTTAGGTGGTGCGCATGCGCGGATGCTTCCATTCACTTGCTGACTCGCTGAGTCGGATCTTGGCACTTGGTCTGAGCTCTGACTGAGTGAGGAAGGGAAGCGGACAGGACTCAGGACAGAATGCATTGTCACCCACAGTGACAGTCTGACAGTACAACCAAGTGAAGTGCATGCACAGGGAGAACTGTATGTGCTGATAACAGTAACACTGGCTGATAATAAAACAGTCCACAGTCCGCACAGACATCACACAGGGCAATAACTAGTGTGAACCCACCCTTAGTTATATAGCTACTGAATGAGACAGAAATTTCATAAGAAGGGATGCCTTTAAAGGGACACTGACAGGCCGTTAGAGCATATAAAGTGACATATATTCTTCTATTGGTCTTAATATGATAAATTAAACTATACCATTATCACCCCTCACTGTCTTTCCGTTACTTATAAAAAGTGTTTTTATCAAAATGCTAATTACCTTACTTTGCGCCCAAGGGGCTGTCCCTCATTCAGTGCTGTGCCCAGCCGTGCCCCAACTGCCGTCTCCTAGTGCCGCCCAGCTCATTAGTATTCACTGCACTGGGCGGCTTTATTTTCTCCCGACGCGGCGAAATCCTGCGCATGCCCAGTACTATCTTCCTGGCATCAGCCTCATCTTGTCGCTCCGTGCCTGCGCCGGATAAGGTCCCCGGCACCCTCTAGCTCCAGTAGAAGATAGTACTGGGCATGCGCAGGATTTCGCCGCGTCGGGAGAAAATAAAGCCGCCCAGTGCAGTGAATACTAATGAGCTGGGCGGCACTAGGAGACGGCAGTTGGGGCACGGCTGGGCACAGCACTGAATGAGGGACAGCCCCTTGGGCGCAAAGTAAGGTAATTAGCATTTTGATAAAAACACTTTTTATAAGTAACGGAAAGACAGTGAGGGGTGATAATGGTATAGTTTAATTTATCATATTAAGACCAATAGAAGAATATATGTCACTTTATATGCTCTAACGGCCTGTCAGTGTCCCTTTAACATATATATCTCCTTGAAAAGCTAATTTGATCCTAAAGGGTTAATTCAACCTGTAATCTAAACTCTGTGTCATCTGTCACTTCTCTTATCTCTCTGCTGACTCTGTCCCTTAACCTTATCACTGCTGCAACAAAGGCATCAGCCTCAGTGTAAACTGTTCTAGTGACTCACGGTTCTTTTAATTCAAAGAATCGAATGAGTCTCTAACTTGGGCCTCATGCACACGGCCGTTGTTGTGTTCCGTGTCCGTTGTTCCGTTTTCCGTGATTTTCTGCGGACCCATTGACTTCCAATGGGTCCGTTGAAAACTCGGATAATGCACCGTTTGTCATCCGCGTCCGTGATCCGTGTTTCCAGTCCGTCAAAAAAATATGACCTGTCCTATTATTTTCACGGACAACGGTTCGCAGACCCATTCAAGTCAATAGGTCCGTGAAAAAACACAGAGGCACACAAGATTGTCATCTGCGTCAGTGATCCGTGTCCGTTTTTTTCCTATCATTTGCAAGGCAAACTTGACTTAGATTTTTTTTTCACTTTTCATGTCTGGTGATCCTCCAAAAATCAAGGAAGACACACGGAAACAAAAATGGAAACGGATCACGGAACAACGGAACCCCGTTTTGCGGACCGTGAAAAAATACTGTCGTGTGCAGGAGGCCTAAGTCGGATCTTTAGATTCTTTTAACCTGTAGACTCATTAGATTCTTAGACTCCCTCCTGTACAGTGTGTGACTCAGATCTGCTTGCCTGAGCTCTGATTGGTTGCAGGCCGGGGTGGGCGGAGAGGGGAGGGGCTGGCTTCCACTCTAGGATCAGATTACACTCCTCCCTCCCTGCTGCCAGCTCTCTCTGCTCTGCTATCTGACTGAGCGGCTTCACACGGATCAGCTCAGTCAGAGGAATCAACTCCCCCGGTTCAGTGAACTGAATCCATTCAAAAGAACGATTCGTTCATGAACCGGACATCACTAGTGTGGGTGGCCGGGCGCAGCAGCGAATCAGCGGGGGGGGGGGGCACCCGGGGGACAAGGAATGACCTGGGGGGGGGGGGGGGGGGGGGGGGGGGGGGGCGATTTAGCGACGCCACTGCTCATGACTGAGGGCCCTCGTCTGTGTGGTAACGACTGGGTTTTTCAACAGGACAACGCTACAGTACACAATGCCCGCAGGACAAGGGACTTCTTCCAGGAGAATAACATCACTCTTTTGGCCCATCCTGCGTGTTCCCCTGATCTAAATCCAATTGAGAACCTTTGGGGATGGATGGCAAGGGAAGTTTACAAAAAGGGACAACAGTTCCAGACAGTAGATGGCCTTCGTGCGGCCGTCTTCACCACTTGGAGAAATGTTCCCACTCACCTCATGGAAACAAATTTTGAAGTGATAAACAATAACGGCGGAGCTACTCATTACATGTTTGGAAGTTGGATTTCTGTTTTGGGGGGGTTTAGTTTTTTTTTTGGAGGTGTAGTCCTAAACTTTTGATCAGCTGAAAAACAGCCTGTTTCAGTTTATTCGTTGTTTTCATTAAATTGAATGCTCAAAAAATGTTTTGTCTCACTCCCATTTCTTCTTGTTGCATGTTGAAGCTCTACTTGGAACCTTGTTAAGATCCAGCCATGCTAAATAGGATTTTTTGCCATTTTTCAAGTGGTCTTAAAATTTTGATCCGGACTGTATATATATATATATATATATATATACAGTACAGACCAAAAGTTTGGATACACCTTCTCATTCAAAGAGTTTTCTTTATTTTCGTGACAATGAAAATTGTAGATTCACACTGAATTCATCAAAACTATGAATTAACACATGTGGAATTATATACATAACAAACAAGTGTGAAACAACTGAAAATATGTAATATTCTAGGTTCTTCAAAGTAGCCACCTTTTGCTTTGATTACTGCTTTGCACATTCTTGGCATTCTCTTGATGAGCTTCAAGTGGTAGTCCCCTGAAATGGTCTTCACTTCACAGGTGTGCCCTGTCAGGTTTAATAAGTGGGTTTTTTGCCTTCTAAATGGGGTTGGGACCATCAGTTGCGTTGAGGAGAAGTCAGGTGGATACACAGCTGATAGTCCTACTGAATAGACTGTTAGAATTTGTATTATGGCAAGAAAAAAGCAGCTAAGTAAAGAAAAACGAGTGGCCATCATTACTTTAAGAAATGAAGGTCAGTCAGTCAGCCGAAAAATTGGGAAAACTTTGAAAGTAAGGGCTATTTGACCATGAAGGAGAGTGATGGGGTGCTGCGCCAGATGACCTGGCCTCCACAGTCACCGGACCTGAACCCAATTGAGATGGTTTGGGGTGAGCTGGACCGCAGAGTGAAGGCAAAAGGGCCAACAAGTGCTAAGCATCTCTGGGAACTCCTTCAAGACTGTTGGAAGACCATTTCAGGTGACTACCTCTTGAAGCTCATCAAGAGAATGCCAAGAGTGTGCAAAGCAATAATCAAAGCAAAAGGTGGCTACTTTGAAGAACCTAGAATATGACATATTTTCAGTTGTTTCACACTTGTTTGTTATGTATTTAATTCCACATGTGTAAATTCATAGTTTTGATGCCTTCATAGTCATGAAAAAAAAGAAAACTCTTTGAATAAGAAGGTGTGTCCAAACTTTTGGTATGTACTGTATATATATATATATATATATATATGTATTAATCAGCCTGGTTCTGTTATGACGTGCGAGATCCTGAGCTAGCCTCAGGTGGCCAACTGGCAGTTCAAGCATTCCGTCACACACCCATGATGATGTCATCACCCTCCTATGAAGAGGGGGGAGGTGGGCTGCTTTTGGGCCTATATTAGCCCAAGCCGGGACAAAGGCGCTCTCTCTTTGAACTGGACTACAAACAGAGACACATGGGAACAGCTCCCGGAAGGAAGATAGGCAGAGCCCCACATGCCCCTGGAGATAGCTGAGTAACCCTTTCCCTCCAGCATTGCAGTACCCCTAATACCCCTGCCCTGATTTACCCCTATTCACCCCTGGCCTACATTGGGTTAACTCTAACCCCTGCATTTAACCCTTTTTTCCCTATACCACCAATAACCCCTGTTGCATAACCCCTGCATTAACCCCTGCTTCACCAACCATCCCCTAACCCTGGCTGCTGACCTCCTGCAGCATTAACCTCAGCCCCTGCAATAGTCCCAATACCCCTGACCCAGATAACCCCTGGTGTCCAACCCTGGGTTTACCTCTTTATGTCCATCATCCCCTGCACTGTGATTACCCCTACATTGCAGTGATTGTGTGGTTTACAGCCCCGCTTTAACCCTTGCATTGCTGGGCTGTATTGACCCTGTATTCCCTGAACTCATGGCTACATCCCTGGCCTGCAAGTATTAACCCTTGCAGTGCCACCATTTACCCTTTCTACCCTGTAGGGACAGTGAGTAGCCAGACGGGTGGGTTGGTATTCATATTTCTGTGAGTGTAATGCAGGCATGTCCAAACTGCGGCCCTCCAGCTGTTGCAAAACTACAATTCCCAGCATGCCTGGATAGCTTACAGCTATTAGGGCATGCCGGGAGTTGTAGTTTTGCAACAGCTGGAGGGCCGCAGTTTGGACATGCCTGGTGTAATGTATAGATAGTGTGTGTGGGGTGGAATTGGGAATTTTGTATTGTGTTTAATAATATTGTTTACTGTAGTGTTATTGCTGTACTGTGGTGTGTGTGTCTATATGTATATATATTTATAACCATAACTATAAATATATATAGATATAGCGTATAATTAGACTTGTATTATTGTATTGTATAATAAATACTTTATTGTTCATAATACAGCGTATGGTGTTTTTAGTAGCCGCCACCCTAGTATAGTGATAGTAAGTCACATGCAGTGTAGTTCAGTGTAGTGTATATGCAATCAGAGGTAGTTAGTTAGCTAGAGAGTATAGCTAGGTATCTATTTTAGGCATAAATAGGCGGAGTCATCACTAGACGACTCACGCCTATTTATGAATATTAATTATTGGTATTATCCAAAATATCAATAGTTAATATTTCCTTTAATATAGAGTTAGTTTCTTATAATTTAGGCATAAATAGGTGGAGTCATCACTAGACGACTCACTCCTATTTATGAATATTAATTATTGAGATTTGCATAAATATCAATAATTAATATACCCTTTAACAGTAACCACCAAGCCCTGTGCCTCACATTTATTTGTTTGTAACTGCCACAACCATTTTATTTCTCCTATTGATTGCTCCCCAGACAAAACGAGCCATTATACCTAATTAAAAGGTGTTTGAGAATATATTTATAGTAAAGTAATATTTAAGTATTTTCATTTTCTTAATTCCTAGAGAACCCCTTTAATGTTGCATATTGGACCAAGCCCCCTTTCCCATTAAACCTGCCTCTTTTCTGGCAATCCAAGCCCCATACTATTACTGTGATTTGATACCAACAACTCAAAGGTTATTTAATCTATCACTGCATTGAGCTCCACTGATAAAATATTACTTTTATTTAAATTATTAAAATATAAACATAAACTAACAAAAAAAACCTAATAAAGATAGAAATAGAAAAACACACAAAATTGCGTAATGTAATGATCACCACACATATAGGGAAGAATGAAAAGCTCATGTAGGTGGGACCTGGTACCACTCTGTACCTCATCCGTCTTACTTACAGTTTGCTGATTCAATAAGGTTCTGAAGAAAGTACCTGGTCAGGACTACCTCGTCTCTCCCTGTGGTGTCTGTGTTTATGAGGGTTTTTTTTTTGTTTATATTTTAATGATTTAAATAAAATTTATATTTTGTCAAAGCCAAGCCCCAAGTTGAACTAAACACAGATAAGTTCTCTAAACCAAGATGCGCCAAATTGCACACTTTGGCATAATTTACCCTAGAATCTCTCTCTCATTTCGAATCACACAAAATTGTGGATCTTTAGATTCAAAACTTTTTGAAAAATTCAGGTCAAATTTCTGAATTTTAGAATCTATTCCCTCACCTCTGTTAATTTCCTATTTTGCAAAGGGGAACTTAATCGGCTCCCTAGCTGTCTATACTAACACATTTTAGCCATGAATTACCTTTTTCTTTCAGTGGTATCAGCTGGAGGGAATTCAATATCAAAGCAAAGCACATGAAAGCTTGATAATAATAAAAAATATATAAAAAGTATAAAATAAAAAAATAACAATGTTTAGTCAATATACGGTAGTAACTGGACAGAAGTAAAAAAAAAAATTAATTGTCCACTAACTGATGTCTCTTACAGCAGTCTGACAGGGGATATTTCGAGTGATTTGTGCCTCTTTATAAATTTGACAAATTATGGACATTCTAGAATCCAGAAAATCTAATTTATGCCAACTATGAGGAGGTGTAGATTTGTGCCACTATTAGCAAAATTGTATGGTTTTCTTAATAAAATTTAGACAACATGGGGGAACTTGCCCACCCTTTGGAGACAACTTCCATTATTCTTGGCATTTTTCAATGTTGGCATATGTTGAGAAAAGTCAAAATTTTATGAGCAAATTTGGCACACATCATGTTTTGTTATTTATTTATTTTTTGTAAATGACAATTCTGGGGCAGGTACTCTTAGGTATATCTATCTTATGCCATTCCTATATTATTCCTATTAGAAGTTTATGGCTAGGTAGGGTCTGATCTGAGACTAGAGAGTGTCTGATGGGCGTCTGATCTGAGGCTGGGGGGTCTGATAGGGGTCTGATCTGAGACTGAGAAGTCTGATAGGAGTCTGATCTGAGGCTGATGTAGGCTGGGGGGGTCTGATAGGCTGATGGAGGTGGGGGGCAGATCTGAGACTGAGAAAGGGACAAAGGCAGGGACAGTTGCAAAGGAGAGGCAGGGAAAGTGAAAGCTGGGTGAACCCCTCTCTGGACGCCCCTGGGTCTACCTTGGTTGCCATTAATGCCAAATAAAGAACTAAAGAAATAACATTTTGAACTTAAAAATTAGACTGCTATGTTTGGTCAAAATGGCGGCTGTACTTTATGTAACATATATAATGCAGGCGCCATTTTGTGCTGCAAAAATACAGCTGCCAAGATTTTTTTTAATTGAAGCACAATTTCTGTAACTAACCACTAAGTTACTTATATGTTTGACCAAATACAGCAGTCAAATTATTAAATTGAGAATTTTGTATGGCCCGCAAAAGCAAAAAAGTTCCCCACTAGTGTTGGTCGAGCATCAAAGTGCTCGGGTGCTTGAGTAGAACACTTTAGGATGCTCCGATGCTCTACCAAGTACCCGAGCACAATGGAATTCAATGGGAGAACCCCAGCATTAAACCAGGCACCCCATGCTCTGAAGAGGGGAGACTGTCTGGTTCACAGAAAAAGGTCAGAAATTGATGGAAACACAACTTAAATGGTTCAAAACAGCATGGGGAGGATGTCTGGATGCATCTTGGACTCCCAAGTCGCTGCTGGGAACGATGTTGTCCGAGAAGTACGCCACTTTTAAAGACTGACAATAATACGCACCAAACCGAAGATAAAATCGATTTTAGACGGAGGAAAAATTTTTAAGAAACATTCTTTCCTGTATATTTACTTGTATATAAAGTGCAAGTGCTGCCAAAAATTACAAGGAAGAGGCACTCCGATACAACCTGTATATCACATAAAGGAGGGCCTCATTCACATTTAATTCTTCAGGTAGTGTAACTCCTACACTCATAAAGATTATGCACTAAGGGAAAGGGCTGCCAAAAATTACAAGGAATACACCATTTATTACACATAAAGAAGGGCATCATACACACCCTTAAAAAATTATGATTGATGGCCTGCTGGTGACCCTCAAAAACATTAGGAGCAAGGGCCTGCTGGTGACCATTGAAAACATAAGGGGTGAGGGCCTGCTGTTGATCTGACCATCAAAAACATTAGGGGTGAGGGCCTGCTGCCGAGATGACCATCTAAAATATTTTGTGGGCGAGGGCCTGCTGCCAAGCTGACCATCTAAAACATTATGGAAGAGGGCCTGCTGCCAAGGTGACTATCTAAAAAATTTTGTGGGCGAGGGTCTGCTGCCGAGCTGACCATCTAAAAAAATTTGTGGGCGAGGGCCTGCTGCTGAGCTGACCATCTAAAAAATTTTGTGGGCAAGGGCCTGCTGCCGAGCTGACCATATAAAAACTTAGGGGTAAGGATCTGCTGCTGAGCTCACCCTCTAAAACATTATGGTTGAGGGCATGCTGGTGACCCTCAAAAACATTATGGGTGGGGGCCTTCTGGTGACCCTCAAAAACATTATGGGTGAGGTCCTGTTGGTGACCCTCTAAAATTTGTGTGAGGGCCCGCTGCTGAGCTGACCCTCTAAAACATTAGGAGCGAGGGCAGCCTAATAAGCATGTTGATATGATGGAGGAGGAGGATAAGAAAAGGGAGATTGAACCATATACTCTTTTTAGTGGCGGAAGGGGTGCATGGGAATACAGTGTATTCCATACACTATAAAAGCCACATTTAAAGTGCCTTTATGTTCAGCCGCTTTCGCCTGGTGGAGTAGAGAAGTCAGGGGCAATACAGGCCTTGTTCACTTTGAGTCAATCAGTCAGCATTTTCAGTTGACAGGCGGATGCGCTTATCAGTTATTATGCCCCCAGCAGCACTAAATACATGCTCTGACAAAACGATGGCGACGGGGCAGGCCAACACCTCCAAGGCATAGAGCGCCAGTTCATGCCACGTGTCCAGCTTGGACACCCAATAGTTGTATGGAACACAGGGATCACTGAGGACGCTGACACGGTCTGCTACGTACACCATCTTTCAAAAATTTTCCCTGCTTGTGACACTAGGCCGCGCATCATGTTGAGGATGCTGGCGGGTTGTAAAAAACTGTCCCAGGCTTTTGAGAGTGTTGCCCTGTTGGATCTGCTGTGTGTTCCCTCCTCGTTTGGCCAAGTAACTACGTACTCTGCAGCCAGCGTTGTCAGCTGGAAATTTTTGGAGCAATTTTTCCACAAGGACCTTCTGGTATTGCACCACTTTGCTTGTCCTCGCCACCACAGGAATGAGAGATGAGAAGTTCTCTTTGTAGCGGGGGTCGAGAAGGGTGAACAACCAGTAATCGGTGTTTGCCAAAATGCGTACAACGCGAGGGTCACAGGATAGGCAGCCTAACATAAAGTCAGCCATGTGTGCCAGAGTCCCAACAGATAAGACTTTGCTGTCCTCATCAAGAGGATGTCTCTCAATCTCCTCATCCTCTTCCTCATCTTCTACCAATCCACGCTGAACAGATGGAATAAAACTTCCATGGCTACTACCCTCTGTAGCGGAAGCAACCTTCTCCTGCTCCTCCACATCTTCAAATTCGCGCTGAGAAGATGAACTGAGGGTGGTCTGGCTATCATCCTGTGTACTTTCTTCCCCCATTTCCACCTCTTCCACATGCAAAGCGTCCGCCTTAATTGTGAGCAGCGAGCATTTGAGTAGACACAGAAGTGATAATAGCGTTATCGCCGCTCACCATCTGTGTTGATTCCTCAAAGTTTCGTAAAACCTCACAGAGGTCAGACATTAATGCCCACTCGTCGCTTGTGAAGAGCAGAAGCTGACTGGAAAGGTGACGACCATGTTGCAGCTGATATTTTACTACTGCACTCTGCTGCTCACAAAGCCTGGCCAACATGTGGAACGTGGAGCGCTGCTGCAGCGTTGCCATACCGGTGGAAGCTGTCGATGACTTGCGGAAATGGGCACACACGCGGCGCACCTACACCAGTAGCTCAAGCAAATTGGGGTAGGTTTTGAGAAACCACTGAACCCCTAGGTTGAACACGTGGGCTAGGCATGGTATGTGTGTGAGTTTGCCGAGCTCCAAAGCCACCACCAAGTTACGGCCATTATCAGACTTAACCATGCCTGGTTGTAGGTTGAGTGGCGAGAGCCACAGCTCAGTCTGGTCCCTTATCCCCTGCCACAGCTCTGCAGCGGTGTTCTGTTTGTCACCTAAGCAGATCAGTTTAAGCACGGACTGTTCCCCACTGCAGTGCTACACTGCTTCCATCTACTGACTGATGGATGACTGGTGCTGCAAGATGATAATTCAGAGGTGGAAGTGGAGGAGGAGGAGGAGAAGAGGGGGTTGCAGCCACTAACGTAGGTGGTGGCGGAAACCCTAATGGAAGTAGAGCCTGCAATCCTTGGCGTCGGTAGAACCTGTGCCATCCCAGGGTACGACTCGCTCCCGGCCTCCACAACGTTCACCCAGAGTGCCATCAGGGAAATGTAGCATCCATGGCCAAAAGCACTTGTCAGTCGTTAAGTGGACCTTCCCAATAACTGCCTTGGTCAGGGCATGGATGATGTTATGGGACACATGCTGGTGTAAGGCTAGGGCTGCAGACCGTGAAAAATATTGGCGGCTGGGGACAGAGTACCACGGGACAGCAGCCGCCATCAGGCTGCGGAAAGCCTCAGTGTCCACAAGCCTAAATGGCAGTATTTCCAGGGCCAGCAATTTGGAATGGTGCGCATTTAATGCTATGGTCTGTGGGTGGGTGGCTGGGTATTTGCGTTTTCGTTCAAAGGCCTGGGGTATAGACATCTGTACGCCGCGCTGGGACACAGAAGTGGATGTGCTAGCTGATGGTGCTTGCGAAGGTCCAGGTGCATGGCGGGAGGCATCCGGGCCTGCGTCTTGGACTGGGGATTGGCCAGCATATAACGCAGGGAAAGAGGAGGCAGAGGTGTGACCCGCAGACACTGGTTGTGGACCCAGGTGTTCAGCCCACCTATTAGGGTGCTTTGATGCTATGTGTCGGATCATGCTGGTGGTGGTGAGGTTGCTAGTGTTCACGCCCCTGCTCATTTTGATATGGCACAGGTTGCAAATGAAAATTCTTTTATCTTCCGCACTTTACTCAAAAAAGCGCCAGACTGCGGAACACCTACCCCTTGGCAAGGGAGATTGCCGCAAGGGGGTGCAGACCTGGGAACCGTTGCAGACCTGTTTGGTGTGGCCCATCATCTCCCTTTTGCCACCCCACTGCCTCTTCTAGCCTGTTGCGGTGCTGCGGATCCCTCCCCCTCTGTACTGCTGTCCTCACTCGGCTTGCCACCTTCCCAGGTTGGGTCAGTGACTTCATCGTCCAGCACCTTCTCTTCCACTTCCTCACTCTGGTCATCCTTCTGACTTGTTGACCTAACAACAATCTCAGTTATTGACAACTATGTGTCATCCTCATCATGAACATCTTGAGACACTAATTGCAGTTGACTTATTGGTTACTGTGTCTCATCATCATCATCCACCTTGTGAAACACTAATTGCCGTTCCCCACCGTCATCTTCTTCTGACTGTGGATGCTGCAGAGTTTGGGAATCAGGGAACAAGATCTCCTCATGGCCCTCTTCAAGCGTGCTTGGCGAGAGGCCCAGATTAAGGAATGGCGATGAAAACAGCTCCTCGGAATATCCTAGTGTGGGATCACTTGTTTGCCAAGACTCTCCACGGTTGGTGGAAGGAGTATCAGGATGAGGATTCTGTTGACCAGACTTAGCTACTGAGACTGGACTTTGTGGAAGACAGGGTGGTGCTTAACCGACTGGAAGCATTATCTGCTGCAATCCAACCGACCACCTGGTCGCAGTGGTCTGACTTCGAGAGTGGTGTCCTGCGTCGCCCTGCAAACTGGGACATGAAGCTAGGTATCGTGGATGAGTGTGTTTATTGTGCTCTGGCAGCAGGCGAAGTTTCACCGCTCCCAGAGCCATGGCCTCTGCGTACACCATCAGCAGCACGGCCATTTCCTCGTCCCTTACTGCTCGCCTTGCGCATATTAAATTATATATATGCTTGCAAGTATATCACACATACAGTAGCGCAGGTTTTGAAAGTCTATGCGCAAATAAAGTAAACAGAATGTCACAGATATTTTTAGGATGCGCACACGTTAAACAGGAGGTATAGCGCAAGTAATGTCGCTGTCACCACCGCCTAATAAAAAATTACACTGAATTAATGTCACTGATATTTAGGATAGGCAAATGTTATACAGGAGATGTAGCGCAGGTAATGTTGCTGCCACCAGCAGCAAAAAAATTTGACTGAATGTCACTGATATTTCGGATACGCAAATGTTATACAGGAGATGTTGCGCAGATAATGTAACTGTCCGCAGCGGACACAGTCTACGGAAAAAGTACACTGGATGTCACAGATATTTTTAGGCTGCGCACACGTTACACAGGAGATGTAGCGCAGATAATGTCGCTGTCACCAGCGTCGAAAAAAATTACACTGAATGTCACTGATATTTCGGATGCGCTAACGTTATACTGGAGATGTAGCGCAGGTAATGTCGTTGCCACTAGCAGCAAAAAAATTAGACCGAATGTCACTGATTATACAGGAGATGTAGCGCAGGTAATGTAACTGTCCGCAGCGGACACCATCTACGGCAAAAGTAGACTGGATGTCAGATATTTTTAGGCTGCACACACATTACACAGGAGATGTAGCGCAGATAATGTCAGTGTCAAACAATTGCAAGCTATTTAGCGCAGGTTGCGCTAAAAATATATATTGCTGCCAGATTAAACTATAGTCCTTAAAAGGACTTAAAAGGACTTTTGGGTCTCTAACAAGTATAAAAACTAAAATATTGCTATTTCAATCCCTACTCTATCTCTTCCTTCTGCTCTCCAGCTCTCCCTGACTAATACGGCATTACAGTGAATGGCAGTACTTACCTGCACGTTTATTGGCTGAGTATCAGCCAACAAACGTGCGGGGAGGAGATTCGAGCATTGCGCTCGAGCACACCCGGTATTCGGCCAAACACCGCAATGTGCCGAGCATCGAGATGCTCGAGCTGAACTAGAGTGTTCGGCCGAGCATGCTCGCCCAACACTATTCCCCACCCCTGTTTTAGGGGGGGAAAATCCTTTCCGACTCCAATCAAAATAATTCCCTGGATCAACGACCTCTCCAGAAATCTAATATCTATAACCTGTATAATTACAATATGGGGGGAAGAGGCATGATGGTGGCGCAGCTAACTTGATTTAGAGAGTCAAGACCACTGCCCCCTTGAATTCAAGCAGTCATATAGTCCCTTCTGAAAAATAAAAAAAAAAGAGACCAAAAATTAGGACCCAACTAGGAAAAATTGTATTATCAGCTGGAAGGAATTCCAAGAAGTAACCTACATTAAAGCTAAATCTTAATTTTTTTTTCAAAAATATATTCAAAATGTTGTCCCTTCTCAAAACAGCAACGCCATCTAGCGCGCAAGTAATATGTCTCAAGGAAATATGGAGAAAATGTCTAGCAGTTCAGATATGGGAACGTCCATATTTCGAAATACAACATGGGAAAGAAGCAGAAAAAGTATATTTCTCACCATTTTGTCTTTTTGACACCCTCTACAATTTTTCCTCTTGCAGTTGTTAACTCTTCACGGTAGTTATTATTCAGCATTTTCATCCCCACATCTCAGTTTCAGGAAGCATTTAGTCACATTTAGATGGAAATGTATTCTGATTTGTTCCTGTTGTTATATGGAGGACTCTATCCTTCACCTCTGTCCTTGTGTAAGCACATGTTGATATTTCAAAGTCCTGTGAACTTCCTAAATGTTTTATTTGGGGGTCACTCTTCTCTTCACTAAAGTTTAATAAAGAAACCTTCTCCAGATGTTGAGGGAGCAGATGTTGAGGAACTGAAGGGCTTTTTTAATCCGAGAGTGGGGCAAGCAAACAAGGTAAGACACTGTATACACTGCTCTCTAGGGAGTGGGATGCAAAAACAGACTGAAGTCAAATGTTACATTCAGGAAAGTGACAACATGTTACAAAGAATATGTAGCCAATTCACCCCAAGAACCAAATCACTGGAAATATTCTCAGAATTATTTAATTTATAACTCTATTGTAGTTCTTATGAAAGGATATGGACACATTTGAAGACTTGTTTTAATTATTATACTTATATTAGGGTAAAAAGGATTTTTCCAATTGATCTTTATTAAAAATTTTCATCTGTTTGCCCTCTGAAAACTTCTGGTTTCACTGAATCTGCAGAAAGTTTTTTCTCCGTCTGATTGAAGTCCATCAGAGAGCTGTTCTGATGACTTGCTCCATGGCCCTTGTCTCTATTTTTCTAATAGCTCATAAACACTCATCACACAAGGCGTTGTGCAGCCAGCAAGGGTCCATTCAGTATTTTTCTTTTCAAGATTTTCGTTCTTTTTTTTGCAGATCCTTGTTTCCCTAAAAACCTTCTGTTTATTGTACATCCGCATCCGTTCTATTTTTCTGCAAAAAAAACTTAAAGGGAGTATTTCACCTAAAATGACCAATATAGAACACTAACCCCATGATCTGCATTAAAGTCCCCATATTTGAATGCTACTTATTATATAGCTGTCTGTCGCTTATTTTCGCTAAAAAACACTTTTATTCAATATGTAAATTAGGTTTTAAAGGTGCCCAGGGGCGGCGTGCAAGTGGCCGGTCCCCAGGCTCCTCGTCGCTTTTCATATGAAAACCCTCCCCTTTCACCCCTCTGGCCCACCCTAGGTTCTTCAGAAATCCAGCGCCAGCGGCGTTTACAAGATTCGCACTTCATTCCCCATTATGGGCAGAGGCACAAGAGCGTTTAATGCGCATGTGCCGGCCCGTACATCTAGCCGGCCTTGTGACTCTGCATCGTCTCGGAGGAGTAATTAGAAATGCTTGTCCTATTCACTTTAATGGAACAAGCAGTTCTCATTACACTACACTGCCACTACAAGCGAGATAATGCGCAGTGTAGTCTTGAAGAGGAAGCGCTGCCTTTTCTTTAAATAGCTGGTCATCTACATTACTGGTTGGTTACACAAGTCTAATCAAATTGATAAGCTAGTTCCTGGGGGAACGCACTGGAAATGGACAGTGTCTGATGAAAGGCAGAATCCTGTGTGTTGTGTGTGGGTCAAGCACAGAGCAAGGCAGAAGAGATTGATGTGCAGGGAATCAAAGAGAACCAAGATGGCAAGAGAGTGCAAATAATGCCAGACGGGTGAAAGGACCATGGTAGCCTTCTGTCCCAAACTTAGTGTACTCCAGAGCAGTGGGGGCTGTATGTCAAAGGCAGATAAATTAGGAAAGTGGATTAAAGTGGATTAGGGCCAGAGACTGCAGGGAGTAGCCAGTCAGTGTGAGAAGCAGCAGAGCTACCGGCGGCACATGTCTTGTTAAAGGAGCCACCTACCCGAGCACCCTGGTCCATACCTAGGCAAACCTGTGTTCTGGAACTGTTCCAGAAAAGTTATTTCACTGGTGCTTACTGAAGAATTCAATTGTAATCGGAGAAAAAGTCAAGGGACAATTAACAAACCATTGTTGTTTTGAAAATCTGGTATGTGCAACATTTTTACAACATCTTCAATCAGTTAGAACAAATTTAAACATCATATTTCCTTCTAGGGGTGAAGCCCCTTTAAGGCTGAAGGTGTGCTATGGTTCTCTACAACCTTTACACTATGGCACTCATAGAAGTCCATAGGTGATATGCCTCAGATTTCATACAGTGTCCAACAGAATAAATTGTGCCATGTGCTTGTGCTTGAATGCTGTATTTTGAGAGTATTCACTTTTAGAGTTATTGCTTCTCGGGGAAGATAACTTCTGTGATACAGCACAGTATACATCACCATACACTAGCACACAGAGTGCCTACAGCGCCATAGTATGAAGCAACAAGTGCCACAGAATAAGGTAGTTCCACAGAATAAAGTTTGCAAGAATAATATTGCCAACTTTAGATTCTGCAGAGAGGGATTTTGGTGAGATAGAGGCAAGAAGTACTACAATCCCTCAATAACTTTGGAACGCTTTTACTTATCCAAGCCATTCTGATATTGTTTTCTTGTGACACATTGTACTTCATGACAATGGTAAATTTGAGTCAACATATTTCACCTGATGATTTCCAAAACCATTTCTTTAAGCTCACGTAATAGAAACCCCCATAAATAACCCCATTTTAGAAACTACACTCAACTTATTAAAAACTGATGTTACAAACTTTGTTAACCCTTTAGGTGTTCCACAAGAATTAAAGAAAATGGAGGGGAAACTTCAAAATTTCATTTTGTTTTTTGCAGATTTTTCATGTACGATGTGTGTGGACCGCGGTACATGCAAACTGTCCTTGTTATATAATGTTATTTAATATGTTAATGCCTTCTAATGTACCTGCATATCTCTGCCTGGGTTAATAATCCTGACTCTGCACCTGTAGGAAGTTAGGGGGAGGACTTAGGTCTGCCCTTAACGGAGTCGTGTGGTAGTGGAAGAGAAGAAGTGAGAGGTAGCTACATGTGCTCACTCCTCAGAGTACTAGGCTTGAACTCCAGAGAACTACCATCTCTGAGAGACTTGCAGAGAAGAAAACCATCTCTACTCTACAGTAAGGGCACCTCAACTACTATCAGGCAGGAGCCCCAACATCAGGGTGTGCAAGAGGGAAGAAAAGGTGTACCCCCCTATCACTGCCCGGCCCTAGGGAGGAACATCGGTGTGAGGACTGCCTGTAACAGGGCGCCAAAGGCGCACTCGGTCTACCATCAGCCGCAGACCTGCTGCTTAGCTTCGGGAGCGAGGATCTGTGTTCAGCCTCGTTCCCAGGGCGGCTTTTGCTAGCTGGGAGGCTCCCTGCTCCTAGGTCTGCCTTGAGCGCCGAGGTGCTCGACTTGTTTGTCTGTCGGTCATGTGACGCTGGCCACGTCACATGACCCTCACTCCCTACTATAAATACAGGCAACCTGCTGGCTACAGGTTGCCTGTGATTTTGGTCCCTTAGGCTGTGTATTATTATTGTTATTTAGCTTACCTTTGGATTTGACCCTTCTGCCTGCTCCCTGAACCTTGACACTACCTCTCGGATTTTGACCTCGGCTTGCTTTTGGATTTTTTCTTTGCCTCTTCTCTTGTACTGACGTGACCTCCTTGACTGACCCTGGCTAGTTGACCCGCCTCGCCCTTCCGTTTTTGGTGGTACCTTGCTAGTTCCACCTCTCTGTCCGCTCTAGTGCTACCTCTCAGTGGCTGTCCACTTCCCTGCTGTCTCTATCTCTCTGCTTGCCCTTACTCAGGTCAGAGACTGTCGCTCAGTTGCGCCCCGTCACCTAGGGCGGGTGGTGCAAGTAGGCAGGGACAGAGGGACAGGGGACCGGGTGGCAGCTCAGGGGGTGCACCTCCGCTCTATCTTTATACCCGCAACTCTACCCCGTGATACTGCCACTATAAATAACTTTTGGAGCCACAATCACTACCACTCCCATCCCCCACTCTGCTCCTCTGGGGCTTACAGCACAAGGACTCCATTTGCCATCCGTACAGGCAACCATGCATATTTTCTCTGCCTCCACTAGAAGATACAATGGGGGACATTTATCAAGACAGCCTTAATCCTCTGTGCATTGGAGTGAAATGTGCATCTCTGGCCATCTGAGAGCCAAAAAATTAAAGCTACATTAGCTAGGAGCTGGCATAGACTTGAGCTATAATTTACATCAGTTTCAGGAGTACATTATATATAAGTCACTGGGCCAAGGGAAGCCATGCCTCTTCCACTAAGATGTTTAAATGTCCCACCCACTTTTTGGGAAAGTGTAACGAGCAGCTGAAAATTCCCAAATGTTGTAAATGTTTCGTTCACCAAATTCTGTGACTTTTGAAGGACAGTTTTCTGGTGTAAAGCAGATGATAAATCTCCCCTTTTATTTTCTCATTAGAAGTAACGGTAATATATAAAGATAAAATATGACTGCGTCTGACCTTTTCTAAATGTTGTTTAAGTGCTTGACCTGAAGTGTCAAGCCCAAAGTGAGAGAGACATTCTTTAATTTAAATTATTGTTTTTAGCATGCATAGATTTATCATAGACAGGAAACTACACAGTGCTGTAACAGGCAAAGGCAAGAAAAACACAATATAATCAGGACATTTTTCTCCCACAAAGTTTAAGAGTAAAATGATAGATTAACCCCTTCTACCACGGGCGAGTTTTCGCCCTTCTGCCCAGGCCATTTGTTGCAAATCTGACGTGTCACTTTATGTGGTAATAACTTTGGAATGCTTTTACTTATCCAAGGCATTCTGATATTGTTTTCTTGTGACACGTTGTACTTCATGACAGTATTAAATTTGAGTCAACATATTCACTTTTATTTCAAAAAAAAATCCCAAATTGACCAAAAATGTTGAAAAATTCACAATTTTCTAAATTTGAATTTCTTTACTTTTGAGTAATGCATCATAAAATACAGTAGTTATCATCATTCCCCATATGTCTACTTTATGTTGGTATCATTTTGTAAATGTAATAAAAAAAAATTTTTAGGACAGTAATAGGCTTAGAATTTTAGAAGCAATTTTTCAAATTTTAAAGAAGATTTCCAAAACCATTTCTTTAAGCACCTATTCAGTTATAAAGTGATTTTGAGGGGTTTACGTAATAGAACCTCCCATAAATTACCCCATTTTAGAAACTGCACTCAACTTATTCAAAACTGATGTTACAAACTTTGCTAACCCCTTAGCTGCTCCACAAGAATTAAAGGAAAATGGAGGGGAAATTTAAAAATTTCATATTTTGTTTTGCAGATTTTTCATGTTAATCAAATTTTTTTTGCAACACAACAAGGATTAACAGCAAAATAAACCTAAATATGCATTACTCTGATTCTGCAGTTTACAGAAATACCCCATATGTGGTAGTAAACTGCTGTAGGGGCACATGGTAGTGGTCAGAAGGAAAGGAGCTCCATATGGTTTTTGGAGGCAGATTTTGCTAGAATGGTTTTTAGGCACCATTTTGTATTTGAAGAGACCCTTACGTGCCACTACAGTGGAAACTCACAAAAAGTGAGCCCATTTTGGAAACTAAACCCCTCAAATAATTTATTAAGGGGAATCACTTGGCTGTGAAAATAAAAAGTTTCATTTATTCCAATAAAATGTTGCTTTAACCCCAAATTTTTCATTTTCACAAGGCGTGACAGGAAAAAAAAAGCACCCCATAATTTCTCCTGAATATGGCAACACCCCATATGTAGTGATAATGGCAGGGCTTTTGCAGTGCAGATTTTGATAGATTGGTTTACGGGCACCATTGGATTTTTTGGGCGATTGTCTTATGTGTGAGTTCATTTTTTCTGTGATGAGGTGACGTTTTCATTGGTACCATTTTGGGGTACATATAAGTTTTTGATCACTCGATATTATGCATTTTGTAAGGTGAGGTGACAAAAAAATGACTGTTCTGGTACAGTTTTTATTTATTTATTTTTACAGCATTTACCTGACAGGGCATATCATGCGATATTTTTATAGAGCCGATTGTTACGGATGCGGCGATAGCTAATGTGTCTATTATTTTTATTTTTGTTTAGTTTTACACAGTAAAAGCATTTTTGAACAGAATACAATCTTGTTTTTGTGTTGCCATTTTCTGAGAGCCATATTTTTATTATTTTTTGAGCAAATGTCTTAGGTACGATCTCATTTTTTGCGGGATGAGATGACGGTTTAATTGGTACCATTTTTATTTTTTACAGCATTCATCTGAAAGAGTGGATCATGTGATATTTTTATAGAGCCAGTCGATACGGATGCGATGATACCTTTTTCTTTATTTTTAAAAATTTTTATAACTTAATTTTGGGAAAAGGATGTAAAGCTAGGGTTAATGTGCAGGGATCAGTATTTTTACCAATGCCGGCGCATACAGCAGGGGCACGGCTAACAGGAACAACCAGACCCCTGATGCTGGCGGGCGCAGCTCCAGCAGTACAGCACTGAGCAGCAAGTCACTTCCCGCAGCGTCATACTATTAAGACTCTGGTCAGGAATGGGTTAAAACAAAGTAAGTATGAAGTATGGGGCATGAAAAAACTCTTGAAAGCATTCCAAGATATATGTGGAAATGGCTATTCCCATATACTGTATATGTATATACAGTGCCTAGAAAAAGTAAATTTTTTCAAGTTACACCCATAAACTTAAATGTATTTTATTTTGATTTTATGTGATAGACCAACACAAAGTAGCAAGTATGTGTGAGGTGAAGAGAATATATTACATGGTTTTCAATATGTTTAATAAGCAAAAATCTAAAAAGTTTGGCGTGCATTTGTATTCAGCCCCCTGTACTCTGATACCCCTAAATTAAATCCAGTGTGACCAACTACCTTCAGAAGTCACTTAATTCGTAAATAGAGTCCACCTGTGTGTAATTTATTCTCAGTATCACTACAGCTGTTCTGTGAAGGCCTCAAAAGGTTTAATAGAGAACATTAGTGATCAAACAGCATCATGAAAACCAAGGTACACACCAGACGGGTCAGGTATAAAGTTCTGGAGAAGTGTAAAGCAGGGTTACGTTATAAAAAATATCCCAAGCTCTGAACATCTCACTTAGCACTGTTCAATCCATCATCCAAAAATGGAAGGAGTATGGCACAACTACAAACCTACCAAGATAAGACCGTCCACTTAAACTGACAGCAACTACCCTAATTAGAGAAGCAGCCAAGACGGTCACTCTGGTGGAGCTGCAGAGATCCACAGCTCAGGTGGGAGAATCTGTCCACAGGACAACTATTAGTCGTGTACTCCACAAATCTGGCCTTTATGGAAGAGGCAAGAAGAAAGCAAGTCATAAGAAGTCCCGTTTGCAGTTTGCCACAAGCCATGTAGGGGGACACAGCAAACATGTGGAAAAAGGTGCTCTGGACAGATGAGACCATAGTTGAACTTTTTGGACTAAATGCAACACTATGTGTGGCGAAAAACTAACACTGCACATCACCCTGAACACACCATCGCCACCATGAAACATGGTGGTGGCAGCATCATGCTGTGGGGATGCTTTTCTTCAGCTGGGAAGTTGGTCAGAGTTGATGGAAAGATGGATTGAGCTAAATACAGGACAATCCTGGAGGAAAATCTGTTAGAGGCTGCAAAAGACTTGAGACTGGGGCAGAGGTTCACCTTCCACCATGATGACTATAAACATCCAGCCAAAGCTACAATGGAATGGTTTAGATCAAAGCATATTCATGTGTTAGAATGGCCAAGTCAAAGTCCAGACCTGAATCCCATTGAGAATCTGTGGCAGGACTTGAAAATTGCTGTTCTCAGACGCTCTCCATCTAATTTGAATTAGCTTGAGCTATTTTGCAAATAAGAATGGGCAAAAATTTCAGCCTCTAGATGTGCAAAGCTAGTAGAGACATACCCCAAATGATTTGCAGCTGTAAGTATTGTCTTGGGGAAGACATAGCGGAAATGTTAGGAGTGGCCAAATCAACAGTTATGTACATTCTGGTTAAAAAATGAACGCACTGTTGAGCTCAGGAACTCAAAGAGGCCTGGACATCCACGTAAGACAACCGTGGTGATTGATCGCAAATCCTTTCCATGGTGAAGAAAAACCCCTTCAATATCCATCCAAATGAAGAAAGCTCACCAGGAAGTAGGTTTATCAGTATCTAATTCTACCATAATGTGAAGACTTCATGAGAGAAAAGGAAGGGTCAGCCTCAAAAATAGAAAATCCAAATTAGACTTTGCAACAAAAAAAAAACATCTAAAGAAGTCAACCCAGTTCTTAAACAGCATTCTTTAAAAAGATGAAACTAAGATCAACCTGTACCAGAATGATGGGAAGAAGTATAGAGAAGGCTTTGAACGGCTCATGATCCAAAGCACTCCATATCCTCTGTAAAACATGGTGGAGGCAGTGTAATGGCATGGGCATATGCATGGCTTCCAGTGGCACTGGGTCACTAGTGTTTATTGATAATGTGACCGAAGACAGAAGAAGCCGGAAGAATTCTGAAGTGTAGAGGGATATACTTTCTGCTCAGATTCAACTAACTGCAGCAAGGTTGATTGGACGGCGCTTTACATTACAGTTGGACAATGACGCAAAACATACTGCAAAATCGACCCAGGAGTTTTTAAGGCAAAGAAGTGGAATATTTTGCTGAATCAATCATTAGATTTTAACCCGATCGAGCATGCATTTCACATGCTTAAGACAAAACTTAAGACAGAAAGCCCCACAACCAAGCTACAACTGAAGACAGCTGCAGTAAAGGCCTGGCAAAGCATTACAAAGGAGGAAACCCAGGGTTTGGTGATGCCCGTGGGTTCCAGATTTCAGACAGTCATTGCCTGCAAAGGATTTTCTACAAAGTATTAAAAATTAGCATTTTATTTATGGTAATGTTACTTTGTCCAATTATTTTTGAGCCCTTGAAATGGGGAGGCTTTGTAGAAAAATGGTTGCAATTCCTAAGCGTTTCACAGGATATTTTTGTTCAAGCGCTTGCATCTCAGCTGTTTCATTTCCAATCTAATGTGGTGGCATGCAGAGCCCAAATCATGAAGATTGTGTCGCTGTCCAAAGATTTCTGAACCTAACTGAATATATATATAAATAAACATTCAGAAAGTCCTTCACTTTTTTCATTCTGCACTCAGCACCCCATTATGAGAAAGTGAAAACTGAATGTTCAAAATTTTGTCTGATTTATTGAAGAGGGGAAACTAAAACCATGCATTAACGTAAGTATTCAGACCCTTTACTCAGGACTTAGTTGAAGCCCCTTTAGCCATGATTAAAGCATCCACTCTCCTTGGGTATGATGCCAAAAGGTTTGTATGTCTGGTTTTGGTGATTTTCTGCTAATCTGCTCTGCAGATCCTCTCAAGCTCTGTCAGGTTGGATATAGACCATCGGTGGACACCCATTTTCAGGTCTCTCCAGAGATATTTGATTGGGTTCAAGTCAGGGCTCTGGCTGAGCCATTTAAGGACATTCACAGAGTTGTCCCTAAGTCCCTCCAGAGTTGTCTTGGCTGTATGCTTAGGGACTCCAATCAAGGTGTGAGAGGGACTCCAATCAAAGTGAAATGAGAACTAAATTTCAAGTGTCATAGTAAAGGGTCTGAAATAGGGATGAGTGAATCAACTTCGGATGAAACATCCGAAGTTGATTCACATAAAACTTCGTTCTATTACTGTACGGAGCAGGAGCGTACAGAGCTAGAATGTATTGGCTCTGATAAGCTGAAGTTATTGCTTCACGAAGTCTCGCGAGACTTCGCGTAATAACTTAATGAATTAATTTGTACTGCAAAAAATTTTTAACGAACTCAGGTTCGGTTCCAAGTGGTACCTTGGAACCAAACCTGAGTTCGGGAAATGTTTTTTTACAGTACAAATTAATTTATTAAGTTATTACGCGAAGTCTCGCGAGACTTCGTGAAGCAATAAATTTGGCTCATCAGAGCCAATACATTCTAGTACTGTACAGAGCTCCTGCTCCGTACAGTATTAGAACAAAGTTTCATGCGAATCGACTTCGGATGTTTCATCCGAAGTCGATTTGCTCATCCCTAGTCTGAACACTGATGTCCAGGTGAAATTTTAGTTTTTCCTTTTAACACATTTGTAAAAATTACTAGAATTCTGTTGTCACTTTCTCATTATGGGGTATTGAGTGCAGAATGATGGGAAAAATGTGAATTTATTTTATTTTAGCACATGGCCTCAACAGAATAAAATGTGAAAGAACTGAAAGGGTCTAAAGACTTTCCAAATGCATTGTATATCATTAACAACAACTATAGTAAAATTTCTGTAATCAAACAATTTGGGGCCCCAAATGTGTCATGTTATAGGATCTAAATTAAAAAAGGAATGCGGGTTCCGAAAGGTGCCCATACACGTGAGATAAAAGTTAGCTGAAAGGGACAATTTTGGCCATTTTTGCTGACTATCGTAGAAAATCTAACTAATGCCAATGGCAGAGAGTGGTCTGCCTAACCTGAAATACATTGTGTAGAACAGATTACATTTAGATGTATGTGTACTACTTAATTCAAATGGTCATTTGTCATTTTTGTCCAAAGTCCAATGTTTTGTTTTTTTCTTGTTTTTTTTCTCTAAACCAGATCTGTGATTGGCCAGTTTATTCTGCTGTGGCCACATGTGTATGGCAGAGTTTGTCCTGCATTCTGTATGGAACCTATATCTCTGTGGCTTAATTCTCAATGTAATTAATGCTAATTAAGCTACCAACATCAATGTGCCTGTATATGTGCAGTAAGTACAGTACGAGTGCCAACCTGATGATGCCAGTATTCCCAAGTCCCAGCAAAGATGCAAGGATAGCAACATCCTCAGAGCCAACATTTGGCCTATGGCAGTGGCCTAATTATTGTATTAATGGGGTATTTCTATCTTTTAGTGTTATGGCATTTGTAGAATTATTAGTGGAGGTCAAACTTCTGGAACCTCTACCGATTCCAAGAGTGAAAGACCTGTGGTCCTATCAGCTTTCCACTGGTTGCTAAATTCTTAAATTGTACTGAACATAGTAAAAGCAATAGTATAGTAATACATACACCTAAATGGAAGATTTGTAGCCGCTCTGTAGGTATCTTTTATCTGACTAATTATAATAAATGGTTATTAAATTGAATGTATGTTATAATCACTTTCAATCATTTTGTGTCAAAACATATCACACTAACATAAAAACTAAATCACATTCAAGCACTCAACCACTTGATGCTAATAATTTCAGATGGAACAACGTAAAATTACACACACAGCTTCTGTTTCTCCAAAAGTTTCCATTCTGAGCTCAAACTAGTCATAAATCTTCCCCTTCTCCCATGCTGAGTTTCTATACAGGTATCAAGCCAGAAAACTGAACTCATCACCGGCTGGCCACCACCAGAGACTTCTGGGAGAGTCATCTGGTTAAGGAGGAAAGTGAAGAGGTAATGAGACACTTAAGGCTGTGTAAAATGACCCCATTGGATTGTTCTGATGTTTGGCCAATGTCCAAGATGTTCTCCCATTAATCTTAATCCTATGCAAAGCAGAAAAATTCAAATGTAGGAGTGTGAGATGGATGGATGAGGGGAATAGCAGAAAAGAAAGAGGTAGACAAATAAGGCCAGAACAATTGAGACTAATGAAACATATCATGAATTCAATAAATTTTTTAGTTACAGTAGTTGTTTTATTCATATTTAGTAACACATATATATATATATATATATATATATATATATATATACTGTATACACAGGGTGGGCCATTTATATGGATACGCCTTAATAAAATGGGAATGGTTGGTGATATTAACTTCCTGTTTGTGGCACATTAGTATATGTGAGGGGGGAGACTTTTCAAGATGGGTGGTGACCATGGCGGCCATTTTGAAGTCGGTCATTTTGAATCCAACTTTTGTTTTTTTAATAGGAAGAGGGTCATGTGACACATCAAACTTATTGGGGATTTCACAAGAAAAACAATGGTGTGCTTGGTTTTAACGTAACTTTATTCTTTCATGAGTTATTTACAAGTTTCTGACCACTTATAAAATGTGTTCAATGTGCTGCCCATTGTGTTGGATTGTCAATGCAACCCTCTTCTCCCACTCTTCACACACTGATAGCAACACCGCAGGAGAAATGCTAGCACAGGCTTCCAGTATCTGTAGTTTCAGGTGCTGCATATCTCGTATCTTCACAGCATAGACAATTGCCTTCAGATGACCCCAAAGATAAAAGTCTAAGGGGGTCAGATCGGGAGACCTTGGGGGCCATTCAACTGGCCCACGACGACCAATCCACTTTCCAGGAAATTGTTCATCTAGGAATGCTCAGACCTGACACCCATGATGTGGTGGTGCACCATCTTGCTGGAAAAACTCAGGGAACGTGCCAGCTTCAGTGCATAAAGAGGGAAACACATCATCATGTAGCAATTTCGCATATCCAGTGGCCTTGAGGTTTCCATTGATGAAGAATGGCCCCACTATCTTTGTACCCCATATACCACACCATACCATCAATTTTTTTGTTCCAACAGTCTTGGAGGGATCTATCCAATGTGGGTTAGTGTCAGACCAATAGTGGTGGTTTTGTTTGTTAAACATTCACATAAAAGTTTGCCTCATCACTGAACAAAATCTTCTGCGTAAACTGAGGGTCCTGTTCCAATTTTTCTTTTGCCCATTCTGCAAATTCAGTGCGCCGATCTGGGTCATCCTCGTTGAGATGCGGCGAGTGCTACGCTGTGGGCTCTTGCTGAATGAAGCTAGGACAGCCACTGATGTGTCTTCATTAGAGACAGATTACATGCGTCCACATTTTGGCAAATCCAACACTGAACCAGTTTCACAAAACTTAGCAAGCAGTTTTCTAACTGTAGCATGGGAGATGGGTGGTCTTGTAGGGTGTTTTGCATTGAAATCTGCTGCAATGACCCGGTTACTGCGTTCACCAGACATCAACACAATTTCTATCTGCTCCTCACGTGTTAACCTCGGCGACATGTCAATGGCTGTAAACAAAGAGAAACTTGTAAATAACTCATGAAAGAATAAAGTTACGTTAAAACCAAGCACACCATTGTTTTTCGTGTGAAATTCCCAATAAGTTTGATGTGTCATATGACCCTCTTCCTATTGAAAAAACAAAAGTTGGATTCAAAATGGCCGACTTCAAAATGGCCGCCATGGTCACCACCCATCTTGAAAAGTTTCCCCCCTTACATATACTAATGTGCCACAAACAGGAAGTTAATATCACCAACCATTCCCATTTTATTAAGGTGTATCCATATAAATGGCCCACCCTGTATACTCCCCAAACACCTGCAGTGCCCTCACTATATATTATACCCTTTTTGTAGTTCCCTCAGGACATATATTGGCACTCATAGTGCCCCCACTAAATATTCTGGCACCCTTTGTACCCCCAGTATTATGACACTCTATATAATGGCCCCCATGATAGTGCTGACAAAATAAATAAAATAAAATACTCACCTCACCACAGGCATGGCTGAGAACACTAGCTCATCACTGGAGGCAGCAGGACCTGATGCTCGCAGCGTAATCACGTGACGTCACGTTGTTGGGAGCTTCAAGTCCTGCTGCCTCGACTGTGGCCAATCCCTTTTTGTTAGCAGGAACCCCAGTGATAGGTTTATTACTGGGTATCTAGTTTCTGGGAACCCCAACCCTGTGGTAAACCAGGCAGTAAGTCTTTAGATCCCCTCCAGTACAAGCATTACAAGTGAATAAGTCAAAGGAATTAGTTGTGATGATCATGCAAGGATGCTCTGCCTCTTTGTCACCAATAGACACTCTTTGTAGCCTGTCTCAGGATATAGTGAGGGATTCCCCTCTATTAACTCAAAATCTTCTAATAGGGTATAATGAGCCCCCCCTTTCTCTGTTAACCCAGACCTCTCAAATAGCCTATATGAAAAAGGGTTTCTTTATCAACATTATTTAAGCTGCTCATGGACATCAAATTATTTTGAACACTTTAGTCTAGGACTCGGGAAAGGATGAGAAATCACCAGCCTTACCAATATATCTTTCAGACTGTTAGAGCAGCAGGCCTTCCCAAAGAAACCTGTCTCCTCACTTTTTGATTTCATCAGGCCTTTCCACATAACACTGCCCTCTCACTGTGACATCAGCAGGCCTTCCCAGATAACCCTACCCCCTCACTCTGTGACATCAAGAGGTCTTCAAAGATAACTCTGCCCCCTTACTCTGTGACATTACCAGGCCTTCCCAGATAACACTGCCCCCTCACTGTCAAATCAACATTCCTTCCCAGATAACCCTGACCTCTCACTCTGTGACATCACAGGTCTTCTCAGATAACCCCACCCTGCCACTGTGTGACATCAAGAGGTTTTCAAAGATAACTCTGCCCCCTCACTCTGTGACATTACCAGGCCTTCTCAGATAACACTGCCCTCTCACTCTGTGACATCACAAGACTTCCCAGATAACCCTACCCCCTCACTCTGTGACATCACAGGCCTTCACAAATAACCCTGCCCCAGATACATACAGTATGTGTCCTTCCTTACATTTGCTCTATCGTAAGATAAGAAGCACTATTTCTGTTTTACTCACATTGTCTGAGTATTTTTTTTCAAAGCTGGACATTTCCCCCCACTCATTTTAAGATACAGTATCTCGTGCCAATAGGAAATGTAAGGAGGGACACATATGTAGCCCTGCCCTTAATCTATGACACCACAGACCAGATAACCTTGCTAGCTCATTCTGTGATGTCACCAACCTTCCCTCTCTTTTAACCTGCCTCCTCATTCTGTGATATCCTCAACCCTCACACATCTTTTTGTCAAAGTCTTTCTTTTATCTTACTTTCAATTTCCTATAAGCCATAGATTTTTTTTTTCTTGGACCAGTCTGTAGTGCAGCCCATTTGGCCACTAAATGCCAACCTGAATGTCATGTTTCATATTGGAATGAAATAAATAAAATAACGCTTTGCTGATAATGTTCCTTTAAAAATCAGTATTTTGGTTCGGCCATTGGCAAATTCCAATGAATTTTATAGGTCTGTGCTCCCAATGTTCATCTTCACAGTGAGATTGATTTAAGTAAATATTAGAATTGCTGACAAAATAGAAATCATCTTAGAAGACCAAGTAACATATTGAATGAATGAGACGTCATCCTGTAAAAACGCTCCACAGAAGCCAAGACAAACATCGCAGACCCTTTACCGAGTCACTTATAAAACATTCAACATCTCCTGTTAGATCCTTCGTTCTCACAAGTCCTGCAAAACTCACTTGAAGCTGTGTCATGAATCTCGGCAAGGGGTAATATTTACCCAGCTCGGATTTATTACCTGAAATTTCACATCACATCTCAAGTGAATCTGGTATGATGTAATATGGATTCTGTTTAGGTGAAGTCCATTTTTATATTTTAAGTGCCACCTCTTTAAAAATAAATATGTTTGCAAGAATTTTTTTTCTTTTTCCTTTTTAAGCCCGAGGAGCATGCTTTCTACACCCGTGCAACAAAATTGTGCAGCCTGCCACACAAAAAATGTGCACAAGGTTACCGTCCATCGCAGGCCCTCTCCATAAAAGAAGGGCCCCCCATAAACCTTTCCCAGTCCCTCCGGGCCAGATGGCTCCTGCAAGGGACCGAGAGAAAATAGGCAACTCCGAGCTGAAGCCGGGAGTACGCCTAGGCAACCCTCAGCCGAGGCCGAGGGTACGACAAATCTGTGCTCCGGCCATCACCTAGGCTGCCACCCAAGGTGTTGGCACGGAGCTTCGACTACTAGGCTAGTCTCTCCCCAAAGGGAGAGACCAAGGGGTTTTGCAGGGGGGTGCGGAACCGGGATGGCCACACACACACACACCCTAGACCTCTAGAGGGGTACCCGTAAGGGCGCTGCAACGCAAGAAATCCTTGTGACAAACAAACGTGGAAAGTGAACACACAGTGAAAGTTAAATAAATAGTGAATGTGTGCTGAAGTTCAGCCCAGACATCCGGACGGAAATTTTAAAAATTCCTCTTTCTTACGCCAGGCCTGACAGCCAGGCAAAGAATTGAGGTGTGTGCGCTCAAAATGTGAGAAAGTGAAGGGCGTGCAAATGTGCCATCATTTAGTGGGCTCCCACCCCCAGTGAGTTCAGGCACCCCAGGGTCACCACTCCTGGGGAACTTCTGCACCTCAGGCTTTCAAACATCTCAGCCCCTGGCTTCGATCCTGCGATCCCTTGGTCACCTAGCATAGGGCACTAATGGCCCAAGCCTTACACCCTAGGGACGACTGTTCTCTGTTCTACATTCTGGCAGGGCTCGGTCCACCAGAAATCAATAAGAACAGATACTACACTTGATCTTCTTGATCTTAGCCATATATTTGCAAGAATATTATGCCAGCATAAAATAGTTAAGCCTAACGCTCCTGGAAACAACTCTACAATAAATCTGTGATGCAGATAGCACAGGATGACAATAAGTGATGGCTACAGCTCAGCTCTTCCTCCTTTCTCCTCTCTCTTCCTGTAGAGTGATGTCTGCACTCTGCATATTTTATCAAGCAGGCCTCCAAAACTGTAATGATTCTGGTTGTTCATGTAGCAGATAGTAGTCACCTTTCCTGAGTACTGTGTCACTTTGGTACTTAGAAGAGGGGTATGCAAATAAGCTCTTAGCAAGCTCTGCCTCTGATGACACCAGATGTAAGGCAGCTATTCTATATGTTCAACCCTTCGAACAGGCCTTAAGACATGACTTGGATAACAAAAAAGCTAGCATCTCATCTGCAGACAGCTGTTTCGGGGTGATTGCCCCTCAGAGGAGCATTGTCTGGCCTATAGGACTCCTCACACTCTTTGGGGACTCTCTATAAGGAAATATAGTATCCCCCAGAATCTGACCTAGGCCTCTCACCCATTTAAGCCAGTACTCTCTGCTCTGCACTGTTGATGGGCAATTACCCCGAAACAGCTGTCTGCAGATGAGGTGCTGCCTTATTTATTATCCTAGTCCTGTCTCAAGGGCTGTTCGAAGGGTTGAACATTGACTTTAGAGAAAAGTTTAGAATAATTAGATTCGGCTGTTTCGCAGAATTTCCCAAAGAAATTTGCTTTATGATGAATTACTTTGTCACAAAGCGCATTTCTTTGTAAGTAGCGGGTGCAACGATAGGGAACATCAATTGTGCCGCCCAACCCTTACCTTATCTATTTGAGCAAGAAGAGGCTGCCACTGCTATCTTGATTGAAGTCACCACACAATATCTCGCGTGGTGCAGGATGAAGTCATCACGCTGGCCGGCGGGATGACGTCATACGTCACTACACATGAGATTTTGTGGAGGATCTTCAATCAAGATAGCCGATAGAGTGCTCCAATATGTTCTCGCTTGCGAATTTTAGGCAATATCTGCTACACTATAGATCAATCTAACCTACACTGACTATTTCCCCCTAACTATCTGAATTATATATACAAGTTAGCTGTCTAATGTAATAACACAAAGCACAGAGCACTGCAATGACACTGCTGTCTCTTTCATAACTGCAATAAACTTTAGAAAATAGCTGCTGGGGAGGTTCTTATATAGTAAGGGGTAGGCAGCTTTTCTGTTGGTTGCTAGGGATGTTGCTAAACTGTGACAAAGCCATCTCATTGGCCCACAAGCTAGAAGAAGGGAGGGATGATCACCTGATGTGTACTGTGTTAAAAAAAAAAAAAAAAAAAAAAAATATTCGTCATTACGAATATATAGCACAATATTCTAAATATTCGCGAATTCTCGAAGTGCCGATATTCGCGATAAAAATTAACTTTTCAAATATTCGTACTGATAAGAGTGTGACTTAAATAAGTGTTTATGACCTTTTAGTAATTTAGAGATAAGGGTTATTAGATGACCACAAAAAGTAAAAGTGAAAGTACCATTCACATAGCTACAGTAGAAAAACAGTTAACCCTTAGTGACAGAACGGCTCAGTATTTTTAATAAAGACCAATTGAAAAAATGAAGTTTAGCCCAAGATTAGTAAATTGCAATCATTAAAAAAACAATTGTCCCCGAATGTGTACATAGCGTTTAAGGCCACTGTGTTTCTATGATGTTTTATGGATCTTCAAATAATTTTTTTTTTTTACTTCATAACCTTGAATAGACAGTAGTTTTCCAGAAAAACAATGGTGACTGCTGATGACCACCAACTGTGAGTTGTAAAATCACTTCCAAGCAAACCCACAACTCTCAGCATCCAGAACCCCAGTGAGTGTAAAATTAGAGAACAAGCTATTGGGGTTAACCAAAGTCAAACCAAAAGCCGACCATATGGCTATCTCTCACGATTACCCCTTAATTATGCATGCTTAGCTGAATGTGAATGTTTACTCCAGTGAGACAGGAATAATTTGCCGCGGTACACCTTAGACAGAGACGTATCTCCGACGAAAAGGAACAGGCATGCCAAATTTCAACACAAACTGTTTCCCCTAACATTTACCATCTGAGAACAGTTGGAAGGTCCTCATACATTAGACTGTGGGTCTAGCCCTCCAAAATAAGTAGTTTCTCATGACTTCATCTAATGTGTATAGGCAGCTTTAGTTTTCAGTCTGTAAGCATTAACATTTTGTGCTAATTTATTTCTCAGTATATTTGTATAGCAGTCAGAGCACTGTTACAGAGCTCCAAATCCTCTGCATAGACACAGAAACAAATTCTAAAATTCTGTCTGCTTGCAGCTGCCACTAGGGGGAGCCTAAAAGCTTACTTTTTGTGTTCAATGCACCAACAGTATGCAACAAGCTCATATGTTCCCCCTAGTGGTGGCTATAAGCAGCTAAAATGTTAGCACTCACTTCTATGGCTATATGTAGAACAGAAGAGGGAAAAAAAACAGAAGTCTAACCCCTATAAAGATACAATAAGAAGCTAACAGTACATTATTTTGGACTTATTCGGAAGAATAAATGACTGTATATTCCAGCGTGGACAGTCCCTGAAACTGGAGTTAGGCTTAGTTTTACCAGTCCTACTGTTAGGGCTCATGGACACGAACGTATTTTTTTCTGTTCCGTTTTTTTTTACAGGTCAGTATGTGGAACCATTCACTTCAATGGGACTTGATGGAAATGACTTCCTGTGCATTCCGTGTCCGCATGTCCGTTCCACAAAAAAAAATAGAACATGTCCTATTCTTGTCCGTTTTGCGGACAAGGATAGGCACTGTTACAATGCATCTGCAAAAAAACAGATGCAACCAGGATGTCACATGGATGTACATGTGCATAAGCCCTTAGCAGAAGAACTTCCTATGTTTCGAAAAACGTGCTACAGATAAAAGGTACAATGAAATCATATGAAGTATTAAATACCTGAATGTACAAAAAAAATACAAGAGCTCAGTGGGATACGGTCTTAGATTTCCATCCATTCACAAGCAATTTACGTAAAAGAGTGGGCCACTTCCTAGATTCCAGTAATCTTCTTGCGGAAGGTATCATTAATACAGATGTCTGAGAGCAATTACCAGTCATCGCGGGCTGCAGTAAACTTCCACATTGTTTGATGCATGGTCCTGATCTCCTTCTCTTTAACCATGTGTCAATGTCAATTCTTGCTCGTAAAGACATTTTAGAGTAGGACTTTGCCTTTTAAAAAGAAGCTAGTAAATACCAACATCCAGTGCTGACTCAGGTTCAGTCTCATAGATGACTAAGCTCTTTGACGTCACAATGGTTGCCCCTGGTTTTGATGAAGATTGACATTGATTTTTTTTTCAGTTTGAAAGGTTTGTCTTATTCAGAAAACTCATTTAGGGAATGCTAAGATAATATGACCACCGCGGAGAGCAATAGCAATAAGTATCCTTGCTCTGGAGGACCTCTACTGGCCTGCATTACACAGACAACCCACTGATGTGAATGGACACTGTGCAATGCGTAATTTTTCCTGCAGTGGCACTGCAGAGAAAGCTGAACACTTCCCACCTGGTTTCCCCACTGATCACAGATGATCACTAGGTTTTCAGCAGGAGGAAACTTTGTGAATAAGTTTTTGTCAAGGGATCCTTTAAAGTATAACTGTCATATATTATTTTTTTTTGGAGTATTGTATTGTGGTGATTAATATCTCCTTGGTGGCCCTATTTCAACTTTTCACTGTGTATTCAATTACCCCTTAATTCCACATTTTTGTTCCCTGTACTGCCTACTTTTACCTGTGCTTAAATAGGGTTGCTAGGCATGGTCCGTCTATCCGCTGCATGCAGGGTCACATTACTGACAGCCAGGGACTGTAAGTAAATGATTAAGGCCAGGTCCTCCCCAGCAGCTGATAACAGTGCCTGGGCTGTGTGCACTTCTCCCTGTCCCTGCGCTTGGCAGACGCTCCCTCACTCAGCAGAGCTGGAGAAGGCAGAGTTGGAGCAGCGCAGACCAGGGAAGGGAGATCTGCCATCTGCTCAGTGTATAAATGAAAGCAACATGTGGTAAGAGGACCCCTCTGTGCTGCAGGAGATTAACCCTTTAGGGGGAGGGCCCTGGTTACTGACACTTTTGGGGGGTTATTGTTACTGGCTAGTAAGGGCAGGCGGGATTAGCCTCAGGGTGGGGGCAGTGGCGGCCATCTTAACTGAATAGTGAGATTGCAGTTTTATGCAGACTGGTTGCTAAGGGCTGAATCTTATTAAATATGGGGTAAGTCAGTCTAATAGTAACTGATTCTGGAATATCATGTTATTAGTAACTACATATATGAAAATTTTAATTAGGGTCTAAATGTGACAGTTATCCTTTAAGGGTGGAGAAACCTTTCAAGAATTTTTAATTATTTTTACAATTAGCAATAAATTTAAAGGGTATTACAGTGTAAAGGGTATTACAGTGTAAAGTGTATTACAGTGTAGTATGAGAATGGAGAGGAGGCTAATTTCAGGTTGCCCTCATTATCCATATTGGTGATATTAACTTTTACTTCAGCATTTTCAATTAAGCAAGGTAGAGTCTATAAGGTCATGCCATCCATCTTTGTTAAAATGGGGCCATGGCAGACAGGCATGCAGGAGGTGGGTCTCATTTGGTTTTCAATAGGGGCGACCTTTCTCTTCTGTCTTTGCCCTTGCCAGTTGGATCTGAATTAGATGCTCATGAGTTGGTCTGCAAGCAGTCGACCCACAGTGATCCAAACTTAAACCATGGTCGTAACACACACTAAAATGCTATTGCATTATGGCTGTCCGAATTAGACCTAAAGTTGGGTTTACATATGTCCAGCAATCCAGAGAGGGTGTTAAAGCCACCCTGGATAGAATTGCCAGAAGCTAGCTGCATCGCACCTGCAGCAAGCCTATGAGGAGCCGGTGCAGAGGATGGGATTAGATGTTGTGTCATGGTGTACCCCCTCAGGCCGTAGCTCCCTGGGGTTGGGTGCAGTAAAAAGAGGATTTGAAGGAATCAGGCAGACATAGATGAACAACAAATGTCATTCTTTACTGAGTGCAGAGGATGAGTTACAGTACATTAAGATGACGTCTGCAAGAAGTAAAATGTTTCTAACCCCAGATGATGAGATACGGCAGTAAGGAAAATGGCAGACATTAGCACTCTAGGGTAGTCTTTCTATCTGTCTCTTGATTTCCCTTTTTTACGGCTGTAAACAGGCTGTAGGTGTCTACTTAATAAATATAGACTTTTGGGTTTGACTAAGATAAGCTATGGTGATGGGTGTCATAACATGTTCTCCCTCACCTGCAGCAGGTTCTATGAAGATATCATTGCTGCTCACCCTGCTAACTGTGCCATCATAGTTCTGAAGAATATCCCCAGTCTTGGACCATTAGTCTCCCTGGAGCAGTGTTCCTTACAGTTGAGCTGATTCTGTGGCCTAAGACTCTTGGAGCAGAAGCATATGGTCATGCTTCCTTACTCCTCACTAGCATAGCTAGCTCTGCCCCCTCCTGGCAAGAAGTCAGACCATCCCACTACTACCAAGCATTTATAACATAAATAACATTTGCGTGTAGCCCCAGGTCGGTGGTATTGCACACCCAGTGCCCCCTGAAGAGCACAGAAAGATGACCAAGGACTTCTATGGGTCATTTCCATACTTCTGTATGGCTATTCTCTTACTTGAATGCCTGCAACATATTATTATTATTTTTTTTACCAGATTCTGGTTTAATAGGGACGATCCTCCTGAGAGAAGCAATTGATATTTAGTTGAACAGTAAATTTTAGGAGTTGAAGCATTGAATTTCTCAAGAGCTGCTTCATGAGTCCTTATCCTCATTACACTCATGAGTCCTCTTGGGACATTGGGTCATATTGCTAGGATATACCCCCAATGACTTATAGCTGCAGGTCCAACCTATCCTTAGAACAGAGCCCACAAAGTGTCGGAGGACGCACCACTCGTGCGCGCCTTCCTCTATTCATATCTATGGGACTGTACAAGATAGCCAATCGCTGGCTCAGCTATTTCCGTAAGCCCCATAGAAGTTAATGGAAAGGTGGCCGCGCTTGCGCAGTGAACTTCCTATTTATTTCAAAGGGACTTCTGAAAATAAAGAGCTTGAAAAGAGTTGCACACAGACCTAAAAAAAACCTCAGAATATTGTACACAACTTTTCAGGGCAATCAGAGCACTTTCAATTCAGATTGCACCTATTCCACCGCGAATAAAATTTCAAGAAATTCTAGCCCTAGAAATGATTTATAAATGGCAGATTAAGGACCAGTTTGAGATCACATCATGAAAATTACAGCTTGGGAGGAACTTACATCTGTTTTTACTGATCTATCAAATGTGAATTAAATAAAAATGTGTTTTATTGAGGAAAGTGTCTACAGTACGTTTGTTGATTGCGGTCAGTGAAAAGTTCACGCTAGTCATGGATCTAGATAAACGGGACCATAACATTTTTATGTACGCATTTAATATTCCTTCTTGATCTGCTGTGTTCCAGCGCTACATTAAAAAAAGACAATATTGCACAAGCGGCCTCCTGATTCCCCCTTGCAAAGCTCTTAGATGCCAAAAATGACATGAAATCCAGATGTCAGTGGTATCGTGAAGAATAAAAGTCGCCTGTGCAATGCCAACCTTGATTCTTCTCCATTCTAAAGTGCAAAATAGGATATTCTGGGGAACACAATGTAGAAAAATGGCCACAGGCATATACTTTCTAGAGTTAACTAATTGTAAAATGTAATGTGAAAATACATACTGTAAGTGAACACAAAATATACACCAGTAAGTAAAGCATGGGGGCAATGAAAAGATAGGATTGATTGTGCAGGACCCCAGTTTGTAATGTGCTGTTATGTAATATAATGTACCCCCTTCATGACCTGGTATGGTTGGCAGAGAGAGGGTTAACTATCCTGTTCCTCCCCTATTGGCAGGAGTGGGGAGAAAGCAAGTCCATGTGCTCCTTCTCCTTAGGAGTCAGGATCCAGAGACTAACCGAACTCTTTGAAAGTTACTGCTTCTGCTGGAGCAAGAAAGAGAGAAAAAAGAATCTGCATGGCCAAGCATAGGAGACACCAAGGTAATCTTCGACTACAGCTAACCAGATGTTGCTGCTTGTGAGGGAATACAGTTAAGACACCCGTCACACTTAACCACATCCCGGACAGATGGGCATCGAAAGACCTGTATTCCACAGTGGACACTGCAGCCATTATTGCCAGATTACAGTTATCACCCAGAGATTCTAGTGAGAGAGACTCACTATCTGGGGAAAGGATTATTCTTGGATGTACTACAACTCTTATTTTGCACTCAAGTAAAAAGAGATGTTTATTCCTCTACCTCTGGCCTGGTTTCCTGACATCTATCACTCCATCTGCTGATCATTGCACTACTAAACCTCCTGCCAGGCACCCATACAACCACTAACATGAAGGTCACCCCAACAACAGGGAGTTCCCCAAGGGAAAAAAGGGTGCCTCTTCCTTATGCTGTACGGCCCTAATGAGCAATGGCTTAAGGAAGACATCTCTGTAACACATCATATCTTTAGAGCCACTACCACTCCTATCCTCTGCTCCGGCTCCTTAAGGGCTCGCTGTAATTAGACGGTGCCATACTGTCTAGGGATATGCCCCATTGACAAGGGGAAAGGTTATGACCATTTATCAAATTATCTATACATTTACATGAGGAATAACAGAAGAATGACACACTGTAGCTTTCCTAGAAACAATGCTCCAGAATTGCTACCTTTTGGATAAATGCAGGCATTTACTAAACCAACTATGACAGTAGGGTTAACAAGTTCTCTCTAAAAGATATCATGCTGCCAGACTGCAGCTGCCACTAGAGGGAGCTCTCCGTATACTGTATACTGCACTGGACTCAATAATAAGGCTGTAAGTTCATAAGCGACCCCTAGTTGTTGCAGGCAGACACAAAGTTGTCTTTAAAGCTCTGTATCAGAAGTGATCCGTCCACCATAAAGATATATATTACAAAGTTATTCACTGAATTTTAAGCCTAGAAATTACCTAATGAGAAAAAGTAGAGAACTGCTTTAATTTATTTTTTATATGATTGCCTCTTTATTCGAACTTCGAGACTATTCTTTATGATCTAAAGACGTAACAGAGACCCTTCTTGAAGGTCCAAACTTTAAAATTGAGAATATAGGGAAGATCCTTGTTTTGCACTGTATGTCCAGATTTCTAATGCACCATTTTAATCGATGCCACCGTTCTCTACAACTGTGACAAAACCCCCAAAATATGCAGATACGCCGCACTCCTATTCTTCTGCACTAAGACTTCGTATGTAGGAGCCTCTCTGCTGAGGATGCTGCCATCTACTGGCTGCACTAGTTATATCTCCTCCAAACACAGCCATGTCCTCATCTCTCATCCCCATCCTGAGACCCTTCAAGACATTTAGGCCAGTGCCTTACAATCCAGGACTATACTGCTTAAAAGTGTCAGAGGGTCCCTCTTGCCTCCCTGGTATTACATAGGGCGTTCCCTGCCCTATATTACGTAGTGATGATCAGAATGCATATGAAAAATAGTTAAAAGCTTTAATTAGATTCTTGCACATTTATCTAAAATATATTTTACCAACCTAAATAATCCATATGGCAGCTTAAAATGTAGTAATAAAGTTCCTTAATGAAGCCAGAGCAGATGGTGTAATGACTATGAGCTCCTGTAAATAGCTTCTGTCTGATGATTCCTTTGGTTCTTAATAAGCATGTATAATACATGGTGAAATATAATGAATCTGGGATTATACTATATACTGTATGTAAGTAAGTTACTGTATGTTTCCCTCCCTTGATCTTTTTTTTTAAAAGGGTTAACTACTAGTGTTGATCGAGCATGCTTGGCCGAACACCAGTTTTACATCGCGGTGTTTGGCTGAATACCGCGTGTGCTCGAGCGCGATGCTCGAGTCTCCTCCCTGCTACGTAGCCAATAAACGTGCAGGTAAGTACTGCCACTCACTGTAATGCCTTAGCCCTGTTAGTTACTGGCATTACAGTGCTAGTATAAAGCACCTGATGACACGTGGTTCGGCTCAGTCTTAGTCAGGGAGAGCTGTGCTGTAGAAGGGACAGATAATGTAGGGAATTGAAGTTTATTTTTTGGTTAGGCAGGGTTGGTGTTAGAGACCCAAAAGTCCTTTTTAGGACTATTGTTGTGTCCTGCAGCAATATATATTTTTAGTGAAACCTGCGCTAAATAGCTTGCAATTGTTTGGCCTCTGCAGACAGCGACATTATCTGCTCTACATCTCCTGTGTAACGTTTGCGCAGCCTAAAAATATCTGTGACATCCAGTGTACTTTTTCCGCAGACGGTGTCCGCTGCGGACAGTGACATTACCTGCGCTACATCTCCTGTATAACGTGTGCGCATACTAAAAATATCTGTGACATCCAGTGTACTTTTTCCGTAGACGCTGCGGACAGCGACATTATCTGCGCTACATCTCCTGTTTAACGCGTGCACATGCTAAAAATATCTGTGACATCCAGTGTACTTTTTCCGTAGACACTGCGGACAGCGACATTATCTGCGCTACATCTCCTGTTTAACGCGTGCACATACTAAAAATATCTGTGACATCCAGTGTACTTTTTCCGTAGATGGTGTCCTCTGCGGACAGTGACATTACCTGCGCTACGTCTCCTGTATAATGTTTGCACATCCCAAATAGCTGTGACATTCCCTGTGATTTTTATTAGCCGCTGGTGATAGCAGCGACATTACCTGCGCTACGACTCCTGTATAACATTTTCCCATCCTAAATATCAGTGACATTCAGTTTAATTTATTTGCGCATACACTTAAAAACCTGTAGTGTACGTGTGACATACTTGCAAACATATATACCATTTAATATGCAGAAGGCGAGCAGTAAGGGACGGGGAAGTGGTCGTGCTGCTGATGGTGCACGCAGAGGCCGTGGCCCTGGGCATAGTGAAACTGTGCCTGCTGCCAGAGCACAAGAAACACACTCATCCACAATACCTAGCTTCATGTTCCAGTTTGCAGGGCGGCGCAGAACACCACTCTCGAAGTCAGACCAGTGCGACCAGGTGGTCGGTTGGATTGCAGCAGATAATTCTTCCAGTTGGTTAAGCACCACCCTTTCTTTCACAAAGTCCAGTCTCAGTAGCCAAGAGTCTGGTCAACAGAATCCTCACCCTGAACCTCCTTCCTCCCACCATGGAGAGTCTTGCAAAACAAGTGATCCCACACTTGGATATTCCGAGGAGCTCTTTTCATCGCCATTCCTTGATTTGGGCCTCTCACCAAGTCCGCTTGAAGGGGGACATGAGGAGATCGTGTGCAACGATGCCCAAACTCTTGAGCATCCACAGTCACAAGAAGATGACGGTGGGGAACAGCAATTAGTGTTTCACGAGGTGGATGATGATGATGAGACACAGGAAAATGCAAAAAAATTGCTTGAGAAAGACCGATGAAGGTCGAAACGTCGCTTTTACCATGCTGATTTGTGAATAAATCACCACCTGATTTTCCACACTGGCGAGTGCTGCAGATTTTTTTGCATTTTCCTAGACGTTGGGACCATTAGCCAGGATCCCCATCTGCGTGCACCACCACCTTTAAAGGTACCTTTAATGGTTTTCCCCATTATGGGATCAGTAGTGCTGCCAAAACCTCTGTGTAAAGATAATGAGACACAGTTACCAATAGGTCAACGGCAATTAGTGTCTCAAGAGGTTGATGATGAGGATGAGACACAGTTGTCAATAAGTGAGGTTGTAGTTAGGTCAACAAGCCAGGAGGATGACCAGAGTGAGGAAGTTGAAGAGGAGGTGGTGGACAATGAAATCACTGACCCAAGCTGGGAAGGTGGAAAGTCGAGCGAGGATAGCAGTACAATGGGGAGGGATCCGCAGCACCGCAACAGGCTGGAAGAGGCAGTGGGGTGGCAAAATAGAGAAGGCGGGCCACACCAAACAGGCCCGCAACTGTTTCCCAGAGCACCCCCTTGTGGCAATCTCCCTTGCCAAGGGATGGGTGTTCCGCAGTCTAGCGCTTTTTTAATGAAAGTGCGGACGATAAAAGAATTGTCATTTGCATCCTGTGCCGTACCAAAATGAGTAGGGGCGTGAACACTAGCAACCTCACCACCACCAGCATGATCCGCCAAATCGCATCAAAGCACCGTAAAAGGTGGGCCGAATGCCTGGGTCCACAAGCAGTGTCTGCGGGTCACCCCACTGCCTCCTCTTCCCCTGTGTTGCATGCTGGCCAATCCCCTGTCCAAGACGCAGGCCCGGATGCCTCCCGCCCTGCATCTGAACCTTCGCAAGCACCATCAGCTAACACGACCACTTCTGTGTCCCAACGCAGCATACAGATGTCCATACCCCAGGCCTTAGAACGAAAGCGCAAATACCCAGCCACCCATCCACAGGCCATAGCACTAAATGCGCACCTTTCCAAATTGCTGGCACTGGAAATTTTGCCATTTAGGCTTGTGGACACTGAGGCTTTCCGTAGCCTGATGGCGGTGGCGGTCCCTCGTTACTCATTACGACCTCAGCCCATTCATCTCAGGGTAGCTTCTCCCTCATGGCCACCTTTTCAAACACCGCCAGATAGGTTTCGACGTCATCCGAGGGGGTCATCTTGGGGATCGCCGCACGGACCGCTTTCCGGGCATTGTGGACGCTCTGGGATGCTCCTGCCGCCTGTAAAGCCATCACATGTTGTATCAGCAGCTGGTTTGTTTCTTGCTGCTACTTATTGGCCACCCGCTGCTGCAGGCTAGCCTCCACGAAGACTTTCACGACAGCTTCCATTTTGTCGAGGGACACGGGTTGTAATCTTGCTGGTTTGATGTAACAACCGTGCCAGGAAAGAAAACTAAAGTATTTCGGCCTTCACGCCAGCATCACTGCGCTTGCCCTCATCCTCCTCCAATTGTGGGGTTTCGCTCTGGTAGATAGGGTAAGCAGACGCAGTACAGAGGCAAAATACAAGTTCTTAACTCAAACTTCAGTGTTTATACACACTTGCGGCAGTTGCATAAAAAAACACGTCACTTTGCAGTCTTTGGTGTTAATTCACACACAAATGAAAAGTTCAATTTGCACAGAACAACAAGTCACTTTGCAGTCTTTGGTGTTAATTCACACACAATGGAAAGTTCCTATTGCACAAGTCACCTTGTTGGCAGTTCTGCCTCCAGTAGTCCACAGCAGGCTTTAGGGGGCCTGTTCCCCCTGCACATGGGTCTCAGCCCTCAAGTCGGCACAAAACCTCAGAACCCAACACAGAGACTCAGCTGCTGAGCCCAGCTGCCTATTTAAGGACAGCCAGGTGCCGCCAAAACCCAGACCAGCACTTAAACTCCGGTCCGGTATTTGACCTCACCTGGCTGGAAACCAGCCGCACATGATGGGAGGAAAATACCTGCCTTCCAGGACAAAACCCCTCGCTGTGTCACACAGCGTAACCATCCCACTTCTGTGTCTACTGAAACACTGGCTACTCACAATGAAGGAGGAATCTTTGCATGTGGAAGAGGTGGAAATGGGGGAAGACAGTGCACAAGGTGATAGCCAGACCACCCTCCATTAGTTTTCTCTGTGCGAATTGGATGATTAGGAGGAGGAGGAGCAGGAGACGGTTGCCTCCGCTACAGAGGATAGTACCCACAGCAGGTTTATTCCATCTGTTCAGCGTGGATGGGCCGAAGAGGAGAAAGAGGTTGAGGAGATTTAAAGTCATCCTCCTGATGAGAACAGCGATGTCTTGTCTGTTGGGACTCTGGCACACATGGCTGACTTTATGTTATGCTGCCTTTCCCGTGACCCTCGCGTTATACGCATTTTGGCCAACACCGATTACTGGTTGTTCACCCTTCTCGACCCCCACTACAAAGAGAACTTCTCATCTCTCATTCCTGTGGTGGAGAGGACAAGCAAAATGGTGCAATACCAGAAGGTCCTTGTGGAAAAATTGCTCCAAATATTTCCAGCTGGCAACGCTGGTGGCAGAGTACGTAGTTCCTTGGGCAACTGAGGAGGAGCGATGAGGGGAACACACAGCAGTTCCAACAGAGTCAAAACTCTCCAAGGCCTGGGACAGTTTCATGGCACCCCACCAGCATCCTCACCTTGATGCACGGCCTAGTATAACAAGGAGAGAAACGTTTTGGAAGATGGTGAATGAGTATGTAGCAGACCGTGTCAGCATCCTCAATGATCCCGCTGTGCCTAACAACTATTGGGCGTCCAAGCTGGGCACATGGCACGAACTGGCGCTCTATACCTTGGAGGTGCTGGTCTGCCCTGCCACCAACGTTTTGTCAGAGCGGGTATTTAGTGCTGCTGGGGCATAATAACTGATAAGCGCATCCGTCTGTCAACTGAAAATGCTGACTGGTTGACTCTTATCAAAATTAACAAGGCCTGGATTGCCCCTGACTTCTCTACTCCACCAGAGGAAAGCAGCTGAACATAAAGGCACTTTAAAAGTGGCTTTTATGGTGTATTGAATACACTGTATTCCCATGCACCCCTTCCACCACAAGAAAGGGTATATGGTTCAATCTTCCTTTTCTCGTCCTCCTCCTCCATCATATCAACATGCGTATTAGGCTGCCCTCGCTCCTAATGTTTTAGAGGGTCAGCTCAGCAGCAGGCCCTCAACCATAATTTTTTCGATTGTCAGCTCAGCAGCAGGCCCTCAACCATCATTTTTACCATGGTCAGATCAGCAGCAGGCCCTCAACCATCATTTTTTCGATGGTGATCTCAGCAGCAGGCCCTCAACCATCATTTTTACCATGGTCAGATCAGCAGCAGGCCCTTAGCCATAATTTTTTCAATGGTGAGCTCAGCAGCAGGCCCTCAACCATAATGTTTTAGAGAGTCAGCTCAGCAGCAGGCCCTCGCCCATAAATTTTTCCATGGTCAGATCAGCAGCAGGCCTTCACCCCTAATGTTTAAGAGAGTCAGCTCACCAGCAGACCCTCAACCATAATTTTTTGGATGGTCAGCTCAGCAGCAGGCCCTCACCCCCTAATGTTTTAGATGTCTGCTCAGCAGCAGACCCTCACCCCTAATGTTTTAGATGGTCAGATCAGCAGCAGGCCCTTGCTCCTAATGTTTTTGAGGGTCACCATCAGGCCAGCAATCATAATTTTTCAAGGGTGTGTATGATGCCCTCTTTTATGTGTAATAAAGGGTGTATTGGAGTGCCGGTTCCTTGTCATTTTTGGCAGCCCTTTCACTTAGTGCATAGGCTTTATGAGTGTAGGAGTCCCACTACCTGAACAATTGTACCACAATGTCAATGAGGCCCTCCATTATGTGATATACAGGTTGTATCGGAGTGCCTCTTCCTTGTAATTTTTGGCAGCACTTGTACTTTATATACAAGTAAATATACAGGAAAGAATGTTTCCTAACAATTTTTCTTCTAAAATCTATTTTATCTTCAGTTTTGTGCGTATTATTGTCAGTCTGTAAAATCAGCGTACTACTCGGACAACATCGTTCCCAGCAGCGACCTGGGAGTCCAAGATGCATCCAGACATCCTCCCCATGCTGTTCCCGAACCATTTCAGTGGTGTTTCCATAATTTTTTGACATTTTCATGTGAACCAGACACCCTCCCCTCTTCACAGCCGGGGGTGCCTGGTTTAATACTCGGGTTCTCCCATTGACTTCCATTGTGCTCGGATGCTCGGTAGAGCACCCGAGCATCCCGAGGTGTTCTACTCGAGCACCTGAGCACTTTGGTGCTCGATCAACACTAATAGCTACGATTTGAAAAAGGTCTTTATTGCAGCTCATCCTCATTCGAATCAATGCAATACCAAAGACATAGACACAAGTGGGAAAAAAACAATTCCTTCCTCTTATTTTAGGCACCTCCTTTACAGGGCATCTGCAGTTTTGTACCTATGAAACTGGCTGACCTGTTACATGTGCGCTTGGCAGCGGAAGACATCTGTCTTGGTTCCATATTCATATGTGCCCACATTGATTAAAAAAATTATTTTTTACTATATGCAAATGAGCCTCTAGGATCAATGGGGGCGTTGCCATTACATCTAGAGGCTCTGCTCTCTCTGCAACTGCCGCACCCTCTGCACTTCGATCAACAGGACCAGACAGTAAAAACATCATCACTCTTGGCCCTGACTTCTCCTAAGTCAATTAAAGTGCAGAGGGGGAGGTATCTTAGGGGCATGTCCTTTCTCAGAAGGATTGTTCTCTCTGCTGCAGCTCTCACCCTGTAATTGTCACAGCTGTCACAGTATATATGGATGGTGGCAGCTGAAGGAAGGAAGTGAGCATGTGTGACCACCTCAGTAGCAGAATGTGGATGTTATTTTACAGATTAAACACTAGGGGCACCATTATAATGAAGTAAAGTGAATATTTCACAAATGGAGCATTTTTGTAACAAAAAAATAAATTACAAAAAAGATTTCTCTTTATAGTTGACTGCATATTTAGCAGTAATGCCAGATACTGTCCACAAAACTAATTACACCAGATAGTGCCCACAAAACTAAATATACCAGATAGTGCCCACAAAACTAATTACACCAGATAGGCCCACAAAACTAATTACACCAGATAGTGCCCATTTTCTGCCCCAGAGAGTAACAGTGAACCACACAGTTAAACTTTGTGCCCCACACAGCAATAGTGATCTTCTTAGTGGCCCCTTTGTGCTTCTACATGGTAATATTGGCCAGCTTTATGTCCCTTACATAGTATTAATGCCCTATGTTATGCTATAACATAGTTATAATACCCACTATGGTGCCCCTATAAATTAATAATACCCTCTTTGTGCCCTACCACAATAATAATTATTCCATTTTTTTCAAATTGCCCCCTCCATTCTCCCTTTCAGTCCCCCTGCGTGCATCATATGTCCTAGGGTGGGTAACCCTGGGAGAGTCATTTGTGGAGAGTCACTGGTAGAGAAGGATTTAAAAGTCCAGCTGCAATCAGCTGCTTCTAAGGCCACCAGTATATTGTCATGTATTAAATGAGTCATGGACTCGCGGGGCAGGGATGTAATATTACCACTTTACAAAGCGTTGGTGCTGCATCATCTAGGATATGCAGGTCAGTTCTGGGCACCAGTCCATAGAAAGCATGCCCTGGAGATGGAAAGCGTACAAAGGAGAGTGACTAAACTGATAAGGGGCATGGAGGGTACCCGTTATGAAGAAAGATTAAAATAATTAAATTTATTTAGTATTGAGAAGAGACGTCTAATGGGGACATGATTAACCTATACAAATATATGAATGGGCCATACAAAAAATGCAGTGAAAAACTGTTCCAAGTAAAATACCCTTAAAAGACAAGAGGGCACGGCCTCCAACTGGAGGAGGAAAAGTTCAGTCTCCAGAGGCGTCAAGGATTCTTCACTGTAAGAACTGTGAATCAATTTGAATATGTAGAGATGAACATTTCCACAATAGAAGCACTCATTGCCTATGGCCCTTCCGCTGCCCCCCTCTTGCCACTACCTGGTGCTGCCTGAGGAAATCGCCTCACCTTGCCTCATTTGTGGTGCACCCCTGCATACAATAGCACCATGCTGGAACTACTGTACATAAAACCACCATATATTGTCCATGTTGTAGAATCCACTCACTTCTCCATCTCCACAGCCATGAAACATCATGGGAGTCAAGGTTGTAGCCCCTTTTGGCCTTTTTGTCAAAGGGGTTGTCTAGGATTAGAAAAAGAACCTTCTTTTTTCCCCTGAAAACAGTGACCCATCTGACCATATACAAACCGGATTCCAAAAAAGTTGGGACACTATACAAATCGTGAATAAAAACTGAATGCAATGATGTTGAGGTGCCAACTTCTAATATTTTATTCAGAATAGAACATAAATCACGGGACAAAAGTTTAAACTGAGAAAATGTACCATTTTAAGGGGAAAATATGTTGAATCTGAATTTCATGGTGTCAACAAATCCCCAAAAAGTTGGGACAAGGCCATTTTCACCACTGTGTGGCATCTCTCCTTCTTCTTACAACACTCAACAGACATCTGGGGACGGAGGAGACCAGTTTCTCAAGTTTAGAAATAGGAATGCTCTCCCATTCTTGTCTAATACAGGCCTCTAACTGTTCAATCGTCTTGGGCCTTCTTTGTTGCACCTTCCTCTTTATGATGCGCCAAATGTTCTCTATAGGTGAAAGATCTGGACTGCAGACTGGCCAATTCAGTACCCGGATCCTTCTCCTACGCAGCCATGATGTTGTGATTGATGCAGAATGTGGTCTGGCATTATCTTGCTGAAAAATGCAGGGTCTTCCCTGAAAGAGATGACGTCTGGATGGGAGCATATGTTGTTCTAGAACCTGAATATATTTTTCTGCATTGATGGTGCCTTTCCAGACATGCAAGCTGCCCATGCCACACGCACTCATGCAACCCCATACCATCAGAGATGCAGGCTTCTGAACTGAGCGTTGATAACAACTTGGGTTGTCCTTGTCCTCTTTGGTCCGGATGACATGGTGTCCCAGATTTCCAATAAGAACTTCGAATCGTGACTCGTCTGACCACAGAACAGTCTTCCATTTTGCCACACTCCATTTTAAATGATCCCTGGCCCAGTGAAAATGCCTGAGCTTGTGGATCTTGCTTAGAAATGGCTTCTTCTTTGCACTGTAGAGTTTCAGCTGGCAACGGCGGATGGCACGGTGGATTGTGTTCACTGACAATGGTTTCTGGAAGTATTCCTGAGCCCATTCTGTGATTTCCTTTACAGTAGCATTCCTGTTTGTGGTGCAGTGTCGTTTAAGGGCCCGGAGATCACGGGTATCCAGTATGGTTTTACGGCCTTGACCCTTACGCACAGAGATTGTTCCAGATTCTCTGAATCTTCGGATGATTAAGGTATGCACAGTTGATGATGATAGATGCAAAGTCTTTGCAATTTTTCGCTGGGTAACACCTTTCTGATATTGCTCCACTATCTTTCTGCGTAACATTGTGGGAATTGGTGATCCTCTACCCATCTTGGCTTCTGAGAGACACTGCCACTCTGAGAAGCTCTTTTTATACCCAATCATGTTGCCAATTGACCTAATTAGTGTTAATTGGTCTTCCAGCTCTTCGTTATGCTCAAATTTACTTTTTCCAGCCTCTTATTGCTACTTGTCCCAACTTTTTGGGGATTTGTTGACACCGTGAAAATTGGAATCAACGTATTTTTCCTTTAAAATGATACATTTACTCGAATTGAACGTTTGATCTGTCATCTACGTTCTATTACAAATAAAATATTGACATTTGCCATCTCCACATCATTGCATTCAGTTTTTATTCACAATTTGTTTAGTGTCCCAACTTTTTTGGAATCCGGTTTGTATTTAAACAACAAACAAAGGATCCCTCAGGAGGTTGCGATGCTATATTTATTATACTGAAGGGTTAAATGGTCACTCGGACCTTGGCCTAACTTTTGCAACCTCTCTGACTAGTAATCATAAAATTTGTATCTTTATTAATCACTCTTTTAATATTCATTTACTACTTGGGAACTCGCTGCTTAAAATTCCTCAGGGATATCAGGGTTCGGGATCTGTCTCATGTTTATTATTTAGTGTATGTCCACATTGGACTTCCCAGGGCGGGATATGAACCACCCCTCGAGTCTCCAAACTGTGCAAGAGTCTCTATGTCTAGCACTATCTAAATACAATTTCCCACTATGGGGTCCCTGTCTCAAAATCCCTGAACTAAAATCTTCATTCCTGCATCCCTACATGTTTCGCCGTGTACTCGGCGTCTTCAGGGGATGACATGCAGGTATTACGTGTGGGGGCGGGGATCAAGCTTTAAATCCTCGGTTCCAGCAGGTTGGGTCAATCCGTCCAATCACTGTATCTCTTCGAGTGATGGACACCATCTCAGCCAATGGTTTAGGAGTACAGGGCGCACTCTTACAGCGTCACTAGGATGATTTCAGTGACATCATCCAGGGTAATGCATCGCGCCTGCGCCAATACTTATAAGATGTTGAACTTTCTATCTCTTGTCTTTGCAATTGCGCTCCTCCATTATGTCATTCTTCTTTTCGGTAAGATTCAAATGCGCGTGCGTCAGCACTTTAAAAATATTTCCATCGATCTCCTGCGTTTGCGCCTACACTTAGAAATTTTCTCATATGGGAATCCCATTTCAGTGCGAACGTCGGCACTTAGGGATTCAAGCTTTTACCTTCGTGCTGTGCGCATGTGTCTTGACTTAGACTATTACTTGCAGGTGAGACTCCCATCCGTGTGCTAGCGCCGTCGCTTGGGGAATATTCTCATATCTCAACCTCTGTCTTTATGTATGGCTAGTACAGTACTAGTACTATAATTGGACAGATTGACCCCACCTGCTGGAACCGAGGATTTAAAGCTTGATCCCCGCCCCCACACGTAATACCTGCATGTCATCCCCTGAAGACGCCGATTACAGGGCGAAACATGTAGGGATGCAGGAATCAAGATTTTAGTTCAGGGATTTTGAGACAGGGACCCCATAGTGGGAAATTGTATTTAGATAGTGCTAGACATAGAGACTCTTGCACAGTTTGGAGACTCGAGGGGTGGTTCATATCCCGCCCTGGGAGGTCCAATGTGGACATACACTAAATAATAAACATGAGACAGATCCCGAACCCTGATCTCCCTGAGGAATTTTAAGCAGCGAGTTCCCAAGTAGTAAATGTATTTTAAAAGAGTGATTAATAAAGATACAAATTTTATGATTACTAGTCAGAGAGGTTGCAAAAGTTACGCCAAGGTCCGAGTGACCATTTATCCCTTCACCATCTGACCATGGGCTCTGGTATTACAATTCATTGGGCTGACCTCATGGACAAGAGTGGAGCTGCTTATGAAAAACATTGGGCCACTCCTTCAATCCAGTCCCTTTAATTAAACACTGCAAAGCAGTGCAAATACATAAAAAATACAATACAAGAAAAAAAAAACTACAAAGCTATGCTCATGCATGGACGGTGATTGTTTCTATGTATCAGCTCATTACATGATTTGCTTTCTCCTTGGGATTACGCTAAATCAGACATATGGTATGAAGCACACATGGTATAATAAATGTAGTGTACACTTGTAAAGGCAAACCTTCCGAGGGCCTCATAACTTCTTACTGTGACAGGATAAAAAGAATGACTCAGGTATGAAGATGTGCTGACATCTTTGAATGAATAACTTTCTTCCTTTAGGTCTCGCTACATTTGGTCCTAATGCGTACAAAGATTAGTCAGTGCTGCTGCAAGGGGTCCCAAAACAGCAGCCACTTCCAAAAAATTTGTGAGACGCTCCTGGAAGTGATTATGAGAGCTATATAATAAAGGAGGTCTTTCAGTCACTACCTCTCAATACAGGAAAGTACTTTGTGCTATGTCAGCTATAGATTTTCTAGAAATTCACTTTTTTACAGTATAATCCTTATGGTTGGGCATAGATCTGAGCAAATTTGATTGCGAATAGGTCAATCAATTGGCCTGAAAATTGCTATACAACACCCTGAGGTCTCCTAGGACTCCGATTTTCTCTCTTATCTTTTTATTTTTATTTTTTATTTTTTTCTCTATTTCTCTTCTTTTCCCCCTTTTAGGCTCTTTAACGTAATGATAGCAATAGCAAATAATATCAGAGTGGCACTGACGTACATAGCTATAACACACAACGGCAACCTTTTTGTTATGCTTTTCAACATTAAGAAACATTCCAAAAATTGTCATTTAGGCTACTTTCACACTAGCGTTCGGGGCTCCGCTTGTGAGTTCCGTTTGAAGGCTCTCACAAGCGGCCCCGAACGGATCCGTCCTGCCCTAATGCATTCTGAGTGGATGCGGATCCGCTCAGAATGCATCAGTCTGGCAGCGTTCAGCCTTTGCTCCGCTCAGCAGGCGGACACCTGAACGCAGCTTGCAGCGTTCGGGTGTCCGCCTGGCCGTGCGGAGGCAAACGGATCCGTCCAGACTTACAATGTAAGTCAATGGGGACGGATCCGTTTGAAGATGACACAGTATGGCTCAATTTTCAAACGGATCCGTCCCCCATTGACTTTCAATGTAAAGTCAAAACGGATCCGTTTGCATTATCATGAACAAAACCAAAAAAAAAATGTTTTTTTTTTTTTTTTTTTTCATGGTTATGCAAACGGATCCGTTCTGAACAGATGCAAGCATTTGCATTATAAGAGCGGATCCGTCTGTGCAGACACCAGACGGATCCGCTCCTAACGCAAGTGTGAAAGTAGCCTTATTGGGGCAGATGGTGTTTAAACACACACTGTGTTATCAGACACAAACTGTGGCTTGTTTTGAACAAGTAGTTAAAAAATTATACCTTAACAGGGGCAGATGCCTGCTGGTGTTTATACACATACGGTAGGATCGAAAGAAACAGAAGTTTGTTCAGAACAAGCGTCCAAAAATTTGACCTTTTTATGGGAACATCAGCAGTACAGTGTGGATATGGAAGGCGTATGGAGTGTAGGGGTAATAGTAGAAGCAATAGTAGCTAAAGAAGTAGCAGCACAGCATGGAACAAACTAGGCAATAGATGTGTATGCTGCTCTGTAGGGTTAATGGTAGTAGCAATAGTGGGAGCAGCAGCTATTGTGGAGGAAGCAGCAGTATCAGCTATGTGGTACTGAACATGATGGCATTATCAAACCGGCATTAAATAACCACCGTCATTAATGGCAGATCTATTTATAGGCCTCATCATGTGATGTTTTGTACAGCTGCAGAGGACAACTTTGTCCATTTGGGTGTGACGAGGCCATTTGCCGCGCTGACAAACCTCTCTACTATGACGCTGGAGGCTGCACAAAACAGTACAGAGGGAGTATAGTGGGCCAGTGGCCGCCACTATTCCAATCTGCCTGTCGAGAAGTCCAGGAAGTTAAGGAATAGAGTATGCGTCGAAAAAATACCAGAGTCCAGGTTGTTCAGACGCAATGTATTCGATTGCTGATTTGCATCAGTCTGGCGTGGCACATGAAAAACAGTGCTCCATTATGTTTATCAGACTGAGTTGGCTGCTCCTGTGGCCTCTGCTACTTGCGGTAGCAGAGACAGTGGGAGGTAGGTAACCCTGGTGGGGGGCAGAGAGGGGCCTCCCGGTCAGACACATGGGCGGCAAGCTTGCCGAAAGCTGCGGCAAGCTGTGTACACTGGTAATGCAGCAATTTGGCTTTTCAACAACAGGAAAGTATTCCCCAATTTTGGTTTGATAGAGAGGGTTTAAAAGAATGGCTATCCAGTTATGATGAGTTTGCATGAAGATAATGATACACCTGTAAATATATAAGCAAGCAAGAATACAGCTTGCTATGCTCACCAGCATGCCCAAGGACAAAGGTACTATCCCCAACTGCAATTATTGGTCATTATTGCCAGTGTTGTTATCATCATCATCAGCCTTGTCCTACTGCTCCACTGACTCCTCAACCAGCATTGAACTAAAGTCCCTTGGGCCCACCAGGGGAATTATGCCATGGGCCCAACCTCTGTGCATATTGGGCCTTAAGGGCCATGTTTTATTAGGGGTCCATTATTGTTAGAGCTTGGGCACACTGGAGGATCCTCTGGTACTCTAGTGGGCCAGTCTGACCCTGGGCTGAACTGGATGGATGGATGTCTTTTTTTAGCCTTACAAACTATGTTACTATGATACATCCTCCTTCATCAGACTTTGTCCGTGTGGATTCCCAACAGTTACAAGGCAGCCAGCAAGATGCAGATGCTGTTGTTCTACCACCATTCCTTGTAGCATCAGTGTTAGGCCTCTTTCACACGGGCGTTGCGGGAAAAGGTGCGGGTGCGTTGCGGGAACACCCGCGATTTTTCCGCGCGAGTGCAAAACATTGTAATGCGTTTTGCACTCGTGTGAGAAAAATCACGCATGTTTGGTACCCAAACCCGAACTTCTTCACAGAAGTTCAGGCTTGGGATCAGTGTTCTGTAGATTGTATTATTTTCCCTTATAACATGGTTATAAGGGAAAATAATAGCATTCTGAATACAGAATGCTTAGTAGGTGATCAATTGAGGGTTAAAAAAATAAAAAAATTAACTCACCTTCTCCTCTTGTTCGCGTAGTTCTCCCGGTCTTTAGTTCTTTAATGATGAGTTGTGGGCTAAAGGACCTTTGGTGACGTCAGAGCACATGCTCCAATCACATGGTACATCACCACGGTGATGGACCATGTGATTGGAGCATGTGATCTGAAGTCACCAAAGGTCCTTTAGCCCACAACTCATCATTAAAGAACTAAAGACCGGGAGAACTACGCGAACAAAAGGAGAAGGTGAGTTAATTATTTATTTTTTTTAACCCTCAATTGATCACCTACTAAGCATTCTGTATTCAGAATGCTATTATTTTCCCTTATAACCATTTTATAAGGGAAAATAATACAATGAATAGACTGTCACCTAGCAACCATGCGTGAAAATCGCACCACATCCGCACTTGCTTGCGAATGCTTGCGATTTTCACGCAACCCTATTCACTTCTATGGGGCCTGCATTGCGTGAAAAACGCACAAAGAGGAGCATGCTGCGATTTTCACGCAACGCACAAGTGATGCGTGAAAATCACCGCTCGTGTGCACAGCCCCATAGAAATGAATAGGTCAGTATTCAGTGCGGGTGCAATGCGTTCACCTCCCACATCGCATCCGCGCGGAATACTCGCTCGTGTGAAAGGGGCCTTAGCATTTGCCCTGACATAAATATCATGGGAATGATGTAGTTGATGCCACAGTTGTCCCTACTGACAAATCTGGTGGCCTCTTTGAAGGGCCTGAGTATACAACATGCATCCTTGATGAGCTGCCACTGCCTAAGCTCAAAATAACAGATGCTAACTGCTGTGGTGCTCTAGTGCATGAAAAAATCATTCATGGCTTTACACTGCTCGTTCATACACTCTAGCATATGTAAGGTGGAATTACAGTGAGTTGGAATGTTGCTTATTAAGTGTTTTAACAGCAAGACATTCTGTCACTGCAAATCCAGGAGGGAGTTCCTTGCCACATAAGAATGGCTGAAATGCACAGAAATGCTCCTGAACATGACCAACCCCCTGTGAAAGCCACAATACTTTTTCAAAAGGTGTGGCACCACTGAATTTAGCATGTGTGCCATGCAAGGAGCATGTCTTATTTCACACAAATGCAGCCACGATCTTCCTGCCATTGTTACTAACCACCTTGCCCAGTTGTAGTTGGCAGGGAGTTAGCCAGTGGGATATTTGCTGCTTGAAGCACTTTAGTAACTGATCTCCTGTGTGGCTTCTCTTGCCCAGGCTCAATCTCAGTTCTAAGACAGCATGGCAACACTTCAGTTTACACATGTGAAAGAAGGGAGCATTTCTGTTGGAGACGGGAGGAAGAATGGATGGATTTTTTATTTTATTTTTTAAATAATGGAATTGGGAAAAATGGACAGTTGTCCAGATGTACTAATGCCATATACCAGAATTCAATTTTGGTGAAGGTGTGGGACAGCACGACATTCGGAGATCAAGACAGTCTTAAACACTTTTTTCTGAAAAAAAAAAGCTGGCCAGAGGAAGTATACTAAAATACTTATTTGATATAATTTTGGTGCACCACAGACATATTAGTAAATCTGGGCCAATGTACATTAACTAAAGAACACAGCTCTGATACATGCAGTTTTTTTAAAACAATTTTCATTACATAAAATCAATACATCAGGTTAGGTACACTAGTCTGTGATAAATAGTATTTCTATAATAATATTTCCAACATTTGTTTAAAAAAAAAGGTACAATTGGACAGACTGTGGCCAGAAAATACACATATTTTTACACTTACAAATGGTAAAAAAATAAAATAAAATTGGGGTAATAAACACAGGCACGATTAAATATCCTCTATTATGAACACACTGCACATGGGTATTGACACACTAAAATGCTCTGAACGGCACAATTTTAAACAGTAGCAAAATGTAAAATGTATTTTTTTTTCTTTTTTTTTAAGTAAGTAACATAGGTGCAGTTAAATGTTCCCATCTATGAACACACTTCACACTGGTATTGATGCACTAAGGTGCATTGAATAGCACAAGTATAAACAGTAGCAAAATTTCTACAAACACACTGTACACTGGTATTGACACACTAAAATGTACTGAATTGTGCATTTATAAATGGTAGCAAAATAGAACTTTTTTTTTTTAATCAATAGAGGATCAATTAAACATGCTGTGCTGCAAACACACTGGAATTGATGGACTAAAATGTGCAGAACTGTTTTATTATAAATGGGAGCAGAACTGAAACTTTTTTTTTGGTTTTATTAACACTGGTGTAATTAAATGTACATTTTGGAATGAAAAAGGCACAGGCCTTGAATGATTTTGTCATGCACTAGACCAGCACAGCAGTTAACATGTGTTATTTTGAGCTCAGACAGTGGCAGTTCATTAATGATGCATGTCGCGTACTCAGGCCCTTCAAAAAGGCCCCCAGATGTGTCAGTATAGACAAATGCAGCATGAATGACATCATTCCCCTGATATGTATGTGAGAGCAGTCACTAACGCTGATGCAACAAGGAAGTCTAACACTTCTGTTTTAAGATGTTATTCACCCTTTTTACACCACCCTTTTACTGGAGTAAGATTGCGACAATTTTTGCGACTTTATAAAACATCTCCATTAATAAATCTGACTTAGGGGCTCCTACACATGAGTTGGGTCATTATTTATTTATTTATTTTGCAGAGGCCAGGTTTAGGATATTCCCACTGGTATGCTGAGTCCTCCAGACACTGTTGAGGTGTTACCAAGTGTTGCTGCTCTCCAGAGGGGATGGTAAGGCGTGGTGCTCCCCAATGGGAAATAAGTCCTGAGAGTCAGGGTCTACAGTAAACCAGAGTGCTTCTTTACTGGAGGAACTCAAGTGCAAAACAAAGCAGGCAAGGTGCTGAGTTGGCTTCTCCAGTCTCCTCCCAGACAAAAAAAAGGTTCTGTGCTGAGGAAAGGTCTGACCTAGTTGTCCCTATTCCACTCTCTCATTCTCAGAAAACTGGTACCCTAGCCAAAGGCTTGTGACCCAGGGTTTGAGGTTTAGTCATTCAACTGGCTCCCTGATCCCACAGCTGGAGACCCTGGATCTATGGTTCGGCAGCCTCATCTCAGCATCTTCTTCTGGACACTCATGCAGTCTGACAGAGTCCCTCCTACTAAGTACTGGTCTTTATCTGCAGACAACTAGGGGATCTAACTGCTCTCCTTATATACAGTTTCTAACTCAAGTAGAACCTTCTAATGGAGAAACACAGCCTAAACAGAAACAGAAACAAGTCATAGACTCATATAGATTTTCAATGCAAGTCTGTGGGAATGAATAAGCAGTTTTTACAGGCATAAACAGGTCTTCAGACATAAACAACAGTGCTTAACCAGTCAGAAGGTCAATGTGTCAGTTTTTTTCCCTCCAAAACTTTGTGTAGGTAGAAAGTTATAAAGCCTCTCGGTATTAGCTGGCTGTGCATTGATTCTTTCCACAGTGCAGTACAGCTATAGTGCAATAACACAGGATATACTACAGTAAACATATAAATGCAGTTCACCAATATAAAGCAGTATAAGTGCACACATAAGTGTAACATTGTAGGGAGTTGATGGTTTTGCATAGTAGCAATAGGGGCACATGTTCACCAATCTCCATAGCCCAAAATTGCCTTGCTCCTGGGCACTACACTGTATCAGCAGGATAATGCCTGGCCATGCTGCAAAAACTTTTCAGGAATGTGACAAAGAGTTAAGATTACAGTTGAGCGAACCTTTATTTTGACAGATTCAAGTTCGGGTTCGGGTTTGGGTTCTCACGGAATCCATAACTTAATTAAATGGCGGCATGCCATCATAATCCAAGTGTATGGCCAGCAGAATAGAGCCCTCGGAGCTGGCCATACACTTTCATTATGCAGCATGCTGGCATTGAATTGCCTGATAGATTCCGTGAGAATGGAATCTATCACGTAATTCACTTAAACCCCAAACCCAAACTCGAACCTCCCAAAAGGCAGGTTCGCTCAACTCTATTCAAGATGTTGACTTGTCCCCTGAACTCTCCAGATCTCAATCTGTGGGGTGTTCTGGCAAACAAGTCTGATCCCTAAGGGCTGCACAAAGCAGCTTACAGGACTAAAATATCTGCTGTTAATATCTTGTCACCAGATACCACAGGACACCTTCAAAGGTTTTGTAGAGACCCTGCCTCCACAGGTCAGAGCAGCTTTGGACCTAGAAAATTTTATATTTAGTGTTGAGCAAATTTGATTTGATTCGGCTGCTCCGACGAATTTCATAAAGAAATTAACTTCATAACGAATTACTTCTTCAAGAAGTGCATTTCTTTGTAAGTAGTGGGTGCAATGACAGAGAACGGCGATTGCACCGCCCGCCCCCGCAGCCTCGTCATTGTACCTCTCAGATGCTGCTTTCATCACTGATCTCAGCATATGAGAATAATAGTGAGTGATTTCAGGGTTAAAAAAATAGTAATAATACTTACCTTTTCCATTTTAGCGTGAAGAGGCCACTGCGGCCATCTTGATTGTAGATCCTGTGCGAATTCTCGCTCGGTGCGTGATTACGTCAGGATTTTCAATCAAGATGGCTGCAACGGCCTCTTCCCGCTCAAATGGATGAGGTGAGTATGTTTTTTTTACCGCTATTTCTGAGAAAATTGATTAGTTACCACAAAGCACGAGGAAATTCGGTGAATTGAATTTTTGCTGAAGTTCTTATCGAAGTCCACTTTGGATAATTCGATTCGCTCAACCCTAATTATACTATATTAGTCGTTTTAGGCCTCATGCACACGACAGTTGTTTTTCTCGGCCTCCGTTCCATTTTTTTTGTGGATAGGATGGAGACCTATTCATTTCAATGGGTCAGCAAAAAAATGCTGATAGTTCGTCCGTTTGTGTTCCGCGTCCGTTGTCCGTGTTTCCCTTCAGCAAAAAAAATAGTGCATGTCCTACTTTTTTCACATTTGCGGACAAGGATAGGCATATATTACAAGGGATCTGTGAAAAAAAACGGATCCTCCAAAAAAAACGGATGCCGCATCCGTTTTTTTTAGAAAACGCACAATTTGCGGACGCAAAAAACAACTGTCGTGTGCATGAGGCCTTAATCGTATGGCTGATCCGTATGCATGGCTGGTTGGTATCAAGTACAGGACTTTGGTGTTGCAAGGCCCAGGCTTCCACATATTGCCCTTGGTTTTGAATTGTCTTCTTCTGCCAACTTATTACACATTCTAATCAGATCTTTCTTTGTATAGGACAATGAATGCTAAAACAGAAAATCTGCATTCAACTTTTCAGGCTCCTCTGTCCTGTATTTCTGTTTAGAGGCTGACCACCCATACAAAAATTCCCCTATAGTGTTGATCGCGAATATTCTAATCGTGAATTTTTATCGCGAGTATTGGCATTTTGAAAATTTGTGAATATCTAGAATATAGTGCTATATATTCGTAATCGCGGATATTCTAGATTTTTTTTCACCAGTACCCAGGAGCCCTGCTTCTTGCTTGTGGGCCAATTAGAAGGCTTTAACATCTTCGACTTTAGGAATAGTGTTGATTGCCAATTTTCGTATTGAACATTATTTATCGCAAATTTTTAGTGCATATTTTCTGATTGCCGATTTTCACAATCAAGAAAATAATGACTGGGGATCATGAATTCTCGAATTTGCAAATTTATGGTGAATATTTGCCCAAAAATTTGCAAATTCGAATATCGCCCATGCCGCTCATCACTATTCCCCTATTGTGGATGCAGGAAATTCTCCATAATTCTACAAACCTTGTCGCAAAACTTAGCGAATTTGGTCCCCTCATCAGAAATGAGTTTCTTCTAGGAATGACAATCACACATGGCATTGACCCTGCTGGGCTTTGAGCCAGGCCTCTTCACCTGAGAGCTATTAACGACCATTGGCAACCCTCCAGCTCACCCCGCCATCTGCTAAGTCAATGACAAGCAGGATAATCTGTTAAAGATTTCTGTTTCGGGATCTTTACAGATATCGAAGCTTTGAAGCAAAATGTAAAAGTTTAGAAATGGGAAAATACTTCTTAAACAAAGATATGCTCAGTAATTCATCCTTCCTATGTCATTCTACAAAGGTTCCCCCAGAGATGCAGCATATGTTACAAGCAGGAAGCTTAAATAGGAGCATCATTTGCAGTACCTGAGAATGGCCACTACATAGTGTACAGCGCTGTGGTTTTCTGGCTCCAAACAGTGTTTTTTTTCTGGTACTACAGCTGCCGTTAACATCTGATAAGAGTAGGTGGCGTCTCCCCTCCCCCCCATTGATCTGACACTGATAAACTATTCTATGGATCATAAATAGGTTAGTCACAGAAAACCCTTCACATTTTACTTACCAAAACTTAGGATCACCATTTTATTTTCAGCATTGATAAGCAGGTATACAGCAGATGAACGCTGCAGCCAATCACTGTTCTCAGCAGAAGACCACTGAGGCTGCAGCAGTCTCATTCCTTATGCCAGCATCATGTCACTGCTTCAGCCTTGTGCTCAAACACTGGGAAAAGTACCAGCGCTACGGTGGTGGGGAAACAAGTAAGCATATGATTTATTTTTTTTATTCATTTTAAGGCATTTAGTGCCATGGCGAAAATTCGAGCTTAACTTGGACAACTTCTTTAAGAGTCTGGGGCCAGTAATTTATTTTGGATTCTGGTCTGGAATGAGAATTAATCTAACTGCATAACTGCCATAGAGGAGAAAATGGCAGAAAAAACGACGGGCCAATGATTTCTCAACAGCAAACTCTGCAATAATCATTAGATGTTATCATGGTGGTCTGGGCTAAAGGTAGAAAAAAAAGGAAAATGAATGTCTACAATCAGAGAAGATGTCACCTGTGAATTACCCATGAGACAGCAATCCTGTATCACCTATAGTGTTGAGCGGGAATATTTGAATTGCGAATTTTAATTGCGAATATTGCCACTTCAAGAGTTTAGAATATATATTTAGAATATAGTGCTATATATTCGTATTCGCGAATAGTGTCGACTATTATAATCGCAAATTTATCATGAATTTATCGCGACTATATTACATTGCCAATTTTCGCAATTGAGGAAACAATGACTGGAGATCACGAATTCTCGAATTTATGGAGAATATTCAGACAAAAATTCCCGAAATATCGCAAATTTGAATATTGCCTATGCCGCTCATCACTAATCACCTACTCTGTCTGGTGACTACATCTGATAAGTGGTGTGTTCTCTTCTGCACAGTAGTTTGTAGTATGATAATACTCTATAGCCAGTGTAGAACTGGGACCTAACCACTATATGGTCACCTTATGATGGTATTATTGGTTATATCCTTGGTTCTTGTATAGTTGTAGCATACACAATCATCCTGAAAAAGCAGATGACTGCCAGTCCTTTCCCATATGATTAGCTGTTTCTATGCAGGGCAGTCTTTAATATTGATTGGACCCTGGGCAAAAATTTACTTGGGCCCCCTGGATCCCGCCTTCCCACACCTTAGCAGGAAATCACACCCTCCACCACAACACACACAAAAGAAATCCACACATCTGGTAGAGTACCATGAATGACTGTAAATACTTCCAGTTCTGAAGACTCCAGCGGCTTAGGATCAGTGCTCTGGGCAGCTGGAAGTGGGCACCACTCTGCAGGAAGGAGACCAGGGCTCGGCTCACCCTAGCGTTACAGTGCACCCCAGCACCCCACAGTATGCATTATAGCACCCTATAGTATACAGCAACCCACAGTATGCAGTATAGCACCCTATAGTATACAGCACCACACAGTATGCAGTATAGCACCCCACACTATACAGTACCCCACAGTATATAGTAGAGCAGTATAGCCCCCTGCACTATACAGGCCCCCACACAGTATACAGCCCCCCCACACTATACAGCCCCCCCCCCCCCACAGTATACAGCCCCCCCCCCACAGTATACAGCCCCCCCACAGTATACAGCCCCCCCACAGTATACAGCCCCCCCACAGTATACAGCCCCACCCAGTATACAGGCCCCCACACAGTATACAGGCCCCCACACAGTATACAGCACCCCACTATACTGTAGTTTACAGTATATTAGCATAACAGCCACCTGTCACCTTTTTCTGATGTAATCTTCACACAAAAAAGCTCCAAACTTCTCCTGCAACACTCCTTGTAGGACCTGTGATGACCTCATAGCCATGTAACCAGTAATATTGCTAGGTTACTGGTCACATGGTGGTGATGTAATCTAAGGTCCTAGACTAGATCACAGCTTTCACAGTACACTGGCTGGACTCAGTGTCGGCAGGCATGGCAGCACCTCCTGTGTAGCTGACAGCCTGACACCCGGGGCAGTGGCTAGCAGGGCTCAAGAGGCAGCTGCCTTGGGCCCCCCATGAGCAACTGGGCCCGGGGCAGCTGCCCCTTTTGCCCCTTGGTAAAGACGGCCCTGTTTCTATGTACCACTTTTACTTATTTTGCATTAATCACATGGCTTACATAGTGTATGTAGGGGGTGGTAAAAGGTGTAATGAAAGAAAAATCTGTTATGACATGTTGCACTTTGCTATTTTCTGCCCCTTAAGTTTTAATTCCAGATCCTCCCCTGACATTCTGGAACAGAAACTCCTATTTGAGTGCATGGTACTGAGCTGCACTACACAGGCTTGTGCTAAAATAAAAAAATAAAATAAAAACAACTTTAGAACTTTAGACATTTTTGCAAAATTATTAAAAAGGAAAAACGAAAATTTTGCATGAACATAAGTATTCAGACCCTTTACTATGACACTTAGAAATTAGCTCGGGGGCCTCCCATTTCTCTTGATCATCTTTCAGATGTTTCTACACCTTCAGTGGAGTCCACCTGTGGTAAATTCAGTTGATTGGACATGATTTGGAAAGACACACCCCTGTCTCACAGCTGACAGAGCAAAAACCAAGCCATAAGTAGTGATGAGCGGGAGGTGCCATATTACATTTTGCTATATTTCACGAATATTCGATTGAATATTCGTCTTATATTCGTTGAAATCGAATATTCGTCATTATTCTATTTATCGCGAATAATATGCGATTTAATTATTCGCGTATTGTGATTTTATTTTAACTGTATAAAGCAACTTTCCTATTGGTTGGCCATGGCTATGGCTAATATGTGTATTTTACGAATATTCGCTATATTGCTATAACTTTGTTTTTTAGAATATTAAGAATTTTCTAAAAAACGAAGTTATAGCAATATAGCGAATATTTGTAAAATACACATATAGACTGTAATTTAGCTAATATAGTGCTATAATCTTTCTTTTTATACTCTAATTTTTTTGTGTCTTCTGAACTTCAGTTTTGGAAAAAATTTACACTATAAAAAAAAAATACTATAGCACTAGATTAGCTAAATTGCAGTCTATATATGTATTTTACGAATATTCTAAAAAACTAAGTTATAGCAATAAAGCAAATATTCGTAAAATACACATATAGACTGTAACTTAGCTAATATAGTGCTATAATCTTTTTATATATATATATATATATATATATATATATATAACTTTGTTTTTTAGAATATGACGAATATTAGCAATATAGCGAATATATTCGTTATTTAGAATATTCGTCTTTTTTTTTTCAATGTGTACTGGTATTTTACTTTGGCATACTGCTCCTCATCAAGCGTCCCCGTCACCATGGGAACGCCTGTGGGTTACAATATACCATTGGATCTGAGTTTTCATGATCTTGTCGGGGAGGAGTATGCGAACAACTGTGCAGATAGGAAAAAATAATGTGAATATTCTAAATAATGAATATATTCACTATATTGCCATATATTAGTTTTTTAGAATATTCGTCACTTTTTTTCCATATGAAAACATGATTCCTTCCTGCATAAGTTGCTTGTGGGCCAATGACTCATTGACCCACAAGAAAGAAGCAGGGAGGAATCATGTTTTCAGATGTTAAAAAATTACGACTATTCGAAATAGCGAATATATAGCACTATATTCGAAATATTCGGGAATTTGCGAAGTTGTGATAATTGAGATTAATATTCGCTCAACACTAGCCATAAGGAGGAAAGAACTGCCCGTAGAGCTCAGAGACAGGGGTTGTGTGGAGACACAGATCTGGAGAAGGGGACAAAAAAAATTCAGCTGCACTGAAAGTTTCCAAGAGCACAGTGTCCTCTATAATTATTAAATGGAAGATGTCTGGAACAACCAGAACTCTTCCTAGAGCGGGCCACCCCACCAAACCAAGTAAAGGGAAGTAAGGGAGGTAACCAAGAATCCAATGCGCTCACTGGCTGAGCTCCAAAGATCCTGTGTGCAGATGGGAGAAACTTCCAGAATGTCGACCATCACTGCAGTGCTCCACTAACCTGGGCTTTATGACAGAGTGGCCAGAAATAAGTCTCTCCTCAGTAAAAGACACATGAACGCCACCTGGAGTTTTCAAAACAGCACCTAAAGGACTCTCAGGCCGTGAGAAATAAGATTCTCTGATCTGATGAAACAAAGATTGAACTTTTTGGCCTCAATTCTAACCGTCATGTTTGGAGGAAAGCAGGCACTGCCTAATACTATCCTTACAGTGAAGCATGGTGATGGTACCATCATGCTGGAGAATATTGTTTAGCAGCTGGGACAAGGAGACTGATCAGAGTTCAGAGAAAGCGGAATGGAGTGAAGTACAGTACAGAGATATTCTTAATGAAAACCAGATTCACAGTGCTCTGGACCTCAGACTGGGCCAAAGCTTTACCTTGCAACAAGTCAATGATACAAGCACACAACCAAGACAACACAGGAGTGGCTTAGGCAGTAGGCACAAGTCTGTAAATGGCCTTAAATGGGTTGTCTGCTTTTTACTATTGATGACCTATCATCAGGATAGGTCATCAATATCAGATCGGTGGGGGTCCGACTTCTTACACCCCCACCATTTAGGATCATACTTGTAATGACACCGCTCACCACTGCAATTGCTGCGGTGAGTAGGTAAACAGAGAAGAGAAGTTAACGCAGCTTTCTCTTCAAACAGCTTATCTGTGGGGGTGCAAGGAGTCAGACCCCCGCCAATCTGATATTGATTAGCTATCCTGAGGATAGGTCATCAATAGTACAAAACAGACAACCTCTTTAAGTAGTCCAACCAGAGCCCTGACTTGAACCCAATCAAACATCTTTGGAGAGACCTGAAAATGGCTGTCCACCGACGGTCCCCATTCAACCTGACAGAGTTGAGAGGATCTGCAGAAAATCCCCAGATCCAGGTGTGCAAATCTTGTGGCATCATACCTTTGAAGACTTGGGGCTGCCAAAGGTGCTTCAACCAAGTCCTGAGTAAAGGGTCTGAATACTTATGTTAATGCAATATATTAGTTTTTCCTTTTCAATAAATTAGCTGATGCTGAAAAACGTGATTTTTTTTGTTTTTGCACAAGGCCGCAAGATACCAAAATATGAAAAAAGTGAAAGGGTGTGAAAACTTTTTGAATGCACTGTATGTTGCTTGCAGGAATGCACAGTCCCTTTATCAGCTGAGGTCATGGGGCTGGTGAAGTACAGTAAAATCAATCAATTCTTGCCACTTGAATGGAATCCATACTGGAAGCACAATAAAAAATGGGACAAGTTATCCAAATATGCATAAAAGTGGTTGTAAAGTAATGAAAGTAAAATGCAAAATGTTGAAACTGTGACCTTGCTGACTGCTTTAACAGTCATGGTTACCTTTGCAACCAATTTGTAAATGTCCCAAAACATCTTATATATATATTTTAAAAAAAGACTTAATAGGTGTCCTATCGATGTCCTACCGTTTTGGGTCTATAGCTTTATGCAGACCTATGCATCTCCATGGTAAAAGTTAATAAACAGTCTATTGTATGTCACACTGTCGTGAAGGTACTGATCAAGGCTCCTGCATTAGCTGATGCAACCATAAATGGCTACTGTGGTAAATGGTACAGTATAAGGGCTGGGAGGCGTGTATATCCCACCCTGATACCTGAGCTGGGTGAGATAACAGAAATCCAGAAAGCTGCAGTGGTTTCAGCAAAGTGTAGTTTGCTGAGACAGTTTTGTCTAGATGTTGTTCTGGGCTGGATTTCATGTGGACTGGGGGATAGGTTTGGTAGTGGGATCTGGCAGGCCACACCCTTCCACTACATGTATTGTCTTTTGCTGGAGGTGATCGCAGGTTAGGCCTGTTGCTGTAATCAAGGAGGGATAAAACAACCCTCTGTGTAGGATTTGGAGAAAGAAAGGCTGAGGAAGCCTGAGAGGCTCTGTGTGGTCTCAGCCATAAGGGCTGAGGGGCCATGAGGCTTTGTAAAGCCTGAAGTTTGGGGGGCCCAGCGATGCCTACAGAAAGAGGGTCGCACGGTTAGAGTTGGGAGGACTTCTGGACCATCTCCCCCTAAGGGTGCTGGTGTGGTCACAGCCTGGAGGCTGCTGGACCGTATATGGCTTAGGAAGCCGGATCTAATTCCGTGTGTGAACGGCGCTCTATAGGTGAGGTATAGACAACGCGTGTATTAGGTAGAGCCCAGATGGGCATGTGTTTATTTTTGATGTTTATGTGTGTGATGGTGCTGAAGTGCCAAAATAAAGCACCTTTTGGACTTGAACCCCGTTGTCAGAGGAGAAGTCTGTGATTGCAACCCCCTGAGAGAGCGATCCCTTACACTACTTACACCTTCAAAATGTGCCACAACATCTGTCAGGATCACAACTTAGACTCAGGATGTCAGCTTAAAGGATCACCTAGATTTTAACATCAACTTCCCACACTGCGCTCCCGGGGCCGGAACAGCTCCCGCATGCAGCGATCAGGGAAGCCGTTCATTCAGCCTTCATTGCAATGATAATAGCATATTCTAATCCCCCCCCCCCACTTTCCCCATAATAAAAATATATATATATAAACAATAAATAAATAAATAAATATATATATAAGCATCGGCAAATCAAAAATGCCTGAACTAGTAAAATCGAAACATATTTATCCCATATGGTGAATGCAGTAATGGGAAAGAAAATCAATATGGACGCTTTGCATTTTTTTTCATCACTTACCCTCTCCAAAAAAGTTGGAATAAAAAGTGATCCAAAAAGTCATACACACCCCAGAATGGTATCACTGAAAACTACAGATTGCCCTGCAAAAAGTGAGCCCCCACACAGCTCCATAGATGCAAGTAAAAAAAAGTTATGAGGGTCAGAATATGGTAATGAAAAGAAAAAATAAAGTTTATATTTGGAGAAAATTTACAGTATCATATGCACTAATAAATGGTGCCATTACAATGTGCAGAAAACAAGCCCTCATACCTCTATGTGAATGGAAAAATAAGAAAAAAGTTATGGATCCGGGAATGAAACTGCAAAAATGAAAAATTGCTGCATTATAAAGGGGTTAAATGGAAAAACAATTGATTGTAAATGTAGAAGGAGCTTTTTACTGCAATGTCAGTGAGATCTAACGGTATCCCGCCTAATCCCGTTTAATACCATCTTTGATACACACCAAGCTACAGTCCAGTCCTGAAGCATCGGCCCGTGACTGCGGTATTATATGTACTATGTACACTGATGTGATAGTGGAACCGTATGAAATTCATCTTCAGCGAGAAGTCATGCAAAGCACTTTAGATATCAATTCCTAATTACATTTTCCAAATCATTGCACTGATTAGAATAATTTGTAGAATTAGCGAGAATACAGATCTGCAGCCGCATGATATCATAATACAAAGCACAATGACTAAACCCCATTAGAAGAGGTTATTTAATATTTCCTAATAGTCATCAAAGGGGTTGGAAAAACACAGACGGCCTCTACTCGTCGTCCACCCATTAAACCCCCTCTAATTCCACAGAGTGAAGCAGCCATTGCCTTGAATGAAGCTGAGCTGAAGTATCAAGTCAAGCCACACTTAGGGCTCCAGCACACGACCATATGTGTTTTGTGGTCCGCCAAAAATACGGATGACGTCCGTGTGCATTCAATATTTTACGAAACAGTTGGCCCCTAATAGAACAGTCCTATCTTTGTACATGATACGGACAATAATAGGACATGTTCTATTCTTTTGCGGAATGGACATACGGAAACGGAATGCACACGGAGTAACTTCAGTTTTTTTTGCAGACCCATTGAAATGAATGGTTCCGCATAAGGTCCGGCAAAAAACGGAACGGACAAGGAAATAAAATACGTTCGTGTGCATGAGCCCTTACGGATGAGCAGCCTTGTATATTAAGGGGGCTGCAGCTCTCATTGTAGTGTCTTGGCCCCTTTGTGTTGATGATCAGTGAGGATCTCAGGGGGTCAGACCCATATACATGATATATTGATGTTCTATGAATTTCCGTAAAAAAAACTAAATTAAAGGGCATATTCTCCAGAAAAACAATGGCAGCAAGTCAAAAAGTTGTCTTTGTATTTTTCTTCAGTCATGGACAGAATGGGCGTGATCCGGGCCGCACAGTGGCTGAGTGGTTAATACTGTTGGCTTGCAGGACTAGGGTCATCATCCAACCGGGGACATCATCTGCATGAAGTTTGCATGGGCAGTGGCGGACCACCACACAAACCTAGCAAATGCCTTGGGGCCTCAGTGATCAGGGGGCCCCCTGCTGGCCACGAGTTGAAGCTGGTTCCCAGGTGTAGATCAGTAGCAGAAGTGCCTATGCCGCTTTGTTAAGCTGAGGTGTATGGCGTGGAGTTTAGTGGACTGACAACGACGGAGCTAAGCGGTACAATGGGGCGGGGCTTAGTGGCATGATTGGATGGAGTTCAGCGATGTGGCAGGGTCAGAACTTAAGGGTGCAATGGGGGGCCCAGACATAAATTTGCTTGGGGCCCCAGAAATGCCAAATCCACCCATGTGTATGGGTTCATATCCATATTCCAAAAACATACTAATTGGCTGACTGACTATTTATGTCTTTGTCAGAGATATTGAAAGTGAAGGGGTTTTTCTGGGAGTTGCATATTGATGACCTATCCAAGATCAGTTGGTCTGACTATATGCTCCTTTAAGATGAGCGCTGTGGCTTCTTCATAATATACCAAGTACAGCGCCATACATTGTATAGTGGCTGTGCTTGGTATTGCAGCTCAGCCCCATTCATTTGAATGGGACTGACATGCAGAAAGAACACGTGACTGATGGATGTGTAGTGCCCTGGACCAAGAGTACTTTGAAGTCTGAATGTTTGCCCCTATTGCTGCTATGCAAAGCCATCAAGTCATTCCTTTAGTGCACTTTGAAAGGTTAACTTGCACTGCGATTTATGTTGTTGTTTGCACTTACGCTGGTTTATACTGTTGAATTGCATTTTGTATGATGTATCCTGTGGATTTGCAGTGTTATTGCACTGTATTTGAAATGAATTGTGGAAAGAGTTAATGCACGGCTAGTTCACACTAACGGCCCCTTAACACTGCCCGAGCATCGGGCAGATAATCGCTAACAAGCGTTCGTGGGAGACTTAAGAGACTTTCATCCTGTGCACTAAGAAGCTGGTGATTTTCCACTGCTTATTAAAATATGTATTTGAGGGACACCGAATATTCTTCTAAACTTCTTTTAATTCCACCGAGGTACAAATCACACCGAGCGTTTAATATATGCTTGAAAAACTTTGCATGTCGAGGGGCGATATGCGGCTCCGACACTTGTGAACTAAGCCCAGAGATGGAACGCCAGTGCACATGAATGTGAATGCATAATAACATGGCGATCCGGGAAAGGAAATCAGACAAAGCCAATGGACTCCGTTTTTATTTATCTTTTTTCTCCGCTTGGTGTGATTTGTACCTTTAATGGTGGAATTAAAAGAAATTTGTAAGAGCATTCAGTGCCCCTGAAATACACATTTTAATAAGTGGAATTGATGGAATGGTACATTTGTAGTATATAAGGGAATAATCTAAGCCACTTTTGTTTATTCTGATTTGATCATTTTCCATTGTTGTCATAAAGGACTACGCAGAGTCGAGTTTTGGATGGAAAAGCTAGATACAGGTAACTTTTGACTGTCCGGTTTAGCTCTGCCAGACTTGTTTACTACTGCTTGGTCATGCCCATTGACTTGTATTGAGGCATAATGCAAGTCTCTGGTAGCCATGAACTGCAACATTGTTTCTGTTCGGCTGTGTTTCTCCAGTTTCACCCCTCCCACTAGAAGGTTCTAGATCAATTAGACACTGTATAAAAGTTGACAAGTCAGAGCCCCTAGGGACCAGTGTTTAGTAGGAGAGACTCTGCCAGACTGTATGAGTAACCAGAAGAGACTGAGACAGGGACACTCCAGCCCCATACTTTGGGGCACCAGCTCTTTGATGAGGGAGCCAGGCAGAGGACTGACCAAAAGATCAGCCCTTTGGCTAAGGTACCAGCCTTCTAAGATAAAGAGGGACAGCTATCCTAGGCCTTTCCTCAGAACGGAACCTTCTTCTAACATAGAGGAAACTGAAGAATACAACAAAGAGCATTGTCTGTATTGTTTTTCACTTGAGTTCCTCCAGTAAAGTAGCACACTTGTTTAAAACAAACCCTGACTCTCTGGACTTAATCCCATTGGGGTGCACCACACCTTACCATAAGTGGTGACCCACTCAAGGGGTCTAGGGGACCCAGCATAGCATTGGGGCATACCTCAAACCTGGCTACTGTAGATGTGATGCTGATCATTGAAGCAGCCAGAAGTCATACCCCCAACAATGTTATATTTATCCTGAGGATAGCCATCAATATTTAACTTAGACAGACAAGAGTGGCGCCCTTTCTAGAAGAAAGCAGCCATTTTTTTCTGAAAATCATAACACCTTTTTAAATGACGGTGTCATGCACCTCCCTCTATGGTGTGGATTGGTAGCATCGTTGTGTGCATAAATATCATGGCGTCCTGCATGGTAACTGGTGCACATCTTACGTATGGTATTGTGCATTTGGCCTTCATAATAAGATGTGACTTGCATGGGCTGGCTGTGTAGATTGCACTGTCAGTACATGTATCCGTATCTGACGCGTCCTGTTACCACATTATTATCAAGAGACATCTGTACACAATGCACAAACATCTGGTTCAACAAATTGCTTCCTGGTTTTGAGTCATTCGTACGTTTCTTCAATCACATAAGCCAAGATTTTACTTAAAAAAAAAAAAAGTTTAGACTTCCTTTAATTAGTCGCAGTTGCAGTGTACTTTGTGCCGTTATAGCAATAGCATTACTTACGTATATAGATGAAGATGTGGTGGGCACTGGACCGACAGCACAATTTTTCTTACATGTGAATGAAACTTTAGTGCAAAGAGCAGTTGAATGCTGGCTTATATATAACAGGGGTATTCCTGTGGATAGCTGGGGGTCCATGCGATCATGAGAACAGGGGAGCTTCAAATGCTGCAGAGTGCCCAATGAGTGAGTGGCATATGTGACCACAGCTACATTCGCTCCCATGAACCTGGTGTAAGCGCTGTACTCAGCCGTGCCATAGAAGTGAATGGAGCAGTGGTCACACATGCGCAAAGCCGCTCCCTTCTCATGGGGCACTCAGTGGCACTTGCAGGCCCCCGTACTCATTGTTGATGGGAATCCTTGCAGTTGGACCCCAACCAATCCCTTATTCCCTGTGAATAGGGGACACAAGTTAGTAGTGGAATAACTCTTTAACCTCTTTATTGCCAAATAAAATGTTACAACTTTTTTATCACTTTTTGTTGCACAAATCAGTATGGCATGTGAATATTCTAAACTTTGTAATATGCTCTGTCTGAGGTAAGTAGCGTCACCTTCACCTTTAAGAAGCCTGCAGTTCCCCTTTTAATGTACTGTCTTCAGAAACCTCCACGCCCTCCAAAAAATCCTTCAAGTGTAAAACAGGAGGCAGAGAGGAGGGGGATGTGCAACGGGCTCCTCCCCCCAGGGCCCCTATATCGCGACCCAGAAATGCAGAGTGGTGTAGGGCAGCCTAAATGTCTCTTTATGTGTGTCATGGTGCTCCTACCTTGATACCGCTGGACCCTAGGCTTTGGTCCCAAAGCAATAAATAGGGGGAATAATTGAGGGATGGCGGAAAAATAACTTGAGTCCAGACCTTGAGATGAAGTTCAATGGCAGCTTTACTTGAATAAATGTCTCTCCAAAACTGTTTTTAGGCTTTGTCTTGGTCCCAGCAGGCTTTAGCATGAACTGGCAGACGAACTCAACTCTGATTTATCTCTTTCTCTCTGCTGTATTGACAGGCTAGCTTAGTAACTGATTCCTTCCTTATGCTGCACTCCACTCTTTGACTTAGTTTCAGCCAAATAACTATTCTCCTGGCTCCTGAGAGTTCCAAGCTCCTGCCTCCATGACCAGCAGAGCTTAGCGTGCTCTGACTGGTGTGGGCACGTCAGGCAGGGACATGTCCCTGTACTCCCTTCCCCTGTCTATGGAAAACTGGAACTTACTGGAAACTTCCACCCCACCCTTCCGACAGGAAGCAGGACTGGCCCACTTCAGCCCAAAGGGGGAGAATGGAATGGTTAGTTCCATTCTCTCTAACTATAGCTCTGCCATATTTACTGCCACCTGCTGGTGAACCAGGCACATTACATGTATTAAACAGTTACATAACAAGATTATTTATGCACAATATGGAGAGGACCTGGAACAAAATACACAAGATGACATTGTGTTAGCCAATTAAAGACAGTAGCATGGTGCAGGAGTACTAACACCACTCTGGGGTGTTACATACCCCCTTACTTAAAATCAAACCGCCCTTGGCTTGTGCTTAGGGTGTGCTCTAAGGGTACCCAGGAAAAGTTAGAGTGCTGCATGAACCTATTTATTATTACTGACTGATATAGCAATGGCTACCACTAGGTCTCTGCTCGTATGAGTAGGGTGTCTATTCACAGTTTTCCCTCTCGGTAATAACCAGAGAACCAAAAGGTCTGCAAAAAGTGCTCAAATACTCTTGTTTTGTGTGGATACCGAGTCCTAGTACCACCGGAAGCGTGAGAATGTCATGTACTGTAATCCCTTCACGATACTATGAGACACCCGCAAATAGAAGGGCAGCTTCATCCTGTATTCCCTTCCAAGCACCAAGGCCTAATCATGCTTTACGCTTTGTCACCTTGATGACTAAACAGGTAGCTAAACTTATTTTCCTAAAGACAGTGCGCAATGCCAAAGGGTATCTTGAACTAGATGGAGGAATCGGTCTACCCTCCATAGTTCCATGAGGGCTGGTCCCCTCTAAACTCACATTTTAGCAGCAGGGTTACCCTTGACGATGTTAGATCTGCTTGTGACTTTATCACTTGGTCCTCCCTGTGTAGCAACAGCACATGATCCCAAAGACACAGGACATACTGGTTCCTTCCCCTCCCAATTCGGTGAAGAGACAAAAGTTAAAGGCATATGCAAATCATACAATATAATACCTAGGCTTTCTGGACTAACACAAGGCAAAGTGGGACCATTCATATTCAGCGTCCTCAGAGGCAGTCCATATGAGCAATGAAGCAAGGATACTAACTGGCTAACTGCATTACGTCCAAAGTCCATTTGTAGGGCATAGGATCACATTGTTGTACCCGTATAAAGTGCTTGAACGTTGCTGAAATTTTAAAATATTAGTGCAAAAACATTACAGTATGAACAGTATGAATCACAAAGAGCTCAGGTACACATTTGAGTCTTTTCCTTGGGTGCTGGCTTGTAACTTTGAAAACCGTAACACGAAGTGCCCAAAGGAACAAAGTCACTTGTAATCGACATGAAGTAGCAGCAGATTTAATGAGAACCTTTAAGGCAGGTGGGGTTGGAGGTATTTTGCATATGGGAGCAGTCCTGACAAACCATATCCAACTGGGTGAATACCAAACAGGGCAACGGAACAAACAGATAGGCCAACAAGTTCTCACCCTTCAAGTCCAGTCCATGTTGTGGCTCCTATAGTCCATCATTCTTCTTTCTTTATCCTCAGAAGGGAAGCTCCTTAGAGGAGGAATCTGAAGTCCTACTCGCTGCTGTAACTGCTAAAGGACATCAGGGGTCGCTCCTGCCTTTGTATGCAAGGCATGCTGTGCTGGTGGACCTCCACTGCCCTTTAGTGGAGGAATCTGGTTTTGACAAGCTGGTCACACTGACAATGGTTGCAGCCACTTGTTGCTTTAGAGTGCCGTAACTGCCTGCCGGGGCAGGGGGACTCAGTATCTCTGGATGCAGGGGCTGTGGTAGTTGGGCCTCAGCTGGTGGAGTTGGAAATCGAGGACCCTTTGCTGCTCAGGACGCCATATTCAATGGGAGCTGGTGTTTAACCACAAAAGGATTGTAGGAGAAGGCAGTGGTCATCTGGTATCCAAGCTGGAAGGTTGAAGGCGTGGCAGTCCAGGGATCAGTGGCTCTGGCCGGGGCTGCAGCTTTTCTTGGAATCAGAGGACACCCTCCGTGGTCTCCTAGAGGCAGAACACATGGCCTGCGGCTGCTGTATCTTCCTGCCAGTGTTCAGCGACTGGCATAGGGACTAAGGGCTCGGTCAATAGGGTCACCCCGGTGGCGAAATGTCCCACAGTGGAGCCCATGGGGGTATACTCTACATGATCCCCCGTGTACAGACTATGATGGGCCTGGGGAAGGTAGGGGCTAGAGATGAGCGAATCGAAGTTGACGGTGAAATTCGATCCGAATTTCAGGAAAAATTTGATTCGTACCCAAGCCGAATTTCCTCGCGCTTTGTGGTAACGAATCGCATTTTTTCCTAAAATGGCTGCTGCATGTGTGAGGACATGGAGAAACAAACTCTGGGAAGGCGGGATCACCCATAATGCCATGAATGCAGCCAATCAGCAGCCAGCCAGCCCTGTGATGTCACAGCCCTATAAATAGCATCAGCCATCTTAGATTCTGCCATTTACCAGTGTAATTAGTGCAGGGAGAGGCGTTAGCAGGCGCTAGGGACTGTGCTAGAAAAAACTTCATTGTGCTAAAAAAACGATTTACAAGTGCAGGACAAGATTATTCAAGGTGTAGGGAAAGGATAGGGAGGAATCATTCCACAGCATTTATGTTGAACAGGGTTCAGTAAAGGAGGTAACAGCCTGGGTAATAGGAACAATCCTATTACACCTTGCTGCACTGACTGGGCACCCAAATTGCCATTATACAGCTCTGTAATTCCAGCAAACCATTCTTATTAGGGTGCAAGTTCTGTTTAAAACAGTCATTAACAGGGTTTATTACAAGGAAATATTTCTACATCTTTTTTGCCTTTGTGCGGTGCAGTTATATGTTCTAAAGCATTTTTTTGCTTGTATAAGTGGGAAAAAATGGCTTATTAGCCATTGTGTGGTGAAGTGCTAAAATTACAGCCCTTTTTGTCGTGTATCAGTGGCAAAACTAAAATATATATTCCGTTAAGCGGTGCAGTTGTATGTTCTAAAGCCCTTTTTGTCGTGTATTAGTTGAAAAAGAAAAAATATATTTTCCGGTCAGCGGTGCAGTTATATGTTTTAAAGCCTTTTGTGGCATGTATTAGTGGAAAAAAATATATATATTTGCTGTTCAGCGGTGCAGTTATCTGTTCTAAAGCCTTTTGTGGTGTGTATTAGTGGAAAAAACAAAAAATATATTTGCCGGTCAGCAGTGCAGTTATCTGTTTTAAAGCCTTTTGTGGCGTGTATTAGTGGAAAAACAAAAAATATATTTGCCATTCAGAGGTGGAGTTATCTGTTCTAGAGTCTTTTGTGGCATGTATTAGTGGAAAAACAAAAAATATATATAACAAAATGGAGGTAGATAGGCACTCTAACACCTGGAATCAATGTGAAAGGAACTCAAGTTTTATTAAAGGACAACTATAAAAAACATCTATGTAAAAAACATCTATGTAAAGAACATATAGGTAGACATACAATGTTATTTGACATAGTGCTAAACAGTACATGGCGCACTGTATAGCAACTGGAATTTTTTAGCATTGGATCTATGACTTCAAATATCAATGATTAAGAACCAATAATTAAAGATCAATGATATACTGTATATAAAACTTCTAATAATATGTATAATGGTTTTCCAGCCTAAATATTACATAGTAATTGTTAAGAAGTTGGTAGATCCAATGCTATAAAATTCCAGTTGCTATACAGTGCGCCACGTACTGTTAAGCACTATGTCAAATAACATTGTATGTCCACCTATATGTTTTTTACATAGATGCTTTTTATAGTTGTCCTTTAATAAGCCTTTCACATTGATTCCAGGTGTTAGAGTGCCTATCTACTTCCATTTTTTTTACTATTTGTTGATTAGGTTGTATCAAGAGATTAGAATACCTTACAATAACGACAAATGGGTGAGCCATCCTCCACCCCTTTTAAAAATTTATTTGCCTTTCAGAGGTGGAAAAACAAAATATACACTTGCCGTTCAGCAGTGCAGTTATCTGTTCTAAAGCCTTTTGTGGCGTGTATTAGTGGAAAAACAAAAAATATATTTGCCTTTCAGAGGTGGAGTTATCTGTTCTAGAGCCTTTTGTGGCATGCATTAGTGGAAAAACAAAAAAAATATTTGTCGGCCAGCGGTGCAGTTATCTGTTTTAAAGCCATTAGTGGTCTGTATTAGTGGAAAAACAAAAAATATATTTGCCATTCAGCGGTGCAGTTATCTGCAGTGATGGACGAACATCGGCCGGGACGATGAGCGAACGCGATCAAATGTTCGAGAACCGCAAGTTCGCGGCGGGACCCATTCACTTTAATGGCAGGCAAACCTGAAAAACCTTTGTCATATTTGCAGCCACCAAATACTTACTAGAAGTGCACAAATCGTCCCACAACATGGACAGTGACATACCAGAGGGGGATCAATGGCAATAATTCCCACAAAAAATATGTATTTTAATCAGGGTCCATTTTTATGCGTCTTAAAAGGGAAACTGTCAAAAATGTGCCCTGATGGAGCCTAGAAATTTTTTATTTTAGACCACGGGAGTACAGGCCCCAAACATTAGGCATTCACTGGACAGAAAACATCAAGTGATTATGTGGCTGGAGGCATATTAGACGGTCATTGGATATCAATTTTCCTGCAGGCCAGTGGAGTACAGGCCCCAAACATTAGGCATTCTCCAGACAGAAAACATCAAGTGATTATGTGGCTGGAGGTATATTAGACGGTCAATGGATATAAATTTTACTGCAGGCCAGTGGACTACAGGCCCCAAAAATTATTCATTCACCGTACATAAAAGAACAATTGATAATGTGGCTGGAGGTACATTAGGCGGTCACCGTATAACAATTTTACTGTTGACGAGTTAGATTACAGGCCCCAAAAAATCTGCATTCACCGTACAGAAAAGATCAAGTGATTATGTGGCTGGAGGTACATTAGGCGGCCACCGTATAACAATTTTACTGTTGGCCAGTTAGATTACAGGCCCCAAAAAATCTGCATTCACCGTACAGAAAAGATCAAATGATTATGTGGCTGGAGGTATATTAGACGGTCGATGGATATCAATTTTACTGCAGGCCAGTGGACTACAGGCCCCAAAAATTATTCATTCACCGGACAGAAAACATCAAGTGATTATGTGGCTGGAGGTATATTAGACAGTCACTGGATAACAATTTTAATGCAGGCCAGTGTAGTACAGGCCCCAAAAATTATTGATTCAACGTACAGAAAAGTGTTTATGTGGCTAGAGGTATATAAGATGGTCATTGGATATTAATTTTACTGCAGGCCAGTACAAATACATGTCAAATACATATGTTTAAAAAAACAAAAAATATAAAATTGGATTAAAAACATGGCTAACGAAATACCCCCTCTTGAAAAAAAAACAAATGACAATAGTTGAAATCATTTGATAACACGTGGTCGTCACAGGTGTTGAATTCCTCAGTGGCCCCAAACATTAGGCATTCACCGAACAGAAAAGGCCTTTTATGCCGCTGTATTTACATAAGACAGGGACCATTACGTTATTTGTTCCGGGTACTGGCGGATATGTGTGGGCTGGCATGAGGAAATTCAATTAAACGTGGTCGTCACAGGTGTTGAATTCCTACCAGATCCATGCCTCATTCATTTTTAGAAATGTGAGGTAGTCCACACTGTTGTGAGCTAGGCGAGTGCGCTTATAGGTCACGACCCCCCCCCCCGCCCCCCGCTGCGCTGAGTGTCCTTTCGGATAGGACACTCGATGAGGAACAAGCCAAGAGTTCCATGGCAAATTGTGCCAGCTCTAGCCACAGGTCAAGCCTGCACACCCAGTAGTCAAGGGGTTCCTCGCTTCTCAGAGCGTCCGTCCACATCGGTGTTCCCTGAGGCTGGATCCGTAGGGAGGCTGTCGATGGGTTGGCTGCACGAATGATCTCATATCCGAAGTGACCAACACATCTTCAAACCCCCCTCTTTTTGCATGCGCTGTTGGATTGGTACCCGCAACTGTTTCTCTGTAGGTGGAAACTCCTTTGCCAGCGCCCGCAACAGCAGAATGCAGCATCTCTCGAAGCAAGGCCTGGAAATGCTGCATTCTGACAGCCCTCTGTGATGCTGGTAACATGTCTGCCATTTTGTGTTTGTACCGGGGGTCTAAGTATGTTGCCACCCAGTACTGGTCCTTGCCCTTTATGCTTTTTATATGGGAAACTCTCTTCAAACACTGGAGCATGAAGGCCCCAATTTTCACTAAATTGGAAGCGGTGGAGCACCATGGCTCCTGCTCATCGCCCAGGAGAGTGTCATCCTCTGTCTCCTCCACCCATCCACGGACAACACCAGGGATCCCAGAAAAGCTTGCTCTTCTTGCTCCTCCTCCTCCCAGTCACCATCCTCCTCTGGCTCCTCTTCAGACTCCTGCTGACTTGTCTCAGATGGAGTAGCCCCCCTGGGAATTCATTCAGCATTGCGACTTCCTCATCTTCCAGCTCCTGCTCCTCGACAGCTGGATCAATGACACAACGCAATGCAACAGTATTTGCCGTTATGTGTTGAAGTGAGAAATTTACAGCCCTTTATGGCGTGTATTAGTGGTAAAAAAAAAAAGGGCTTATTAGCCGTTGTGTGCTGAAGTGAGAGTTTTTTGGGGTGTTTAAATTTCCTTTTTATGTGTTTATTTGATCTAACAGTATGTCAGACAGAGAAGTGCCAGGTGCTGCACAGGGGAGTGGCAGAGGCCTAAATGTTTATGGCGCAGCCAGAGCTCGCAGCAGAGTAAGGGGCGTGGCAGCAGGAGTCGCAGCGAGAGGCTTGAGCTCCCGGTCTCATCTAGCGGTCATGTCTTGACCAGCAACCCAGCGGTTCTTAAATGGTTGACTCGGTCATCCACTTCGTCCCAAGTGACATCAGACACCCTCAGCCAAGATTCGGTTTGTTCCTCTGACACGACGATTAGTTGGCATGGCCCAGGAGCAGGCGCTGTGCCCTCACCTGTCCTCGACCTGCCTCTGTCCTTTTTTGTTCCCTCAGCCAGAGAAGTATTGTATGCTGTGGGCTCAGATCCACTATACAGTGAGGACGATCTACTAGAAGACAGTCAGCAGCTACTGCCCAGCCATGATCTGGAGGAGACATCAGCCGCTTTCTCCTGTAGGCGGACAAGTAGTGATGAGGAGAGTGGCGTAGGAGCTGGTGTTGCGAGTGATCAGGCTCCTGACCCAGGGACGGTTGAGGAGGACATCAGTGACGTGCGGACAGTACTCGATGATGATGATGTAGCTGATCTCACTTGGGAGCCGGGTGACCAAGGGGCTTCATAATCATCGGAAGAAGAGTGTGGCAGCTTGCCTGTGAGCCAGCGGCTCAGCCAGCAAGTCACTAGCGTGGCCGGAAGTCAGCAGGGGGGCAGCAGTGGGAGGTCGGGAGCCAAACGTGCCTGGGGTAGACCACCCGCTTCGCAGGAGCCTACCTGCCTGGGAAGTAGCGGTGGGCAAAAGGTGAAGCATGGCTAGGGTGCCAATGTTGGCACCACAGCCCTGCGTCAACATCTGGAGCATCACCATAAAGTGGCCTGGGAGAACCATGGCTTCCATGTGGTGGTCCAGCCTGCCGCAGCAACCACTGCATCGCCCATTAGCACGCACCCGGTTTCAGGCAGTCAAGGCTCCACCACCTTAGCCCTGCTCCTCGCCCTCCTACTCCTCGTCAGTCATTCCGTCAGCAATCGATCACCGAAGCGATTGCCAAGAGACAACAGTATGTGTGCACTCATCCAATGGCGCAGAAGCTGAATATGCTCCTGTCCAAGTTGCTGGTGCTGCAGTCCCTCCCTTTCCAAGTGGTAGACTCTGCACCTTTCAGAGAACTGATGGCTTGTGCCAAGCCGAGGTGGAGAGTCCCAAGCCATCCTATCTTTGCCAAAAAGGCAGTACCAGCCCTGTACACACATGTAGAACAGAAGGTGTGCAGCGCTGACTTGTGGAGCTATAACTACGGTCAGGGACAATACATGTCCTTTATGGCCCACTGGGTGAATGTGGTTCCTGCAAAGCCACACCAGCAACTTGGCCAGGTGACGCCACTTCCGCCTCCACATTCTCACACTGTTGGTCCTGCGACAATGTCCGCCTCTGGCTCCTCCTCCACCGTGTCCTCAGCCTCCACTGCGGGGACAATTCACAGTGCCCCTCCAGCATACCACATGTGCAGGGCACGGCGGTGTCACACTGTTCTGCACCTAGTTTGCCTGGGCAATCAGAGTCACACACGGGAGGAACTGCTCCGTGTCCTTCATCAAGAAATCGAATCCTGAAAATCTCTGTGACAACTGAAAATCGAACCATGGTGACCGACAACGAGAAGAACATGGTGTTGGTGCTGCATCAAGGAGGTGCTGATCTATGCGCCCTGCATGGCACATGTGTTCAATCTGGTTTTCAAGCAGTTCCTAAAGTCTTCCACCCATCTGCAAGACATCCTAAAAATGGCCAGGAAACTTTGCATGCACTTCAGCCACTCGTACACTGCAAAGCACACCCTCCTTTAGCTGCAGTGGCAGAACGGCATCCCCCAGCATAGGCTGATATGTGACGTTTCCACCCATTGGAATTCCACCGTCCATATGTTGGACCGACTGTATGAACAGAGAAAGGCCATAAACGATTTCCTGATGATCCAAGCGGACAGGAGTACTCCCGTGTGTAACTTTGATGTCAGCCAGTGGCAGCTCATGCGTGACACCTGCCGTTTGCTCAAGCTCTTTGAGGAGGCCATGTTATTTGTCAGTCGCCAGGACTACGGGATGAAAGATGTCATTCCACTGCTTCATGTCCTGGAACAGATGCTGGTAAATCTGGCTAGTCAGAGGACTGGAGACGTGGCACCTAGATCTCATGGCCACATGAGCTCTGTGGGGGCTGAGGAGAAGGACATTGGAGCACAAGCAATATCTAGCGAAATGGGTGATTTTGCTACACAGGTGACAGGAGAGGAGGAGCAGGAGCATAGGGAGGAGCAAGAGGGAGATGAGGAAGACGAGGCAGAGGACCCAGACACACTGTGGCAGTATGCAGTGGAGATGGAGGCAGAGAGTCCCTCCGAGTCACTTGCGCAAATGGCCCGCTGCATGCTCACTTGCTTGGGTAGTGACAGCTGAATTGTCACCATTCGGCAGAGGGATGACGTCTGGCTCTCCACCTTGTTGGACCCTCGCTACAGGTCCAAAATGGGGGCCTTTTTTTACACACGCTGAGAGGGAGGACAAACTGAACTACTATAGAGACATCCTATGTAGTCATTTGGCCACTGCCTATCTGCGCCATCGTCCATCTTCTCGCAGGTCTGACTGGGGGGGCCCTCTGCGCTCACGTTCCACTGCCAAGGCTACTGGGGAGGGGTGGGATGGCAGCAGTACCAGCTGCATCAGCAGAAGCCTGAGTCTAGAGTCTCTGATAAGCAGCTTTCTTTTACCGCCTAGTGAAGAAACTACTCACCAGCAACAGCATCTAGACCTGGAGCAGAACCTGAACCAGCAGGTTGTGGCATACTAGGAGTGCACCCTGCCAGCCATCATTGAAGATCCGCTGGACTACTGGGCAGCCAAACTGTATTTGTGGCTGTAACTGGCCGAGTTTGCCCTGGAAAATCTGTCTTGCCCAGCCAGTAGTGTGGCATCAGAGTGGGTGTTTAGTGCGGCAAGGGCCGTGGATCAGCCAGGATTTCCACCCATCAATGCCTGATGCATCAGACTAGATTCCACACCAACACTTTGACAAAAGAGACCGGTTTCTTCTGGCTACCTGCCTCAGCTACTATTCTGATGCTGTCACCCGCCTGATGCCACACATCTGATGCCAAGTGCTCCTTCTTCACCCACCATCTTCAGCAAGTACTGGTATTGCCACCCACCTCCACACTATGTCACCTTGCCACTCTGTGGCCTCCTGATGCTGCTGCCACCTCCACACTATGTCATCTTGCTACTCTGTGGCCTCCTGATGCTGCTACCACCTCCACACTATGTCACTTTGCCACTCTGTGGTATCCTCATGCTGCTGCCACCTCCACACTATGTCACCTTGCCACTCTGTGGTCTCATGCTTCTGCCACCTCCACACTAGTCACCTTGCCACTCTGTGGCATCCTGATGCTGTTTCCACCTCACCACTATGTCATAGGGCCACTCTGTGGACTTCTCATGCTGTTCCCACCCTCCGCACTTCATGACCGGGCAACTATTTTGCCTTTCGGCCTGGCTGACATCATCATTTATTTGATCATTATCATTCTCCCATCTTCTGGACAAATCATCCTACCACCTCAAATACTCTGCCTGCCATGCTCCCCAATATTATTCTGTCGAAATGTAACACCCCAGAGTTGTGCTACTACACTCCTCTACCCCGCTACTATCTGTTAAGAGCCTTTACATTGTCATCTGATATGATTTTGCTCATGTCTTCACAACTGTGCATCTAAACACTGTGTTAAATACAATTATTGTTGTAATTTTCCAGGTTGACCAGCAGGTGGCAGCAACACATTGGTAAGGAACTAGTTACAGTTTAGTGTATCTAGGCTGAAATGGATAATTCCAGCTTAGCTCCCCCTCTGTGGAGGTGTGGACTGTTCCCACATCCTGCAGCATTGGGTGGAGGAGGAATTTAGAGGCAGTGTAGCCTATCCCCTGATAGGGATAGGGTGTGTGCGTCAAGAGTCCCCCTGTATAGGGAAAAAAGCCAGGATCTTGTCTCGGCTGAGACATTGATCACATACACAGGCTGAGCCCTGCAGCTTCAGCTGGATGACAAGAAAGCAGACAACCTCCAGAGTTCCAGGACGAAAGCATTCCCTGAGAAACCATCTGAGAGTAAGTCCAGAGACCTAGGAGAAGCCATATCCTCCTAAGCTAGTTAGTCCCCACAAAGCAGAAGATAGAGAGAAGCGCAGAAGATAAATTCCTGCCACAGTTACAGAGCTACTAACCAGACGAATTATCCTGCAAGCTCCAGATTTATAGTACAGAAGATTCATTCCTGCCAACCATTGCTAAAACCTGCTGGGACCAAAGACCAAAGCTGTATTCTGTTTGGATTCAAGTTATCTTCAGTAAAGAAAAGTTTGAACTTCACCTAAAGGTCTGGACATAATTTCTGCTGCAAAATTCCTCTATTAATCCTACTATCACTACACTCAAATTTATTGCAAGTGAGCCAGGAGTCCAGCCGTACTTAGGTAGGAGACACCGTTGACACAATTATCATCACCTATAGAGAAATTATAGGCCATTACACCACTCTGGCATTCCTAACCTGGGGCGTGCGTTTTAACACCTTGGGAGGGCCCTGTGATAGTACCCTGCGCACGCTGCAATTGGAGTCACGAACAAACTATAGACTATTAACCACCCATATCCTGACCCACTGTATAAGTGGCGTCAGCGTATACCCCGTTCCTGGTGACTGCATAAACAGATAAACCCCCTATTAATACTAGTACCATGCAGATAGTGCCCTTCAATAATCATTGGCACACAGTGCCCTAAAATAACTGCGTCCAGCAAATAGTGCCCCTGACACTAATAGTGTAAATATAACGTCCCCCAAAAATGATTGTGGTAAGCTGGTACTGTGCCCCCACAGTAATAGTGCTCCCAAAAGTCCCACCAATAGTAATAATTCTCTACTAGAGCACACATGGTAGTAATAGTGCTCCTACAGTGCCCCCAACATGTCACCACTGTGACCCAGAAGTAATAATGCTCTCATAGTGCACATACTAGTAATCATGTTTCCCATAGACCCCCAGTAGTAATAAAGCCCACCATAATGCCCCCAGTAGTAATAATTCTCCTTATAATGTGACAGTACAAGAAATTCCCCCTTATAATGTGTGCCAGTGCAAAAAAAGACCCCCTTTTAATGCCCCCAGTTTAGCTAATGTCCTCATAGTGCCCCCATAATGTGCCAGTATAAAATACCCCTATATAGTGCTCCCAGTAAATTCCCCCATATTGCTCCTCTCCCCCCTTCCTCCTAGTGCCCCCCATAATGTACCAGTATAAAATGCCCCATATTTAGTGCCCCAGTAGATGTCCTCAGTGTACCCCATAATTTGCAGGTATAAAATACCCCTTCTTAATGCCCCCATAGTACTCCTCTCCTCCCTTCCCCATAGTACCCACCATAATGTGTCCCAGTATAAAATACCCCTATACAGAGCCCCCCATATAAATTACCCCTTCTTTGTGGCCTCAGTAGAAGCCCCCATAATGTTTCCCCTTCCCCCATAGTGCCCCCATATAAAATACCCCTTCTTTGTGGCCTCAGTAGATGCCCCCATAGTGCCCCCAATAATGTGCCAGTAAGAAGTGCCCCCATAGATGCCCCCCAATAATGTGCCAGTAAGATGTGCCCCCATAGATGCCCCCCAATAATGTGCCAGTAAGAAGTGCCCTCATAGATGCCCCCCAATCATGTGCCAGTAAGAAGTGCCCCCCATAGATGCCCCCCAATCATGTGCCAGTAAGAAGTACCCCCTAATCATGTGCCGGTAACAAGCCCCCCCCCCCCCCCCTCCAATCATGTTCCAGTAACAAGTATTGTACCATATAAAAAAATAAACATTTATACTTACCTCCATCGGGCTGGCAGCAATGCGATGCAGGCCACTTCCGGTCTGTTTTCCGTGCTGTACGGCTCAGGCGGCAAGATGACGTCATCGCGCTGCTGTAGTGTCCCACTACGTAAAGGTGGGCACTACTCAAGGGTCAATTGGGTCATGTTGTTCTCCACCTCCTGTGGAACATGGTCATGGTGTTTGGTATTGCATTGTAATGCAGATTTCCATGTTATTTCCTGTGTACCAGGCCTGCTAGGGGTGTAGTTTCTCCTCTTAAGCTGTAGAGGGAGCTAGGGAACCCCCTAGTATATATAGACAGGTCCAGTCCAGGTAGAGGGGGTGAGAGGCCAGTGGTGACTTCAGCCAGGCAGTAGCTGAGTACTAGCTTCTAACATGCAGCTAGATAGCCCAGGTTCCTAACCTGCGTCCAGGAGAAGAAGGTTCCTCCTGAAGTTATCCTGCATCTAGCAAAGTACAGAGCAGTGCTAATCGTATCCAGCCAAGTAGAAAGCTGAAAGGCAGAAGTTTATTTACAGCAAGAGGATTTATACCAGAGGAAGGTTTCCCTACCCAAGGATAAAGCCAGCTATTAGGCATTCGGGCCTTGGAGAAAGTCAGACAGGATTCTGCAGAAAGTACAGCCTGATCTGTGATTTATCTTGCTAGGATTCTACCTGCCATTTATGTAAAGCCTGCCTGTTACCAAATCTACTTCCTATGGAACTGTTTGAAGCTTGTATATAGTTGAACTGTTCAGTAAAAGGAATTCTAGTTCACTACAATCGTGTGTACCTCCATTATTCCTCCTAACAAATCGGTGTGCCACCGTTACCGGCACTGGCGTCACGAACTGTAAGGGATCTTGCCACAGGCACGCTAAACTTTCAACACCCAGGGCACCTCACCAATCACCCGGCCTGGTCCCTATATCTAGAGAGTGCCCCAGAGGATCTACGTGCCAGCCTCTTCATCACTACTGTACGCCTGCCCAGGGTATACTACAAACTGTGAGTACTAAGAGCAACCCTCGGTCTGTTAACTGACCCCCGTGACCTCACATTCGCTCACCCTGAAGGACTGGCGTACTGCACTGCCTGCACCGGCCTCTGATAGGCTGCAGGCCTAGTGACTGCAGCCTATCAGAGGAACGGCGAAGGGAGACGCCTCCCCTGCCCTGCAGCATCCATCTGTATCGCTGTCCTGAGGACGGCGATACAGATGACTATGGAGATGAGCGCTTCCCTCACTTTGCCTAATTGGAGGTGTGGCCCTGCTGGCGCCCCCTAAAAATTTTGCACCCGGGGAAAAGGCCCGCCCTGCCACCCCCCCACACACACGCACACTGCGCCACTGGCTCAATTGCAGCTTTACTTAAATAAACGTCTCTCCAAAACAGTTTTCAGGCTTTGTCTTGTTTCCAGCAGGCTTAAGCATGAACTGGCAGGCAAACTCAACTCTGCTTTATCCTTTTCTCTCTGCTGTACTGACAGGCTAGCTTAGTAACTTTGATTCCTTCTTTATGCTGCACTCCACTCTTTACTCTGACTTAGTTTCAACCAAGGAACTTTCCTCCAGCTCCTGAGGCTTCCAGGCTTCTGCCTCCATGACCAGCAGAGATTAGCATGCTCCGGCTGGCGAGGGCACGTCAGGCAGTGACGTGTCCCTGCACTCCCTTCCCCTGTCTAGGGACACTGGAACTAACTGGAAACTTCAGCTCCACCCTTCCGGCAGGAAGCAGGACTGGCCCACTTCAGACCAAAGGGGGGAGAATGGAATGGCAAGTTCTATTCTCTCTAACTATAGCTCTGCCATATTTGCTGCCACCTGCTGGTGAACCAGGCACATTACATGTATTAAACAGTTACATAACAAGATTATTAATACACAATATGAAGAGGACCTGGAACAAAATACACAAGATGACATTGTGTTAGCCCATTAAAGACAGTAGCAGGGTGCAGGAGTGGTAACCCCACTCTGGGGTGTTACAGATGCAACTGCAGAGCTTTACTGGAGAAGATATCTGATTGGCTCAGAGCATACAGGACAGCTCTAACATCTCAGCTCAGGATAGCTCTGACATCCCGCCAGGAAGCCCACCAACCCAAAGCAGCAGAGGGGAGGCCAAGCATATACAGGTTACATAGCACTTCTGACTGCGCTGCATCTGATCTTCAACTATCTAAAAATAAGTGGAATCTTATTGGTGAGTAAAGTCAGCTGCTCCAAGTCTATCCAAGATTGATATGTCCTATATGTATAAGCGTCCGATGGGAACCTCAATGAAGTTCATGTAGTCTATCCAAAATTTATATGTCCTACATATGTGTCAGATGGGAAACTCAATGATGTCCATGAACCCAGGGCCTTAGTGTGATCAATTATTATTACTGTGCATTTAGCCTTAGAACAGTGTTGGGAATCCATAAGAGGACCTCAGAAATGCCTTTTGCATTTTTACATGTTCCTCATCTGCAGTGAGGTGGCTGTCTCCACATGGACGCTCTCCATTACAACCTATAGGGAGGGGGGGGGTTAGATACAGAAACCCCCCAGAAATGCATCACTTCTCTGTGAATTACAGACATAGGATCCACATTCTTTAAAGCAGCACTGAGCAGCGTGTATCCAACTGATGTAGCCGAGCAATGGAGTGCAGCAAGAATGGAAGAAGAGAGCGAAGGGCTCGAAGTTGGGTAACCATTGCCCTAGAGCTTTGATGGGGAACCTTTTAGAGACCGAGTGCCCAAACTGCAACCCAAAATCCACTTATTTATCGCAAAGTGCCAAAACGGCAATTTAACCTAAATACCAATATAGTATATCTTTCATGTACTTTATCATTTGGCTATAATAGCCTGTCTACATTCAATGCTCTGTCTGTGCCTGTGCATGTCCTGAGCTGATAAATGGCAGGAAAAATCTAAGGCATATTAGTACACCATAGACTTTTTCCATGGTGCGGGTGCCCACAGAGAGGGCTCTGAGTGCCACCCCTGCCCTATAGCATGTTTGTGCTTCAGACATACAGGGAGTGCAGAATTATTAGGCAAGTTGTATTTTTGAGGATTAATTTTATTATTGAACAACAACCATGTTCTCAATGAACCCAAAAAACTCATTAATATCAAAGCTGAATATTTTTGGAAGTAGTTTTTAGTTTGTTTTTAGTTTTAGCTATTTTAGGGGGATATCTGTGTGTGCAGGTGACTATTACTGTGCATAATTATTAGGCAACTTAACAAAAAACAAATATATACCCATTTCAATTATTTATTTTTACCAGTGAAACCAATATAACATCTCAACATTCACAAATATACATTTCTGACATTCAAAAACAAAACAAAAACTAATCAGTGACCAATATAGCCACCTTTCTTTGCAAGGACACTCAAAAGCCTGCCATCCATGGATTCTGTCAGTGTTTTGATCTGTTCACCATCAACATTGCGTGCAGCAGCAACCACAGCCTCCCAGACACTGTTCAGAGAGGTGTACTGTTTTCCCTCCTTGTAAATCTCACATTTGATGATGGACCACAGGTTCTCAATGGGGTTCAGATCAGGTGAACAAGGAGGCCATGTCATTAGATTTTCTTCTTTTATACCCTTTCTTGCCAGCCACGCTGTGGAGTACTTGGACGCATGTGATGGAGCATTGTCCTGCATGAAAATCATGTTTTTCTTGAAGGATGCAGACTTCTTCCTGTACCACTGCTTGAAGAAGGTGTCTTCCAGAAACTGGCAGTAGGACTGGGAGTTGAGCTTGACTCCATCCTCAACCCGAAAAGGCCCCACAAGCTCATCTTTGATGATACCAGCCCAAACCAGTACTCCACCTCCACCTTGCTGGCGTCTGAGTCGGACTGGAGCTCTCTGCCCTTTACCAATCCAGCCACGGGCCCATCCATCTGGCCCATCAAGACTCACTCTCATTTCATCAGTCCATAAAACCTTAGAAAAATCAGTCTTGAGATATTTCTTGGCCCAGTCTTGACGTTTCAGCTTGTGTGTCTTGTTCAGTGGTGGTCGTCTTTCAGCCTTTCTTACCTTGGCCATGTCTCTGAGTATTGCACACCTTGTGCTTTTGGGCACTCCAGTGATGTTGCAGCTCTGAAATATGGCCAAACTGGTGGCAAGTGGCATCTTGGCAGCTGCACGCTTGACTTTTCTCAGTTCATGGGCAGTTATTTTGCGCCTTGGTTTTTCCACACGCTTCTTGCGACCCTGTTGACTATTTTGAATGAAACGCTTGATTGTACGATGATCACGCTTCAGAAGCTTTGCAATTTTAAGAGTGCTGCATCCCTCTGCAAGATATCTCACTATTTTTGACTTTTCTGAGCCTGTCAAGTCCTTCTTTTGACCCATTTTGCCAAAGGAAAAGAAGTTGCCTAATAATTATGCACACCTAATATAGGGTGTTGATGTCATTAGACCACACCCCTTCTCATTACAGAGATGCACATCACCTAATATGCTTAATTGGTAGTAGGCTTTCGAGCCTATACAGCTTGGAGTAAGACAACATGCATAAAGAGGATGATGTGGTCAAAATACTCATTTGCCTAATAATTCTGCACGCAGTGTATACACTAACCTAAAGAATTATTAGGAACACCATACTAATATGGTGTTGGACCCCCTTTTGCCTTCAGAACTGCCTTAATTCTACGTGGCACTGATTCAACATGGTGCTGATAGCATTCTTTAGAAATGTTGGCCCATATTGATAGGATAGCATCTTGCAGTTGATGGAGATTTGAGGGATGCACATCCAGGGCACGAAGCTCCCGTTCCACCACATCCCAAAGATGCTCTATTGGGTTGAGATCTGGTGACTGTGTGGGCCATTTTAGTACAGTGAACTCATTGTCATGTTCAAGAAACCAATTTGAAATGATTTGAGCTTTGTGACATGGTGCATTATCCTGCTGGAAGTAGCCATCAGAGGATGGGTACATGGTGGTCATGAAGGGATGGACATGGTCAGAAACAATGCTCAGGTAGCCCGTGGCATTTAAACGATGCCCAATTGGCACTAAGGGGCCTAAAGTGTGCCCAGAAAACATCCCCCACACCATTACACCACCACCAGCAGCCTGCACAGTGGTAACAAGGCATGATGGATACATGTTCTCATTCTGTTTACGCCAAATTCGGACTCTACCATTTGAATGTCTCAACAGAAATCGAGACTCATCAGACCAGGCAACATTTTTCCAGTCCTCAACAGTCCAATTTTGGTGAGCTCGTGCAAATTGTAGCCTCTTTTTCCTATTTGTAGTGGAGATGAGTGGTACCCGGTGGGGTCTTCTGCTGTTGTAGCCCATCCGCCTCAAGGTTGTGCGTGTTGTGGCTTCACAAATGCTTTGCTGCATACCTCGGTTGTAATGAGTGGTTATTTCAGTCAACGTTGCTCTTCTATCAGCTTGAATCAGTCGGCCCATTCTCCTCTTACATCTAGCATCAACAAGGCATTTTCGCCCACAGGACTGCCGCATACTGGATGTTTTTCCGTTTTCACACCATTTTTTGTAAACCCTAGAAATGGTTGTGAGTGAAAATCCCAGTAACTGAGCAGATTGTGCCACGCTCAAAATTGCTTAAATCCCCTTTCTTTCCCATTCTGACATTCAGTTTGGAGTTCAAGAGATTATCTTGACCAGGACCACATCCCTAAATGCATTGAAGCAACTGCCATGTGATTGGTTGACTAGATAATTGCATTAATGAGAAATAGAACAGGTGTTCCTAATAATTCTTTAGGTGAGTGTAAATCAGATGATGGTCAGGTGGCCAATATGACTGCATTCTCTGTACAGTGCTATGGAATATACTGGGGCCATAGAGATATGGAGAAAAATACGTAGATAACTTTAGAAGGTTTTACTGAACGGCTGTGATTACTGAGGCTGGGTTTACACAGGGCAGACCACTATGGTCACACTAATATGTGAGTTAACGGAGGTGTTCATTTCAAATTTGTGTGGACATTGGTCCCTGTGGGTGAGGTTCTGGCTGATGTGTCACCTGAATGAGGAGCAAATCTATAAGTTTAAATGACTTAGCTCATTATTTAATTGCCGCCAACCTTGTGTGTGTTTCTTATAACAGTATAGGACAAACTAGTGAGTCAGAGATATTACTGCGCGTTTTTAATGGTCATTGATTTGAAGGTATTCATATGACATGTAGAATTATGGTAAGTTATTTGCAAAATGTATTCTTCTGCTATAAAATCTAGTTTAGATAGGGTACTGACTCTATTTGAGTGAAGTGAGACAACCCATTTTAAGAGACCAGTCCTGTATGGAGACTTATTGGCAATGGTCCATGGGAAAACTATATGCAAAGAGATAACGCCCAAGGAAAGAGAACCATTGTGCTATCTCCATCTTGTGGAAAGTGGTTCCCTATGAGTCAAAATTTGACTTTTTAACAAGTCTTGGGACATGACAAGGGAAATGGGAGAGCACCTTGAAAAAGCAGTCTATTGGTGGATATTTGAGTTGGCTATTTTCCCTTGTCAAGTCTCAAGGATTGTTAAAAAGTTTAATTTTGACTCAGAGGGAGCCACTTCCACAAGGTGGCAAGATGATTCTCTTTCCTCAGAAGATATATCTTTACACTATGAAATTCATAATCATTGCCGATTCACAAAACTGAGGATCCTTAGAATGAAATATGACAAAATAATGATATTTGCCTCTCTGGTGTATTTTCTAATATAAAACATGTTCAAGAAGGCTGTGACTAAAGTAAACTCTAAGAAATCCTCTGATCAACCTGAATATGTTTGATCTGCTTATGTTTCCAATTATAAATGTACACTATAAAAAAAACAGCACACGGAGAGGACACGAGTGACATATATCCATACCCTGACCCGTGAAGAACGTCAGTGTAACCTCAACCTAATAATGCCAGATTTAATTTACCAGATCTTCTCCAGTTTGCATCTACCTAAAGGCAAAACGAAAATCTCAAAAATTAATCAACAAATCAACCTATAATGGAAACCTAAGGTACTTAAGAGTTTGAAAGTAAAGTCCCGGAAATATTGATTAGCCTGACACTTAAAAGGGCTCTCCAATTCAGAATACCTATTTTCATTTAACCTAGCAAGGAATTCTAAGTTAATAGACAGAGGGTCTTCTGTTTGGGATCCTCATGTCTTTGCCGGAGGAGAGAGTGATACAAAGAGTGCCTCTTGTCTGGAGGACCTGTCCTGTCCTGCATTACACAGACAACCCAATAAACTGAATGGACACTATGTAGTGCTTCATGTCTCCTGTGCCCGCACTGTAGGGAAAATAAACACTCACTGAGTGTCAGGCTGGAGTCCCTTAAAGCTACCAGAGAACATCATTCTCAGGACCCAACCATTATATCCCAAAAAAGTCTAATAGGTTTTGATTCCAAGAAAACAGACCCTGGTGGCAAGTGATTGGCTCCAAAGGAAGCTCCAAATGTTTTTTGGGGTCCACTATGATATCAGAGCCAGGGCCCGTAGGAGGATCCTCCGTACTCTAGTGGGTCAGTCCGACGCTGTACTCACTACTAGATTTCTCCACAAATTACAGCTGATAATTAGAGTCCAAGCAGGGGAACACTTGTGATCCTATTATTGTCAAGAAAACTTTCTACCATGGAGAGATTTTACAAAAAAAAACTTCTAAAGGCCCTTAATACTGATGATCCAGAATCCATACAAAAATGGCCGATTGTGACCACGAATTAATGCATTTCAGAGGAACAAACCCAAGCAACTGGAGAAATATAAAAAGATCTTATAGGCCTTGATTAGATTATCTCATTGATCGATGGTGCATCATGAAGAAACTCTCTTGCAGAAGATATGGATTTTTATGGCAGTGTTCCAGCTAGGAGTCTTTGTATGCTTACTGTCTCCCATGGAGCTCTGCCCTAAAGGCTTCCTACTAGCTGCATGACATCTCACATGTCCAACCAGAACCCTACACTGTATAGAAAAGGAACAATTCCAGAACAGTTGGGTATCTCAGGTTTCACTGGGTCATCACTTCAAGGTCATGTTTCAAGGCTCTTTAAATGGTCAGAATTTTACTTTCAGGGCAGCCACTTATAGGTACTATGTAGCAGGGTTAACACACAAAATCCTAACTCAAATTTCTTAACTCATCAGTTATCTTGAAACAAAAGCCATTGAAAAGCAATTGAAGGTGTTTACTTAGCGCATTTAGTTTAGATAACACGTCTCATAAAGAATGTGTGCTAACTTTATACATCTGTAGAACTACAAAGAAAGTCTATAACATGCAGAACATAATTTCATCAGGACTTCTATTCCAGATTTGTCTGAAAACCAATCTTCTTTCCCCAAATCAAATTTATAGCTAAGCTAAATTCTGACTGGAGTAGATTTCAATCATTATTTGCGCCTGGAAACAGACGTAAATGTTAGTAAATCTTCCAAGGCCGATGACCAGCCCCCGGACATGCCCATGCCAATCCCTGGTGGCAAGGACAGAGTAAAAATAGCGTTTGCACCTACACTTAGGTGCACAGGCGTTTAAAAAGCCTCTCCACACTGACATGCAACTATTGTTATGTCTAAAACTGGAATAAAGGACCATCAGGGACCTTCCCGACTGCAATCAGGCAATCAACAATCCTAGGACTCTAATAATTATAACTAGAGTTAAGCGAACCCGAACTGTAAAGTTCGGGTTCGTACCGAACTTTAGGGTTTTCGGCACCCGGACCCGAACCCGAACATTTACGTAAAAGTTCGGGTTCGGTGTTTGGCGATTTTTATGGCACTTTTTGAAAGGCTGCACAGCAGCCAATCAACAAGCGTCATACTACTTGCCCCAAAAGGCCATCACAGCCATGCCTACTATTGGCATGGCTGTGATTTGCCAACTGCAGCATGTGACCCAGCCTCTATTTAAGATGGAGTCACGTAGCTCCGCCCGTCACTCTGCTCGGATTAGTGTAGGGAGAGGCTGCAGCTGCTGTGAGGGAGAGATCAGGGAGAAATCTTATCAAGAACTGTTTTTTGTACTCAGCGATCTACAGCAAAAGTGCACAATTTTTTTAAGCCTGCCCTGAGCCAACTACTGCTGAAAACTAACTTTTTTTCTTCAGATAGTCAATATCAATACATGATCGGCAGACATTTTATGCAACGATAGTGCACCAGCACAGGCTGCAAGTCCAGAAATACAGCTTTGGCATACTGGGGTGAAAAAACCCTCTAATATACTGCACATCTGGGATTAGACAAGCATAAGTGACTTTCACATTTAGGCCATAAATACGGCTTTGGCATACTGGGGTGAAAAAAGACTCTCATATACTGCACATCTGGGATTACAAGTGCATAAGTGACTGTCACATTTAGGACAGAAATACAGCTTTTTGGTTACTGGGGTGAAAAAACCCTCTAATATACTGCACATCTGGGATTAGACAAGCACAAGTGACTGTCCCATTTAGGCCATAAATACGGCTTTTTGGTTACTGGAGTGAAAAAAGCCTCTAATATATTGCACATCTGGGATTACACGTGCATAAGTGACTGTCACATTTAGGCCATAAATACGGCTTTGGCATACTGGGGTGAAAAAAGCCTCTCATATACTGCACATCTGGGATTACACGTGCATAAGTCACTGTCACATTTTGGACAGAAATACAGCTTTTTGGTTAGGGTGAAAAAAAACTCTAATATACTGCACATCTGGGATTACATGTGCATAATTGACTGTCACATTTAGGCCATAAATACGGCTTTGGCATACTGGGGTGAAAAAAGCTTCTCATATACTGCACATCTGGGATTACACATGCATAAGTCACTGTCACATTTTGGACAGAAATACAGCTTTTTGGTTAGGGTGAAAAAACCCTGTAATATACTGCACATCTGGGATTACACGTGCATAAGTGACTGTCACATTTAGGCCATAAATACAGCTTTTTGGTTACTGGGGTGAAAAAAGCCTCTAATATATTGCACATCTGGGATTACACGTGCATAAGTGACTGTCACATTTAGGCCATAAATACAGCTTTTTGGTTACTGGGGTGAAAAAAGCCTCTAATATATTGCACATCTGGGATTACACATGCATAAGTGACTGTCACATTTAGGCCAGAAATACGGCTTTTTGGTTACTGGGGTGAAAAAAGGCTCTAATATACTGCACATCTGGGATTAGAGAAGCATAAGTGACTGTCACATTTAGGACAGAAATACAGCTTTTTGGTTAGGGTGAAAAAACCCTCTAATATACTGCACATCTGGGATTACACATGCATAAGTGACTGTCACATTTAGGCCAGAAATATGGCTTTTTGGTTACTGGGGTGAAAAAAGGCTCTAATATACTGCACATCTGGGATTAGACAAGCATAAGTGACTGTCACATTTAGCCCACAAATACGGTTTTTGGTTACTGGGGTGTAAAAACCCTTTAATATACTGCACATCTGTGATTACACGTGCATAGGTGACTGTCACATTTAGGCCACAAATAAGGCTTTTAGGATACTGTGGTGAAAAATCCCTCTGATATACTGCACATCTGGGATTACACTTGCATAGGTGACTGTCACATTTAGGCCACAAATACCGCTGTCATATAGAGTTAAAAAAAAAAAATTGAGTGCAATACCCTACATCAGGGTTTATATTGGCGGTTAATTATTTTTAACATACTTAACCACTTTTTACTTTGCTTTGTGAACGCAAACTATGAGGCAAACATCTAATGGTCATGGTCGTGGTGGTGGTGTTGGTGGAGCCTCTGGTGCAGGGAGAGGACGTGGCCATTCTGCCACAGCTACACGTCCTACTGAACCTACTACCTCAGGTCCCAGTAGCCGCCAGAATCTACAGCGATATTTGGTCGGGCCTAATGCCGTTCTAAGGATGGTAAGGCCTGAACAAGTACAGGCGCTAGTCAATTGGGTGGCTGACAGTGGATCCAGCACGTTCACATTATCTCCCACCCAGTCTTCTGCAGAAAGCGCACAGGTGGCGCCTGAAACCCATGACCATCAGTCTGTCACATCAACCCCATGCATATCGGAGAACCTGTCTGAGCCTCAAGTCATGCAGCAGTTTCTTATGCTGTTTGAAGACTCTGGTGGCAGGGTTTCCCAAGGGCATCCACCTAGCCCTTCCCCAGGGGTGGAAGACATAGAATGCACTGACGCACAACCACTTATGTTTCCTGATGAGGACATGGGAATACCACCTCAGCACGTCTCTGATGATGACGAAACACAGGTGCCAACTGCTGCGTTTTTCTGCAGTGTGCAGACCGAAAAGGAGGTCAGGGAGGAAGACTGGGTGGAAGACAATGCAGGGGACGATGAGGTCCTAGACCCCACATGGAATGAAGGTCGTGCCACTGACTTTCACAGTTCGGAGGAAGAGGCAGTGGTGAGACCGAATCAACAGCGTAGCAAAAGCGGGAGCAGGGTGCAAAAGCAGAGCAGCCATCGCCAAAACAGTTCACCTGCTACTGGCCACCATCAGCAGGGACAGAGCACACCAAAGGCAGCTTCAAGGAGTTCCCTGGCATGGCACTTCTTCACACAATGTGCTGACGACAAGACCCGAGTGGTTTGCACGCTGTGCCATCAGAGCCTGAAGCGAGGCATTAAAGTTCTGAACCTTAGCACAACCTGCATGACCAGGCATGTGAGACACGGGCTGCAGTGGAGTAAGCACATTCAAAACCAAGAAAGGGCTCCGGCCCCTCCTGCTCCCTCTTCTGCTGCTGCCTCGGCCTCTTCCTCCGCCTCTGGAGGAACGTTGGCACCTGCCACCCAGCAAACAGAGGATGTGCCACCAACAACACCACCTCCGTCACCAAGCATCTCCACCATGTCACACGGAAGTGTTCAGCTCTCCATCTCACAAACCTTTGAGAGAAAGCGTAAATTCCCACCTAGCAACCCTCGATCCCTGGCCCTGAATGCCAGCATTTCTAAACTGCTGGACTTTGAAATGCTGTCATTGAGGCTGGTAGAGACGGACAGCTTCAAACAGCTCATGTCGCTTGCTGTCCCACAGTACGTCGCTCCCAGCCGCCACTACTTCTCCAGGAGAGCCGTGCCCTCCCTGCACAACCAATTATCGGATAAAATCAAGGGTGCACTGCGCAACGCCATCTGTGGCAAGGTCCACCTATCCACAGATACGTGGACCAGTAAGCACGACCAGGGACGCTATATCTCCCTAACTGCACACTGGGTAAATGTAGTGGTGGCTGGGCCCAAGGCGGAGAGCTGTTTGGCGCACGTCCTTCTGCCGCCAAGGATCGCAGGGCATCATTCTTTGCCTCCTGTTGCCTCCTCTTCCTACTCGGCTTCCTCCTCCTCTTCTACCACCTCCTCATCCGGTCAGCGACAGACCTTCACCACCAACTTCAGCACAGCCAGGGGTAAACGTCAGCAGGCCATTCTGAAACTGATGTGTTTGGGGGACAGGCCCCACACCGCGCAGTAGTTGTGGCGGGGTATAGAACAACAGACCGACGAGTGGTTGCTGCCAGTGGGCCTCAAGCCCGGCCTGGTGGTGTGCGATAATGGGCGAAATCTCGTTGCAGCTTTAAGAACTAGCCGGTTTGACGCACATCCCTTGCCTGGCGCATGTGCTGAATTTGGTGGTGCATAAATTCATTCACAACTACCCCGACATGTCAGAGCTGCTGCATAAAGTGCGGACCATCTGTGCGCGCTTCTGGCGTTCTCATCCTGCCGCCTCTCAGCTGTCTGCTCTACAGCGTAACTTCGGCCTTCCCGCTCACCGCTTCATATGCGACGTGCCCACCAGGTGGAACTCCACCTTGCACATAAACATGTAAACGTGTGTTTAGCACGGCAGAGAGCATTATCACAGGCCGCAGGCAATGTGGACAAGCTTACATTTATTAAAATAAACCAGGCATGGATCCCACATGACTTGTCCGTACCTTGTGCAGAATAGACATTTATACCAGCCTCAACCATCCATTCTTGTACTCAAGTGCACTTATTCTTTGTTTTATTTTGTTATATGTCCCAATATTTTGGGGGATACCCCAATTTAAAAAATAAAAAAAACACAAATCAGAGTTGGCTACCTATTCCTCCTTCACCGCCGCTTCCACCTACACCGCCACGTCAACCTACACCGGCGCCACATCCACCCATCCACCGCCTACTCAACCTCCTACTCCTAGATCCAGATTGTTATTTTTAATTTTTCTGTATTTTATGTTATTTTAAGTAATTTCCCTATCCACATTTGTTTGCAGTACAGTTGTCATGCTCTTAAGCACATTTTAGAGCCATTTTAGTGCCCAAAAGTTTGGGTCCCCATTGACTTCAATGGGGTTCGGGTTCGGGGTCAAGTTCGGGTCCCGAACCCGAACTTTTTTTTCAAATTCGGCCGAACCTGCCGAACCCGAACATCCAGGTGTCCGCTCAACTCTAATTATAACCTGTAATATTATTAACTGCAGAAAAGCATTCAGACCCCTCTTCTTTTAGTAAGTTCACCATCACCACCTCCTCTGATATAGAGCTCCATAGTCTCAATGCTATCACTGTAAAGATTCCCCTTCTATTTTGATGTAAAAACTTTCTTTCCTCTAGACGTAGAGAGGATGTACATGTGGCTTTAAAAACAATAACTTTTTTTTTGTATTATTTGTATATTTAAATCATTTTGCGCCTTTTGTTTCGGTGATACACAAGCCTTTATTTTTATGTCTCTTTTATATTAGTATTTTTTTGCATTTTTATACCCAGGAGAATGTAAAAATAAGTATTCAAGTCTTTTAGATTTTATTAATAGCACAAAGTGCAAATAAAATCCATATTTAAAGGCTATGGACACCTTTGGGTGCAATTTTTTTATTATTGCATTCTACTAATTTTGAGCTAAAAACATTTTTTATAGGTCTTTATAAAAAATATGGAATCCTCTTTTCTGTACAGAGGTGACATGTTGTAGAAGCATCCTTTGGATTTTCTGTCTTTTCCGTCAGACCAGGAACAGACAGACTCCTTAACACTGATCTCTGATATTATAAACACTCATTATAACTTAGTTTTTATCTTATTGATAAAAATATGGCTTAAATAAGTGTTTAGGACCTCTTAGTAGTTTAGAGATAAGGTTTATTAGATGACCGACACAAGTGAAAGTACCTGTCAGACAGTTAGAAAAACAGTTAACCCTTTTTGACAGAACAGCTCAATATTTTAAATAAAGGCCAAAAACGAGTAACATGCATACATAAAAAAAATGCCTCTGAAGGTGTACGTAGCCTTTAAATTGTGTCCCCTTTCCAATACAATCATTTGGATAAAAGAGGATACATAGCTTGTGTTAGCCAGATGCGGGGGCTGGAAGCTGTGCTAAGGGTAGAGGTGGCATTCTTATTTTATCTTTTGCTTTGCTTTACTTTATTATTTTTTATTTCACATTTTTTGCCTCCTGTAAGGTCATACAAGACCTCTGGGAGAGATCAAACATTACATTTATGTCTTTATTGAAGATTTCTCCTGTATTTGGGGCAGATGTATTAGCCCCAGTTACAGGAGGCACTGCAGAGCTGATCTTGGTCTGCTAAGATGGAGCAGTTACTGCAGTTACCCGGCATCTTTCTCAAGGCAACCATTAGGATATGTTAAATATTTTGTTTTCCATTGTTAAAGATATCTTTAAGATCTGAATAGCTGGAAGTCACCCAATTTTGGTCACAAAATATTTTATTAGTATAGGTCACGATTTCACGATTCTAGCTCTATCTATCTATTTATCTACATATCCAGCCATTATCTGTCTATTTCCTATCATTATATCTATCTATCTATCTATCTATCTATCTATGTATCTATATATCCATTATCTATCTATTTATTATCTATCTATCTATCTATCTATCTATCTATCACTGTACACATCCGGATCATGTTGGCACAAAAAAAAATCAGGAAAGAAAAGTAAGAACTTGGGGTTGAACACATTAATATATTCCGATTTTCAGATATGGTTTACATTAGTCTCTTGAGGAAATTCATTCATAAATGTTTTAACTATAACATTAGGAAATCCTATACAAAGCCTCCTGGAACCAGCACTGAAAATACTTAAGGAAGAGACACATGGATCTCTTCAACTACAGTCTGTTTTAATCATGATGTTCTTCTGCTGCCCATATAATTTATGTATATGATCTATTATAATAACATTTATGGAGGGTTGAATACATTGGTCATGGACAGTATGATCTAGGATTGAATTATTTGGCCAATTCTTGATATAGTCTATGATAAAACACATTCGCCTGAAAGTTCAAGAAGCCAGATGGAAGAGAGCAAACCATAAAGTTTACTTGATAAAACTGTCACAAAACAAAGATCTTCAAGTGCACCCCCCCTCCCCTCTGTAATGAAGAAGGAGCTACAGCAACGTCAAAATCGGGTCCTCTCCAGACTTAAAACTACCTGGGCCAGTTTCGAAGGGTCTAGAAGTCATTTCATTTCCATTCCACCTATTCTCCTAAACATTCCCTATCTTGGACATACCCTGTCATGTACCACTGCAAAAAAAATGGAAAAAAAAGAGTCCCGCTGCTGTATGCATCCACCCCAAGTACAGCTCCTTCAGAAGTCTGGAGGGTGTCTCCCAGATGTTCCAGAAGAATTGGCAAGTATGCTAAGAGATCTAAGGCAAGGCCTAATAGGCAGTCTGTCAGTATGATACTGAGACGTGTTCAAGCCCCCTTGTGGGTATAACAATCGGAATGTTGTATAAAAAAAAGTTAAACAAAAGGGTATTTTGAAGTATAATAAACGCCCCCAAAAATTATTTTTTCTAGTAAAAAAAAAACTATACTAAATTTGATATTGCCACATAGTGACCCATAATATATACATATCATGGTATTTATCCTGGATGCTTAACGCCCAAAAAAAAAAAAAAATCTATATAACAATGCCAGAATTGTTCATTATCCTCCCTTGTAACAATGGAATAAAAAGAGATCAAATAGTAATATATACACCAAAAGAGTACCAATAAAGCTACAGTTCATCTTGCAAAAAGAGTGGTCATGGCAAAGCACCTGCAGCAAAAAAAAAAAAAAAAATGTAGTAACTTTTGGAATATGGAAGCATAAAAATCCAATGGCTTAAAATAAAATATTTTTATTCTGAAAAAGTGGTAAAAAAATCAAGCCCTGCACTCCAGAATTCTGGAGAATTCTGAAAATAGGGCTTTGAGACGTCTGAGGCTTACTTGCTCAAACATTTTCAGACATTTTGCATTTTTACACTGCTCACCTAGAACAGGAGATAGGAGCAATAAAGGTAACAAAATATTTTACAAAATTACAACATTCTGAATGGAAAGCAATCCGTTCAGTATGCATCAGGATGTCTTCCGTTGTTCCGTCCCTTTTACAGTATTTGGCCGCATGCTGCGGTATTTTCTCCGGCCAAAATTCCGGATTGCTGAATCCGGCATTAATTTCCATTGAAATGTATTAATGCTGCATTCCGTTATCAAGTGTTCAGGAAATTGCCGCATTGACGGATCCGGTTTTCCGGTCTGCACACGCTCAGACCTTTAAAAATGTGAAAAAAATAGATACAGGATGCGTTTTTCCGGATGACACCGGAGAGATGGATCCGGTATTTCAATGCATTTGTCAGACGGATCCAGATCCGGATCCGGAAACAAATAATATCCATTTGCATACGGATTTGGCAGTTACGGTAACGGAACTGCCTGCCTGAATCCAACAACGCTAGTGTGAAAGTACCCTAAATGACTATTGTAAAAGTTGTTCATGCAAACCTATAACCCCCTTTAAAAATGGGGCCCTGTCTTGCGCCTCTGTGCATTTACAGTAAGTGGCTCTCTCCATTCACTTCTAAGCAAGTTCAGAAAACAGTCAAGTGCTCTTACTTGACTATTTTCATGACTCCCACAGAAGTGAATGGAGGGAACTTTCCTCATTCACTGCAGCATGAATTGGGACCATGTCTTTGACACTGAATGTCCAGTTGGGATTACCCCCATTAAAGGGTTAAACTGGTTCCTATTAATTAATATCAGTATTTTCAACAGCAACAGCACCGGTGTAAGGAGCTTGTGCCCAGTTAATTGTTAGTTTTATATTGTGACCTATTGGGGCGCCAGGCCACTGGACCAATCAGGTTCTGGTCCAGGTACCTGGCAATCTATTTAAATCTCTCCTTGTCTATAAACCATAGTCTTTTGTGTGGCTCATTAACATTACTCCATTACACCCTTGTTCCTGTGTTCCTGATTACTTCCTGCATTTTTTACCTTGGCTTGTCTTGCACCCTTTTTTGCCTCATGTTTTATAACCTTGTAGCTCTTCTGGGTTTGACCCATTTTCTGTCAATTTTGCCTTTTGTTTGGTCTGTCTGTGTGTTTTGTTGTCCGCCTCTGCACTTAGTAGTGTAGGGTCCATCGACCAGTTGTGGTCCTGCCAGTTAGGGCTTGTACTACAAGTAGGTAGGGGCAGCAAAATGGTTCAGTTCAGAGCCTCACTGTCCTTGTCCATGTTACGCTTCAGACCTTACAACCTGTTTGCTGGCTGGATCTGATTTGTATATTACCTCTTCTGTCCTATAGTACTATCTATATAACTACATGATTTATGTGACAGACGCAGGTCCTCGTAGAAGTGATTCACTGTCAGCCTGCTTATTCTCACATCAGCTGTGAACTTTGCAAAATATAATAAAAATCTCATGAGTCAAAGACCCAGGAATTGAGTTATCCCATATCAATGAAAGCGTTCACTAAAGCTTCCACCTTCTAGCGCTGTTATAATCTATAGGGACAGAGTGAGATGAAACATTGAAGCTGCAGGTTCATGGTTAATAGCATGCACCCTAGTCAGTGATGTAAAAGCTAACCTCCTAACATGTCACAAGGTAACCTCGTGCAAGATGAATAGCAGATGGCTGAAACACCTGCACGCTGTGCTGACGGAAAGTGAATGTCCACCATTTAAAGCAGTTTTTAAAAAAAAATCTATACTGGTTAGTACTAAATATTTATAGCAGTCTGAAATTAAATTTTCTGATACAGAGCTCCAAACCTTCTACATGGACTAGAGTCAACTTTTAAAAGTCTGTCTTCCTGCATCCACCACTAGGGGGAGCTTATGAGCTTACTGCATACTGTGCTATTGAGTTTTTTATATATATATATATATATATATATATATAAACACAGTGCAATATTTAAACTATCTACTAGGCTATATACAACAGTAATGATTGCTCCATGTCAATGCAACTCAACAAGTGCCCATCGACTTGCCATATCATTGATTTGTGCTTGTTACAGGCATAGAATTTTCCTGAATATAAAGACCCTAATGCACACTAACTGCACTAATTATTAGATATTCTTTTATTAAACACTCCAGCTATATCGCTTAAAGGGGTTATCCCATAATTAAATAAAAAAATAAAAACCGGACATCATATAGTACATGACTATCTCTTTATAACATTGCTAGATCCAAAGCTTCCCCCATTCATTGCTACAGTTGCTCTGCTAAATTTTCTTCAGGCTGGCAGCTGTCTCTTTATGACAGCTCAGGGTCCGTGTCCTCTCTGCTGCATCTCTCTTCCTGTCACAGTTTGGGGGGAGTCCTTTCTCAGGGGGTATGCCCTTTCTGCTTTAGCTTTACTTTTGCAACCGTCACAGCTTCTAACAAAAGATAGGACATGTGGCATTTGATGGGTGAAACTGAGCATGTGCGACCACCTCAGCGATCTTACCGAGGTGGAGAGAGAAATAAGGTGACACTAAATGGATAGATTTTTGTAACGGTCATGTACACACACACACAGGGGGGAGGATAGTGACCACTGCGCTCCACCCTCACCCCTGGCCCTGCCTACTTGCCTCACGAGTCCTGATGACAGGGGACAACTGGACGTCAGTCCCTAACTTAGGATACATGCGGGAAGGACAGACAAGACAAATAACGGAATCAAGAGGACAACGCAGTACAGAGGGATAAGCAAAGAATGGTCAGGAGAAGCCGGGGTCATAAATACCAGGAGAGTCGAGAAGTACCAAAGGAGTCCGCAAAGAATAGTCAGGTGGAAGCCGAGGAGGGATGCGCAGTACAGGAGGAGCAGGCAAAGGATCGTCAGTGAACAGGATCAGGTAAGTATACAGGTATCCAACAAACGCCAGGAACCTAAATTAACAGGCAACCTGTGGCCAGCAGGCTGCCTGTATTTATAGTAGGGAGTGAGGGTCATGTGACGTGGCCAGCGTCACATGACCGACAGACCGACCAGTCGAGCACAGTGTGATCAGCTCGGCGCTCAAGGCAGACCTAGGAGCAGGGAGCCTCCCAGCTAGCAAAGCCGTCCTGGGAACGAGGTCAAACACAGATCCTCGCTCCCAAAGCTAAGCAGCAGGTCTGCGGCTGATGGGAGACTGAGTGCGCCTCCGGCACCCCGTTGCAATTTTATTGAATACCCCAGTGACTATACTAAATTTTAACTTACCTGCAATTACAATAGTATCCAGATTCAGGTGTTGGTTTGAAAAATGTGGAATATTTTTCAAGGGACAACCCCTTTAAGAAGAGTTTGAAATCCACCTTTTTACCCATCTAAGGCTGCAGATTAGCTTTTTTCAGTTTGGCTTCTGTGCATAAACACGAGCTCACCCCCAAGCTCAGCGAGAAGTCAGGCAAAGAGATATGATTTCTATTACAACAACTCCGTAGTACTAAACCAGCAGCGGAGATTATTGGCTGCAGTAACTCAGTAAGGGGACAAATAAACCTCATTGAAGGAATCGGGGTCTAGAAGAACATTCAGCTATACTATGTGTTTGTAGAAAGCATTTCGGGGGAGAGCTATCAATAGCGTCATAAAATGTGTTCTTTGATAAATATAGTGAAACTCTAAACCTTTTTGGGGGGGTCATAGTTTACACCAATATTTTTGGGCAAAAATAGCACATGCCATTTTCATATTTTTTCATATTTTACACCCAGGTCAAGTACATAGTCATGACTTCACATGACCTGTGGAAAATGGAGAGAAGGCCGTGGCGCTACTGCGAGCGCTGCTGCCTTCTCAAACAACTGATCCGTGGGGGTCCCTGGTGTCAGACCACCGCCGATCAGTTGCTCATGATCTATCCAAAGGGTAGATCATCGGTAATAAAAAGGTACAGAACCCTTTTAACAAAATTGTAAAGCAAAGACAGAATTAATACAATTTATGCACAATTGATGGAAATGAGCATCAAATTTCTATTATTTTCATATATTATTATTATTATTATTAATCATGTGACTTAGCATGTGCATGAAAAGTGGAAAGTTTTCCAGATCTATTTCAAAGCTCGTGAATAACTTGGTGAAATGGAAATCTAAAATATGCCAAAAAAATGTTTGTTATTGTAAAATTCAAATCTAGATAAGACCAAAAATCTAATCTAAGGCAATTAAAAGAAAGTTTCTTTGAAAAACAAAGACATGGGTCAACCTTAGGATGCAACTTCCAGGGAACTCGATTGTATTTTTGCAGGGAATGGATCTTATTTCATTGTGATTCTCAATAAGAAGCATGAAATATAATACAGGGTCTGGTCCGAATTCACAATGATTTCCTACTAAAAACAGAGGGGGCTGTGCGAGAACACAACAAAAAATAATATCAGGTTACTGAATACCTAATAAGCAAAAAAAATAAGGGGGACCAGTGACATAAGAGAGTGTATATTGTAATCTTTTATTAGAGAGCCCTGAAGGCATCTCAAAGGCTCATTTATGAATTTACACATGGATTTATTTTGCTTACATAACTGGGAACGTTTTATTTTTTACTTTTTAATATTTGTGTGTTTTTAAACACTGTATTAAACATTTTTTAGTCTCCCTAGGAACTGTGCAATCACTTTTACAATATACTGCAATACTTCTGTATTGCAGTTTGTTGTAACTCTGACATCATCCTAATTGGCCTCTGGCAGGGTGTAATGGGAGTACACAGGTGGCAGGCCTTCACTTGGTGTCAGCTGACATGACAATTGCTTGCTACCCCGCAATTGAGTCACAGGAGGGATGGTCAGGGGACAGAGGGAATCCTATACCCCTGTTTTCTACTTAGATGCTACGTAACTCCAGTCCCAACTGCTGTAGGCAGGTGTCAGCTGTATAACACATCCGACACCCATCATGTCTGTTGGGGGCTCAGCTTCTGAGCTTACTCCATACACTCCCTTCTGACGTCCACCAGACATGTATAGTACCTCAGACCCGGGAGTACTACAATTGTAAATAGTTTTGTGTTATAATGTTCTGTATTTTATTGTATGCTTCCAGACATATTTACTGGCAATTAATGGTTTGCAAGGAACAGGGCTAATCACCTTGTCCCTATGCTCTTGGTAAGAGTGGGATGGTCCTGCTTCCTGCCAGGAGGGGGACTTACTGGTGAGACAGGGAAAGGGGACAAAGCTGACTGCAGAGCTTCTGCTCCAAAAGTGGATTATCCAGGGAGATCATTTACTCTTTTGCTTCAAGTGAAGTCTTGACACACTAGACAGTAGAGTGAACTGCTACAGCCAACATTAAAGACACTGCTGCAAGGTGAGGGCTTACAGCCAAGACACCCATCACCTAGAACATTACTAGGCCAGTGCCACCTTCGTGCTAAATTACCACCATCCAACCTGCCTCCATCATCTTTAATCGTACCTGAAAAGTTATGCACTTAAAGCCTGCTGCTACAGAATGTATTTGAAGTTCTACGTTGCACTTAGTAAAAAGACTTTGCTACATTTAATTCTGGCCTCATTCTTCAATACTTCATTTCCACTCCACTGATCCCCAGGGAGCAATGGGCTGAGGGAGTTCACAGTGACACAACACTTCATCAGGGCCACTCCTATTCTCTACACCAGCTTTGCCGGGGCTCACTGCACATTACAGCCGATGTTGAAAAGAGTTAAGTCCCTACCTTTTTGGATCTTATGAGCCACCCCCTTATGCAGACTCATATATAGATAGCTGTCGATCATTGAATGCAACCTTCCTTGGCAGCACCACAGTTTTTCTTTTCTGTAAGCAAATTACATAGCTTCATTGAAACTTTTTTAAATTTTTCATGGAATCTTTTTTATTTACTTGGAAGTTGAGACCGATCTTGTTGAGCCTGCAATTAGCAGCAGTCTACAGTGGCATCAATATGCTAAGGGTATGATACATCCAGGGACTCATCTCATGTGTTTCCACTCAGATCTAGTGGCATGCGATCACAGCTGGAACAGTTGCACGCTCCGCTTCAGCAACATGACACATCATCTCACAGTGTAACGCCCCAGAGGTGCATTACCACTTCTGCACCCTGCTACTGTCTCCTATGGTTAACCTAATGTCATCCTATGTATTAATTTCCAGGTCTCATGTAATGTGCATCTTCTTTTTTGCCACTGCTTGTGTTCTCATGTAATATGCCTGGTTCACCAGCAGGTGGCAGCGAACACGGCAGAGCTATCTCACAGAGAATGGAGCTTTTCTATTCCATTCTAACACCCCCCTCTGTGGTGAGGTGGGCGTGTCCCACTGGCTGCAGGGATGGAGGAGTTTAGTTTAGAGTCAGTTGTAGTTTACCCCCTGCCAAGGGAGGGTGTGCAGCAGGTGCGTGTCCCTGTTGGACGAGCCCTGTCTGGACCAGCTTGAGCCCCTTCAGCTCAGCTGGACATGGAGGCAGAAGCCTGACGCTTCAGAGACCAGGAGTAAAGTGTTCACTGGACGAAGTTAGAGACAGACCAGATTACAAAGTGAAGTACAGCATAAAGAAGAAGCTGAGTTCCATAGCTACCCTGTCAGCACAGCAAAGTTAGAGAGAGACTGATGTAGCAGAGAGGAGTTTGCCTGACACAGTTAATGCCATAGCCTGCTGGGACCAAGACAAAGTTTGAAGACTGTTTCTGATGAACGTTTATTCAAGTAAAGCTGTTATCAACAACATCGCAAGGTCTGGACTCAATTTATTTCTCCATCCCCTTCATTAACTACCCCCTTTTTCTGCTTTCGAAGGGCGATGCCTGGGGTTCCAGCGTATCCAGGTAGGAGCACCGTGACACCTGCACAACATTTAAAGGGACATTTCCCTGTGCCCTTGTTGCTTCACTGCAACTGACGTCACGACAAATATGTACTTTAACCGCCTCAGGACCGCCGTACACAGGATTGCGTCCTGGCGGCGGCCCTGCTATTCTGGGTGGACGCATATACGAGTCCTCTCGCGAGACGCAAGATTTCCTGTGAACGCGCACACACAGGCGCGCGCGTTCACAGGATCGGAAGATAAGCGAGTGGATCTCCAGCCTGCCAGCGGTGATCGTTCGCTGTCAGGCTGGAGATGCGATTTTTTTTTAACCCCTAAGAGGTATATTAGACGCTGTTTTGATAACAGCGTCTAATATACCTGCTACCTGGTCCTCAGGTGGTCCCTTTTGCTTGGATCGACCACCAGAGGACACAGGCAGCTCAGTACTAAGTAGCACCAAACGCCACAACACTACACCCCCCCTGTCACTTATTAACCCCTGATCACCCCATATAGACTCCCGGATCACCCCCTTGTCATTGATCACCCCCCTGTAAGGCTCCATTCAGACGTCCGTATGTTTTTTACGGATCCACGGATACATGGATCGGATCCGCAAAACACATACGGACGTCTGAATGAAGCCTTACAGGGGGGTGATCAATGACAGGGGGGTGATCACCCCATATAGACTCCCTGATCACCCCCCTGTCATTGATCACCCCCCTATCATTGATCACCCCCCTGTAAGGCTCCATTCAGACGTCTGTATGTTTTTTACGGATACATGGATCGGATCCGCAAAACACATACAGACGTCTGAATGGAGCCTTACAGGCGGGTGATCACCCCATATAGACTCCCTAATCACCCTTCTGTCATTGATCACCCCCCTGTAAGGTTCCATTCAGACGTCCGTATGTGTTTTGCGGATCCGATCCGTGGATCCGTAAAAAACAAACGGACGTCTTAATGGAGCCTTACAGGGGGGTGATCAATGACATGAGGGTGATCACCCCATATAGACTCCCTGATCACCCCCCTGTCATTGATCACCCCCCTGTCATTGATCACCCCCCTGTAAGGCTCCATTCAGACGTCCGTATGTTTTTTGCGGATCCGATCCATGTATCCGTGGATCTGTAAAAAACATATGGACGTCTGAATGGAGCCTTTCAGGGGGGTGATCAATGACAGGGGGGTGATCACCCCATATAGACTCCCTGATCACCCCCCTGTCATTGATCACCCCCCTGTAAGGCTCCATTCAGACGTCCGTATGTTTTTTACAGATCCCCGGATACATGGATCGGATCCGCGAAACACATACGGACGTATGAATGGAGCCTTACAGGGGGGTGTTCAATGACAATGGGGTGATCACCCCATATAGACTCCCTGATCACCCCCCTGTTATTGATCACCCCCCCCTGTCATTGATCACCCCCCTGTAAGGCTCCATTCAGACATTTTTTTTTGCCCAAGTTAGCGGAAATTGTTTTTTTTTTTTTGTTTTTTTCCTTACAAAGTCTCATATTCTACTAACTTGTGTCAAAAAATAAAATCTCACATGAACTCACCATACCCCTCACGGAATCCAAATGCGTAAACATTTTTAGACATTTATATTCCAGACTTCTTTTCACGCTTTAAGGCCCCTAAAATGCCAGGGCAGTATAAATACCCCACATGTGACCCCATTTCGGAAAGAAGACACCCCAAGGTATTCCGTGAGGGGCATATTGAGTCCATTAAAGATTGAAATATTTGTCCCAAGTTAGCGGAAAGGGAGACTTTGTGAGAAAAAACTAAAAAATTCCGCTAACTTGTGCCAAAAAAAAAAAATTCTATGAACTCGCCATGCCCCTCATTAAATACCTTGGGGTGTCTTCTTTCCAAAATGGGGTCACATGTGGGGTATTTATACTGCCCTGGCATTTTAGGGGCCCTAAAGCGAGAAAATAAGTCTGGATCCAAATGTCTAAAAATGCCCTCATAAAAGGAATGTGGGCCCCTTTGTGCATCTAGGCTGCAAAAAAGTGTCACACATCTGGTATCGGCGTACTCAGGAGAAGTTGAACAATGTGTTTTGGGGTGTCATTTTACATATACCCATGCTGGGTGAGATAAATATCTTGGTCAAATGCCAACTTTGTATAAAAAAATTGAAAAAAGTTGTCTTTTGCCGAGATATTTCTCTCACCCAGCATGAGTATATGTAAAAAGACACCCCAAAACACATTGCCCTACTTCTCCTGAGTACGGCGATACCACATGTGTGACACTTTTTTGCAGCCTAGGTGGGCAAAGGGGCCCACATTCCAAAGAGCACCTTTCGGATTTCACCGGCCATTTTTTACAGATTTTGATTTCAAACTACTTCTCACTAGGGATGAGCGAACCCGAACTGTATAGTTCGGGTTCGTACCGAATTTTGGGGTGTCCGTGACACGGACCCGAACCCGAACATTTTCCTAAAAGTCTGAGTTCGGGTTCGGTGTTCGGCGCTTTCTTTGGCGCTTTTTGAAAGCCTGCAAAGCAGCCAATCAACAAGCGTCATACTACTTGCCCCAAGAGGCCATCACAGCCTTGCCTACTATTGGCATGGCTGTGATTGGCCAGTGCAGCATGTGACCCAGCCTCTATATAAGCTTGGGTCACGTAGCGCTGCACGTCACTCTGCTGATTCAAGCATAGGGAGAGGTTGCAGCTGCGACGTTAGGGCGAGATTAGGCAGATTAACTCCTCCAAAAGACTTCATTCTGTGATCGATCTCCAGCTGTGGATCATTTAAGTGCTAATATCGACTTGCTCACTTTTTTTAGGCTGCCCAGAGCATTTTTATATCACTTTTTTCTGGGGTGATCGGCGGCCATTTTGTGGCTTGTGGTGCGCCAGCACAAGCTATCACCAAGTGTATTTAACCATCAATAGTGTGGTTATTTTGTGCTATATCCTACATCAGCTGCAGGCTGAGCCTGTGTCACCAAAGTGCATTTAACCATCAACAGTCTGGTTATTTTTTGGCCATATACTACATCAGCTGCAGGCTGAGCCTGTGTCACCGAAGTGCATTTAACCATCAACAGTCTGGTTATTTTTTGGCCATATACTACATCTGGTGCAGGCTGAGCCTGTGTCACCCAAGTGCATTTAACCATCAATAGTGTGGTTATTTTTTGGCCATATACTACATCAGGGGCAAGTTGAGCCTGTCACCCAGCGCCTAAAAAATAGACCTGACATTTCTATTCAACCAAATCTGTACTGTTTTAGCTGGTCAAGTTATTTGTAGTGACCGTAAAAGCACAGTTTTTGTTCTGGGTTGAAAAACTATTCCCAAATTTGCCATTCTCAAAATAAGTAGTTTCTGCTATATCAGGCCTACTTGAAATCTATCCCAAAAAGGATATCTTAGATTCAAGGTGCTGATAGTGTCATTCAGAAAAAATTAACACACACGCTACTGTGCAGATACAAGTCTAATTCTGTGATTAAACCTATACCTGTCACACAGCGCAAAAAAAAATAGGCCTCACATTTCTATTCAACCAAATCTGTACTGTTTTAGCTGGTCAAGTTATTTGTAGTGACCGTAAAAGCACAGTTTTTGTTCTGGGTTGATAAACTATTTCCAAATTTGCCATTCTCAAAATAAGTAGTTTATGCTATATCAGGCCTACTTGAAATCTATCCCAAAAAGGATATCTTAGATTCAAGGTGCTGATAATGTCATTCAGAAAAAATTAACACACACACTACCGTGCAGATAGAAGTCTAATTCTGTGATTAAACCTATACCTGTCACACAGCGCAAAAAAAATAGGCCTCACATTTCTATTCAACCAAATCTGTACTGTTTTAGCTGGTCAAGTTATTTGTTGTGACCGTAAAAGCACAGTTTTTGTTCTGGGTTGAAAAACTATTCCAAAATTTGCAATTCTCAAAATAAGTAGTTTATGCTATATATATCAGGCCTACTTGAAATCTATCCCAAAAAGGATATCTTAGATTCAAGGTGCTGATAGTGTCATTCAGAAAAAATTAACACACACGCTACCGTGCAGATACAAGTCTAATTCTGTGATTAAACGTATACCTGTCACACAGCGCAAAAATAATAGGCCTCACATTTCTATTCAACCAAATCTGTACTGTTTTAGCTGGTCAAGTTATTTGTAGTGACCGTAAAAGCACAGTTTTTGTTCTGGGTTGAAAAACTATTCCAAAATTTGCAATTCTCAAAATAAGTAGTTTATGCTATATATATCAGGCCTACTTGAAATCTATCCCAAAAAGGATATCTTAGATTCAAGGTGCTGATAGTGTCATTCAGAAAAAATTAACACACACGCTACCGTGCAGATACAAGTCTAATTCTGTGATTAAACGTATACCTGTCACACAGCGCCAAAAAAATAGGCCTCACATTTCTATTCAACCAAATCTGTACTGTTTTAGCTGGTCAAATTATTTGTAGTGACCGTAAAAGCACAGTTTTTGTTCTGGGTTGAAAAACTATTCCAAAATTTGCAATTCTCAAAATAAGTAGTTTATGCTATATATATCAGGCCTACTTGAAATCTATCCCAAAAAGGATATCTTAGATTCAAGGTGCTGATAGTGTCATTCAGAAAAAATTAACACACACGCTACTGTGCAGATACAAGTCTAATTCTGTGATTAAACCTATACCTGTCACTGTCACGGATGGTGTACAGGAAACAAGACAATACAATATAAACAATGACTCACTGGATCCACAACTAAGGAACAAAAGGGAGACCCCTGCATGAGACCTGCCGCTCTCCCTTATTGCTCAGCCTATGCGACCACCCCAAAGGTGGATGGGCGCATATCCACGTACCTCGACTATCTTACACCTGAAGACCCTACAATAGTGAGGGGACACGACCACCGGCTCCCTACACAGACACGGAGGGAGTCAGGGTCACCTGGATCCAGAAAACAGAAAATCATAAATACATAAACAGAACTTATCTTGCAGACGACTGAGGACTGTGGACTAGGAACTAGGAACAGCATGCACACACACTCCAGGAAGTTGTATAAGCCGCACACTACTGCATTCTGGGGAGGAACTTAAAGGGCAGCAATCAGTCCAACTGCATGACAGCTGAGATAGACCAACGAGATGAGGAACCAAACCAAAACAAAGAATTTCAAGGAGGAGGATCTGAAAGGCTCCTGTCAGAGCTTTTCAACTGTCTGGCTGTGACAGTACCCCTCCCTCTACGAGTGGAGTCCGGACACTCAGAGCCCACCTTCTCAGGATGGGACCTATGGAAAGCCCTGATGAGACGAGAGGCCTTAATGTCCGTCACTGGGACCCACATCCTCTCCTCAGGACCATAACCCTCCCAATGAACGAGGTACTGGAGGGAACCGCGGACAAGACGAGAATCCACAATCCTAGAGACCTGAAATTCAAGATTTCCATCAACCACAATCGGAGGAGGAGGCAAAGGCGAGGGTACAATAGGTTGAACATAAGGTTTCAATAAGGACTTATGAAAAACATTATGGATCTTCCAAGTCTGAGGAAGATCAAGACGGTAGGCAACAGGATTGATGACAGACAGGATCTTGTAAGGCCCAATAAACCTAGGACCCAACTTCCAGGAGGGAACCTTCAATCTGATATTCTTGGTAGACAACCACACCAGATCACCAACATTCAGGTCCGGACCAGGCACACGTCTCTTATCTGCCACACGCTTATATCTCTCACTCATGCTCTTTAGATTATCCTGAATCTTTTGCCAAATAGATGACAAAGACGAGGAGAATCTGTCCTCATCAGGTAAACCAGAAGACCCCTCTCCCGAGAAAGTCCCAAACTGCGGATGAAACCCATATGCACCAAAAAATGGTGACTTATCAGAGGACTCCTGACGACGGTTATTTAAAGCAAACTCAGCAAGGGACAAAAAAGAACACCAATCCTCCTGATTCTCCGCCACAAAACAGCGCAGATATGTCTCCAGATTCTGATTGACGCGCTCTGTCTGGCCATTCGACTGCGGGTGGAAAGCAGAAGAGAATGACAACCGAACCCCCAAGCGAGAACAGAAAGCCTTCCAGAATCTGGAAACAAACTGCGTGCCCCTATCAGAGACTATGTCTGAAGGAATACCATGCAATTTGACAATGTGGTCAATAAATGCCTGCGCCAGCGTCTTAGCATTGGGCAAACCAGGAAAAGGGATAAAATGCACCATTTTGCTAAAACAGTCCACCACCACCACCAGAATCACAGTCTTCCCCGAGGAACGAGGCAAGTCCGTTATGAAGTCCATGGACAGATGTGTCCAAGGACGGGAAGGAATGGGCAAAGGGAGGAGAGGACCTGATGGCCGTGAATGAGGGACTTTGGCACGATCGCAAGTCTCACAAGCTGCCACAAAACCCTCAACCGACTTACGAAGCGCAGGCCACCAGAATCTCCGAGCGATGAGATCCAGTGCGGCTCTTGCCCCCCCGGGTGCCCAGCAAGGACCGTATCGTGGTGTTCTTTAAAAATCTTGTGTCTCAAAGCGAGAGGCACAAACAACCTCCCAGGAGGACAAAGATCAGGAGCTTCTGACTGGGCTGCCTGCACCTCTGCCTCCAATTCAGGAAAAAGGGCAGAGACCACCACACCTTCAGCCAAAATGGGACCCAGGTCTTCAAAATTCCCACCTCCCGGAAAACAACGTGACAGGGCATCTGCCTTCACATTCTTAACCCCAGGGCGGAACGTGACAACAAAATTAAACCTTGAAAAGAACAAAGACCATCTGGCCTGTCTCGGGTTCAGACGCTTGGCTGACTCCAAGTAGGCCAGATTTTTATGGTCAGTAAACACAGTAATAGGGTGTCTGGCTCCCTCTAGCCAATGGCGCCATTCTTCAAAAGCCAACTTGATGGCCAACAATTCCCTATCTCCCACATCATAATTTCTCTCTGCGGAGGAGAGTTTCTTTGAGAAAAAGGCACACGGTTGCCATTTGGCAGGAGAGGAAACCTGAGACAAGACCGCACCCACCCCTACCTCAGAAGCATCAACCTCAACTATGAAGGGTAACGAAATATCAGGTTGTACTAGGATGGGAGCGGAAGCTAAACTCTCCTTGATATTAGAAAAGGCCTTACGCGCCTCTACCGACCAGGAAGAAAAATCTACCCCCTTTCTGGTCATATCAGTGAGTGGTTTAACAACAGAGGAATAATTCAAAATAAATTTCCTGTAATAATTGGCAAAGCCCAAAAAACGCATCAGCGCCTTCTGATTCTCAGGAAGCTCCCACTCAAGCACAGCGCGGACCTTCTCGGGGTCCATGCGAAAACCAGAAGCGGAGAGAAGAAACCCCAGAAATTGAATTTCTGGAACTGCAAACACACATTTTTCCAGTTTTGCGTATAATTTATTCTTCCGCAGAATGAGCAAGACCTGACGTAAGTGTTCCTTATGAGTCTTGAAATCAGGAGAAAAAATCTAAATGTCATCCAAATACACTAATACAAATTTTCCCATTAAATGATAAAAAATGCTGTTCACGAAATGCTGAAAAACGGCTGGGGCATTCATCAAACCAAAAGGCATAACCAAATTCTCAAAATGGCCCTCAGGGGTATTGAAAGCCGTCTTCCATTTGTCTCCTTCTCTGACCAGGTTGTATGCCCCTCTTAGGTCTAATTTGGAAAAGACTTTAGCCCCAACAACCTGGTTAAACAGGTCCGGGATAAGAGGAAGCGGATAAGGATCACGAATAGTGATACTGTTCAGCTCCCTGAAATCCAGACAAGGTCTTAAAGAACCATCTTTTTTCTTAACAAAGAAAAAGCCAGCGGCAACAGGTGACTTCGAGGGTCGTATGTGTCCCTTTCTCAAACTCTCAGAGATATAAGCACGCATAGCGACCCTCTCAGGTTGGGAGAGATTGTATAAACGAGATTTAGGCAGCTTGGCGCCTGGGATGAGATTAATAGGGCAATCATACTCCCTGTGCGGAGGCAAAACCTGAACTCCACTCTCCGAAAAGACATCCGAAAATTCAGAGAGGAAAGGTGGTACAGTCTTAGTAGAAACCTCAGAAACAGATGTTATGAGGCAATTCTCTCTGAAAAAGTCACTCCAACCATTTATTTGCCTTGCTTGCCAATCATTGGTGGGGTTATGTTTAGGGAGCCAGGGTAGTCCCAACACTAGAGGAGTAGGCAAACCGCTAAGGACGAAACATGACACATCCTCAACATGAGCATCACTCACAATTAAACGGATATTGTGAACTATGCCCTTTAATGATTTCTGAGAAAGTGGAGCGGAATCAATAGCAAAAACAGGAATATCCTTTCCCAAAGTGCATACCTGGAAACCATGAGTTATTGCAAATTTATTATCAATGAGATTGACAGCTGCTCCACTATCCACAAAAATCTCACAAAAAATGCTCTTGCTCTCTAGCGCCACCCTAGCAGGTAGGACAAAACGGGAACTACAAGCAAAAGAAAAACCTTCAATTTTCGCCTTAACCCTGCCAATAGTAACAGACGGAACATTTTTAAAAGATTTTTTCCTTTTTGTCTCTTTATTACTCCCAGAAAACTGCCTGAATCTCCTAGAGGGACAAACATTTGCCAAATGATTTATACCTCCACAACAAAAACAAACCCTCCCATGCGGGCTGAATCTTCTATTGTCAGAGGCAATCAACCCCAGCTGCATGGGCTCCTGCTCAGAAGGGGCTGACAGCGACTGAGACCCCTGCGCACAGAATGAGACCGCTGCACTGTCCAGGGACTGAGTATGACAGGAAGGAGAGATCTCTCCTCTCTCACTAAGACGCCTGTCAATACGAACGGCCTGAGACATAGCAGAGTCCAGGGAGATTGGCCTCTCATGAAAGGCAAATGCATCTTTCAATCCCTCTGAAAGACCCTGGCAAAATTGACTTCGGAGTGCAGCATCATTCCAACCAGTATCAGCTGCCCATCTCCGAAATTCTGAGCAGTATATCTCTGCGGATTGTTTACCCTGGCATAACAGACGTAGTCTAGACTCAGCCAGAGCAATACGATCCGGATCATTATATATCTGACCCAGGGCTAAAAAGAATTCATCCACTGAGCGGAGGGGCCGTGCCACCTCCGGTAGCGAAAAGGCCCAGGATTGAGCGTTACCCCTGAGCAGCGATACAATGATCCCCACCCTCCGTTCTTCATCACCAGAGGAATGGGGAAGAAGGCGAAAATGGAGTTTGCAAGCCTCTTTAAAACGCACAAAATTCTCACTACCCCCAGAGAACGTATCCGGGAGCGAGATCTTAGGCTCAGCACAAACTCCATGAACGCAAGCTGAACCGGTCACTTGAAACTGAGAAAAAATCCTACGGAGATCAGCTACCTCCAATGAAAGACCCTGGAGGCGTTCAGCCAAAAGTGAAACCGGATCCATGCTTGAGACGGTTTTGGCGGCTTATAATGTTACGGATGGTGTACAGGAAACAAGACAATACAATATAAACAATGACTCACTGGATCCACAACTAAGGAACAAAAGGGAGACCCCTGCATGAGACCTGCCGCTCTCACTTATTGCTCAGCCTATGCGACCACCCCAAAGGTGGATGGGCGCATATCCACGTACCTCGACTATCTTACACCTGAAGACCCTACAATAGTGAGGGGACACGACCACCAGCTCCCTACACAGACACGGAGGGAGTCAGGGTCACCTGGATCCAGAAAACAGAAAATCATAAATACATAAACAGAACTTATCTTGCAGACGACTGGGGACTGTGGACTGGGAACTAGGAACAGCATGCACACACACTCCAGGAAGTTGTATAAGCCGCACACTACTGCATTCTGGGGAGGAACTTAAAGGGCAGCAATCAGTCCAACTGCATGACAGCTGAGATAGAACAACGAGATGAGGAACCAAACCAAAACAAAGAAATTCAAGGAGGAGGATCTGAAAGGCTCTTGTCAGAGCTTCTCAACTGTCTGGCTGTGACAGTCACACAGCGCCAAAAAAATAGGCCTCACATTTCTATTCAACCAAATCTGTACTGTTTTAGCTGGTCAAATTATTTGTAGTGACCATAAAAGCACAGTTTTTGTTCTGGGTTGAAAAACTATTCCAAAATTTGCAATTCTCAAAATAAGTAGTTTATGCTATATATATCAGGCCTACTTGAAATCTATCTCAAAAAGGATATCTTAGATTCAAGGTGCTGATAGTGTCATTCAGAAAAAATTAACACACACGCTACCGTGCAGATACAAGTCTAATTCTGTGATTAAACCTATACCTGTCACACAGCGCAAAAAAAAACAGGCCTCACATTTCTATTCAACCAAATCTGTACTGTTTTAGCTGGTCAAGTTATTTGTAGTGACCGTAAAAGCACAGTTTTTGTTCTGGGTTGAAAAACTATTCCCAAATTTGCCATTCTCAAAATTGTGGTGAACGGGAACAATGAGGAAAACATCTAATAAGGGACGCGGACGTGGACATGGTCGTGGTGGTGTTAGTGGACCCTCTGGTGCTGGGAGAGGACGTGGCCGTTCTGCCACAGCCACACGTCCTAGTGAACCAACTACCTCAGGTCCCAGTAGCCAGCAGAATTTACAGCGATATTTGGTGGGGCCCAATGCCGTTCTAAGGATGGTAAGGCCTGAGCAGGTACAGGCATTAGTCAAATGGGTGGCCGACAGTGGATCCAGCACGTTCACATTATCTCCCACCCAGTCTTCTGCAGAAAGCGCACAGATGGCGCATGAAAACCAAGCCCATCGGTCTGTCACATCACCCCCATGCATATCAGAGAAACTGTCTGAGCCACAAGTTATGCAGCAGTCTCTTATGCTGTTTGAAGACTCTGCTGCCAGGGTTTCCCAAGGGCATCCACCTAGCCCTTCCCCAGGGGAGGAAGAGATAGAATGCACTAACGCACAACCACTTATGTTTCCTGATGATGAGGACATGGGAATACCACCTCAGCACGTCTCTGATGATGACGAAACACAGGTGCCAACTGCTGCGTCTTTCTGCAGTGTGCAGACTGAACAGGAGGTCAGGGATCAAGACTGGGTGGAAGACGATGCAGGGGACGATGAGGTCCTAGACCCCACATGGAATGAAGGTCGTGCCACTGACTTTCACAGTTCGGAGGAAGAGGCAGTGGTGAGACCGAGCCAACAGCGTAGCAAAAGAGGGAGCAGTGGCAAAATCAGAACACCCGCCGCCAAGAGACTCCGCCTGCTACTGACCGCCGCCATCTGGGACCGAGCACCCCAAAGGCAGCTTCAAGGAGTTCCCTGGCATGGCACTTCTTCAAACAATGTGCTGACGACAAGACCCGAGTGGTTTGCACGCTGTGCCATCAGAGCCTGAAGCGAGGCATTAACGTTCTGAACCTTAGCACAACCTGCATGACCAGGCACTTGCATGCAAAGCATGAACTGCAGTGGAGTAAACACCTTAAAAACAAGGAAGTCACTCAGGCTCCCCCTGCTACCTCTTCTGCTGCTGCCGCCTCGGCCTCTTCTGCTGCTGCCGCCGCCTCGGCCTCTTCTGCTGCTGCTGCCGCCGCCTCGGCCTCTTCCTCCGCCTCTGGAGGAACGTTGGCACCTGCCGCCCAGCAAACATGGGATGTACCACCAACACCACCACCTGCGTCACCAAGCATCTCAACCATGTCACACGGCAGCGTTCAGCTCTCCATCTCACAAACATTTGAGAGAAAGCGTAAATTCCCACCTAGCCACCCTCGATCCCTGGCCCTGAATGCCAGCATTTCTAAACTACTGGCCTATGAAATGCTGTCATTTAGGCTGGTGGACACACACAGCTTCAAACAGCTCATGTCGCTTGCTGTACCACAGTATGTTGTTCCCAGCCGCCACTACTTCTCCAAGAGAGCCGTGCCTTCCCTGCACAAACAAGTGTCCGATAAAATCAAGTGTGCACTGCGCAACGCCATCTGTGGCAAGGTCCACCTAACCACAGATACGTGGACCAGTAAGCACGGCCAGGGACGATATATCTCCCTAACTGCACACTGGGTAAATGTAGTGGCGGCTGGGCCCCAGGCGGAGAGCTGTTTGGCGCACGTCCTTCCGCCGCCAAGGATCGCAGGGCAATATTCTTTGCCTCCTGTCTCCTCCTCCTCCTACTCAGCTTCCTCCTCCTCTTCTTCCACCTGCTCATCCAGTCAGCCACACACCTTCACCACCAACTTCAGCACAGCCCGGGGTAAACGTCAGCAGGCCGTTCTGAAACTCATATGTTTGGGGGACAGGCCCCACACCGCACAGGAGTTGTGGGGGGGTATAGAACAACAGACCGACGAGTGGTTGCTGCCGGTGAGCCTCAAACCCGGCCTGGTGGTGTGCGATAATGGGCGAAATCTCGTTGCAGGTCTGGGACTAGCCGGTTTGATGCACATCCCTTGCCTGGCGCATGTGCTGAATTTGGTGGTGCAGAAGTTCATTCGCAACTACCCCGACATGTCAGAGCTGCTGCTTAAAGTGCGGGCCGTCTGTTCGCGCTTCCGGCGTTCACACCCTGCCGCTGCTCGCCTGTCTGCGCTACAGCGTAACTTCGGCCTTCCCGCTCACCGCCTCATATGCGACGTGCCCACCAGGTGGAACTCCACCTTGCATATGCTGGACAGACTGTGCGAGCAGCAGCAGGCCATAGTGGAGTTTCAGCTGCAGCACGCACGGGTCAGTCGCACTGCGGATCAGACCCACTTCACCACCAATGACTGGGCCTCCATGCGAGACCTGTGTGCCCTGTTGCGCTGTTTCAAATACTCCACCAACATGGCCAGTGGCGATGACGCCGTTATCAGCGTTACAATACCACTTCTATGTCTCCTTGAGAAAACACTTAGGGCGATGATGGAAGAGGAGGTGGCCCAGGAGGAAGAGGAGGAAGAGGGGTCATTTTTAGCACTTTCAGGCCAGTCTCTTCGAAGTGACTCAGAGGGAGGTTTTTTGCAACACCAGAGGCCAGGTACAAATGTGGCCAGACAGGGCCCACTACTGGAGGACGAGGAGGACGAGGATGAGGAGGAGGTGGAGGAGGATGAGGATGAAGCATGTTCACAGCGGGGTGGCACCCAAAGCAGCTCGGGCCCATCACTGGTGCGTGGCTGGGGGGAAACACAGGACGATGACGATACGCCTCCCACAGAGGACAGCTTGTCCTTACCTCTGGGCAGCCTGGCACACATGAGCGACTACATGCTGCAGTGCCTGCGCAACGACAGCAGAGTTGCCCACATTTTAACGTGTGCGGACTACTGGGTTGCCTTCCTGCTGGATCCCCGGTACAAAGACAATGTGCCCACCTTACTTCCTACACTGGAGCGTGATAGGAAGATGCGCGAGTACAAGCGCACGTTGGTAGACGCGCTACTGAGAGCATTCCCAAATGTCACAGAGGAACCAGTGGAAGCCCAAGGCGAAGGCAGAGGAGGAGCAAGAGGTCGCCAACACAGCTGTGTCACAGCCAGCTCCTCTGAGGGCAGGGTTAGCATGGCAGAGATGTGGAAAAGTTTTGTCACCATGCCACAGCTAACTGCACCACCACCTGATACGGAACGTGTTAGCAGGAGGCAACATTTCACTAACATGGTGGAACAGTACCTTTGCACACCCCTCCGCGTACTGACTGATGATACGGCCCCATTCAACTTCTGGGTCTCCAAATTGTCCACGTGGCCAGAGCTAGCCTTTTATGCCTTGGAGGTGCTGGCCTGCCCCGCGGCCAGCGTTTTGTCTGAACGTGTATTCAGCACGGCAGGGGGCGTCATTACAGACAAACGCAGCCGCCTGTCTACAGCCAATGTGGACAAGCTGACGTTCATAAAAATGAACCAGGCATGGATCCCACAGGACCTGTCCATCCCTTGTGCAGATTAGATATTAACTACCTCCCCTTAACAATATATTATTCTACTCCAGGGCACTTCCTCATTCAATCCTATTTTTATTTTCATTTTACCATTATATTGCGGGGCAACCCAAAGTTGAATGAACCTCTCCTCTGTCTGGGTGCCGGGGCCTAAATGTGTGACAGTGGCCTGTTCCAGTGGTGGGTGACGTGAAGCCTGATTCTCTGCTATGACATGAAGACTGATTCTGTGCTGACATAAGGCCAGATTCTCTGTTACGGGACCTCTCTCCTCTGCCTGGGTGCCGGGGCCTAAATGTGTGACAGTGGCCTGTTCCAGTGGTGGGTGACGTGAAGCCTGTTTCTCTGCTATGACATGAAGACTGATTCTGTGCTGACATAAGGCCAGATTCTCTGTTACGGGACCTCTCTCCTCTGCCTGGGTGCCTGGGCCTAAATGTATGACAGTGGCCTGTTCCAGTGATGGGTGACGTGAAGCCTGATTCTCTGCTATGACATGAAGACAGATTCTGTGCTGACATAAGGCCAGATTCTCTGTTATGGGACCTCTCTCCTCTGCCTGGGTGGCTGGGCCTAAATATGTGACAGTGGCCTGTTCCAGTGGTGGGTGACGTGATGCCTGATTCTCTGCTATGACATGAAGACAGATTCTGTGCTGACATAAGGCCAGATTCTCTGTTACGGGACCTCTCTCCTCTGTCTGGGTGCCGGGGCCTAAATATGTGACAGTGGCCTGTTCCAGTGGTGGGTGACGTGAAGCCTGATTCTCTGCTATGACATGAAGACAGATTCTGTGCTGACATAAGGCCAGATTCTCTGTTACGGGACCTCTCTCCTCTGTCTGGGTGCCGGGGCCTAAATATGTGACAGTGGCCTGTTCCAGTGGTGGGTGACGTGAAGCCTGATTCTCTGCTATGACATGAAGACAGATTCTGTGCTGACATAAGGCCAGATTCTCTGTTACGGGACCTCTCTCCTCTGTCTGGGTGCCTGGGCCTAAATGTGTGACAGTGGCCTGTTCCAGTGGTGGGTGACGTGAAGCCTGATTCTCTGCTATGACATGAAGACTGATTCTGCGCTGACATGAAGCCAGATTCTCTGCTATGGCATGAAGAGACTGATTCTCTGCTGACATGAAGCCAGATTCTTTGCTATGGCATGAGGAGACTGATTCTCTGCTGACGTGAAGCCAGATTCTCTGCTATGGGACCTCTGTCCAATTGATATTGGTTAATTTTTATTTTTTTTATTTTTATTTTAATTCATTTCCCTATCCACATTTCTTTGCAGGGGATTTACCTACATGTTGCTGCCTTTTGCAGCCCTCTAGCTCTTTCCTGGGCTGTTTTACAGCCTTTTTAGTGCCCAAAAGTTCGGGTTCCCATTGACTTCAATGGGGTTCGGGACGAAGTTCGGGTCGGGTTCGGATCCCGAACCCGAACATTTCCGGGAAGTTCGGCCGAACTTCTCGAACCCGAACATCCAGGTGTTCGCTCAACTCTACTTCTCATGCATTCGGGCCCCTAAAATGCCAGGGCAGTATAACTACCCCACAAGTGACCCCATTTTGGAAAGAAGACACCCCCAGGTATTTCGTGATGGGCACAGTGAGTTCATGGAACTTTTTATTTTTTGTCACAAGTTAGTGGAATATGAGACTTTGTAAGAAAAAAAAATATAAAATTATCATTTTCCGCTAACTTGTGACAAAAAAAAAAAAGTTCTTTGAACTCATTATGCCCATCAGCGAATACCGTAGGGTGTCTACTTTCCGATATGGGGTCATTTGTGGGGTTTTTCTACTGTCTGGGCATTGTAGAACCTCAGGAAACATGACAGGTGCTCAGAAAGTCAGAGCTGCTTAAAAAAGCAGAAATTCACATTTTTGTACCATAGTTTTTAAACGCTATAACTTTTACCCAAACATTTTTTTTTTATCAAAGACATGTAGAACAATAAATTTAGAGAAAAATTTATATATGGATGTCGTTTTTTTTGAAAAATTTTACAACTGAAAGTGAAAAATTTCATTTTTTTGCAAAAAAATCGTTAAATTTTGATTAATAACAAAAAAAGTAAAAATGTCAGCAGCAATGAAATACCACCAAATGAAAGCTCTATTAGTGAGAAGAAAAGGAGGTAAAATTCATTTGGGTGGTAAGTTGCATGACCGAGCAATAAACGGTGAAAGTAGTGTAGTGCAGAAGTGTAAAAAGTGGCCTGGTCATTAAGGGTGTTTAAGCTAGTGGGGCTGAGGTGGTTAAGGGACCCCAAGTAGTGTGCCTGACGACTGCAACAGCAGAGTGGAGCGCAGTCTGTGCATCCAGTTCTAAAAATTTGGAAAATTGTCATCAAATAAAAAAACATAGGGCACTGACATCTGAAATTGTCATTATGCATCTGCTGGGCCAGTGCGAGAAGCTTACGGTCTTTATTGTGTTCCCTCTTGTTGCTCTTTGCTTTTCATTTTTGACATAATGGACATAGCAGAGATCAATGACATAATAGTAGCTGCACTCAACATGAACATTAATCTGAAAGGAACACTAAAACTAAAATGAATGATAAAAGTAGGCAAGAAATACAGTTTGTCTGTCAGACTGCAGGATTTTCTTCATGATCCTGACATGTACAGTCTTGAAGAAATCCCATGCTGCAAACCCGGGAGAGAGGTGAGAGGATGGGAGTGGAACACATGGATTTAGGGTGAGGTGGTGGTTCATGCAACGCAGGGTCCCCGTGCACTAAGGACGTGCTGCAATACTATGCTGTGTCAATGCAGGTGGTGGTGCATGCAGTGATGAGGCTGATTTTGCAACTCATAACAGTACTTTACTGGCAATAAAGTATAAACACAACAGTCACAGTCTTTATCATGCATGGACTGGCAGATCTTACCCAGGCTGCAATTTTCATAGTTCTTACAGTTCTATAGGATTAAAAAGGTTCTCCGGGCTTTTAATATTGATGACCTATTCTCAGGATAGGTCATCAATATCAGATCGGCGGGGGTCCGACACCCGGCACCGATCAGCTGAGGATAGGTCATCAATATTAAAAGCCCGGAGAACCCCTTTAAAGGAAAGGGGGTGATTTATATTTTTTCATATTTTTGTAATATTTAAAAAAAAACTAATTTTTACTTTGTTTTTTGTAGCCCCTCTAGGACGCTACAATGTCCACTGCTTTGTTTTTTTAGAGAATATTACCATACTCCCATAAAGAGTATAGTATTTTCTAATTGCTGATCTCCTATATTGGCCTGTCACCTGCTGGCCAACATAGGAACTGCAGCTCTAATATGCTGGGTCTCTTCATACAGACCCAGCCTATTAGAAATAATGACCGGCATCACCGATCGCCACCCTTGATCACCCTTGAACACAGCATCTAAAGGCTGTAACATTAGCACCAGGCCTCTGCTGTTTAAAGACCCCACCAGCACTGTACATGCACAGCACTGGTAGGGTAGATCCCTCAGAATGCAAAACTACGAGAACTCACCTGCAGAGTGAAGTTTTCTTAACAGGTGGCAGGTCTGTCCCTAAAATATGCCAGAGTTCCAATTTCCTCACATGAAAATGCTATTTGCGGATTACCTTCACAGTCTGCTTAGCACACACCTCCTCATAAAGGCTAATTTACATCCAAAATAATCTTCATTAGCTTCCTCAGAGGCTGGTTTACAGCTCTGTCTCTCAGACTGGCTGGTGCTTGTGTTTGGTTGCAAGGGTGATGAACCTGGGTCCAGCCCTGATTACTTAGTCAGTGGAGTTTGTGTCTAACTGTGCTATAGTGAAGACCTATGTGTGGAAGCTTCTGAGACCTTGGCCCAAGTTCAGAGAACCTCAATCTCTGAGACTTCTACTGCCAAGAAAACAACTTTACCATCCAAGTGCTTCATAGAGAAGGAAGTTAGAGGGGCTATAAGCTACTAGGCCATGCATTGTAGTCATTCAGAAAACTATTGTGTGATGCTTAACTCAACATATTAAGGACTACTTTGACTACTAGTCATCATATAAAACCATTGATTGGTCAAGGTGTAGTCACACATATACCGCAAGTCCCAGAGGAGCAGAGGAAGGGGGTGGTAGTGTCTCTGGCTGCAAAAATTATTCACAGTGGCAATCCTTACACCAATGCTCCCTAGAGCTGGGCCGTGAGAGAAGGGTGACCCTTTCTTCACTTAGGGCACACCCTGATGGTAGTTGGCAGGAGATGCAAGGCAGGAGATGTAGGTGCAGTGGCCTCAGAATGGTGCTGGAGTCAGTAACCAGGCCTGTGGTAAAAAATAAATATGTTTTTCTTTACTAAAGTGCAAAATGAGAGTTGTAGTAGATCCATCAGTATCAAAGCATAGTTCCAGGAACATTACAGTGCAAATCTTCCCCAATAACAATCTATGTATAGCAGCAATGATGGTGGTTGTGGTACTTCTCTCTGTCTCTCTTTCTCTCTCTCTCTCTCTCTCTCTCTGCAGAATTTAAGACTGGCAACAAGGTTCTTGCAAAATGCATCTGTATTTCCCAGGCTGAAGTGTACAGGATGAAGATACTTATCAAAATGTGGAAGGGTGTATTAGCAAGATCCCCCTCAATGCAGTAAAATCTCTGACAGCCTTAAACGAGCACAGTGCCTTACTGACTGACTCCACTTCACGGTCTTGCAGATTCTGGACCTCTAATCCTCTCTCTCTCTTCTCTATTTCGGAAGTACTTTGATGTAGCAATGACTTTTTTGCAGTAAAAGTCTCAGAGGTGGTGATTCTCTAGGCCTAATTTTCTGAGGAGTGAGCACACGTAGCTCCTCTTTCTTTCTCAGCTAGCACACACTCTCACTAAACTAGGGGCAAACCTAAGTTCATCTCCTAGCCTCCTAAAAAGAGTGAGTCAGGATTGTTAACCCACACGTATCCATACAAAGCTATCAAGTGTGCAATGCAGTAAATCAGAACACTTCATTTGACCAATTAACACAATTTTGCCTCAAGTGCCGGTTTGCAACAAAATTTTTGACTTTTCCAAAAATGGATGGAGCGTGGGCAAAAGCACGAGGGCTGTGCATAGGATGTCCATGTCCTGACTCATTTTACAACATGTGTGCCAGAAAACTGGTGCATATTACATGAGATATCTACTCCAGCTCCTGGCAGAAGGAGATTTCAGTTCTGGAACAAGTGGCTTTATCTAGGAGACTGAGCTCACCTGCAGTCCCAATTTTAATTTTACCTTTTTAAGGGAACATATCATGTTGTACATGCTTTCCCATCTGTGGGCACTCAGGATGCAAGGGGGCTGGTCACCGTCGTGGCCTGTTATTGGCTGCATCCCCCATCGCCGGTGTTTTGATCCACGCAATGGGGAGATGCATCCCTGTGGCCGTGCAGGGATCCGGAAGAATGCAGGGATCAGGTAAGTATCTTCTATAGGATGGGCCCAGGCATTTTGGGGGTATTTATACTGTTGGACAACCCCTTTAACAGATCCTCCCCTCTGTTTTGAGTGACAGCTGTACAAGGAGATCACTACAGCTGTCACTTAGAGCAAAAGGGGAAGAACTTTGTGTGAATCAGCTCAAGGTAGAGAACAGAGAGCACTTCACTGTGAATGTCTGCCCTGGGCACTTGCAGGAGAAGAATCTGGCAGAATAAAACTTCATATTCTCGCTACTCCTGATAAGAAAAGAGCCACTAAAGGTATTTCTGTCTTGCTTTCCACAGCCCCTAAGTAGTGCTGTCAGCAGTTTAGCATGGTCAAAACGGCTGACAGAATCCTTTTAAGATACAAAACTCTGAGGCTTCTTTATGTTTGGGGAATGAGCTTTTATACATGTTATGAATGTTTTTAACAGAAATCCTCTGTAGTTAAAAGTAAAAAATTACTTGTGCATAACGGCTATGCAACCTTTTAGTTCTCTGGAGGTTTTTGTATCGGATTCCCATAATATGTTCCATATGGTTCCATACAGACTTACAGAGGCATTATCACAGCCTGCACTCCAGAATGTTGTTATCTACAAAGAGCCGCCAAATAGGGCTTTGTGACTTTTTGGGATTATTTATCCCAAAAATTTCCCACATTTTGCATTTTTACACCACTTGCTCAATGTTTGAAAAGTGGGTGGGAGCCGGTCAAGCTGATATAAGCCAGAGTTATCAACTGCAACTGTTTAAAAGTCACAAACAAACTTACTCTACTAAAGTGGTGGTGTAGAAAGTAGAGTAACATCTCAAAACAGAATGGTTAGACTAAAAGATGTACCAAATTTCTCAAATGTTGTGTGACGTTTGATAAATTGGGTGCAAGTTATGGTAAAGCAGACTCCTGCTAAACTGATTAATAATTCCCCTCATAATTAATCTCAGCCATAGAGTACAGGAGACAACATACAGTAGTGAAGAACCATAGCAACTCCATGTTCCATCATTCTGGCTCAATAACACAGATCTACAGTATGTATGAAACCTTAGTAAGACTCCTCAGGTTGCAAACTTCTGTCATTTTCTAAAAATGACCTTCCTTGAAAAATGTAGACATGTGGTTTATCCTCAGAGGTAGTAGTCCTTGGAGGTCTTTATTCTGGTGACTTCTGCTTCTTCATGTTGATGAACACATTTTATAAGTCACTCGGGAATCTATCTATACAGGAAATACCTCATGTAGAGAGTTTCTCCTTATAAAAGTTCCTAGGCGGCTCGTAATGGCTGCTGCTAGGACCTTGACATATAGTCCAAATGAAAGAGGCAACCTAATAAAGACGTTCATTTTTTCCCAAGTGCCACCCCTTTTCACCATTTTCCTGGAAAGTCACTTTAACATTTTTATTACAATTTTTAGCAAAAACTTGGTAACAATTAGGCCTCATGAACATTACCCTGTTACAAATCCATGGTGTACCAAACTAGGAGACCATACTCCACCTCTATATGTCTCTGAATTTATGTGGAGGCACACAGGGGAGTTTTCTCATGGACTCATCCATGACATTGCATGCCATATTATTTTGGTGATAGCTTCAAGATGACAATATGGTGGTTTCTGCACCATCTAGCTGCATTTAATTGAGATACGCTAACGAGCAAAAGGGTAACAATGTTTTGAACTTTTGACTTTTAGGCTCCATATCTCGAGTTTGCAAATAAATACAAATAGTGGACAGTAGAAGCTGGAAACGGGTGATTTGGAGCGATGAGACAAAAGTCAATAGACTGGGCTCTGATGGGTGCAAATCGGTCTGAAAGAAACAATGGAAAAAGGGGTTAACAGATTGAGAAATTGAAGGAACTGTCAAATTTGGTGCAAGAAGCCTGATGATATGGGGTTGTTTCACAACCAAAGGCATTTGATACTTGGCCAGGATCGATGGTGGTCTCAATGCTGAGCTATATGTGAAAATCCTTCAAGACGAGTTAGTTTGTACACTTGACTATTACGGGTATGAAAAGGACGACATAGTGTTCTAGCAGGACAACAACCCAAAGCATACATCGAGACTGGCGAAGAAATGGTTCATTGACAATAAAGTGGAGGTGCTGGATTTTCCCCCACAGTCCCCAGACTTCAACCCAATCGAACACTTGTGGGTAGAGTTGAAGAAAGAGCTGTATTCATACCCAAATGAGTCGACCAGTATGCACCAACATTGGGAACGTGTAGAAGACCTGGGAACAGATTTCGGTCGAGACATGCTTGAATCTGATCGAGAGCATGCCCAGAAGGATTCAGGCAGTGCTTAGAGCCAAAGGTGGATTTACAAAATACTAACAAAATAATAAAAATTAAAGTTTAGAATTTTAGGAGCAAAACAGTAACAATGCAGTTACATGACAAGAATCTGCATAACTAATCATATGCTAAATAGTTGCAAGGTCAATTTATGTATGATATAGCCAAGATGATTGTCTATAAAATGATAGTAGTCTTATGCTCGAAGCTGTAGTGGATGGTGAGATATGGAACCTGAAAGTCAAAAGCGCAAAACATTGTTTCCCTTTTGCTCGTCAGTGTAATACTTCCAATGCCAGACTACTGCTGCGCAAAATGGCAGATTTGTTTTTTCGGAGACTGGCAAAAATGAACACCAACCCATATATCGCTCTCGTCAGGAATTGCTCAGCTCACTTACATTGTGCTCTATATTCCTGTTCAGCATCTGAGCTCACACTGATGTGCCTTTGGTTTAACTGCCATTTATTTCCGTTTCCTGCAGCACAAGTTCGGGCTCCACAGAAAGAATAACAAATCTGTAATGAGCGAAGTACAGAGCTGCGCACAGAACGTGAGAGAGTCGCTGCCTTTCCCCCCAGGACTCCCGGTGGTGTGACTTACTGAAAAATGACTGCAGAGCCCTGGACGTGGAGAGAACCTGATTCCTTATGTGAGATTCTTCAACTTCAAAGTCTTCAACCTCCGGTGTATAATAACTGGAGAGTAAATAAAGGAAAATCAGCTCATAGTGATTTACTGTACAGAGACTTCACCTTCTACCAGGGAAGGGTAAGCCATAAACCATACACAGTACAGCTTCAAGAAACATGGGTTATCATGTCAAATCTATCTATCTATCTTCTTTCTTTTGATAAGCTATATTATATAGATTATCGACAGAAAGAAGATAGACTATATATCTTCTTTCTTTCTTTCTTTCTTTCTTTCTTTCTTTCTTTCTTTCTTTCTTTCTTTCTATTATCTATCTTATTTCTATCATTCATCTATCTATTGATCTATTATCATCTATCTTCTTTATATTATCTATCTATCTATCGATCTAACTTAATCTATGTATCTTCTTCATATCATCTATCTATTGATCTGTCATAATCTATCTATCTATCTATCTATCATCTATCTATCTATCTATCTATCATCTATCTATCTATCTAGCTATCATCATCTATCTATCTTCTTTATATCATCTATCTACAAACCGGATTCCAAAAAAGTTGGGACACTATACAAATCTTTTATTCAGAATAGAACATAAATCACGGAACAAAATTTTAAACTGAGAAAATGTACCATTTTAAGGGAAAAATATGTTGAATCAGAATTTCATGGTGTCAACAAATCCCCAAAAAGTTGGGACAAGGCCATTTTCACTACTGTGTGGCATCTCCCCTTCTTCTTACAACACTCAACAGACGTCTGGGGACCGAGTCGACCAGTTTCTCAAGTTTAGAAATAGGAATGCTCTCCCATTCTTGTCTAATACAGGCCTCTAACTGTTCAATCGTCTTGGGCCTTCTTTGTTGCACCTTCCTCTTTATGATGCGCCAAATGTTCTTTATAGGTGAAAGATCTGGACTGCAGACTGGCCATTTCAGTACCCGGATCCTTCTCCTACGCAGCCATGATGTTGTGATTGATGCAGAATGTGGTCTGGCATTATCTTGTTGAAAAATGCAGGGTCTTCCCTGAAAGAGATGACGTCTGGATGGGAGCATATGTTGTTCTAGAACCTGAATATATTTTTCTGCATTGATGGTGCCTTTCCAGACATGCAAGCTGCCCATGCCACACGCACTCATGCAACCCCATACCATCAGAGATGCAGGCTTATGAACTGAGCGTTGATAACAACTTGGGTTGTCCTTGTCCTCTTTGGTCCGGATGACATGGCGTCCCAGATTTCCAAAAAGAACTTCGAATCGTGACTCGTCTGACCACAGAACAGTCTTCCATTTTGCCACAATCCATTTTAAATGATCCCTGGCCCAGTGAAAACGCCTGAACTTGTGGATCTTGCTTAGAAATGGCTTCTTCTTTGCACTGTAGAGTTTCAGCTGGCAACGGCGGATGGCACGGTGGATTGTGTTCACTGACAATGGTTTCTGGAAGTATTCCTGAGCCCATTCTGTGATTTCCTTTACAGTAGCATTCCTGTTTGTGGTGCAGTGTCGTTCAAGGGCCCGGAGATCACGGGCATCCAGTATGGTTTTACAGCCTTGACCCTTACGCACAGAGATTGTTCCAGATTCTCTGAATCTTCGGATGATGTTATGCACAGTTGATGATGATAGATGCAAAGTCTTTGCAATTTTTCGCTGGGTAACACCTTTCTGATATTGCTCCACTATCTTTCTGCGCAACATTGTGGGAATTGGTGATCCTCTACCCCACGGGTGTCAAACACAAGGCCCGCGGGCCGAATCCGGCCCGCCAGACCTCGTCATGTGGCCCGCGTAGCCGCAGGCGGCCCCTGCTCCTCCCGGCTCCTGTATCGGGTGTATCGCATAAGGAGCGCTGTGTATTACCAGTACTTACAACTACAAGCGCTCGCCGAGAGGCTGGGAGGACGGGCGCTGGCAGTGTGAGTCATACGTCACGCGCCTGCGCCGCCCACTTTATGAATGAAGCAGGCGCGTGACGTATGACTCACACTGCCAGCGCCTGTCCTCCTGGCCTGCCTCCTGCCTCCTCTCTGCTACCTACCGAGCGGCGAGCGCTTGTAGTTGTAAGTACCGTAATACACAGCGCTCCTTATGCGATTACATACAATTACAATTAACTATTACAGATACGATTATACAGTGAGCGGGGCCCGTGTAGTAGAATAGTCACTGCACGGGCCCCGCTGTCATTATAAAAGCAGATGCCCGTGTATTGGGGGTCATTCACACTACAGGGACACTTATGGAGGGGATCTGTGGATGACACATAGCATAAGATGCTATATATGTGTCATCCACAGATCCCCCCCCATAACTGTCATACACATATCCCCCATAAGTGTCACCCACAGATCCCCCATAAGTGTCACCCACAGATCCCCCATAAGTGTCACCCTCAGATCCCCCATAAGTGTCACCCACAGATCCCCCATAAGTGTCACCACAGATCCCCCATAAGTGTCACCCACAGATCCCCCATAAGTGTCACCCACAGATCCCCCATAACAGTGCGTCACCCACAGATCCCCCATAAGTGTCACCCACAGATCCCCCATAAGTGTCACTCACAGATCCCCCATAAGTGTCACCCACAGATCCCCCATAAGTGTCACCCACAGATCCCCCATAAGTGTCACCCACAGATCCCCCATAAGTGTCACCCACAGATCCCCCATAAGTGTCACCCACAGATCCCCCATAAGTGTCACCCACAGATCCCCCATAAGTGTCACCCACAGATCCCCCATAAGTGTCACCACAGATCCCCCATAAGTTTCACTGACAGATCCCCCATAAGTGTCACCCACAGATCCCCCATAAGTGTCACTCACAGATCCCCCATAAGTGTCACCCACAGATCCCCCATAAGTGTCACCCACAGATCCCCCATAAGTGTCACCCACAGATCTCCCATAAGTGTCACCCACAGATCCCCCATAACAGTGCGTCACCCACAGATCCCCCATAACAGTGCCATCCACAGATCCCCCATAACAGTGCGTCACCCACAGATCCCCCATAACAGTGCCACCCACAGACCACAATTAGTTCAAAACCCACCAAAAGCACCTCTTTTGGTTCAAATTTTTTTTTTCTTATTTTCCTCCTCAAAAACCTAGGTGCGTCTTATAGGGCGAAAAATACGGTAACCCTTACAGTTCTGGAATGTGTTGGATAACACTGACAGCATTATGTCAGTGTTATCCAACACGTTCCAGAACTGTAAGGGTTACATAGCATCATAAATCAGTATAATGCTATGTGACCCCAGTCAGCGCTTGCAGGTCAGGCCGGGACCGGCCCTTTGAGGGGGACCAAACTGCTGATGCGGCCCCCGACGAATTTGAGTTTGACACCCCTGCTCTACCCATCTTGGCTTCTGAGAGACACTGCCACTCTGAGAAGCTCTTTTTATACCCAATCATGTTGCCAATTGACCTAATTAGTGTTAATTGGTCTTCCAGCTCTTCGTTATGCTCAAATTTACTTTTTCCAGCCTCTTATTGCTACTTGTCCCAACTTTTTGGGGATTTGTTGACACCGTAAAAATTGGAATCAACGTATTTTTCCTTTAAAATGATACATTTACTCGGATTAAACGTTTGATCTGTCATCTACGTTCTATTACAAATAAAATATTGACATTTGCCATCTCCACATCATTGCATTCAGTTTTTATTCACAATTTGTTTAGTGTCCTAACTTTTTTGGAATCCGGTTTGTATCTATCTGTCTACCATCTTGACACGTTTGGGTGTCGGAGCGAAAACCACACCAAACATAGGAGGGAAAGAGGTGAGGGAATAAGGCCTTGAAACTATTGAAGAAAGATGGACACCTCCTAGTAAAACTCTAATTAAAGTCCTGACTAACTACCAGCATGTAGCAATACAGGGATGAACAGCACTCCTTGGCATCAATGTAGTGGGTGCACGTCTCCAGGGGGTGGTAAAAAGCCCCCAATCCAGCGTACATATAGATAAAAAAAATAATATGCTTGACAAAGGCTATCTAAGCCGAAACGTTGCATCTGGATTAAATTCCATTACTTTGGACATGCTGTCTCCAGTTTTGTTTGTTTTTTTGTTTTTTTTATCTATAACTTCCTGTATGAACAGACCCCAGAGGTAGGTGAGTTCATACACAGGAATACCTGGTGTCCTAACTCACCCTATAGGACCCTAGTACCAATGTCAGGACTGAGATAACCTGTTCCTCCAAAAGGAAGGACGAACAGGAGTTTCCCTCAGGCCTTAATACAATGACAGGGAAATGCAACACACAAAATAAGCCAAACAAAATACAAAAGAAAACACTTAACTTCAAGTGGCTATGGCAACACCAGGAACTCCACCAAGTACCACACACCAGCTATCTGCAACTCAAACTGAAGCTATAAACCGCACAGCATAGTGGGAGAAACAACAATAAATAGAGAAGGTTAAATTACCCTAATATCCACACCTGGGAAAAGAAGGTGCGGCAAGCACCAGAAACAACGGCGTCATTTGATCCAAAAGGAAAACATGTCAGATCAAACCACGTGTTGCCAGTGTCACCGATCTCCTGCCACCTGTCGCCGGAACGTCCGTGACACATCTATCTATATTAAAAGACACGCCTCTAGTAGCTTAGCTGAGCTTCTATAATGTGGAGGAGGGGGTGAGGGCAGTTAGTCGTTTCCTACCTATACAGTGCCTGGTGGAAAGACTAGGCATCCCAGTATGAAAGCCTCTAGGACAGGGATGGCCAACCTGCGGCTCTCCAGCTGTTGCAAAACTACAACTCCCAGCATGCCCAGACAGCCTACAACTATCAGCCTACAGCCAGGCATGGTGGGAATTGTAGTTTTACAACAGCTGGAGGGCCGCAGGTTGGCCAGCCCTGCTCTAGGACATTCCTTGTGCAAACATTAAACAATGTGTTAATGGGGAACTTTATAAACTTTTGGCCCTTTTTCCTTTTGTTATATAAACATTAAGAAATGCATGGTGGGAGAACTCTGAATGCTGCTCTGGAGTTTAACATAGGCTGTTGTGAAAGGTTGTATTGGCTGTTTATTTGTGTTGGGGTCTGGCATTTCTCATAGTTGCCTTTTGAGAATGCTGTTCATGTGTTTGCCAAAGACTTCACCACCTTTTTAGGTGATGTCAGGAGTAGTGTTGGGCGCAAATATTCGAATAGCGAATATTAATTGCAAATATCGGCACTTCGAGAATTCACGAATATTTAGAACATAGTGATATACACTCACCTAAAGAATTATTAGGAACGCCTGTTCTATTTCTCATTAATGCAATTATCTAGTCAACCAATCACATGGCAGTTGCTTCAATGCATTTAGGGGTGTGGTCCTGGTCAAGACAATCTCCTGAACTCCAAACTGAATGTCAGAATGGGAAAGAAAGGTGATTTAAGCGATTTTGAGCGTGGCATGGTTGTTGGTGCCAGACGGGCCGGTCTGAGTATTTCACAATCTGCTCAGTTACTGGGATTTTCACGCACAACCATTTCTAGGGTTTACAAAGAATGGTGTGAAAAGGGAAAAACATCCAGTATGCGGCAGTCCTGTGGGCAAAAATGCCTTGTGGATGCTAGAGGTCAGAGGAGAATGGGCGGACTGATTCAAGCTGATAGAAGAGCAACGTTGACTGAATTAACCACTCGTTACAACCGAGGTATGCAGCAAAGCATTTGTGAAGCCACAACACGCACAACCTTGAGGCGGATGGGCTACAACAGCAGAAGACCCCACCGGGTACCACTTATCTCCACTACAAATAGGAAAAAGAGGCTACAATTTGCACGAGCTCACCAAAATTGGACTGTTGAAGACTGGAAAAATGTTGCCTGGTCTGATGAGTCTCGATTTCTGTTGAGACATTCAAATGGTAGAGTCCGAATTTGGCGTAAACAGAATGAGAACATGTATCCATCCTCTGATGGCTACTTCCAGCAGGATAATGCACTATGTCACAAAGCTCGAATCATTTCAAATTGGTTTCTTGAACATGACAATGAGTTCACTGTACTAAAATGGCCCCCACAGTCACCAGATCTCAACCCAATAGAGCATCTTTGGGATGTGGTGGAACAGGAGCTTCGTGCCCTGGATGTGCATCCCTCAAATCTCCATCAACTGCAAGATGCTATCCCATCAATATGGGCCAAAATTTCTAAAGAATGCTATCAGCACCTTGTGGAATCAATGCCACGTAGAATTAAGGCAGTTCTGGAGGCAAAAGGGGGGCCAACACCGTATTAGTATGGGGTTCCTAATAATTCTTTAGGTGAGTGTATATTCGTAATTTCGAATATTCTAGATTTTCTTTTTCATCAGTAACCTCCCTTCTTGCTTGTGGGCCAATGAGAAGGCTGCAATGTCTTTGTCTGAGCTTAGCAACATCCCTAGCAACCAATAGGAATGCTGCCTTCCCCTTACTATATAAGAACCTCCCCAGCAGCCCTTGTATGCAGTATTTTGCAGATCTGATAGAGAGAGCAGTGTTATTGCTGTGCTCTCTGCTTTCCTGTGTAATTACATTAGATAGTTAGTTAGTTAGTTAGTTAGTTAGTTAGCTTATATATAAAATACAGATAGTTAGTGGGAGATAGTGTAGGTTAGATAGTGATATAGTGTAGCTGATAGGTTCTGCTGTCCATACATACATGCTACATACATAGTGCTGTGATGTCACAAGTTCACAACAATACTTAGTGCACAATCACTAATAAGTAGTCAGACTAGGGTTGGACGATATCAAAAATATTCCCACGATAACGATATTAAGAAATTTATCGCGATAACGATATATATCGCGATAAATGCCCATTTAGAAGAAAAAAACACTTGGGGCCACAAGGAGACATTATACTGTATGGGGGCAGCCACAAGGAGACGTTATACTGTATGGGGCGGCCACAAGGAGACATTATACTGTATGGGGGGCAACAAAAAGACGTTACACTGTATGGGGGGGTGGGGGGGCACAAGGAGACGTTACACTGTATGGGGGCAGCCGGGCAGCCACAAGGAGACGTTATACTGTATGGGGGCAGCCACAAGGAGATGTACACTGTATGGGGCAGCCACAAGGAGACGTTACACTGTATGGGGGCAGCTGGGCAGCCACAAGGAGACGTTATACTGTATGGGGGGCAGCCACAAGGAGACGTTATACTGTATGGGGCAGCCACAAGGAGACGTTACACTGTATGGGGGCAGCCGGGCAGCCACAAGGAGACGTTACACTGTATGGGGGCAGCCACAAGGAGACGTTATACTGTATGGGGGCAGCCACAAGGAGACGTTATACTGTATGGGGGCAGCCACAAGGAGACATTACACTGTATGGGGGCAGCCACAAGGAGACGTTACACTGTATGGGGGCAGCTACAAGGAGACATTACACTGTATGGGGGCAGCTACAAGGAGACGTTACACTGTATGGGGGCAGCTACAAGGAGACGTTACACTGTATGGGGGGCAGCCACAAGGAGACGTTACACTGTATGGGGGCAGCCACAAGGAGACATTACACTGTATGGGGGCAGCCACAAGGAGACGTTATACTGTATGGGGGCAGCTACAAGGAGACATTATACTGTATGGGGGCAGCCACAAGGAGACGTTATACTGTATGGGGGCAGCCACAAGGAGACATTATACTGTATGGGGGCAGCCACAAGGAGACGTTACACTGTATGGGGGCAGCCACAAGGAGACATTACACTGTATGGGGGCAGACGGGCAGTTCCCCAGCCTCTGATCAGCCCCCCCAGCCTCTGATCAGCCCCCCCAGCCTCTGATAAGCCCCTCATGTGCCTCCCAGCCTCTCCCTCTTATCAGCCCCCTCTGGTAACCCCCCCCCTAGTATTAATCATTGGTGGCAGTGGCCACAGGGTCCCCCTCCCCATCATTGGTGGCAGTGCCCCTTCCCCCCAGTATTAATCATTGCTGGCAGTCGCCACCGGGTCTCTCCCCCCCCCCCATCATTGGTGGCAGTGGGCAGTGCGCCCCCCCCACCAGTATTAATCATTGGTGGCAGTGGCCACAGGGTACCCCTCCCATCATTGGTGGCAGTGGGCCCCCCCCTCCCCAGTATTAATCATTGGAAGCCACAGGGTCTTCCCCCCCCCCACCTCTGAGAGGACGCTGTGATCACCTGAGGGGTTAATTGCGTGAATCACAGCGTCCTCTCAGAGGTCGGGTGCAGGAAATGCGAGTCACAGAATTCCTTCCCTCCCCCACGCTGGCCGAACTGCTGAGAGAGCCGCCGCAAGCGGCCAGCAGGTATCGGGGACATTTGCACGAGTACAAGTACTCTGCAAATGTCCCGTATCGGTTCATGCTGGGGCGGGCGGCCGCAGATTTAGAAGCGGTCAGCGCCCATGACCGCTTCTATGACGTCACGAAATACCGCGGTATTTACGAAACGGCCATATCGCCGTTTTTTTAATACCGCGGTATATCGTGATACCGGTATATCGCTCAACCCTAAGTCAGACCTGTTAAAATGTGAAGTTGCACATATTGCGCCCAAATATTCGCATCATTAGTGCCTATTTCACAATCACGAATATATTGGAGCACTCTATCTGCATATAAAGCTATTGTAATGTTCTGCCGTGCCAACCATTTTCTCCAGTCTCAGGAAACTTCTAGCAGCTTGAAAAATGTAGCTACCGATGTAGTAGAGTTAACACTAATGCTTTCTGCGATTTCTGAGATGTGTTATCTAAAGTAAGCAAACACCTTCAATTGCTTTTCAATGGCTTTTGTTTCAAGATAACACAATGATTTAAGACATTTGAGTTAAGAGCAGCGCTCGAGTCCGGCGGGAACGTGTGGGAACACAGTTCCTGCACTTTTTTCATAGCAGGAACGCCGTTCCCTTTCAGGGCCGTCTTTAACGAACACCGGGCAAAAGGACCAGGAAGCGGTGAAGTTAAAAAATACCATCGGATTGGAGAAAACTCAGATCCGATGGTATATTCTAAATCTGAGGCATTCCCATGGTGATGGGGATGCTGCATCATTTGTGAGCAGTGCGCCCCCCCACCGATATTAAAATCATTGGTGGCAGTGCGCCCTCCCACGCCCTTCCCAGTATTAAAATCATTGGTGGGCAGTGCCCCCTCCCCGGTATTAAAATCTTTGGTGGGCAGTGCGCCCCCCCATCATTGGTAGCAGTGGCAGTTCCGATCGGTTACCATGGCAGCCAGGATGCTACTGAAGTCCTGTCTGCCATGGCCAGTTACTCTGCAGCAATATACTTACATGCGCTGTGGCCGGCCCGTGCTCCTTCTTCTTGTAACTCACAGGTCTGTGCGGCGCATTGCTATAAGCATAAGCGATGCGCCGCACAGACCTGTGAGTTACAAGAAGGAGCGCCGGACGGCCACAGCGCATGTAAGTATGCTGCTGACTAACTGACCATGGCAGCCAGACATGACTTCAGTAGTGTCCTGGCTGCCATGGTAACCGATCGGAGCCCCAGCATTACACTGCTGGGACTCCGATCGGAACTGCCGCTGCCACCAATGATGGGGGGGGGGGAGTGCGCACTGCCCACCAATGATTTTAATACTGGGGAGGGTGCACTGCCTACCAATGATTTTAATACTGGGGAGGGGGGGCGCACTGCCCACCAATGATTTTAATACCGGGGGGAGGGGGCACTGCCCACCAATGATTTTAATACCGGGGGGCAGGCGGCACTGCCCACCAATGATTTTAATACGCGGGGGGAGGGCGCACTACCCACCAATGATTTTAATACCCGGGAGGGCGCACTGGGGGCTGATGGAGAGGCACTGGGGGCCGATGGAGAGGCACTGGGGGCTGGTGAGAGGCACTGGGGCAGATGGAGAGGCACTGGGGGTTGATGCAGAGGCACTGGGTGGCTGATAGAGAAGCACTGGGTGGCTGATGGAGAGTCACTGGGGGCTGGTGAGAGGCACTGGGGCCTGGTGAGAGGCACTGGGGGCTGATGGAGAGGCTACTGGTAGCTGCTATGAGGCTGCTAGGGGCTGCTTTGAGGCTGCTAGGGGCTGATATATGGCTACTGGGGGCTGCTATGAGGCTACTGGGGGTTGCTATAAGGCTACTAGGGGCTTCTATGAGGCTACTGGGGGCTGCTATGAGGCTACTGGGGGCTGCTATGAGGCATGGGGCTCTTATCTGAGGTCTGATTGGGGGTCATTCATATTGGGATCTGAGCTGAGGTGTGATCGGAGGTCTTATTGGGGTCTTATTAACATTGAGGATCTTATTGGGGCTGTTAGCTAAAGTCTGATTAACATTGGGGGTCTGATTGGTGGTCTGACCTGAGGTATAATGAAAAATATTTTTTTTCCGGAGCAGCTTGGAGAAAAAAGGCCTCACAGTCTTCCACACTCCTTCTGCCCGGCCAAGCCTGCCAGCACCCCTGAGGCCAAGCCTGTCAGCACCCCTGAGGCCAAGCCAGCCAGCACCCCTGAGGCCAAGCCAGCCAGCACCCCTGAGGCCAAGCCAGCCAGCACCCCTGAGGCCAAGCCAGCCAGCACCCCTGAGGCCAAGCCTGTCAGCACCCCTGAGGCCAAGCAAGCCAGCACCCCTGAGGCCAAGCAAACAGCACCCCTGAGGCCAAGCCTGTCAGCACCCCTGAGGCTAAGCCAGCCAGCACCCCTGAGGCCAAGCCTGACAGCACCCCTGAGGCTAAGCCAGCCAGCACCCCTGAGGCCAAGCCTGTCAGCACCCCTGAGGCTAAGCCAGCCAGCACCCCTGAGGCCAAGCCAGCCAGCACCCCTGAGGCCAAGCCTGCCAGCACCCCAGAACTGTAAGTAAATTATATACAAGGGGAGCTTTTAATATGAAAGAGACAAATTATGTCTGAACAGACATATAGCGCAAATTCCAGTTTTTGTTTACGTTTTATGTTGCATTGATTTTTCTGCGAAATATATATATACTAGACATTAAGCCCATTACAATAAAGGGCGCTAGAACAGTAGTGCTGGCACTGTGATGGGGGATCTCTGGATCACACTGTTATGGGGGTATCTGTGGCTGACACTGTTATGGGGGTATCTGTGGATGACACTGTTATGGGGGTATCTGTGAATAGTACTGTTATAGTGGATCTGTGGATGGCACTGTTATGGGGGGATCTGTGGATGGCACTGTTATGGGGGATCTGTGGATGGCACTGTTATGGGGGATCTGTGGATGACACTGTTATGGGGGGATCTGTGGATGGCACTGTTATGGGGGGATCTGTGGATGACACTGTTATGGGGGATCTGTGGATGGCACTGTTATGGGGGATCTGTGGATGATACTGTTATGGGGGATCTGTGGATGGAACTGTTATGGGGGATCTGTGGATGATACTGTTATGGGGGATCTGTGGATGACACTGTTATGGGGGATCTGTGGATGACACTGTTATGGGGGATCTGTGGATGACAGTGTTATAGGGGATCTGTGGATGACACTGTTATGGGGGATCTGTGGATGGCACTGGTATGGGGGGATCTGTGGATGGCACTGCTATGGGGGATCTGTGGATGACACTGTTATGGGGATCTGTGGATGGCACTGTTATGGGGGATCTGTGGGTGGGACTCTTATGGGGGCACTGTGGCTGGCACTGTTATGAGGCTGGTCTGTGGCTGACACTGTTATGGGGCTGGTCTGTGGCTGACACTTATTGGGGTCTGTGGCTGACACTGTTATGGGGGTATTTGTGTCTGACACTGTTATGGGGGTATCTGTGGATGACACTGTTATGGGGGTATCTGTGGATGACACTGTTATGGGGCTGGTCTGTGGCTGACACTTATTGGGGTCTGTGGGTGACACTTATTGGGGTCTGTGGCTGACACTGTTATGGGGGTATTTGTGGATGACACATAGCATCTTATGCTATGTGTCATCCACAGATCCCCCCATAACAGTGTCGCTGTTTAGTGTGAATGTTATGGCAGCGGGGCCCGGTGCAGTCACTGTATTGCACTGGCCCCGCTCAGAGTAGTAATACATTGAATAACTGTAATAATAATAACGATCTTTACTCCTTCACTTACTACATGGTGAGGCAGGAGGCCGGGCGGGCGGCCAGGCACTGGCAGCGTAACTCACTACGTCTTGCGCCTGCGCCGCCTGCTTCATTCATGCAGTGGGCGGAGCAGGGGCGTCACTTAGTGAGTTACGCTACCAGTGCTTAGCCGCCCGTCAGGCCTCCTGCCTCACCATGTAGTAAGTGAGCGGGGCCGGTGCAATACAGTGACTGCCCCCCGCTGCCATTACAATAGGATGCTGCACATGTAGTGTCCGTGGAGTGTGTGCTGATGGAGCGGCGTCTGGCCGCACTGCGAGTGTGGGGAAGCAGGCGCATGCGCAGTGCGGCATAATGAGTAAGATAGCCAGCTCTCAGTGTGGACGGCTCCCCGGGATCTGTGACGGCTGCGCTGTCCCGTGTGCTCCGGGCAGAGTATAACTCTGAAAGCCGCTGTGCCCGGCTCCCGGCGTCCTCCTCCCTGAGCGCTGCTGTCCCGCCGCTGTGCCCCCGAGCCCGGCTCTGCGACCTGGATTGGCCTGTGTGTGTGTGTGTGTGTGTGTCCGTCCGCTGCGCCTGCACACTTCTATAATCGGCACACACGCACGGACACCAGCCCTGAGCATGTACACAGGGCTTTTATTAGTATAGATAATATTTTCTCTTACTGTAATACTGACTTATATATAGCTGTAATATAGTCACTGGCACTGACTTTTGGCTGAGACTGCAGACGCTGTGACTGGTGGCTGATATGACTGCCACTGACTGGTAGTGCTGAGACCACTTGCACTGTGACTGGTGACTAATACAGCTGTCGCTGACTGGTGGTGCTAAGACTACTGGCACTGTGACTGGTGGCTGATACGGCTGGCACTGACTGGTGGTGCTGAGACCACTGGCACTGTGACTGGTGGCTGATACGGCTGGCACTAACTGGTGGTGCTGAAACCACTGTCACTGTGACTGGTGGCTAATACGCTTGGCACTGACTGGTGGTGCTGAGACTGCTGTCACTGTGACTGGTGGCTAATACGGCTGGCACTGACTGCTAGGACTGACTGGTGGTGCTGAGACTGTGGGCACTGTGACTGGTGCCTGAGATGGTTGGCACGAACTGCTGGCACTGACTGGTGGTGCTGAGACTGCAGCTGATGCCTGAAACAGCTGTCGCTGACTGGTGGCTGAGACGACTGGCAGTGTCACGTGGTGCTGAGACTGCTGGCACGTTTTGGTGTCCGCCTAGCGGTGCGGAGCCGAACGGATCCGTCCTGACTTACAATGTAAGTCAATGGGGACGGATCCGTTCACATTGACACAATATTGGTGCAATTGTAAACGGATCCGTCCCCCATTGACTTTCAATGTAAAGTCAGGAGTCCCTATTTTAGGCTACTTTCACACCTGCGCTAGGTGCGGATCCGTCTGGTATCTGCACAGACGGATCCGCACCTATAAATGCAAACGATGGTATCCGTTCAGTGCGGATCCGTCTGCATAACAGCTTTATCAGATCTGAGTTTAAACTATCGTGAAAACTCAGATCTGACAGTACATTCTAACACAGAGGCGTTCCCATGGTGATGGGGACGCTTCAAGTTAGAATATACTAAGAACTGTGTACATAACTGCCCCCTGCTGCCTGGCAGCACCTGATCTCTTACAGGGGGCTGTGATCCGCACAATTAACCCCTCAGGTGCCGCACCTGAGGGGTTAATTGTGCGGATCCCAGCCCCCTGATCGGGTGCTGCCAGGCAGCAGGGGCCAGACCCCTCTCCTTCCCCAGTATTAAAAGCATTGGTGGCCAGTGCGGGCCCCCCCCCATCCCTCCCTCCCCAGTATTAAAAGCATTGGTGGCCAGTGCGGCCCCCCCCCTCCCCAGTATTAAAAGCATTCGTGGCCAGTGCGGCTCCCCCCCATCCCTCCCTCCCCAGTATTAAAAGCATTGGTGGCCAGTGTGGCTCCCCCCTCCCTCCCTCCCCAGTATTAAAAGCATTGGTGGCCAGTGCGGCACCCCCTTCCCTCCCTCCCCAGTATTAAAAGCATTGGTGGCACTGGCCACAGGCTAACAACAATCGGAGTCCCAGTTTAATCGCCGGGGCTCCGATCGGTTATCATGGCAGCCAGGACGCTACTGCAGTCCTGGCTGCCATGGTTACTTAGCTTATACTTACATGCGCTGTCTGTGGCGGCCGGCGCTCCTCCTACTGGTAAGTGACAGGTCTGTGCGATGCGCCGCACTGGCCACCAATGCTTTTAATACTAGGGAGGGAGGGGGGCCGCACTGGCCACCGATGATTTTAATACTGGGGATAGAGGGGGGGTCTGGCCCCTGCTCCCTGGCAGCACCCGATCAGGGGGCAGAGATCCACACAATTAACCCCTCATGTGCGGCACCTGAGGGGTTAATTATGCGGATCACAGCCCCCTGTAAGAGATCGGGTGCTGCCAGGCATTAGGGGGCCGTTATGTCCACAGTTCTCAGTATATTCTAATTTAAAGCGTCCCCATCAGTATGGGAACGCCTCTGTGTTAGAATATACTGTCGGATCTGAGTTTTCACGATCTAACTCAAATCCGATGGTATATTCTAACATAGAGGCGTTCCCATGGTGATGGGGACGCTTCAAGTTAAAATATACCATCGGATTGGAGAAAACTCCGATCCGATGGTATATAATCGGCACACACGCGCTCTGCTGTGTGTGTGGAGTGTGTGCTGATTGGTTTGTGCTCCGTGCATGCGCACTTCACTAATCGGCACACACGCACGGACAACAGCCCTGAGCACGTACACAGGGCTTTTATTAGTATAGATATATATGGGGTGGCAGTGGTGGCAGTGGATCTTGCGTGAGTTCCCACACTTTTTTTCCCAGGACTTGACCCCTTGTTAAGAGTTTGAGTGCTAACCCTGCTACATCTGTATAGTGACCCACGTCTGTATTTCGCACGCATTACGCAAATATTACATTGACGATTTTTTGCAATCCAGAAAATAATCTCGAATTTGCGAATATATGACAAATATTCTACCAAATATTTGCAAAATATCACGAATTCGAATATTGCCCCTGCCTCTCGTTACTAGTCAGGAGTAGATTGTTACTTGAAGGCATCTGGGTCTTAGATCAACCAGAATAAATGTGAGAGTTTCTAGCTAGGAGGGAATGATCTTGGTTTTAATCACCCAGACATCCTTCCAGGGTCCTCAACATCAAGTTTGGCCAATGAATTAAGCCCAAGAAAAATTGAGACAACAGGCTAGAGATCACTGCTCAGAAAATGAGCTAATGGAAGGGCTGATCTTTTATCTGAAGGAAAAGGGTAAATTTGATCAACAAATACCTGCTCCCAGTGGCGTACACACAATCCATGGGGCCCCGGTGCGAAACTTATCTATGGGGCCCCCTCCCCGTCGCCCTCCCCCAACCTGCCTCCAAGCTCCCCCCCCCCCCCACTACCTCCCCTACCAGTAGTGTAACTATAGTGTTATGGGCCACAGTGCAAACATTTTTACAAAGAATCTGCAGATTTTCTTACTAAGGGCTCTTTCCGTGCGGCTAATCCGCTGCGTGAATGAGTGCCAAGCCCCATTCTGGACAGCAGAGACACGGAGCAGTAACATGATTGACTGTGATCTTTTTACTACAAAATCACGGTGACAACTTTATCTAACTGTGATTTTGTAGTAAAAAGATCACAGAGGGGCACGGAGCATTATCAGTCATGTTAATGCTCCGTGTCTCTGCTGTCCGGAACGGGGCTTGGCTATCTTTCACGCAGCGGATTACCTGCACGGGATCCACTCGTGTTAAAGAGCCCTAAGCCCAATGCATGGCTACACTCACCCAGTCCTAATAAAATCTGGTCCTACCTCATCCAGGGTGTCGCTGGCATCGGAGTGATGTCCGCTGGATCCAGAATAAGGCCCCTGTGGTGAGAAAAAAAGAATAATCACATAAGGAAGGGATGGTGACTGCCCCTGTGCTGGCCTGTAACACTGAGCCATGCCAATGTATAGCACGGTAATCTAGGACATTACCCCTAAGTGCAACCACACAGTACTAATGCCCACCTTGTGGCCTCTCTCAGTAGTTATGCCCACCTTTGTTCCTGTCACAGTAGTTATGCCCAGATATGTGCCCCCTCATAGTAGTTATGCCAACTATGTGTCCCCTTACAGTAGTTAGGCCCAGATATGTGCCCCCTCAGAGTGGTTATGCCAGATTATGTGTCCCCGTCACAGTAGTTATGCCTTCATATGTGCCCCCTCATAGTTATGCCTTCATATGTGCCCCCCTCCCTCACAGTAGTTATGCCAGATTAGGTGCCCCCTCAAATTAGTTATGGCAGATTAGGTGCCCCTCAGTAGAGATGCAAACTTTTGTGCCCTCTCACTCTAGCTGTGCCCATCAAACACCCCCCTGCCCCCAGTCTGCAGCGTTAGAAAAAAAAAAACATACTTACCTTCTTCCCTGATGACAGGAGGCAGATTGCCGGGCTTTCAACTCTCCTCCCACAGCCAGCAGCGCGATCTGGGGCCAGCAGGGGGAGCTCCTGCGCTCTGAAGATCAGTGAAGCAGGGAGCAGAGAGGTTTCCCTGCTTCACTATAAAAAAACGGCCAGGTGTGAGTGAGTGCGCGCTCCCCCCCCCCCCTCTTACTTGACTCTCCGCCCCCCCCCACCCCCATATTATACATGTAATGGAGGCATAGAGCGCTCTGATGGTGCCCGAAATTGACACTGTACTTCATGCCGGGCCCCATCAGAGTGCTCCATGACATGTGAGTACAGCGGAGCCCCTGCCAGCGGCCTGGGGGGCAGGTCCACAGGCGTCCGGGCCCCCTGGAGTGCCGGGCCTGGTCGCAACTGCGACCCCTGCGACCCCTGTATGTACGCCACTGTCTGCTCCATTTGCTGATATAAGGGGCAGTGTGTGCAGCTTGCTTGAACATTTCTGGACTCTGATCTACAATTTGTTCTTCTAACTGTTATGGGCAAATAGACTGAAACTAGTCAGGAGGGAGGTTAGTTATGATACTAGGAGGGTTGGGTATGGTCAACCTGGTTGTATTCCTAGTTACCCTTTATTAAGATCAACCTTTCAAGCCTCTGGAAAGAGAGGGCTCCTCCATCAATATTTTCCTGTATCGTAAAGTTTTTGCCTTTCTTTTAGGAATGGGTTATAGGAGGTAAAGTTGAGGATCTTCTTACACCACATGGGTATCTTTTAAATTATTTTCCATTTAAAACCCCTGGCATTCAAGGATTGTCAAAGTCATGATCTGGAGTTTGGTTTGCAACTACTGAATTCCATCAGGATCTCCCTGAAAGTCTGGCACTTGACTAGGTGCTGCCATCATGGGAATCTGTATGTGAGGGATAACCTGAAGTGTAGGAATTCAGAGGAAAGAGGTTGTGCCCAGGAGGAGTAGGGCAGCCTGCTGGAAAGCTTGGAGCACTTCCTGCTTCATTGTTCCTTTAATAAAGAGGTGTACAACAGGGTGGGTGCCTCCACCTGGGATGGTCAGTCTCTCAGACGTGGAGTGGGCCTATAGAGCTTTGAAAAACCTTTTTGGTATTGACCGGTATAAGGTATTTCTAATTTGCCTACTGGTTAGTGGCTACATGTGAAACACAAAACTTTTCCTTTCCAGGTAGCCTAATGTTTATTTTACTTTTTGCTGACAATTTTTTTTTAATTATCATTTGAGGATTATTTTATTCATGATGTGGTGCATGTCTGACTTTAGCCCATTTTGACCATGTACCATTTACGACACTTTGTTTTCTGCCCCGTAACCAATGCTCATGTGCTTATATTGTCCCCTAGTCCCTGTTTTGCAGGAATCCATGCAGGTTATCAGTTATTAAAGGGCATCTGTCAGCAGTTTTGTACCTATGACACTGGCTGACCTGTTCCACGTGCGCTTGGCAGCAGAATACATCCGTGTTGGTCCCATGTTCATATGTGCCGACATTGCTGAGAAAAAATGTATTTTAATATATGCAAATTAGCCTCTATGAGCAACGGGGGCGTTGCCATTACACCTAGAGGCTCTGCTTTCTCTGCAACTACTGCACCCTCTGCACTTTGAATGAGAGGACCAGGCAGTGTAAACATGATCATGCCTGGTCCTGTCAATCAAAGTGGAGAGGGTGAGGCAGTTTCAGAGAGAGTAGAGCCTCTAGGTGTAACGGTAACGCCCCCATTGCTCGTAGAGGCTCATTTGCATATAATAAAATACCTTCAAATATAAAATACCTTCTAATATAAAATGAGTGGCTGGACCAGGTTTTTTTTATGTTATCAATTACTGTTATTACTCCTGTTCATTTTTGCTGTTAATGTTTCCATTTTCTACTTTATGTTTTTATATTATTTATTATCAATATTCTTATTGCGTGTTATGACTGTGTTGACATTTTTATAATAAAATTACAGGCTGTAACTCATTTCTTTCTTAGTCAAATAATATTAAGCAACTTTTCATGTAGATTCCAAAAACTTAAATGGCTTTTACCATATTTTGAATGATTTACTTCCATATTTCTTCATGATATCCCTGGCATTAGACTACATTACTCTCTATAGGTTATACTGCGGCCGTTTTATTCTTTCTCATCTGCAGGAATTTGCTCCCAGGGGAAGCATTAATGGCTATTTCCTCTTTCACATCAGCAGGATGGATCACATCAGAAATCTCACTTGTCATTCCAGTGAAAGTTGCTAATTTTCACATAATTTACTGCCCTTAGTCTAAAAGTAACCCCCACTGCAGGCATTACTATATCTCATCTGTGATTAACTCAGTTTATGTTACAAGCGATCTAAAAAAAAAAAGTCAGTGTAGCAGTCATATATATGCAGGAGGCAAACATATAATAAGAAGTGGATTTTATTTGAATATAGTTTTCATAAAATCAGCACTACTGTCAATGATGTGGATAAAATGGTCTCCCAAAGCAAAGACCAAAATAACACACCTATCAATGTTCTAGGTTTTAATTTCTAAATCCTTCAAAAACTTGGCAATTATGTGGAGCTGTACAGTTTTGGACTGGGGTGCCTAGGGCCCACCAGTAAAATGTATTTTGAGGGCCCACCGTACGGATATATTCATATATAATAAATAATTTAACAAGTTTTTTTTTATATGAACATAGGCTGGTGGAGGAGCTGTACATTGAATATATTTATGTAGAGCAGTAAGTCTACTGTGTTATGAGCCACTTGTGCAGGGGGTGGGAGACTAGGGGCCCACCTTGCTCAGGGGCCCACCGGGGATTCACCTGTACCCCTGTGAGCCAGTCCGAGCCTGGAGCTGTAATAAGAACTGCTAAATACTAAGTCTACCTAAATAAATTCTTCTCCTCACTCCCAAATAGTGTCATAACTAGACAAGTCTGCCTTTCAAGAACCTGTGAAAGTTGAGTTATCACCATGTGGAACTGTAATAGAATGCAGAATACTAAATCTACCTAGATAAAACCACCTCTCCATTCCTAATAGTGCCATAGCAATGTGGATTTGCCTGGGAAAGCTGGGTTACCCCCATGTGGAGCTGTAATAGGCTGTAGAATACAAAATCTAAGAAGATAAATCCTTCTCCTTACTCCCAAATAGTGCCGTTGCTAGGCAGATTTGCCTTTGAAGATCCTGGGAAAGTTGGGTTATCACCATATTGAACTGCAATAGACTGCAGAATATGAAATATACCAAGACAAGTCCTCCCAACTCCTAAATAGTGCTATAGCTAGGTAGAGTTGCCTTTAAAGAGGCTCTGTCACCAGGATCAACCCTATTAGGCCTTTTGCACATGACCATATGGTTTTGCGGTCCGTTTTAAACTGATCCGTTTTTAATTTTTTTTTGTTTCAGTAGTGTTTCCGTTTCTGTTCCGTTTTTCTGTTTGGTTACAAAAAACTGATCACAAACGGAAACGGAAGCATACAATAAGGTTTTAAACGGTAAGTACATGAAAAAATTGGGCTGGGCATAAAATTTTCAATAGATGGTTCCGCAAAAACGGAACGGATACGGAAGACATACTGATGCATTACGTTTTTTTTGCGGAACCATTGACTTGAATGTAGCCACGGAACGTGATTTGCGGGCAATAATAGGACATGTTCTATATTTGCACAGAACGTAAATACGGAAACGGAATGCATACGGAGTACCTTCCGTTGTTTTTGCGGACCTATTGAAGTGAATGGTTCCACATACGGACCGCAAACGGAATCCGCACAAATGGAATGGAAATGGAAAACAAAACGTTGGTGTGCAAGAGGCCTTAAACCAGACATACCGGCTGGTAGGGCTTATCATGCTGCTTAAAACTATACTTTTCTTTTGTCTGTATGCTAAACAGCTACAGAGAAATCTGCGTTTTTATTCATTTGCAAATGAGCAATACAAGTACTCGGAGGTGGGGGTTAATATTCTGAGCACTGCTCTGTAACACCCCCTGTGCTCTGCACATGCCCCCTCCCCTTGATTGACAGGGCTAGACATCATGCTGAGGGCAGAGCTGTGTCCTGGCTTATACATATCTACTGTATACATATATGTGTATTATACACACTATGTACTATAGCTTTAACACACTGATGTCTGCTCAGAAAGTTAATCTACATATTACTGCTTTATTCCCACACAATATATGATGATAGACAGCAGTATGTAATAGCTGATACATTTTTATGTGGTGATGCTATAGCATAGTGGTCTACCTTGTATGTAGATATGCTTGGTTCAAGTCCCAGGAGAATATATGTTCTCTTGCTATTATTAAATATTTTTTCTTTTATTTAAAACCATATTAAAAGGCTATGCTATAATAAATAATACATATTCATATAATAATAAGGTCTTACTATATTGAGAAAAGTGTTTAGCTAAGGGTACTTTCACACTAGCGTTTTTCTTTTCCAGCATTGAGTTCCGTCCTAGGGGCTCTATACCGGAAAATAACTGATCAGTTTTATCCCCATGCATTCTGAATGGAGAGAAATCCATTCAGGATGCATCAGGATGTCTTCAGTTCAGTCTTTTTGACTTGCCGGAATGCCGGATCCAACATTAATTTACATTGAAATATATTAGTGCCGGATACGGCATTAAAAATACCACAATGCCGGATCAGGTAAAAATGTTTAAAAAAAATAGAAACGGATCAGTTTGTCCGTATAAGAAGCGGACAGACGGATCCGTTCTTGCAATGCATTTGTGAGACGGATCCGCATCCGTTTGCATGCAGATTGCCTGATCACTCTGCCGCGTGTGAAAGTACCCATAGACCTATTACTTGTTTATTCATAGACACAATTTATTATTATTATTATTTATTAAAGTGACATTCATTCTATGGTGCTGTACATATGATAAGGGGTGCACATACATAATACAGACAATTGCACTAATCATGAACAAGATGAGTTACGGACTGGTACAGGAGGAGAGCGGGCCCTGCTCATGAGGGCTTACAACCTACAAGATACATGATTATATGGTATCTAAAAGTATATGTTTATTCTCAATATTATAAGGACATAGACTTTTCTTATGGGATAAATGTGGAAGAAAAAAACTCCAAAGTCTCTTTTGAGATTCAAACCTGGGATCTCTACATGCAAAACCAATAACTTAACCTCTAAGCTATAGCATTGCCTCACAGAAATGCTTATTTTTCTATGCTTATAAGCTTAAACATACAGTTGCAAGAAAAAGTATGTGAACCCTTTGGAATGATATGGATTTCTGCACAAATTGGTCATAAAATGTGATCTGATCTTCATCTAAGTCACAACAATAGACAATCACAGTCTGCTTAAACTAATAACACACAAAGAATTAAATGTTACCATGTTTTTTTATCGAACACACCATGTAAACATTCACAGTGCGGGTGGAAAAGGTATGTGAACCCTTGGATTTAATAACTGGTTGAACCTCCTTTGGCAGCAATAACTTCAACCAAACGTTTCCTGTAGTTGCAGATCAGACGTGCACAACGGTCAGGAGTAATTCTTGACCATTCCTCTTTACAGAACTGTTTCAGTTCAGCAATATTCTTGGGATGTCTGGTGTGAATCGCTTTCTTGAGGTCATGCCACAGCATCTCAATCGGGTTGAGGTCAGGACTCTGACTGGGCCACTCCAGAAGGCATATTTTCTTCTGTATAAGCCATTCTGTTGTTGATTTACTTCTGTGCTTTGGGTCGTTGTCCTGTTGCAACACCCATCTTCTGTTGAGCTTCAGCTGGTGGACAGATGGCCTTAAGTTCTCCTGCAAAATGTCTTGATAAACTTGGGAATTCATTTTTCCTTCGATGATAGCAATCCGTCCAGGCCCTGACGCAGCAAAGCAGCCCCAAACCATGATGCCCCCACCACCATACTTCACAGTTGGGAAGAGGTTTTGATGTTGGTGTGCTGTGCCTCTTTTTCTCCACACATAGTGTTGTGTGTTTCTTCCAAACAACTCCACTTTGGTTTCATCTGTCCACAAAATATTTTGTTGGAACATCCAGGTGCTCTTGTGCAAACTGTAAACGTGCAGCAATGGTTTTTTTGGACAGCAGTGGCTTCTCTGTGGTATCCTTTTATGAAATCCATTCTTGTTTAGTGTTTTACGTATCGTAGATTCGCTAACAGGGATGTTAGCATTTGCCAGAGACTTTTGTAAGTCTTTAGCTGACACTTTAGGATTCTTCTTCACCTCATTGAGCAGTCTGCGCTGTGCTCTTGCATAGAACAGAAAAAACAAAATCCGTAACCCGTGAGGTGATAGAAACGACACCGGGGAGGAGAAGGATGAGCGCCACACTTCCAATCTGTGATGTTAAATGCAAATATATAAATATATATAGAGGTGATAAATACATAAAAACAAATAATAAATAATAAAAGCTTTAGAGCTTTTCCACTCACTTCACAGGGGGGGTCACCTCCAGGATAAACTCAAGACACCCGGGGTGATGCCCCCCTGATCCGAGGTTGTTCGTAGAATGGTAGAGATCCAGGTAAGTGGTCCAAATCTGCGGTGAAGATGGAAACAGCAGGCGGATCCTTAACTTCATGAAAATCTCTCTTTATTGATAATAAAACAAGCTCAACGCGTTTCGGGGGTCCATGTAATATCCCCCTTCCTCAGGAGCAGATAGATAAGGTGAGTAGTTGTCTACAGATACATATATACCAAATGAACGAATCAAAACAAATCGAAAATCGGCGCCAAAATCTTGTGGGCGTGGCTACGGAAATGACATCACACACAGTAACCTCAAGGGTGTGAAAATCAATCTATAACAGGGGACAAATGATGTTGCAAGAATCCATTAATATCTAGATCAAACATAGGAGATAAAATATATATATATATATATAAGAATTCTGAACTGAATTAGGTAGTTGCCGGTAGATCCACTGACGTCATATCCGGTTTTTCCGGCAACTACCTAATTCAGTTCAGAATTCTTATATATATATATATATATATATATTTTTTATCTCCTATGTTTGATTTAGATATTATTGGATTCTTGCAACATCATTTGTCCCCCAAAGGGACTGCGTTAAAACTGTTATAGATTGATTTTCACACCCTTGAGGTTACTGTGTGTGATGTCATTTCCGTAGCCACGCCCACAAGATTTTGGTGCCGATTTTCGATTTGTTTTTATTCGTTCATTTGGTATATATGTATCTGTAGACAACTACTCACCTTATTTATCTGCTCCTGAGGAAGGGGGATATTACATGGACCCCCGAAACGCGTTGAGCTTGTTTTATTCTCAATAAAGAGAGATTTTCATGAAGTTAAGGATCCGCCTGCTGTTTCCATCTTCACCGCAGATTTGGTCCACTTACCTGGATCTCTACCATTCTACGAACGACCTCGGATCAGGGGGGCATCACCCCGGGTGTCTTGAGTTTATCCTGGAGGTGACCCCCCTTGTGAAGTGAGTGGAAAAGCTCTAAAGCTTTTATTATTTATTATTTGTTTTTATGTATTTATCACCTCTATATATATATATATATTTGCATTTAACATCACAGATTGGAAGTGTGGCGCTCATCCTTCTCCTCCCCGGTGTCGTTTCTATCACCTCACGGGTTACGGATTTTGTTTTTTCTGTTCTATGTTCATTGACTTAGTGTTTAAACTTTGTTTACACTGATTTGAGCTGCCTACTTCTTTTTAGTGACCTTTTTCTTCACATTATCACAGTCCTGTAGGCGCCCGTCTTTCCTTCTCTTCAGGGGCATTCATTTGATCCCTTTATAGAGTTGGGATAACCTCGTTTTCTTTTTTCTTTTTTACGCTCCTGTGCTCTTGCAGTCATCTTTACAGGACGGCCACTCCTAGGGAGAGTAGCAGAAGTGCTGAACTTTCTCCATTTATAGACAATTTGTCTTACCGTGGACTGATGAACAGCAAGGCTTTTGGAGATACTTTTATAACCCTTTCCAGCTTTATGCAAGTCAACAATTCTTAATCGTAGGTCTTCTGAGAGCTCTTTTGTGCGAGGCATCATTCACATCAGGCAATGCTTCTTGTGAAAAGCAAACCCAGAACTGGTGTGTGTGTTTTATAGGGCAGGGCAGCTGTAACCAACACCTCTAATCTCATCTCATTGATTGGACTCCAGTTGGCTGACACCTCACTCCAATTAGCTCTTGGAGATGTCACTAGTCTAGGGGTTCACATACTTTTTCCACCTGCACTGTGAATGTTTACATGCTGTGTTCAATAAAAACATGGTAACATTTAGTTATTTGTGTGTTATTAGTTTAAGCAGACTGTGATTGTCTATTGTTGTGACTTAGATGAAGCTCAGATCACATTTTATGACCAATTTGTGCAGAAATCCATATCATTCCAAAGGGTTCACATACCTTTTCTTGCAACTGTATTACTGGTGTCTGTATAATCATACATTGTGCTTGTGAATAAAGCAGTAATACAGTATAGACCAAAAGTTTGGACACACCTTCTCATTCAAAGAGTTTTCTTTATTTTCATGACTATGAAGGCATCAAAACTATGAATTAACACATGTGGAATTATATACATAACAAACAAGTGTGAAACAACTGAAAATATGTCATATTCTAGATTCTTCAAAGTAGCCACCTTTTTCTTTGATTACTGCTTTGCACACTCTTGGCATTCTCTTGATGAGCTTCAAGAGGTAGTCCCCTGAAATGGTCTTCCAACAGTCTTAAAGGAGTTCCCAGAGATGCTTAGCACTTGTTGGCCCTTTTGCCTTCACTCTGCGGTCCAGCTCACCCCAAACCATCTCGATTGGGTTCAGGTCCAGTGACTGTGGAGGCCAGGTCATCTGGCGCAGCACCCCATCACTCTCCTTCATGGTCAAATAGCCCTTACTTTCAAAGTTTTTCCAATTTTTCGGCTGACTGACTGACCTTCATTTCTTAAAGTAATAATGGCCACTCATTTTTCTTTACTTAGCCTCTTTTTTCTTGCCATAATACAAATTCTAACAGTCTATTCAGTAGGACTATCAGCTGTGTATCCACCTGACTTCTCCTCAACGCAACTGATGGTCCCAACCCCATTTATAAGGCAAGAAATACCACTTATTAAACCTGACAGGGCACACCTGTGAAGTGAAAACCATTTCAGGGGACTACCTCTTGAAGCTCATCAAGAGAATGCCAAGAGTGTGCAAAGCAGTATTCAAAGCAAAAGGTGGTTACTTTGAAGAACCTAGAATATGACATATTTTCAGTTGTTTCACACTTGTTTGTTATGTATATAATTCCACATGTGTTAATTCATAGTTTTGATGCCTTCAGTGTGAATCTACAATTTTCATAGTCATGAAAATAAAGAAAACTCTTTGAATGAGAAGGTGTGTCCAAACTTTTGGTCTGTACTGTATGTATATTAGCTTTTAGAGCAGAAATCTGGGTGGTGAAGCTATGGTACATAGTGTATATGATACACATACAGTCAGGTCCATAAATATTGGGACATCGACACAATTGTAACATTTTTGGCTCTATACACCACCACAATGGATTTGAAATGAAACGAACAAGATGTGCTTTAACTGCAGACTGTCAGCTTTAATTTGAGGGTATTTAAATCCAAATCAGGTGAACGGTGTAGGAATTACAACAGTTTGCATATGTGCCTCCCACTTGTTAAAGGACCAAAAGTAATGGGACAAATGGCTTCTCAGCTGTTCCATAGCCAGGTGTGTGTTATTCCCTCATTATTCCAATTACAATGAGCAGATAAAAGGTCCAGAGTTAATTTCAAGTGTGCTATTTGCATTTGGAATCTGTTGCTGTCAACTCTCAAGATGAGATCCAAAGAGCTGTCACTATCAGTGAAGCAAGCCATCATTAGGCTGAAAAATCTAAACAAACCCATCAGAGAGATAGCAAAAACATTAGGCGTGGCCAAAACAACTGTTTGGAACATTCTTAAAAAGAAAGAACGCATCGGTGAGCTCAGCAACACTAAAAGACCCGGAAGACCACGAAAAGCAACTGTGGTGGATGACCAAAGAATTATTTCCCTGGTGAAGAAAACACCCTTCACAACAGTTGGCCAGATCAAGAACACTCTCCAGGAGGTAGGTGTATGTGTGTCAAAGTCAACAATCAAGAGAAGACTTCACCAGAGTGAATACAGAGGGTTCACCACAAGATGTAAACCATTGGTGAGACTCAAAAACAGGAAGGCCAGATTAGAGTTTGCCAAACGACATCTAAAAAAGCCTTCACAGTTGTGGAACAACATCCTATGGACAGATGAGACCAAGATCAACTGGTACCAGAGTGATGGGAAGAGAAGAGTATGGAGAAGGAAAAGAACTGCTCATGATCCTAAGCATACCACCTCATCAGTGAAGCATGGTGGTGGTAGTGTCATGGCGTGGGCATGTATGGCTGCCAATGGAACTGGTTCTCTTCTATTTATTGATGATGTGACTGCTGACACAAGCAGCAGGATGAATTTTGAAGTGTTTCAGGCAATATTATCTGCTCATATTCAGCCAAATGCTTCAGAACTCATTGGACGGCGCTTCACAGTGCAGATGGACAATGACCCAAAGCATACTGCAAAAGCAACCAAATCGTTTTTTTAAAGGGAAAGAAGTGGAATGTTATGCCATGGCCAAGTCAATCCCCTGACCTGAATCCGATTGAGCATGCATTTCACTTGCTGAAGACAAAACTGAAGGGAAAATGCCCCAAGAAGAAGCAGGAACTGAAGACAGTTGCAGAAGAGGCCTGGCAGAGCATCACCAGGGATGAAACCCAGCGTCTGGTGATGTCTAAGCGTTCCAGACTTCAGGCTGTAATTGACTGCAAAGGATTTGCAACCAAGTATTAAAAAGTGAAAGTTTAATTTATGATTATTATTCTGTCCCATTACTTTCGGTCCCTTAACAAGTGGGAGGCACATATGCAAACTGTTGTAATTCCTACACTGTTCACCTGATATGGATGTAAATACCCTCAAATTAAAGCTGACAGTCTGCAGTTAAAGCACATCTTGTTCGTTTCATTTCAAATCCATTGTGGTGGTGTATAGAGCCAAAAATGTTAGAATTGTGTCGATGTCCCAATATTTATGAACCTGACTGTATATATAGCAGATAAGTATAAGCCAGGACACAGCTCTGCCCTCAGCCTGATGTCTAGCCCTGTCAATCAAGGGGAGGGGGCGTGTGCAGAGCACAGGGGGTGTTACAGAGCAGTGCTCAGAATATTCAGCCCCGCCTCTGAGTGCTCAAATTGCTAATTTGCATATGAATTAAAACATAGATATCTCTGCAGCCGTTTAACATACAAACAAAAGAATGGTATTGTTTTAATCAGCATGATGAGCCCTACCAGCCAGTATAGTTTAATGCAAAAGCTGAGTTGCCACCAAGTGGAATTATAATAGAGGCCAGATTGCTAAATCTAGCAATATAAATCCCCATCTCTATTCCTAAATAGTGGCATAGTAAGGCATATTTGCCTTATAGGGTCCTGGGAAAGCTGGGTTACCACCATATGAAACTGTAATAGACTGCAGAATACTAAATCTGAGAAGATAAAGCCCGTCATCACTCCTAAATAATGCTACAGCTAGGCAGATTTGCTTTTAAGGTTCCTGGGAAAGCTGGGTTAAAACTATGTGGAGCTACACACCGTTATATATACAAACAATAGAGCACGCCTCTTTTAGACTAAACACGCACATCTACCTGGGACTTTTGAGCAGAGTATGTTTGTAGCTGGTTCCTACACTGCCCTGAATATTGTAGGCTTAGGTAAGTCCAAAGTGAGGCGGTATATTTAGTGATAGGGACCCATCTGCGGAAGCCACCTTGACGCCTGGTAGATGGGCCCGACACGTATGTGCGCTAAGAGCTTCCATTACTCATTTATAGTCGGTATTGTACCACTTTTATCTAGAATGACCCCCATTCCTTAACTCTATTGTTTGTATATATAACGGTGTGCAGCCATTTTGTTTTTTGTGATTATGTTTGCTTCATGGATATGCACCTGTGATTCTGAAGGTTCTAGTCTAAATTTTCTTGCAACTATGTGGAGCTGTAATAGACTGTTAAATACTAAAGTTACCAAGATAAATAAATCCCCTTCCTCACAACTAAATAGTGCTATAGCCAGGCAGATTTGCCTTTCACGGCCCTGGGTAATCTGAGCTACTTACACAATGTAAGGTATGGCCAGTGTCTACAGCTCCACAAGACTTGCCCAGGTCTGCATCACTGATAAATCTCAAATTTGCCTAGACAGACCATAAGAAATTCCTCCTGGCTATATAGGCAAACTTGACATTCAGGCACCTTGTAAAGCTGGGTAGCACTTTTTGTAGTGTTAGTAGTGTGGTACTGTCTAATATCCCTGCACACATACAGGGGAGGTTTTGTAAGAAGTTGCTGAAATTTTTCAGCTCTCATACTCTTTCACAGTGTCTGACAGTCTAATGAACTGAAGGCAATGTTAAAGGGGTTGTATCATCTCAGACATTGGGGGCATATCGCTTAGGATATGCCCCCAGTGACTGATAGGTGCAGGTCCCACCTCTGGGACCCGCATCTATCTTTAGAATGGAGCTCGCAAAGTGAAGAAAGGCGCACTGCGCATTTGCGGCCGCCCTCCATTCATCTCTATGGGACTGCCGAAAAGCTCAGCTATTTCCATCAGCCCCAATGAAGTGAATGGAGTGGTGCCCATGCTTGCCGAAAATAGCCGAGCGCGACGCACTCCCACAGAAATGAATGTAGGACGGCAACGCATGCTTGTTGCACCCTCTTTCGCTTTGCAGGCTACATTGTATAGATAGATATGGGTCCCCAATGTCTGAGATCAGGGCCGTAGTCAGCAACCGGAAAAGCAGGGCAAGTGCCGGGGCCCACTCAGGTCTAATCGCAGATAGCTGAACAGTGGGGAATCCCGAAGAGTTGGGACTCTTGCTGGCTTAGGGGTCCCTGCTCTGTCTCCATATATGGATATGTCTATATATAGAATCAGTGCTTTGACCATAAAGGGGGTATCCTCAAGCATCGTCAGTATGCTTGGGGACACCCTGTGTATTTAAGGAGGCGAATGCGCTTATCGGTCACAATCCCCCCTGCTGCGCTGAACGTCCTTTCGGACAGGACACTCGACGAGTGGCAAACCAAGAGTTCCATGGCAAATTCTGCCAGCTCTAGCCACAGGTCAAGCCTGTATACCGAGTAGTCCAGGGGTTCCTCACTTCTCAGAGCATCCACATCGACCATTAACCCGATGTAGTCAAACACCTGTCTGTCGAGGCGTTCCCTGAGGCTGGATACGTAGGTGACCAACACATCTGCAAACCGCCCTCTTCTTGCTGGAGCAGTAGGATCAGTACCCGCACCTGTTTCGCTGTGGGTGGAAATTCCTCTGCCAGCGCCCGGAACAGCAGAATGCAGCATCTCACGCAGCGAGGCCTGGAAATGCTGCATTCTGACAGCCCTCTGTGATGCTGGTAACATGTCCGCCATTTTGTATTTGTACCGGGGGTCTAAGTACGTTGCCACCCAGTACTGGTCATTGCCCTTTATCCTTTTTTTTACGGGGGTCCCTTTTCAAACACTGGAGCATGAAGGCCCCCATTTGCACAAAATTAGAAGCGGTGGAGCGCAAAATTGGAAGCGGTGGAGCGCCCTGGCTCCTGCTCATCTCCCAGAATGTCATCCTCGCTCTCCTCCCCCCAGTCACGGACAACACCAGGGATCCCCAAAAAGTTTAAAGTCCCCCTCAAAGCCTGCTCTTCTTGCTCCTCCTCCTCCCCCAACCACCATCCTCCTCCTTTTCACACTCCTGCTGAATTGTCTCAGATAGCGTAGCCCCCCTGGGAATTCATTCAGCATTGCGACTTCCTCGTCTTCCTGCTCCTGCTCCTCGACGGCTTGATCAATGACACTACGCACTGCATGCTCAAGAAATAAGGCGTAAGGTACAATGTCACTGATGGTGCCCTGGCTGCAACTGACCAGTTTGGTGATCTGATCAAATGGCCGCAGAAGTCTGCATGTGTCACGCATGAGCAGCCACTGGTGCGGTAAAATAAACCAAGCTCCCCAGAACCTGTCCTGCCGCAGAGTTCATACAGGTAGTCGTTAACTGCACGTTGCTGCTGGAGCAGCCTATCAAGCATATACAAGGTGGAGTTCCAGCGCCTTGGGCTGTCCCAAATCAGACGTCTGACGGACAGGTGGTGTCGCCGCTGAATGTCAGCAAGGCGAGCCATGGCCGTGTAAGATCTTCCAAAATGGCCAGAGATTTCCCTGGCCTGCCGCAAGACGTCCTGGACCCCGGGGTATTTGGCAACGAATCGCTGCATGATTAAGTTCAGGACGTGTGCCATGCACGGCACGTGTGTCATTTTGCCCTGTTTCAGTGCACTCAGCAGATTGGGACAGTTGTCCCACACCACTTTACCAACTGTCAAATTGAGAGGGGTTAGCCACTGATCAGCCTGTGACCGCAGAGCTGAAAGCAGTGCAGGACCGGTGTGGCTCTTAGCTTCCAGGCACAACAGCCGCAGCACAGCATGGCAACGTCTCACCTGGCACGTCAAATAGGTTCTGGGGAGATTAGGGGGTGCAGCGGAAGAGGCGGTAGCAGTGGAAAAGGAGGAGTCAGTCGAGGAGCAGACGGAGGATGGAGTAGGAGGAGGAGAAGAAGAGGCAGGCCTGAATGCAATCCGTGGTCATAACAATAAATCCACACAGGTGCCACGGGTTAAATGCTTAATGGCCGTCAGAAGGTTCACCCAGTGGGCAGTAAAAGTTATGTACCTTCCCTGCTCGTGTTTGCTAGACCACATGTCTATGGTCAGATGTATCTTGACACCGACACCGTATGCCAGAGATATATGCACTTGCCGCTGAACGTGGCCATATAGCTCTGGGATGCCCTTCTGGGAGAAATTGTGGTGTGCCAATGGCCACAAATTATCTAAAGGCCTCCGAGTCCACCAGTTTATATGGCAGTAGTTGGCGTGGTAGCAGTTCCGACAAGCCAGCGGTCAGCCATTGAGCAAGAGGGTTATCCGGCGCCATCAACTTTTTACACTCGAACATTTGGGCCACGGAAGCCTGCCTTCTGCCAGATGAACGCGACGACGGCACGGTGATAGGTGGAGTGAAGGACAAATGGGAGGAGAAAGGAGAAGGAGTGTGGCTTTGTGGGTTCTGACGGCGTTGCTCCCACTGGGCTCGGTGACGGGAGGCCAGGTGCCTTCTTAAGGTGGTCGTCACTAGGTGAGTTTTGGGCTTCATATAACAGGCTGCAGATGGCAACACTATTGTCAGCAGCTAACACGTTAAAAAATTCCCACACTGCGGAGCCATGTGCCGGCGTACTGGGATCGCCAGATGTAACCGTGCATGGTGGATGGCTCGCTCCAGATACATTTGCAATCTGCTTTTTGCCTCCGGTGCACTGTGACTTCTGCCTGCTTCTCTTCCTTCTCCTCCCTTTCTGCTGCTCCATCTCTCCCTATGAACTCCCCTCCTCTTCCTCTCTTGTGGGCAACCACATGACGTCCATCGACACGTCATCATCGTCACCTTCACCACCTCTGACATTACAGATCTTGGAGTAGGCAGCAACATCGGGGACCACCCTCCTTGGGCTGATTTGGGTTCTGTCGTAAGCCGTTGCTAACTCCTTTTCCTCATCCGATGCCAAGAATGGCTGCGCGTCGGTAAGATCTGGGAATGGATGGGAAAATAATTCCTCTGACTCGAGTGGACGGGCTTTGGTGGTGGTGGTGGTGTATTTGGGGGTGCACACAGCAGAGAGTGAGGAGGGTGCAGATACAGAGGATGAGGAGGGTGCAGAACCGGAAGGCTGAGCCACTCAACCAACTCTGGTGCGTCCTTTGATGTAATTGCACGTACCTTCTCCAACTTCCCACTTAGGCCCCGGCCTGACCCCTACCACCCCTGCAGAACGGTGTGCCTCTTCCTCTACCTATCATTTTCAAAATGACCCTGTGCCAAAGTCCCTAGAGAAAAACAGTATTCCTGGAAGCAGGTATATTTCAGGCCTCAATAAGTATTTGGTGGAAGCTGGTATATCAAACCCCTTAATCAGTATTTTCTAGAAGCAGGTGTATCCTAGGCCTCAATCAATATTTGGTGGAAGCAGGTATATCATTCCCCTTAATCAGTATTTTGTGGAAGCAGGTATATCGCACCTCTCAATCAGTATTTTGTGGAAACAGGTATATAGAACCCCTTAATCAATATTTGGTGGAAGCAGGTATATCACACCCATCAATCAGTATTTTGTGGAAGCAGGTGTATCGCAGGCCTCAATCAATATTTGGTGGAAGCAGGTATATCGCACTCCTCAATCAGTATTTAGTGGAGGCAGGTATATAGAACCCCATAATCAATATTTGGTGGAAGCAGTTATATCACACCCCTCAATCTGCATTTTTTGGAAGCAGGCATATCAAACCCCTTAATCAGTATTATGCGTGAGCAGGTATATCGCACCACTCAATCAGTATTTTGTGGAAGCAGGTATATCAAACCCCTTAATCAGTATTTTGTCAAAGCAGGTATATCAATCCCCTTAATCAGTATTTTGTGGAAGCAGGTATATAGAACCCCTTAATCAATATTTAGTGAAAGCAGGTATATCGCACCCCTTAATCTGTATTTTGTGGAAGCAGGTATATCAAACCCCTTAATCAGTATTTTGTGGAAGCAGGTATTTCACACCCCTCAATCAGTATTTTGTGGAAGCAGGTTTATCAAAGCCCTTAATCAGTATTTTCTGGAAGCAGGTGTATCCCAGGCCTCAATCAATATTTGGTGGAAGCAGGTATATCAATCCCCTTAATCAGTATTTTGCGGAAGCAGGTATATCACACCTCTCAATCAGTATTTTGTGGAAACAGGTATATAGAACCCCTTAATCAATATTTGGTGGAAGCAGGTATATCACACCCCTCAATCTGTATTTTGTGGAAGCAGGTTTATCAAACCCCTTATTCAGTATTTTGTGGAAGCAGGTATATCGCAGGCCTCAATCAATATTTGGTGGAAGCTGGTATATCAATCCCCTTAATCAGTATTTTGTGGAAGCAGGTATATCGCACCCCTCAATCTGTATTTTGTGGAAGCAGGTATATAGCACCCCGTAATCAGTATTTTTTTGAAGCAGGTATATCGCACCCCTCAATCAGTATTTTGTGGAAACAGGTATATAGAACCCCATAATCAATATTTGGTGGAAGCAGTTATATCACACCCCTCAATCTGCATTTTTTGGAAGCAGGCATATCAAACCCATTAATCAGTATTTTGCGTGAGCAGGTATATCGCACCCCTCAATCAGTATTTTGTGGAAGCAGGTATATCAAACCCCTTAATCAGTATTTTGTCAAAGCAGGTATATCAATCCCCTTAATCAGTATTTTGTAGAAGCAGTAATATCAATCCCTTAATCAATATTTGGTGAAAGCAGGTATATCGCACCCCTCAATCTGTATTTTGTGGAAGCAGGTATATCAAACCCCTTAATCAGTATTTTGCGGAAGCAGGTATATCGCACCCTCAGTTTTTTGTGGAAGCAGGTTTATCAAACCCCTTAATCAGTATTTTGTGGAAGCAGGTATATCGCAGGCCTCAATCAATATTTGGTGGAAGCTGGTATATCAATCCCCTTAATCAGTATTTTGTGGAAGCAGGTATATTGCACCCCTCAATCTGTATTTTGTGGAAGCAGGTATATAGCACCCCGTAATCAGTATTTTTTAGAAGCAGGTATATCGCACCCCTCAATCAGTATTTTGTGGAAACAGATATATCAATCAATATTTGGTGAAAGCAGGTATATCGCACCCCTTAATCAGTATTTTGTGGAAGCAGGTATATTGCACCCCTCAATCAGTTTTTTGGGGGCAACAGGTATATCACACCAGTTGCAATTAGTTATTCCTATAGCGTTTGTCCCTATATATAGCTGCGGTATCGCAGCAGAACCACATTCAACTGCTGCACAATACAAATGCACGATAGTATACTTTCTATGTTAGAAAGTATATTATAAGTATATCACACCCCTCAGTATATCACACCAATCGATAGCACACCTATACCAGGCTTTAAAAGAACTTTTGTCGCCCTATTAGCTAGCGTTTGGTGTCCCTAACAGCCTGTCCCTGCTCCACAAAGCCCTACACTGGCAAAAAGCAGAATATAAAATGGCTGCCAGATCGGGTTCTGTTATAGGTCGGGGGTGTGTCAATGCGCTGAAATGTCTCAATTGGCTGTCCTGTCCCACCTGAAGGATGTGTCATGTGTCAAAGTTTGGCGCAATGCAAAAGTATATGGCGCATGCGAACATTGCCATATGTTCGCGTGTTTGGCGAATCGCAAACAAGCAAAGGGTTTGAACTCACAACCTTCTACATTAAAGGCAAAAACCTTAACCACTGAGCTATTGCGCTCAATCCTAAGCTGCGACAGTGGTTTCTCATGTATTAGGAATTCCTATACAGCAGAATTTTTTATTTTTTTTTGTAATTGTAAAAAAATGTATGGCACAAAATAAATGTGTAATTACTAAAGAAAATATATAAACTCATACCTCTGATATATATGAATGCATAATATGTGGGAAACTACTACTGAGGTTTTTAACCATAATATAGTTACAGCAGGTTAACATGAATCTCTATAGCTCAGTGGTTAAGGTTCTTGACTTTAATGTAGATGGCTGTGAGTTCGAATTCAAGCAGAATCCTTTAACCACTTCAGCCCCCTTAGCCTAAACACCCTTAATGACCAGGCCACTTTTTACACTTCTGCACTACACCACTTTCACCATTTATTGCTCGGTCATGCAACTTACCACCTAAATGAATTTTACCTCCTTTTCTTCTCACTAATAGAGCTTTCAATTGGTGGTATTTCATTGCTGCTGACATTTTTACTTTTATTGTTTTTATTGAAATTCAACGTTTTTTTTTGCAAAAAAATTACATTTTTCACTTTCAGTTGTAAAATTTTGCAAAAAAAACAACATCATATATAAATTTTTCTCTAAATTTATTGTTCTACATGTCTTTGATAAAAAAAAAAATGTTTGGGTAAAAAAAAAAATGGTTTGGGTAAAAGTTATAGCGTTTACAAACTATGGTACAAAAATGTGAATTTTCGCTTTTTGAAGCAGCTCTGACTTTCTGAGCACCTGTCATGTTTCCTGAGGTTCTACAATGGCCAGACAGTACAAACACCCCACAAATGACCCCACCAGCGTCTGGTGCGTCGGGAAACTAAATAGGGAGCCAACATCTGGTCATTGAAGTCCACCCCTCCCATGAGCGCATTATAGTCGTGGACTGAGAGGGGCTTTTCAATGACACGGGTTGCCAGTTCAGTTTGTATTGTCGTGTCTGCGTGAATGGAGGAGAGCATGTAAACGTCACGCTTGTCTCTCCATTTCACCGCGAGCAGTTCTTCGTTACACAAGGCAGCCCTCTCCCCCCTTGCAAGACGGGTGGTAACGAGCCGTTGGGGGAAGCCCCGGCGACTAGGTCGCACGGTGCCACAGCAGCCAATCTGTTCTAGGAACAAATGCCTGAAGAGGGGCACACTTGTGTAAAAATTGTCCACATAAAGATGGTACCCCTTGCCAAATAAGGGTGACACCAAGTCCCAGACTGTCTTCCCACTGCTCCCCAGGTAGTCAGGGCAACCGACCGGCTCCAGGGTCTGATCTTTTCCCTCATAGATCCGAAATTTGTGGGTATAGCCTGTGGCCCTTTCACAGAGCTTATACAATTTGACCCCATACCGGGCGCGCTTGCTTGGGATGTATTGTTTGAAGCCAAGGCGCCGGGTAAAATGTATAAGGGACTCGTCTACGCAGATGTTTTGCTCAGGGGTATACAAATCTGCAAATTTCTGGTTTAAGGGGTCTATGAGGGGCCGAATTTTGTGGACCCGGTCAAAAGCTGGGTGGCATCTGGGACGGGAGGTGCTGTTGTCGCTAAAGTGCAGGAAACGCAGGATGGTCTCAAAACGTGTCCTGGACATAGCAGCAGAGAACATGGGCATGTGATGAATCGGGTTCGTGGACCAATATGACCGCAATTCATGCTTTTTGGTAAGACCCATGTTCAGGAGAAGGCCCAGAAAAATTTTAATTTCGGAAACTTGGACTGGTTTCCACCGGAAAGGCTGGGCATAAAAGCTTCCCGGGTTGGCGGATATAAATTGAGTGGCATACCGATTTGTTTCTGCCACAACTAAGTCCAAGAGCTCCGCAGTCAAGAACAGCTCAAAAAATCCCAGGGCTGAACCGATCTGAGCTGTCTCAACCCGAACTCCAGACTGGGCGGTGAAAGGGGGAACTACAGGTGCGGCTGAAGTTGGGGACTGCCAATCAGGGTTTGCCAGCACCTCAGGGACTCTAGGGGCTCTACGGGCCTGTCTGTGCGGTGGCTGCGACGGGGTAACTATTGCACGTGCCACCGTACCAGCTTCAACTGCCCTTCTGGTGCTCGCCACTTCACCAGGTTGTACGGCAGTGCTGGTACTAGGTCCAAGATGGGCTGCGCTGCTGGTGTATGCCTCACCACGTAATCCGACAGCGCCAGCCCCACTCTGCTGCCGGATCCTGCACAATCTGTGGTCTAGCGACACAGGGCCGGGTACGCCTGGTGCTATCAGGGACCTCAACCTCCTCGTCCGAACTTTGGGTCAGACTGCCACTGCTTTCTACAGGTTCATATTCTGACCCGCTAGATTCATCAGATGAGGGTTCCCATTCCTCATCCGACTGGGTCAGAATCCTGTAGGCCTCTTCAGAAGAATACCTCCTGTTTGACATTTGGACTACTAAATTTAGGGGTATTCCCTGAGACTACCCAAGAAAAAAAGCAAGCCTGTCTTACAAATGGGAGGCTAGCGAAGTACCGGAGGCCGCTGCGATTGATAAAAAATAGCAAAACTGTTTTTTTTATCGCCGCAGCGCTTGTAAAGTGATTGTGCAGTGATCAAAAAAAAATATATTTTTTGTCACTGCGGTGGGGCGGGCGTGGGTGAACGCACGTGTGGGCGACCGATCAGGCCTGATCGGGCAAACACTGCGTTTTGGGTGGAGGGCGAGCTAAGGTGACACTAATACAATTATAGATCTGACTGTGATCAGCGAATCAGTGACTGCGGTGCGGTGGGCTGGGCGCTAACTGACGCTAAACTACCTAACCAAGGGACCTAAACTAACCTAAACCTAACAGTCAATACCAGTGAAAAAAAAAAGTGACAGTTTACACTGATCACTTTTTTCCCTTTCACTAGGTGATTGACAGGGGCGATCAAGGGGTTAATTGGGGTGATGGAGGGTGATCTGGGGGCTAAGTGTGGTGTTGGTGGGTACTCACTGTGATGTCTGCTCCTCTGCTGGAACCAACCGACCAAAAGGACCAGCAGAGGAGCAGAGAAGCCATTTAACACCTTATATTTATAAATATAAGGTGTTATATGGCTTGTGATTCGATTTTTAAAAAATCAGCAACCTGCCAGCGACGATCATTGGCTGGCAGGTTGCTGACGAAATACTCCTTTAACTTTTCTGACCGAAATCTCGCGTCTCGCGAGAGGACGTGTATATGCGTCCAGGAGGAATGAATCAACCGCCTCCAGGACGCGTCCCTGCGTTCGGCGGTCCGGAGGCGGTTAAAAAATAGAGGCTAAATAAAACTTAAACAGAGACACCAACCTTTTTGATTTGTGTAACTATTATTTTTTGTTGAAAAATGTGGCAACCCTAACAAAACCCCTGCTCCCCGATGACCCCCATAACTTTTTTATAGTTATGTCTATGGAGATGTGTGGGGGCTCATTTGAGGGAAATCTGTCTTTTTTGACAATACCATTTTGGGGTGTGTATGACTTGATCACTTTTTATTCAATTTTCTTGAGAGATAAAGTGAAGCCTAGTACAGGCTGCGGCTCATTTTTCAAACAGGGTGCCTTCCTCCAATCTCCGCTGGGGGAAGGTGCGTCTGAGCAGGAAGCCCGACCTTCTATTTTTTAACACTCTCAGATGCCGTGGTGACATTTGACAATTGCCACAAGGGAGCCCACAGAGATTTATCGCCCAAGGGCCCACATGAACCTGGAGCTGGCCCTGTCTGAGATGACACGACCATCTTTAAGCTCTGCCCATCCCAAACTTCTCTGACTGAAGGATATCTGTTTAACTGTTTTCTGCAGCAGTTTGCAGATGTCCCTGAAGAAAGGACTAAAGACAATTTTTCAAGAGCAGGTTATGATTTTCTTTTCATGCTTTTCAGGGTTTAGTGGCCCTTAAAAGGGTTCTAAATATATACGCTATCCTCAGTTTAGAGGATAAGCATCTGATTGGTAGGGTACAACCCCTGGGGCCCACCACAATTATGAAAACCCCGGTTTTATGTCAAGAGAATAAATAAAGTGACAGGTTCAAGCATGTGCACCATTAATTCTCTATGGTACTGCGTACTGCCAAAGACAGCAGAGGACATCCAGAACTGCTGATTTATGGAAGCAATTCAAAGAGCGTAATGTATGTATTTCATCATAGAGTGCCCAATATGGCCTTGTAGCAATTTTGGCACATCATATGGCCTGGGCGTGAATAAAATGAAAATTACACCAGTAAGAAGCTGGCATAGATTCAGGTGTACAGTCATCTGTATATTCTTAAATGTGTTGTGTCGAGGATGTATAGCTTACGGTTTGCCCCACCTTCCCAAGCCCCGCCAACATTTTGTAAATGTGGCAAGGGTGTCGGAGAAGAAAGAAAAGTCACATTTCCAAACATGAGAACTGGTGTACAATTTTAATACATTGCCACTTTGTGTGCATACATACAGTATATGGCAAAGCCGAAGAAGCCCCATAGCAAAATTCTGTGCATCACCAAATAAACAACTTGCCTCTTGCTAAGGTACCTGAGAGCAGTGGTACTCATCGAAATTATTTTGATGTGTTGGATGAAAATGATGGACATAAAGGGCTTGCCTCCCTTGGACAATTGCCTTTTTGCTGGAAGGGTCCCTCAAAGGTAAGCTGGTAATTACAGATCATCCTACTGCCAGGACCTCCAGTGATCAGATGTAACCTTTGGGTGAACCCAACAGCAAGTATTCAATCCCCCTACAGCATCACCATGGGAAAAAGAAAGCATTACCGATTTCCACTTCCCTTCAATGGACCTACCATATAATGCATGGTTGTGCTGGGTCCTCCAGAATTACTAAAAATTGCCTGATAGGTTGTTTCAAAATGGGATCTCTACACTACATCCTTTGGAATGATGCCACATATCACTTTTGTGAGCAGAATATAATAAAACAGCGCCCCCGGTGGTGAGATTATATTTATGTGTATGAAGCAAGCATGAGACAAATATAGACAAATATAGATTTCAAAAATCTTAGTTACAGCCATATTATTAACTACCTAAATAGCTTCTGAGGTGTGAGAGCTGTACCAGAGGCCATATTGATTTTCAGATATTACTACGTGTATTACTGTAACATGCACACCTCCCATGTTTTAAAATGCCCAAGGGGGGACAATATCAGGGCCACACACAGTGTAATTGTTTACAGTAAGCCATGCCTTTAACCACACCCAATGCGCAACCCCGATTTATCCCAATCCCACCCTGGTCCGTTTTGTGCCCCAGTAAAAGAACAATTCACTGGTAATAACTGGTCTAGTAAAAGAACCCTCCACATAGTAACAATACCCCCTTAGTGTGCCAACACTTTAAGAATGTTCCCTTAGTGTCCCTCAGACAGTAATGACGCACTCCTTGAGCACCTGGCACTGTATGATTGCCCCCCATGCACACAATAGAATGCCCCTCACAGTAGAAAGTTCTCATAAGTTCCTCAATAAATGCCGCCATAGAGCATCAGGCCCATTTAATTGCCACCCTACAGAGTAATGCCACCTTAAGTACCCTCGTTCAGTTTGAGACTCCCATGAGTGTCCCCCACCACAAAATATACCCACCCTCATAAGTGTCCCCATACGAAGTGATGCTCCCTTAGTTAGAATACACTCCTATCCTGATCCCAATCAACGGTGCAGAGCAGGTTTGCTTTGCTCTTTGTTGGTTTGTGCTGTCTGTGGCGCGACGCAAAGATGCAATGATGTCACTGTGTCCCGCCTGCCTGCTCTGAACAACCAGCAGTAGTGGAATGGTGCAACACGGAGCTGACTGCTCCCTCCTGCACCATTGTATTCAACTGTATCTGCATCCTGAGGAACCAGGACATGTGCAGCCTTCCGAGGACTATGAGACAGAGGGCACAATTTGGGACTATCTGGCAGGATTTGGGACTTTTAGGAGGCATGTGAATGAAATATTGCAAATCTGCATGTCTTTCTTTCATGATACAAAAGATCACAGTTTAATCCAAAAAAATAAAAAATCAATGCCAATAAAGCACGAAGTCGCCAAACCACAAGCACTACCATACCACCAATATCCCACTCACCAACATTTATTGTAAATGGACTGGTAAAATAACACACGCTGTATTTGTTTAATATAAAGGGGAGCTTGAAAAGATTCTTTTCATGGGGTTTGCAAATTTGAAAGATTCAATTATGTTTTCTTGCATGGCTAGAGGGTAAGAAGCCTTCTGGGAAGAGAAGATAATTGAGAACAGTTGTTTCCGAGTCTTAGAGTAAAGTCATAGCCATGATATTGTAATATCCAGTAAGTCAGGATACAAGTCTGTTCAAACCCATAATCCCATTGGGCTTGAATACCCTCTGTAGCCAGGTACTATTTATACAGTACAATATTTGGGGGAAGGGGGGTAGGCGGAATGATACGTGGATGCAGTGAAACAAAGAACAAAGAAACAAGGGGCCACCTCTGGTAAGAAGCAGGAGAAAATGATTAATGATCTTGTAATAACTGTTATTAATATTAGTGATACACAAAATGTTCAGCACAGAAATGAAGACGTAAAAATGACAATGGTATAATGATTATAATACTGCTCACATGTACTAGAATATAACTACTATAATACTGCTCCTATGTACAATAATCTAACTACTATAATACTGCCTCTATGTGCAAGAATATAACTACTATAATACTGCTACTATGTACAAGAATATTACTACTATAATACTGCTCCTATGTACAAGAATATAACTACTATAATACTGCTCCTATGTACAAGAATATAACTACTATAATACTGCTCCTATGTACAAGAATATGACTACTATAATACTGCCTCCTATGTACAAGAATATAACTACTATAATACTGCTCCTATGTGCAAGAATATAACTACTATAGTACTGCTCCTATGTACAAGAATATAACTACTATAATACTGCCCCTATGTACAAGAATATAACTACTATAATACTGCTCCTATGTACAAGAATATAACTACTATAATACTGCCTCCTACGTACAAGAATATAACTACTATAATACTGCCTCCTATGTACAAGAATATAACTACTATAATACTGCTCCTATGTACAAGAATATAACTACTATAATACTGCTCCTATATACAAGAATATAACTACTATAATACTGCCTCCTATGTACAAGAATATAACTACTATAATACTGCCTCCTATGTACAAGAATATAACTACTATAATACTGCTCCTATGTACAAGAATATAACTACTATAATACTGCTCCTATGTACAAGAATACAACTACTATAATACTGCTCCTATGTACAAGAATATAACTACTATAATACTGCCCCCTATGTACAAGAATATAACTACTATAATACTGCTCCTATGTACAAGAATATAACTACTATAATACTGCTCCTATGTACAAGAATATAACTACTATAATACTGCCTCCTATGTACAAGAATATAACTACTATAATACTGCCTCCTATGTACAAGAATATAACTACTATAATACTGCCTCCTATGTACAAGAATATAACTACTATAATACTGCTTCTATGTACAAGAATATAACTACTATAATACTGCTCCTATGTACAAGAATATAACTACTATAATGATCTTTTTATTTAAAAACAGGCAACAAAATATTACAATACATTTACAATAAAATCATAGAAAAGAATAAATATAAAGTGACATCACAACGCATTATACAATTGCTGACACATGGATGTTCCTCCAGTAGACGTTATTGCGGTTATTTTTCATGTCTTTCTTATATATCGTCTTCAGACTTTCCAGGATATAATATAAGATTTTATCACAGGTCAGGAGCTCTCTGTTGATGACCAGGCAGCACCGCGCACACCACAGATGGTACATGGTCACCACATTCACTACATACAAGGAACTTCTGCTGTATTGTCTGAGATCTGGGGGGAAGTCTCCATACAAGAGCTGATTATACGGCTGTCCCACTAGATGTGGTAACTGGAGGGACCGTGACACGGCCTCCCATACCTGGACACTGAACGGACAGTCCAGCAGAAGATGCTCCATGGTCTCCAGTACCTGATGACATTGCTCTCTAGGGCAGGATCTGTCTGGCACATTTCTACACTTTAGATTGTCCCTGACATACATTTTACCATGAAATGCCAGCCATGACACATCCTTCATGTGAGCGGGGACTCTGGGGTCCTCCAGCATTTTCACAGCCTGTTTTACATCCAGGTTTGGGGCGTTCCTCAGCTGAATATGGGCACTAAACTGAGATATCAGCAGGTTCTTATACATCTCTTTCCTACTGAGCTGCTTTACCTCACCATATAAGATTTTCCATTTAATGATCTTGCTAATTGCTTGTACCGCGTACCAAGAAACGTTATTCTTAATACGCCCCGAGATCCTCTTAATGGGGTCACCTACCGACCACACAGACACAAACTGCTGGATCTGGTTCTTAAACAGATGACTCCACAGCTTCAGCTCAGAACTCTTACAAAATGAGAAATTCCTCATTAGAAACATTAGGTTAAAGAAGAGCTCTGGGCAGGGCATGGACAGGCCGCCCTCCTTCTGGGGGAGATAGACAATGTTCCTCCTGACTATATTCACCCTATTACCCCACAAGAAGTGGAAGAAGATATTGGTCAGTCTGGTAAGTAACTTATCAGGCACTGGGAACACTACACTGACATAGAGGAATAGCGGGAGCAGGAAGCTTTTCAGCAGGCGGATCTTCTCCTGATAAGTCAGCTTCCAGTGCCTCCAGCACTGCACCTTCTGCTCACACACCGCCAGCTTCTCCTCCCAGTTCACCTTCCCATCATCTACAGTTCCAAAATGAACCCCCAAAATCTTTATCTTGCCCTGCACTGTTCTAAAGGGCACTGAGAAGACCCCACGGTCACCCCCCAGCCACAACGCCTCGCTCTTCTCCATATTCACAGCAGAATTCGACACTGGAGAGAAAGCTGCTATCTCCTGTTGTAGGACCACACAGTCCTCACTAGACGAGACCAGAACAGTCACATCGTCCGCATAAGCACAGAACTTTATGTCCACTCTTTTACTCTGTAGGTGACATTCCAATCCCAAAAGATTTCTATTATCCTGCAACTTTCTTAAAAAAGGATCCAAACTGAAGACATACAATAATGGGCTTAGAGGGCAGCCCTGCCTTACACCAGACATGATCCTAAAGGGTTCTGCCAAGTGACCATTAATCAGAGGCTGGCTTACCGACCTCCTTATAGAGAACCTGCAGCCATTGTACGAAGCGTGCAGGAAGGCCGTACTCCAACAACACCTTGTACAGGTAGTCATGATGGACTCTATCAAAGGCCTTGCTCTGGTCTAACCCCACCACATATGCTCCTCCACTGTTCTGTCTGATGTAGGTCACCGCTTCCCTCACCAGCAGCAATGAGTCCTCTATAGTCCGGCCTTTCACACCACACGTCTGGTTGGAGATGATCAGGTCATCCGCCACCGCACTCAGCCTGTGATACAAGATCTTGGCCAAGACTTTATAATCAGTGTTTAATAAAGACAATGGACGCCAGTTTTTTAAGTCTTTTAGATTTCCTCTCTTTGCCAGGAGAACCAGAACAGATTTATACTGTGACTGTAGAAGTTTCCTGGCAGAGAGGCAATCATTATAGACCTGCACCAGGTCTGGAGCTAATATATCTCTGAACTCCTTATAGAATTCACTAGTCAGACCATCCAGGCCCGGGCTCTTCTTGGTTTTTAAGGAGTCAATGCTCCTCTTCACCTCCTCCTCAGTTATGGGCTCAGCCAAGCCATCTGCTTGTACATGATCTAGTTTAGGGAGTTTGACTCCTTTCAGGAAAGTTCAGATACTGTCACCACTTATCTGACGGCCATTAAACAGATTTTTGTAATAATCTCCAATAATCTTGTGGAGTTTAGTCTGATCTGACTGCTCCACCCCATGCTCATCTAACAGGCTGGTCATAAACTTATTAACCCTGTTCTTACAGGCAATATAGGGGTCTGGGTTGTGAACCCCCCAATTATCGAACTGCCCCTCTGCTTTGAGGGACTTGAGGCGGTCATACTGCAGCTCTCGCATCTCCTGCTTTATCTGGCTGACGTACGTACCATCTATCTTCTCACCACTATTGATCTTACCATATAACCTGCTTAACTTCAGGCTCAGTGCAGAATACCTCATATACTCCACATTACTACGCCTCCTCGCAGCACGTATCAGAAACTGCTTAATATCACCCTTCATACACTCCCACCACTCCGCTGTGTCATCACACATACACTGGGTGGTCCTCCGGTCATTATAGAAGGTGGTAAAGGCCTCTCTGAACCCTGGATCTTGCAGCACCGAGCTGTTCACCTTCCAGTAGCCCCTACCACAGACCACGGCCCCGACCAGATCCAGCGTGACACTCACCATACAATGGTCAGAGAACTCTATGGGACTCGTCCTGTAGTCAGAGCTCCTAACTTCACGTTTTATATACACCCGGTCTATTCTACTGGCGTTACCGGCCTTATGGTAAGTGTAGGCTTTATTGGAGCCACGCAAACCATAAGGATCCACTAAATGAGCCTGCTGGACAATATTGTTAAGGAAGTTCTCATCATATCTCAGTTGCTTATGACTACTGGAACAGTCCACATTACAGGAGACACTATTAAAATCCCCACACATTATAAACACCCTGGATGTAAAACAATATGGCTTCATCTGCTGGAATAATTCCCTCCTCTCCTTTCTAGTCTGAGGAGCATAGATATTAATGACTCTATAGTACACAGTGTCCAGTATAAAGTCCAGCATCAGGCAGCGGCCCGGACAGATCTCCAGGACTCTCTCCACCTCAACTTCTATCTTATTGAAGAGAATCGCCACACCGTCATTTCTCTCCAGCCCGAAGGACCAGAAAGATGCTCCATATCTCCAGTCTCTCTTGGATGCAAACACCTGAGCATTGCTCTTCAAATAAGTCTCCTGTAAGAAGAAGATGTCAGATCTTTCCTGAGACAGACGTTGGTAGATCGCCTGCCGCCTGTTTTTAGTCTTCACACTATTCACATTTATAGAGCTGATTCTCAGCCTCATCCAGGACACTTAGTTTTTCTTATTCTTTTTTCTCCTTCCACTACTGTGACCTTTAGAACCCCATCTTTTGGTGGACACTGAAGGGTCAGGTTCATCTTCCAGAGGGTCACCATCAGGGTTATGTGAAGAAACATAGTCCATTTCAACCTTTTCTTCTAACTCTTCTTCCCCTAGCGCACCGTACTGCCCGGAGGTTATTGCCAGCACTGGCGGATCCGGGGTTTTCTTTGCCGTAGTGCTGTTCTTTCTTTTTACAGTCTGGAACCCCTCCTCATCCACAGAGGACCTCCTGAGCTTCCTGAGCCCTGCAGCTGGACCATCAGGCTTTGTAGACGTAGAGGGCAGTTCTTTAGGTGGTTTGACAGCTAGTTTACTGGTCACTTTACTCTGCAGATGAGAATTCTCTTCAGTGGCTGGTACTTGTAGTGCTACAGATGGTACTTTAGCTTCCACAGCAGGATTTCTGGATTTCAAAGCCTTTTCAATAGCTGGTACTTGTGGTTCAGCAGATGTTGGTACTAGTAATGGAGTAGTTTGGCTATCAGTCTCCAACTCTGCCGGTACTTGTAGTACATCAGCAGGGTCAACACTCTCTACAGCAGGGTCACTAGTACTTTGCATTGCTTCAGCAGGACGATTACCAGTTTCTGGGGCTGTATCTGCTCTTGCAGTGACATCCTCCTGACCTTCCTCCATGGCCTCTGAGAAGATCTCAACACTGCCTTTATTATGATCTGCATGCGGACATTCCCGGAACGTATGACCAGATCCTAAACACAGGTTACAGATGACCGGACCTGTACAGTCGTCCTTTGAATGACCAAACTGTCCACAAAATGAGCACTTAATACGGGAGCAGTTGATGGCGAGATGCCTGCCCGCACATCTGTGACACAGCCGCGGCTGACCGGGGTAGTAGCATATCCCTCTCTCTGAGCCCAGGTAGAAGGAGTGCGGCAGATGTCTGGTCACACCATTGTTCTGCTCTAGTTGTATCATCACGGTGTATCCGCCATTCCAGATGTCTTCCTCATCATAGATTTTTCCGGGATGACTCTTCAGCAGACACTGTCTGCTCAGCCAATGCTCCAGATCTGCCAGCACCACCACCTCAGACTGGAACAAGATGGTGGCCTTCACTACCTGAGGCTTGGACAGCTGGATCACCTGTAGATGCTCCCAGATTGACTGCTCTTTCGTGTCATTGTATATGTTCCAGAATAAGTCCAGATCATACTGAAGCTTAAAGCTGATGTCATAGATCCTGCTGGAGGGGATATGGATCAGGGCGTACACCTCAGAGGCCTTAAATTTCATGAAGTCCTTCAGAAGAACTTTCCCTATATACAGTCTGGAGGGGAGGCTATCTTCTGGACCCATATACTTAATCCGTACAGCGTTCCTTCTCTGAGGTGGAGGGTTAGCCGGCCTTGTAACATTGGAGAACAGTCTCCTGAATTGTGGACGATCAGCAGGAGGATCAGTACTGGGCCTCTCCACTACAGGCTTACTGACTCTAGATTGTCCTGCATATCCACCTGTGTCTGCTCCAGACTGCTGTGTACCTGACAATTTGGACGGCTGAGGGTCCTGCGTACTGACCTCCATGTCTGCTCCAGTCTGTGTAGTTGTCTCTTCTGAGAGCTGATCGAGCGGGGTCCCAATCACAGCACTGAGCGGGGTCTCATCCACAACACTGAGCGGGGTCTCAATCACAGCACTGAGCGGGGTCTCAATCACAGCACTGAGCGGGGGCTCAATCACAGCACTGAGCGGGGGCTCAATCACAGCACTGAGCGGGGGCTCAATCACAGCACTGAGCGGGGTCTCAATCACAGCACTGAGCGGGGTCTCAATCACAGCACTGAGCCGGGTCTCACCCACAGCACTGAGCAGGGTCTCCTCCACAGCACTGAGCAGGGTCTCCTCCACAGCACTGAGCGGGGTCTCCTCCACAGCACTAAGCGGGGTCTCCTCCACAGCACTGAGCGGGGTCTCCTCCACAGCACTGAGCGGGGTCCCGTCCACAATGTCCATACATGAAGCACTCTCCTGCTCACACACAGGATTGCTGTTCTCATTCACTTCACCAGAGTTACAAGCTGAGTCCACTGCAATTAACTCCTTGTTGGATGGCTCACTTTGCTCCATAGTATTCCCAGCATTTTCAGAGACTGACTGCTCAGACCCCATACATAGTGACCCTGAAAGCAGTGACCCTCCAGGCGCTGCACCCACACATCTCTGAGGGTGTCCTTGTTTCACCATATTATGCACATTGCTGTAATCTTTCTTTTTTATTTCTATGATTTCTTTCATCTTCACATTCTGGGCTCTGGCCTCCCTCTTTTTCTCCATTGCCCAGTTTTCCACTTTAGGTATTGTCTTTTTTACCTTTATCTAGTTTATCTTTTAATATATCAAGTTCACGTGTGCAGTCATCCAGGCATTCATACTTCATATCATAAGCTTTTTCTTGGGATCAGCTTCTGTCTTTATCTCATCTCTTAACTTAGAAATGCGCCTTTCCAGTTTAAATAAACTTTTCTTTGTCACAGTTGTACTCAATCCAGAAGCACTACAAGTTTCAGTTGACTCACCAGCCACCATTTCCAGCCAGATTATCGCTTCCAAGATCTCCATGCTGCAGGCCACACTCCAAGCTCTGGGCTTTCCCAGGATCATCAGCCCAGCTCCCCTCCCCTCCACCTGGGTCAGAAGCCATGCCCCCTCCCTGCAGGGAGCTCAACAGCACGCGTCTATCCTCTCCTATGGACAAGAATAGAACTACTATAATACTACCCCTATGTACAAGAATATAACTACTATAATACTTCTCCTATGTACAAGAATATAACTACTATAATACTGCCTCTATGTATAAGACTACAACTACTATAATACTGGTCCTATGTACAAAAATATGACTACTATAATACTGCCTCCTATTGTCACTACCAGAGTTTTGAGACGTTCTCACAGCTCTGTTTCTCCACCCCTGTAATGATGTCACTACTAGAGCTTGGAGGAGTCCTCCCAGCTGTTCCTCCTGCGTTTGATTTCCCTGCCTTTAAATCACCCCTCCTCCTTTCTAGGCTGTGGATTATAGTTCTCATTTGAGTGGTAGCTCTTGCTTGAGTATCTTCACTTGTTAGCTTTCATTTCACTGGACCTGTGTTCTGCTGCAGCAAGCACTCCGGATATTTCCAGCTGTCTTTGGATCCGTCTTCTCTGCGGCTGCAGCCCCTTCAGCTAAGTGTGCAGACATTGTTGTGTACCTGTTTATTTTCTGACTGGATCTGAGGCGGCCACGGTACCCTCCATATACTGAGCAGGGCACCGGTGGCCGTGCCCCTTCCACTATTGTAGGGGTTACAGTGGTCATCAGTCTTAGGTACGTGGGCATGCCCCATTCCACCATTTGGATCCGGGCATGTGCTTTAGCAGCATAGGGAGAGCTTTGAGGGTCTGACAGGGGTCACCCTTTATCCTCCCTAGTTTGGGTCCGGTCAGTAGTTCTATTAACTGTGTATGCTCTTGTTGCTCACATACAGCCGTGACATTATAATCCACCAAAACCGTCCTTTTTGACATGGATCCGCTTTCTGGCCTGGTTGACCGCATGCAGGGTCTTTCTTTGGAAGTAGCGGATCTCCGTCAATCTATGTCTCAGCTTCAAGCATTGGGCTCTGCTCCGGCCCATGGAGTCTGTTGCGAGCCAAAGGTCTCACTTCCGGAAACGTTCTCCGGGGGCAGTGAGAATTTTGTTCGCTTCAGAGAGGCATGCAAACTCCATTTTTGCTTGTGTCCTCACTCCTCTGGTAAGGAGGAGCAGAGGGTGAGGATTGTCATCTCCCTGCTCAGGGGTAATGCTCAGACCTGGGCTTTTTCGCTGCCATCAGGGGATCCCTCCCTTCGATCCGTGGAAAGATTTTTTGTGGCCCTGGGGCAGATATATGATGACCCGGATCGTGTTGCTCTGGCTGAATCTAACTTACGTGTTTTATGCCAGAACAAACTGTCTGCGGAGCTTTATTGTTCTGAATTTCGGAGATGGGCAGCTGATTCAGGTTGGAATGATGCTGCACTCCGGAGTCAGTTCTGTCATGGTCTCTCAGAGAGATTGAAAGATGCGTTTGCTTTCCATGAGAGACCAACGTCCTTAGAGTCTGCCATGTCATTGGCGGTACGCCTTGACAGGCGTCTAAGAGAAAGAAACGAGACCTCTCTGTCCAGCCATTGTCAGTCTAGGGGCAGTGGTGCGGACTCATTCAGTGTGCAGGGGCCTAATCCTGTCTCGCTCCCCTCTGAGGAGGAGCCCATGCAGCTAGGTCGACTTGCCCCTGATAAAAGAGGATTTAGTCCTCAGAGTATGGTGTGTTTTTGTTGTGGGGGCATAGCTCATTTGGCAAATGTTTGTCCGTCTAGGAGATTCTTGAACTGTACTAAGAGCACTAATAAGAGAAATACCTCAAAAGGTAAATCATCAAGTTCTGCTTCATCTGCTACTTTGGGCAAAGTTGATGTAGGAATTAATGCTTTTCCTCTGACCTGCAGTTCCCGTTTTCTCCTGTCTGCTAGGGCGGCGCTAGAGAGCAAAGTCATTTCTTGTGAGATTTTTGTCGATAGTGGAGCGGCCGTCAATCTTATTGACACTCAATTTGTAGCCATGCATGGTTTGCAGGTTTGCACATTAGAAAAGGATATACCTGTTTTTGCTATTGACTCTGCTCCACTCTCACAGAGATCGCTGAAGGGCATTGTTCACAATATCCGGCTAGCTGTAGGTGACACTCATGTGGAGGATATATCTTGTTTTGTCCTTAACGGATTGCCTTCTCCTCTAGTTTTGGGGTTACCCTGGCTCACTAGACATAACCCCACTATTGATTGGCAAGGAAGGCAAATAAATGAGTGGAGTGACTTTTGTAGAGAAAATTGTCTCACAGCGACTTTTGCAGAGGTGTCTACTAAAACTGTGCCATCATTTCTCTCTGATTTCTCGGACGTGTTTTCCGAGAGCGGTGTTCAGGAGCTACCTCCTCACCGGGAGTTTGACTGTCCCATTAACCTCATTCCCGGCACCAAGCTGCCAAAAGCACGCCTCTACAATCTCTCACAACCGGAAAGAATCGCAATGCGAACCTATATCTCCGAGAGTCTCGATAAGGGGCATATTCGTCCCTCAAAATCACCTGTTGCCGCAGGTTTTTTTTTTGTTAAGAAAAAAGATGGCTCTCTGAGACCTTGCCTAGATTTTAGGGAGCTGAACCGTATCACGATTCGCGATCCCTATCCCCTTCCTCTGATCCCGGACCTCTTCAACCAAATTGTTGGGGCCAAGGTTTTTTCCAAATTGGATTTGAGAGGCGCGTACAACCTGGTCAGGGTCAGAGAGGGGGATGAATGGAAAACGGCCTTTAATACTCCTAACGGGCATTTCGAGAATCTCGTTATGCCTTTCGGCCTGATGAATGCTCCGGCCGTCTTTCAGCATTTTGTTAATAGTATTTTCTACCATTTAATGGGGAAATTTGTATTGGTGTATCTTGATGATATTTAGATTTTTTTCCCCTGATGTTCAGACCCATCAGGATCATCTTTTTCAGGTTCTGCAGATTCTGCGGGAAAATAAATTGTACGCCAAGATGGAGAAATGTCTTTTTATGGTATCGGAGATTCAATTTCTGGGTTTTCTCCTCTCTGCTTCTGGTTTTCGCATGGATCCGGAGAAGGTCCGTGCTGTACTTGAGTGGGAGCTTCCTGACAATCAGAAGGCATTGATACGCTTTCTGGGTTTTGCGAACTATTACAGAAAGTTCATTTTGAATTATTCCTCTGTTGTCAAACCCCTTACTGACATGACAAAAAAGGGGGCGGATTTTTCCTCTTGGTCGGAGGAGGCGCTTGCAGCTTTTTCTAAGATTAAAGAGAGTTTTGCGTCTGCTCCCGTCTTGGTGCATCCCGATGTTTCCTTACCTTTTATTGTTGAGGTGGATGCTTCCGAGGTGGGTGTGGGTGCAGTTTTGTCCCAGGGCCCTTCTCCTGCCAAATGGCGACCCTGTGCCTTTTTCTCTAAAAAAACTCTCCCCGGCAGAGAGAAACTATGATGTGGGAGATAGGGAGTTGTTGGCCATCAAGTTGGCTTTCGAGGAATGGCGCCATTGGTTGGAGGGGACCAGGCACCCTATCACCGTTTTTACCGACCATAAGAATCTGGCATACTTGGAGTCGGCCAGGCGTATGAATCCGAGACAGGCCAGATGGTCTCTGTTCTTCTCCAGATTCAATTTTGTCGTTACATTCCGCCCTGGGATCAAAAATGTGAAGGCTGATGCCCTCTCTCGCTGTTTTCCGGGAGGAGGAAACTCCGAGGACCCGGGTCCCATTTTGGCAGAGGGGGTAGTTGTTTCTGCTCTATATTCCGATTTGGAGGCCGAGGTCCAGGCTGCCCAGACTGAGGCACCTGCCCGTTGTCCTTCTGGGAAGTTGTTTGTGCCTCCTGAGCTACGTCACAAACTCTTCAAGGAGCATCATGATACTGTTCTTGCTGGTCACCCCGGGAGTAGAGCCACGGTAGATCTCATTGCTCGGAGATTTTGGTGGCCGGCTCTTCGTAAGTCGGTGGAGGGTTTTGTGGCTGCTTGTGAGACGTGCGCTCGCGCTAAGGTCCCTCGTTCACGGCCTTCAGGTTCCCTTCTCCCGTTACCCATACCTTCCCGTCCTTGGACACACCTGTCCATGGACTTTATCACGGATCTTCCTCGTTCCTCTGGGAAGTCGGTGATCCTGGTGGTGGTGGACTGTTTTAGCAAGATGGCTCATTTCGTACCTTTCCCTGGTTTACCCAATGCTAAAACGTTGGCGCAAGCTTTTGTCGACCATATTGTTAAATTGCACGGCATTCCCTCTGATATTGTTTCCGATAGAGGCACGCAGTTTGTGTCCAGGTTCTGGAAGGCTTTCTGTTCTCGCCTGGGGGTTCGGCTGTCCTTCTCTTCTGCTTTTCACCCGCAGTCGAATGGTCAGACTGAGCGCCTCAATCAGAATCTGGAGACATATTTGCGCTGTTTTGTGGCAGAGAACCAGGAGGATTGGTGTTCATTTCTCCCTCTTGCTGAGTTTGCTCTGAACAACCGTCGTCAGGAATCTTCTGATAAGTCACCATTCTTTGGTGCATATGGGTTCCATCCGCAGTTTGGGACATTCTCGGGAGGGGCTCTTTCTGGTTTACCTGAGGAGGAGAGATTTTCCTCGTCTTTGTCTACCATTTGGCAAAAGATTCAGAGTAATCTTAGAAAGATGAGTGAGAAGTATAAGCGTGTGGCTGATAAGAGACGTGTGCCTGGTCCGGACCTGAATGTGGGTGATCTGGTGTGGTTGTCTACAAGAAATATTAAACTGAAGGTTCCCTCCTGGAAATTGGGTCCCAAGTTTATTGGGCCTTATAAAATCTTGTCAGTCATCAATCCTGTTGCCTTCCGTCTTGATCTTCCACGGGTTTGGAAGATACATAATGTATTTCACAGATCTCTCTTAAAACCATATGTCCAGCCCACGGTACCCTCCTCTTTGCCTCCTCCTCCGATTTTGGTTGATGGCAATCTGGAGTTTGAGGTTTCCAGAATTGTGGACTCTCGCATTGTCCGCGGTTCTCTTCAGTACCTCGTTCATTGGAAGGGTTATGGTCCTGAGGAGAGGATATGGGTTCTGGTGTCGGACATTAAAGCCACTCGCCTCATCAGGGCATTTCATAGGGCTCATCCCGAGAAGGTGGGTCCTGGGTGTCCGGAGTCCACCCGTAGAGGGGGGGGGTACTGTCACTACCAGAGTTTTGAGACGTTCTCACAGCTCTGTTTCTCCACCCCTGTGATTATGTCACTACCAGAGCTTGGAGGAGTCCTCCCAGCTGTTCCTCCTGCGTTTGATTTCCCTGCCTTTAAATCACCCCTCCTCCTTTCTAGGCTGTGGATTATAGTTCTCATTTGAGTGGTAGCTCTTGCTTGAGTATCTTCACTTGTTAGCTTTCATTTCACTGGACCTGTGTTCTGCTGCAGCAAGCACTCCGGATATTTCCAGCTGTCTTTGGATCCGTCTTCTCTGCGGCTGCAGCCCCTTCAGCTAAGTGTGCAGACATTGTTGTGTACCTGTTTATTTTCTGACTGGATCTGAGGCGGCCACGGTTCCCTCCATATACTGAGCAGGGCACCGGTGGCCGTGCCCCTTCCACTATTGTAGGGGTTACAGTGGTCATCAGTCTTAGGTACGTGGGCATGCCCCGTTCCACCATTTGGATCCGGGCATGTGCTTTAGCAGCATAGGGAGAGCTTTGAGGGTCTGACAGGGGTCACCCTTTATCCTCCCTAGTTTGGGTCCGGTCAGTAGCTCTATTAACTGTGTATGCTCTTGTTGCTCACATACAGCCGTGACACCTATGTACAAGAATATAACTACTATAATACTGCCTCCTATGTGCAAGAATATAACTACTATAATACTGCTCCTATGTACAAGAATATAACTACTATAATACTGCTCCTATGTACAAGAATATAACTACTATAATACTGCTCCTATGTACAAGAATATAACTACTATAATACTGCTCCTATGTACAAGAATATAACTACTATAATACTGCTCCTATGTACAAGAATATAACTACTATAATACTGCCTCCTATGTACAAGAATATAACTACTATAATACTGCCTCCTACGTACAAGAATATAACTACTATAATACTGCCTCCTATGTACAAGAATCTAACTACTATAATACTACCCCTATGTACAAGAATATAACTACTATAATACTTCTCCTCTGTACAAGAATAAAACTACTATAATACTGCCTCTATGTATAAGACTATAACTACTATAATACTGCCTCCTACAGTATGTACAATAATATAACTACTATAATACTGCTCCTATGTACAAGAATATAACTACTATGATACTGCCTCCTATGTACAAGAATATCACTACTATAATACTGCTCCTATGTACAAGAATATAACTACTTCAATACTGCTCATATGTACAAGAATATAACTACTTCAATACTGCTCCCAGGGGTGCACCTAGCCTTTCTGCTGCCTGAGGCGAAAATTTAAAAAGCCCCCCATCCATACCAAATTCTCAACCTAACCCCTTCCCTCCTAACATTATGTATATCACTACAGAACATACAGGGTAACACAGCCCCATACCTCTTACATCCAGTGATGTCTCATTTGATGTAGATGTTCTCTTTCCTCATCTTCTCCTTTCAGACCAGACCACCATTTGTTTGCCATTTCTCGTCTCTGCAGTTTGACAAAAAAAATCTTAGTTTACTACTTTTCCATCATCCTCCCATCTTCTGGATAAATCATCCTACCACCCCAACACTGTGCTGCTGTGCTCCCCAATATTATACTGCATAAACAGATAAACCCCCTGATAATACTAGTACCACTGGGGGCCGATGGAGAGGCACTGGGGGCTGGTGAGAGGCACTGGGGGCTGATTAAGAGGCACTGGTGGCTGATTGAGAGGCACTGGGGGGCTGATGGAGAGGCACTGGGGGGCTGATGGACAGGCACTGGGGGCTGATGGAGAGGGTACTGAGGGCTGGTGAGAGGCACTGGGGGCTGATGGAGAGGCACTGACTGGGGGGCCTGGGGGCTGATGGAGAGGCACTGGGAGGCCACTGGTGAGAGGCACTGGGAGCTGATGGAGAGGCACTGGGGGCTGGTGAGAGGCACTGGGGGCTAATGGAAAGGCACTGGGGGCTGATGGAGAGGCACAGGGGGCTGGTGAGAGGCACTGGGGGCTAATGGAAAGGCACTGGGGGCTAATGGAGAGGCACTGGGGGCTGGTGAGAGGCACTGGGGGCCGGTGAGAGGCACTGGGGGCTGATGGAGAGGCACTGGGGGCTGATGGAGAGGCACTGGGGGCTGATGAGAGGCACTGGGGGCTGATGGAAAGGCACAGGGGGCTGGTAAAAGGCACTGGGAGCTGGTGAGAAGCATTGAGGGCTGATGGAGAGGCACTGGGGACTGATGGAGAGGCACTGGGGGCCGATGAGAGGCATCGGGGGCTGGTGAGAGGCACTGGGGGATGATGGAGAGGCTACTGGGGGCTGCTATGAGGCTACTGGGGGCTGCTATGAGGCTACTGGGGGCTGCTATAAGGCTACTGGGGGCTGCTTTGAGGCTACTGGGGGCTGCTTTGAGGCTACTGGGGGCTGCTATGAGGCTACTGGGGGCTGCTATGAGGCATGAGGCTCTTATCTGAGGTCTGATTGGGGGTCATTCATATTGGGGTCTGAGCTGAGGTGTGATCTGAGGTCTTATTTGGGCCCTATTAACATTGGGGATCTTATTGGGGCTGTTAGCTGAGGTCTGATTAACATTGGGAGTCTGATTGGTGGTCTGACCTGAGGTGTAATGAAATTTTTTTTTTTTCCGGAGCAGCTTGGAGAAAAAAGGCCTCACAGTCTCCCACACTCCTTCTGCCCGGCCAAGCAAGCCAGCACCCCTGAGGCCAAGCCTGCCAGCACCACTGAGGCCAAGCCTGTCAGCACCCCTGAGGCCAAGCCTGTCAGCACCCCTGAGGCCAAGGCTGTCAGCACCCCTGAGGCCAAGCCTGCCAGCACCCCTGAGGCCAAGCCTGCCAGCACCCCTGAGGCCAAGCCTGCAAGCACCCCTGAGGCCAAGCCAGCCGGCACCCCTGAGGCCAAGCCTGCCAGCACCCCTGAGGCCAAGCCAGCCGGCACCCCTGAGTCTTCAGAACTGTAAGTAAAATATATATAGGGGGAGCTTATAATATGAAAGAAACAAATTATGTCTTAACAGATATATTTTTTTTTTTTTTGGGGGGGGTCGGGTGGCAGTGGATCTTGGGTGAGTTCCCACACTTTTTTTTCCCAGGTCTTGACCCCTGATTAAAATCATTGGTGGGCAGTGCACCCTCCCCAACCTCCCCGATATTAAAATCATTGGTGGGCACTGCGCCCTCCCCCCAGCCCCGGTATTAAAATCATTGGTGGGCAGTGCACCCTACCCCTTCCCCTCCCCAGTATTAAAATCATTAGTGGGCAGTGCGCCCTCCCCCCCTCCCTGGTATTAAAATCATTGGTGGGCAGTGCGTCCTCCCCAGTATTAAAATCATTGGTGGGCAGTGGGCCCTCCCCCCCCCAACCCCCCCATCATTGGTGGCAGTGGCAGTTTCGATCGGAGTCCCAGAAGTGTAATGCTGGGGCTCCGATCGGTTACCATGGCAACAAGGAAGTCCTGTCTGGCTGTCTAGCGTCCTGGCTGCCATGGTAACCGATTGGAGCCCCAGCATTACACTGCTGGGACTCCGATCGGAACTGCCGCTGCCACCAATGATGGGGGTGGAGGGAGCACTGCCCACCAATGATTTTAATACTGGGGAAGGGCGCACTGCCCACCAATGATTTTAATACTGGGGGGGTGGGGGGCGCACTGCCCACCAATGATTTTAATACTGGGAAGGGCGGGGGGAGGGCGCACTGCCCACCGATGATTTTAATACTGGGAAGGGCGGGGGGAGGGCACACTGCCCACCAATGATGCAGAGTCCCTATCACCATGGGAACGCCTCGGATTTAGAATATACCATCGGATTGCAGATGGTATATTTTAACTTCAAGCGTTACCTACAGAGGACCAGGAAGCGGTGAGTACAAAGCCTTCACCACTTCCTGGTCCTTTTGCCCAGCATTAAAGACGGACGGCCCTGAAAGGGAACGGCGTTCCTGCTATGAAAAAAGTGCAGGAACGCCGTTCCCACACGTTCCCGCAGGACTCGAGCCCTGCCCTTCAATAATTATTAGCACGCAGTGTCCTAAAATAACTGCGCCCAGCAAATAGTGTCCCTGACACTAATATAAAATACCCCTTCTTTGTGGCCTCAGTAGATGCCCGCATAGTGCCCCCCAATAATGTGCCAGTAAGAAGTGCCCCATAGTACCATCCAATAATGTGCCAGTAAAAAGTGCCCCCCAATAATGTGGCAGTAAGAAGTGCCCCCATAGATGCCCCCAAATAATGTGCCAGTAAGAAGCGCCCCTATAGTTGCCCCCTAATAATGTGCCAGTAAAAAGTGCCCCCCATAGATACCCCCAATAATGTGCCAGTAAGAAGTACCCCCTCATAGACGCCTAACCTCTCCTAATTGGCGGTGCGGCCCTGAATGCTCCTATGTACAAGAATATACAGTGACTACTATAATACTGCTCTGATGTACGGTACAAGAATATAACTACTATAATACCGATCCTATGTACAAGAAAATACAGTAACTACTATAATACGGCTCTGATGTGCAAGAGTATAATTACTATAATATTGACGTTTCCATATGCATGTATGCTCCATTCTGCCAATCAGTTTTCAATGTCATGAGAGAAGACAGACATCTCTGTTGGTGATGTATCTCCTACCAGAGCAAAAGGATGAGGCATTGAAATTCAAATTGGCCGATCCTTCTTTCAATCTGTTATGGCCATGGGTGTGGAACCACTGTGTCAACCAAAGAGATTTTACTTTGAGCTACTACTAAGACCGTTCTCATGGCAGTCCCCTGGTTTTCACCCTTTAACCCCTATACAGGGATCTGAACTTCACTGAAGGGGAACCACTAGACTGCTACTTCCTGGAGTAGTCTCTGTTTGGTTGACAGCTGACCAATGGGAGAAAAACTGATGTAGGCACCGAGGGCTCAGGCAAAACCAAATTCAGGGACAGGTCAAGGTCAGGCAGGCACAGTACTGTATATGAATTCCAGTCAGACAATAAAGGTCAATATCCAGGAAACAAGCAGAAGTCACTACACAAGCAGACACACATAATACAGCACACCTTTGCAGAGCACTAGAGGACTAGGAACCTAATGCTCAGTTTTTTTCCGGAGCAGCCTTAAGTACCGCATGGTTGCCAACCATTGGCTTGTGAAGACTAGGGTGCGTGCGCTGGCCCTTAAAGAGCTGGAGGGAGGCTGAGCCACAGCCTGTTTGGAGAGAAAGAGCTACCTGGTGGCCGGGTCTGTCGGGAAGAAGAGGAGAGTAAGAAGCGGTTCCACACCACCGGGGCAGGGGCAGCTGAATAGGACAGGAGCGGCTTCTGGCCAATTCTCTAATACCCTCGTCTGTTGGAGGAAAGTCAGGAGGCCTTATGCACAATAGGTAGTTGGCTGTCCTCACCAAAATTATCAGGTTTGGCCAACAATAATCAAATGTGTATGGGGTCACAACGTCTCTAAATGAATGATAGTACATATTCTTGCCCTCAGTCCCCATATGTTCCTCAAACAAAGTCAGGTACAGTAAATATCCCGCAGATAATAGAATGGTTAGTCTCCTGCTGATCTGCTGCATCTATAACTAGGGGCCAGCTGAGTGGGAGGGGATTAGAGTTAACTAAACTTTTTGTCCTACTGCAGACACCACAGAGGAGGGAAGCTCCTGTCGCACCCAGTTGTCTCACTGGTAAACACAGGACTGTGTGGTGGAGACATGGTACATGACTGGGATCTTGGGGCACACAGAGGAGACTTTCTATATTCTTCTCCATTTTATTTGTAATATGTCAAAAGAGGATCAAAGAAAAGGATGGGATTCAGAGAAGAGAAACTTCAATATTACTAGTGTATTTTATACTTTTTTGTGTTTTGTGTTCCTTTAATCTGAACCTGTCAGCAAATTCATGCAGCCCTAACCATGGTCAGTATGAAGTACCTTCAGGCTCCCTCCTTATAAGGAATCATATTTTACTCTGAAATGCTGCAAAAAAAAAGGGGGCACAAGGAGAAGGGTCTCTACTTGGCAACCCGCCTCTAGCTTCTCCTCGCCAAGCTCAACTTGATTAACAGATCTCTCTTTATATATGCAAATAGGGAGAGACTTGTCAACCACAATGGGCTGGGAGGGTAGAAGCCAGAGCAGAGTTGTCTAGTGGACATTGCTCCCATGACCGGCTCTGAATTCCTGCTTCCTTGAAAGCAGCATGATGACTCAGTGATGAGCATTATTGCCTGTTGTGTCATGGGAGAGAATTTGACTTGGGATAATATCTATGTCCTTCCCCATGGTTGTTTGGGTCTCCTTTTGATACCTCCATGCAATTTCAATTCGATATATATCTTTTTTCTCCTGATACATAGCTCCAAATCCCCTCCATAGACATAGAGGTGATTATTATAGTTCTGGATTCCTATTGTCACCACTAGGGGGAGCCCAACGCATGCTGTTTTATTAGTATGTATGCAGACGCCTGTAATATTCTCATATGTCTATACAGGGGATTTGAAGCTCTGTATCAGTAATCTGATCTTCAACCATTGGTATATAATGTGACCATGTTTCTTTCCAGCGATAGACTAGCTCAGGATTCTCCGGTGGGCCCATACTCTGATACCACAGTGGGTTCCAAAGGTCCAGGAGAGAAAAAAAAAACATTTAGAACTGACTTTGGTGCCAATTACTTGCCTCAAGGTTTAGTTCCTTGATTCAAAACCTACAGTATTAGACTTTCTAGGTGATATAAGGGTTGGGCCCTGAGAATATTTTCTTCTGGTGGGCCAAAGGAACCCAAGCCCAACACTGTTTCTTTCAGTAAGGACTCCCTTAGTTACAAAGGACCCAAGCAGTTCAATTCCTCTATTATATTGAAAGTAGTGCCCCACAGACAAGACATTTTTGGGATCATTATGGCTGGCTATGACATGCAGCAGAGCTAAGTAAGCTTAGACACCATACAAAGAGAGTTGAAGCCATGTTCTTGACTTTGTTGGCCTCATACATTGTGAGATACTTGGCTGGTTCACTTTGCAGTACATGATGTCCACACGATTTGTATGTTGTTGCTGGAAATCATCTAACTCATTAACAGGAAAGAACATTCCATCGGATGCTGGGAATAGCCGGCTAGAAGAACGTAAGGAACAATGAAGGTATACACCATGTAGACCCCAAATGTATCAATAGATTACATAAAGCCTCACATGCCAAAGTGATGCCTCTGTTCTGAGTCTCGGCTCAGATTCTGCTTTTCATTGAGTATAATGAGGTACAGGACTTCTGGTTAAATTGCTGCATAATAAGTACAGGCTGCATAAGCTTTCAGAGGCGGCTGGTTTGTAGGACCCGGCTGACACACTCACATAAGCGGTTATGAAGACTAAACCTGTTACAGTAAGAACGTGACTCCAATAAGATGTGCTGACTGGGGGGGAACACGCTTTGTAATTACAATGCTAATTAATGTTGAGTTGTTGTATGGCATTATTTCCTGTGCACATCCTTGGCCTAGGTTGGATTTTTGGGCTTTTTTGAAGTGCTTGCCTCATCAGAATGTAAGGGGGATGAACTGAATTTGGGGTGACATTTTTGGGCACCAGGATGGAGAGTTTGCATTAAGAAAGGGGGAAGGTGGATGGAAAAGTGAGGAATCTAACATGTCTGTGTAAGAAAACTATGCAGAGATGCGGCTGAAAGAATTTGTCATGGCAGTCTGGGCTGAATGCAGAAGATGAGGAAAGAGAACATCTGCATCAGAGGAGACATCACAGGATGTAAGAGGTATGTGGTGCTGTATTCTCTTGTATGTTAGTTAGTGCTGACAGGCAGTATGCTGTTAGTAGAGCTGGCTCACTGCTGTGACCCACGTCTCACCTCCTCAGCCCCCTCCTCCAAAACTGAAAGAGGAAGAAAGAATGTGGCAGCCGGCCAAGTGTTTTGTGCAGCTGAGGCAGTATATTGTGCTGTACTGTGGTATTTGGTTCTGCTGGGGCAGTATTGTTAGGTCTGCAGTTCCTGCCTACTGCTCTCCTGTTGTCCCTTGTGGGCGCGGACACTGCGCCACTCATCATGCCATCTGGCATCCTGGTCATCGGCAAGCTCCATCATCTTGCCTAGTGTGCCCTTAGGGCGCGCACATGCTTCTGTCTGGTCTTTTAAAAGACCAGTGTGTGTACTCACTAAACCTTCCCCAGCCGATGACTAAAGGTTCATTTTTATTTAAGGCACTCTCTCCAGGCAGAGGGTGCCTGCGCTTAAAGGGCTTCTGTCACCAGCAAAGGAGTTAGTGCTTCTGCTACTTCTTGTGATTTACCTTAGCTATCCAGCCTGTGTTCCCATGTGTGTTCCTGCCGTGTACCCATCCAGCTTGTGTGCTCCTGATGTCACAGTTCTATTTCAGTTCGAGTTCATGTTTAAGTTCTCCTAGTCTGTCTCCCTGTCTGCACTACAGTCTTGGTTCCTGCCTGCCTTCTTCATGCATGCACCACTACCCCGCCCGCAAGGTCTCCTACTGTTTCTTGTTCAGTGTTGCCAATAGCAGCATCTCATACCAAAGTAAAAAATACCACCCCTGCAGACCAAAATACTTCCAAAGTGCAGCACTGTCCCAGCGGAACCAAATACCACAGTGCAGCACAACGTACTGCCCCAGCACTACCAAATACCACAGTGTAGAAGAATATACTGCCCCAGCAGACCCAAATGCTACAGTGCAACATGCAGACTTTTTGGTGGAGCAGTATTTTGTGCTGCAGTATAGTATTTGGTTCTTCTGGGGCAGTATATTTTTCTGCACTGTGATATTTGGTTCTGGTGCAGGACCAAATACCAAAGTATAGCACAATGTAACAGTATATTCTGCTGCACTGTAGTATTTGGTTCTGCTATAACGGTATATTCTGCTGCACTTTGGTATTTGGTTCTGCTGACCCCCCTATGGTATTGCTGGCCCTACTTGAATTGACCCCGCCTACTCATGTTGACCCCCACCTTCTGTTAATTTGGGCCCGTCTACAACATGGTGCCACTTTTTTTTTCCATGCCACTTTAAATTCCCATTTCACCCCAGGACTGTTGATAAAGGATGAGGGGATTCTTCACATGGATAGACATGGCCTCTGTCCCAACTTTTTGGAGATGCGTTGCTGCCATCTAGTTCTAAATTAGTAAATTTTTTTCATGAAATGGTAAGATGTCTCACATTCAACATCTGATACGTGTTCTATGATCCATTGTGAATAAAATTACGGGTCTATGACATTTGCAAATGATTGCATTCTGTTTTTATTTAAATGTATTTACATTTTGCACAGAGCCCCAACTTTTTGGGAATTTGGGCTTTATGTATATGAGGTTTGCACTTAGAACCCAACCATGAATTTTCTGTATACAAATGTTTGTGTTATTTTACTACAATACAATGTATATTTTATATTTGTATATAAAAGGTATTTTTGTATATTCACTCTTGTCTTGCAGTCCGACCTCTTACCTAGTCTGACCACCCATTCATGTGTGTCTATGCTTTAGGGCCTTTCCCTTGTTTCTTGGTGGTAATGAAATTGGAGCCAGTAGTATTGCACTTTACCTTGCGTGCCCACTGCCTACCCATTCATGTATGTTGCCAAAGACAACCCCTTTCTGATCTCAAGTTTTACTATAACCTGTGGAGATCAGCTGTTATCATGGAGGAACTTATGCCTGACCCATCCATTACCCCTACAATCACCATTTTGCATATGTTTTGGCTGGACATATGGCTGACCATGTAACACATGGACGGGCCGAGTCCATCAGAGCACAGGATTCTCTCTATGTTCTGACTAATAAAGTGAGGACCTCCTAGTTGTAGTCATGAGATAACCCATTTAGACTATAAGGTAAATTCATGCTTCCAGCATAGATTCTAGAATGGAGACATAATTGCACCAACTCCCTGTTATTGTATTTTCTCCATTTGTGGGTCAAAGTAAACCAGTAAATAAAATGTATTTGCCTATGGATGGTGTCCATCATGACCACCATTGAGATACTCAATGTTCCATCAGAACCACAGCCTGTTCATAAATGGACTATATCATGCCTTCCATTGTGACATGTACTAAGAGATTGTTGGCGACTTCTAGGAATGGTTGCTATCATTTCGAAATGAAAAAAGTACAGAAATGGTAATACACATGGAGGTGTCCTTTAAGATGAAACCGAGTGATTACTGCATCAATAAAGATTTAATTAAGGAATTCTGGGAAATCATGGAAGAGATATTACATGGCATCCATCATTCCTCCAACTGGAAGATCTGAGGATTTATATTGGAAACTATAGGTTATGAATACCCAGGGGATGTGTCTTTATAGCATGCATTAATCCAGCTTAGTCACACAGCATCAAACAGACCCACACATAAAGAATTAAATATATATATACACGACCCTCCTGGATAGTAAAAGAGAACAGCTTCTGATGTAAAACACGCAGGGACAAGGCAAGGGGTAAAATGTTATATCATTGTGCTCATAATCGTAGGAAAAGGAGCAATTACTAATAATATGACTGACTCAGAACAGGAAAGATGTTCCACAACCTCTAAATGGTAGAGAAAAGAGTAAAATCTGAAAAGTATTTCATTAGAGTCATATGACACTGATCATGTATAGTGTTCATAGCCTTCTCTTCTCAAACAGTGCCTCCTACTAAGCGATGACTCGTTTGGATGCCCTCTACCAGAGTTAAACTGGCCCACAAGATTTATAGAGGACCCTGCAGTGTGTCCAGGCTCTTACATGATTGGGTTGGATGCCCTCTACCAGGGTTGGATTGGCCCACAAGAAATTTCCCTGTAAGGTCTATGGCCAATCTGCCCCTGGTTAAGACTTGTATGAAAATCTGATTTAGCTTTAGGTGAAATTTGTACAGAAATTTAGAAAATTTGGAAAGGTTCACAAACTTTCAAACACCACTGTACGTAGATGAAGGGTGGACATCAGAGTCATCTTCTCTCGTGAGCCCAAACAGCCCCAGTCCATCATTGCTACCTCATCATCCATTACTACCAGCGTACAGAAAATATTTGGGAAACCTGGCACCAAACAAATGACATTCATCAATGACACGAGACCAAGCTCAGAATAAGGCTACATGCACACGAACGTTGTTTGTTTCCGTGTCCGTTTCGTTTTTTTTGCGGATAGGATGCAGACCCATTCATTTCAATGGGTCCGCAAAAAAATGCGCAAAAAATGCGGACAGCACACCTTGTGCTGTCCACATGAGTATGTCCGTTCCGTAGCCACACCCAAAAAATAGAACAAGTCCTATTCGTGTCAGTTTTAGGCATTGTTACAATGGATCTGCAAAAAAAAACGGATGGCATACGGATGTCATCCTTTTTTTTACGGATCCGCAATTTGCGGATCTTTTTGTATCAGTTTGAAGCAAAAGACCGAGTGCCGGTCTTTTGCTTCAATTTGATATTAGGGCAACCGACCCTCTGACCTAGCACCCACCTTACACAGTGCCGACTGATATATACGGCTTGTTGTATCAGTTGTCATCTGTTTGAGCCATTTCCATCTGAGGTCCATTTTTTTTAGATGGGAAAAAAAGTCCTGCATGCAGGACTTTTTTTCCGTCTAAAAAACTGACTTTAGACGGAAATGGCTCAAACGGATGCCAAATGGGCAAACAGGAGTTCCGCAATATACGGGCACCGGCCATGAGAATCCTTTATCACGAATGCGGAACCATTGACTTGAATGAGTCCACAATCCTCAAGATCCAGCGTGGTGCGGAGCAGAGGCACGGATTGGAAGGCCACAGGAGCACTCAGAAGCACTTCCGTGGACTTTTTGGTCCATGTCCTATCTATTGCCCTGTATTTCGCAATATGGTATTCACAAGGCCGGCCGTGCCCGTATTGCAGGCCGAAATATATTGGCATCGGCCATGTGTGCTCTTTATCACAGAGGCGGACTCATTCACTTCAATGGTTCTGCAGTCTGCAAGACACAAAGCAGGGTGGAGCGGAGGTACAGAGCGGAAACCCACGGAAGCACTACAGATGGATGGATAAGTAGAATGGAAAATGAAATATATTGATGTAAACTCTCTGTCACTATATGCACCATTGAAGGGAAGCACAGAGAACTCGTAGGGACCCCCACCACTACCTGCCAAGAGCTCCCTCAAAGGTACTGTATTTATATTTGGGAACTTTATTAGAAGTCTCAGGTTTATCGTGTGTTCCTTAGTGGGAGTTGGGGATCTTCACTAGGCAGGGCTTACCACCAGGTTAGATTGTGCCAAAGTAACTATAGACCTTTTAATATAACCTACTGTGTCACTGTGCTTCTCCGAGGGGCTGCCCTCTACCATATCCTGCCCTACCTATACGACAGGAACCCCTTGTAAGGAACCTCTCTGCTTCTCATGGTCATTATGCTGCTACTTTTCCATGAACCCAACCTTCCAATGGAACAGAACATTAGCCAGATTACAAGGGGCAAACCTTCTACAGAACTAGGTTCCAGACTCTCCTAGAGGAAGAAAATTGCTTAAAGAGGATCATCCCCAATCATTTGACTCTGCATATGGCCAGATCTTCAGCTGCCCAAGGACACTGCAACGTCTGCCCATACCCTAAGGCTACTTTCACACTAGCGTTTTAGTTTTCTGGTATTGGGATCCGTCATAGGGGCTCAATACCGGAAAAAAAAGTTTTGTCTCCAATCATTGTCAACTGAACAGAACGGAATGCTCCAAAATGCATTCCGTTCCATTTAGTTGCATTTCCATACCGGAGAGCAAACCGCAACATGTTGTAGTTTGCTTTCCGTCCTGGGATGCGGAGCAAGACGGATCCGGCATTACCGCCAATGCAAGTCAATGGGGACATATCTGTTTTCTCTGCCACAATAGAAAAAGGATCCGTCCTCCATTGACTTTCAATGGAGTTAATGACGGATCCGTCTTGGCAATGTTAAAGATAATACAACCGGATCCGTTCATAACGGATGCAGACGGTTGAATTATCAGTAACGGAAGCGTTTTTGCTGAACCCTGCCGGATCCGGTAAAAACGCTGGTGTGAAAGTAGCCTAAGTCTGTTTGTCTTCTGTATATGGTACCTGCACCTTACAACTAGCGAGCAGTACCTCTGATGATTTAAACCTGTTCTGGAGCTCCATTCTGTACCTGAGCGGGAAACACAATTTTGCAAGTAAAACCATCAAGTACTACCATCAAGATCGTGTGGCCATTGACCACCACATGTTCAGCTACACACAGACCGCAATGTCTACTCATACCCTAAGACACACCTAATACTCTACACTGAGACCACAGGGCTATAACGTGCCCCTTGTGGCCCCGGTTCTCCACTCTGGCTGCTATGGTACTTGAGCTCTGGCGCTGACTGAAGTACACACATGTGCACACACTGGAGCAGTGTTCCTTGTCCACTTCCTGTCCTGACCAAGGATCTGGCTCCCTCTACTGGAGTTAGATTATACTGCAGCATCCCTATATGTTAAAAGCTATGGGCTGAGTCTACGTCTATACCTTAGCACGAGATGCAGAGGGGGAGGTTCAATGTGGCAGTGAGTACAGTGGACAGCGTTACATTATATTGTTATCCAACTTGCTTCAAAAGTGTTTGCTTAGTAACAAACGACACAACCAGTGGGTGAAACACTGGGCCTCTATATCTTTTTGGATAGTCAATAGAGATGAGAAAATTTCCAAAAATTTGTTTCAGGTCTGATTCGGTCAAATCGGTCATGAATTGCAAGTGCCCTTCCCTTGGGACTGTTTAGAATATGTTTTTGGTGACTGATGCCCTCATCTCTGTTTTCTGCTCTGTAAAAGGTTACAACACCTACAGTATATATAAGGGCCAATATCATTCATGATAAGCAGGTGCAAATAAATCAATAGACACCAATAAATACCAACCAAGCACACTGCATACAACGTAATATCTAGAAAAATAAATATTTTATTCAATATATATAAGTGATATGTACTCACATCTACTGCTATTACATTGTAATATTATGATGCAAATGACCAGTTTTGTAGCGCCTCCATGTGGTTGATTTGTCGATATCATATATTTGTTTTTTAACTTATATATGTTTAATAAAATATTAATTTTTCTATATATATATAATGTTGTATGAAGCGTGCTTGGTTGGTATTTATTGGTTTTCTGTAAAAGGGTGGCAGCCATTTTTAGAAATCTATGTGGGACAGATCACTAAAGTTTTGGACTTATAAAATTACAATCTTTTGGGAAATTTGTAACAAATTCATGCATCAATTCACTCATCTCTAAAAGGGATGAGCGAACCCGTGGAAGTTCGGGTTTGCCGGGTTCAGCCGAACTTCAGGTCAAAGTTCCGGTTCAGGACTCAAACTTGACCCCGAGCCCTATTGAATCAATGGTGACCCGAACATCACTTTATTATTTTCCGTTATAACATGGTTATATCTGAAAATAATAGCATTCTTCACACAGAATGCAAAATAATATGGCCATTTATGGGTTAAAAAACAAAAACAAAAAACAACTCACCTCATCAACTTGATTGTGCTCCAGCAGCTTCTTCTATCTACGTTGATCAGGACCTGCCAAAGGACCTGCGATATGCGTGAATGACGTCACAACGTGGGTGAGCACGGTGACGTCAGTGAAGATAGAAGAAGCTGCTGTAGCGCGATCAAGTGGATGAGGTGAGTTGTTTTTTTTAACCATTTTTTTAACCAAATAGCCATATTGTTTTGCATTCTGTCTTAAGAATGCTATTATTTTCCGATATAACCGAACACCAAACCCAACCCGGACTTCAGTTTGGGTTCGCTCATCCCTCATCTCTATTAGCCAGCTTTCTTACATTCCCCAGGCCTGAACTTGTATACAACCATCACTTCTGGTCCTACTGTAGATGCTATGGAGAAGAAGATGGTAGACAGGACCAAACCCAGGAGTGTACACTAACAGGTAATACTGGTGAAGTACTGGAGGGGGCTAGAGGGGAACTGTGTGTTCCTATGCCATCATTTTTCCTACATCCCATTGTGTTAATCTGATTCTTTTGTATTCGATGATACTGAGAATTTCTGGTACCTTTTATATTTTCCGCAGAAGAACCGTTTTATCTCAGCGGTGGAATACTGATGACCTAGTCTGAGGACAGGTCATCTATATCAAATTGGCAGCGTCCTACTCCCAGCACATCCACCGATCTGATATTGATGACCCATCCTGAGGATAAGTCAGTATTACACCACTGCACAACCCCTTTAACGTACGAAATCAAAGACTAATGTGAGCGTTCTCCAGAGCGGTCTGTTCCATACACTGGTACAATGCCAGCAGTATTTAGCTGCCATTGAAGGTCAATTTTCTTTCATTACTGTGTGGAACTTTTACAATGTATTACTTTTATACTATGTTTTTTCCTAAACCTGTAAGTAATTGTTCATTTTGTCTTATAGCCTATTAATGGTCCGTTTTGGATATTTCTCAAGCTTGTTTTTGGCTCACAAAACACTTTTGATGAATGAATACAACCCAGACACTAAACTGCCGGGGAAAGACCTTTCATTTATACACAATGCGCCAATTGGGATGTAAAACTCCAACAAAAAAAGGTGAGGCTACTAGGGTCATGTGACATGCTGGGGCAATTAATACTTTCGGTCTGCTCTGTAGTAACACCACAGACAATAACAACTACTCCCAATATTACCAGTCTAATCGGCAGAGTGTCTGCAAGGGGGCGGGCAGAGCAGGAAGTGATGTCAAAAAGAGGATGGTTTATTTGCTCAACTTCTGCTGCACAGCATACTAACACGCAGCAGCAGTTGTTTTTGCCTACGGTATTAAAGATCATCTGTCAGCAGATTTGCATCTATGAAACTGGCTGACCTGTTACATGTGCACTTGGCAGCTGAGGGCATCTGTGTTGGTCCCATATTCGTATGTGCCCACATTGCTGAGAAAAATGATGTTTTACTATATGCATAATATATGATCCTTTAGGAGCAATGGGGGCGTTACCATTACACCTAGAAGCTCTGCTCTCTCAGCAACTGCCGCTCTCCTTCTGCACTTTGATCGACAGAAACAAATGTGATCACGTTTACACTGCCTGGCCCTGTCAATCATTGTGGAGAGGGTGTGGCAACTGCAGAGAGAGCAGAGCCTCTAGGTGTAACGGCAACGCCCCCGTTGCTCCTAGAGGCTCATTTGCATATATTAAAACATCATTTTTCTCAGCAATGCGGGCACATAGGAACATGGGACCAACACAGATACCTTCAGCTGCCAAGTGCACATATAACAGGTCAGCCAGTGTCATAGGTACAAAACTGCTGACAGATGGTCTTTAAGGACTTGTATTTGAAGGCCAAGCATGCAATAATTGATAACCCTGGTATTTTACATGACCCCTGCAGCTCCATTTTAGTAGTTAAGAGTTTCACTTTAAAAAAGTAAAAAGCAAGTGTGCTTTGATATTTTTGGTAAACCTTTCGAAGTGAATGGAGAGGATGCTGTGCATGCCCACCTTTCTCCATTCACTGCTGTGGGACTTCTGAAAATAGCCGAGACAGAGCACAACTATTTTCAGAAGCCCCATAGCAGAGAATGGACAAAGTCACGTATGGGCGTCGTCGTCTGCATTTACGTCGGGCCATGTTTTGGAGACTGGAATGAGTCTCGGAGGTATTATAGCATATCGTTCATTCGTCCGATCTTTGCCACATGTAAACTCCCCCCCCCCCCCAATTTACCGACAAATGAGAACTACTCGGCTTGTCACTTCTTTTATTCAGAAATCTTCTCCAGTAAGAAGACCCCTAGGAACTCTCAAAACTGTTATGGTTTACACTACAGCCGAGATGCTTTCTGTTGTAATGGTTGGGTTCATTGAGTTGGACTAGGCCACAGTAGTACCGGATCCTTTGGTGGCCCCTAAGACAATAATGAACCCCAAAGGTCAAGCAGAGAACATCCCCATATGGAACCATTTGCTTGTAACTAGAGAACATTTCTTACGGGTTGATTGACAACTAGAAAGATTAGGATGCACAATATGTGTACATGGTTCTGTGTAGACAGAGGGTTGACCCAAAGTACCATTTCCTCTGGTGGTCTCAAGAAACCCCAGTCCTATGCTCTCCTCGTTGTTCTATCATGGTCTTCTTTGCAGGAGCTGCCAGTATAACTGATTGGTGGATTCATACCATGAAACACAGAAAGTGGACAATTTCCTATATCCATTAATCCTTCCAGTCGATTGCAACCAAAGTATGGTTATTATCCGAGCAATAACATCTCCTCTTACTCTTCAGTCAGGCCGTGCACACATAAATACACTTTTTTTGGCACAACTTCTTCATTAACAATTATCATCAACAAGTCACTTGACAGCTCTTTGCGTAATAAATGTGAAATATTTGCATTATGCCTGGAAAGGGATCTTGTTTGAGACTATCACCCGGGGATATTTTCTTAGAAAGGGGAAAATAAACCACTCAGGGTTTGTTATCGACTGTGTAAAGTGCCACCGTGGGGGCCATGGAGGTCCTACGAAGTATGAAATAGGCCAGTTAGCCTACAATATTAGTAAAATGATGTTTGCCTGAGTTCAAATAAAGTTCATATTTAATGCAGGTGGTCGGAAAGAAAAATTAGGATTCAAAATGTAAAGCTGAATAATGCCAGAAAAAACGTATGAAATTAGAAAACGGTCAATTACTTCTCCATGGCTTGATTCGGTTTTAATGTTATTCTACAGAAATATTGTAATTAGTTAGAAATGACTCAAATTATCTTCATATCTCCCCGTACTGACTTAATGATGTGACCTAAATGTAAAGATAATTGGAATTTACGGTCCCGGGAGATTCGGCACATGGACTGGTAGATTGTGCTAAGTCTAATTATGATCTAACATCCTAACTGTTGCTGGAATTACAGGTGAAACTCGAAAAATTAGAATATCGTGCAAAGTTAATTTATTTCAGTAATGCAACTTAAAAGGTGATATTTCAAGCCTTTATTTGTTATAATTTGGATGATTATGGCTTACAGCTTATGAAAACCCCAAAGTCAGGATTTTGAGGTACCCTTTTCTCAGGGGATATGGATCAATTAGCTGACTAGAGTGTGACACTTTGAGCCTAGAATATTGAACCTTTTCACAAAATTCTAATTTTAAGCTGCATTAATGCCATTCCTCTTAATTTGCATTACTGAAATAAATGCACTTTTGCACGATATTCAAATTTTTCGAGTTTCACCTGTACATGCAATTATGCAATTTAGAAAACAAAATGTCCTGAAAATTGGTGGTTGCAAAATGTGCTGGGTGGACATTTCAGTTCTGGGTGGACATCATTGTCCCACTATTCTGAGAAGCTACATTAATGTCTTGGCAGTAGCCATTAAAGATCCGAGCAGATCTCTCCGGCTTTTTTGGATTCAGAAATTAGTAAATGGCCAATGACAATAATTGCTGCCCTATATCAATTCACCACTACTACTCTCTCCTGTGGACCAAACTCTGCACACATCTGACCACGGCTGGTCTCTCGTGACCATGTACCAAACCCTGCATATGTCTGACCACAGCTGATCTCTTGCTCCTGTGCACCAAACCCTGCATAGGTCTGACCACGGCTGGTCTCTCGCTACCATGTAACAAAGGCTGCATATGTCTGACCACAGCTGATCTCTTGCCCCTGTGCACCAAACTCTGCATATGTCTGACCACTGCTGGTCTCTCGTGACCATATACCAGACCCTGCATATGTCTGACCACAGCTGATCTCTTGCTCCTGTGCACCAAACTCTGCATATGTCTGACCACGGCTGATCTCTCGCTACCATATACCAAACTCTGCATATGTCTCACCACAGCTGATCTCTTGCTCCTGTGCACCAAACCCTGCATAGGTCTGACCACAGCTGATCTCTCGTTACCATGTACCAGACCCTGCATATGTCTGGCCATGGCTGATCTCTTGCTCCTGTGCACCAAACCCTGCATAGGTCTGTGTTCTGCCCAGCTGGGTTAGAGAATCATTACAGATCACGTCTGCCTCAGTCTTGGTATTTCTGAAGTGTTTAGTGTGGTTATAGCACCATCTAGCGGTGTTAAGTTGTAATACACTTTTTTTTTCCTGTTACAAAGACTACTGCATTATGGGTGGTGCACTGCATTGTGGGAGTGCAAAGCATTCTTGTAAAGAGAAGTCTCCAGTCTCCAGGACACAGTTCAGAGCTGTTCTATGCATGTCTCCTTCTCAAACTCCACCATCCTTGTATAAGCATATCTGGTGAGAGATCTACATTTGTTTCAGGGACATTATGTTATGAAGAGCTGTTCAGCTAGTTGTAATTGTTACTCAGGGAGTTGTTATTAATGTTAGCTAGCCATGCAATCTTACCGTATATACAGGCAGCCATTTTACCATGTGCCTTCACTGATGACTGTAAATGTTATAGTACATGCTATGCTATGCTTTATACTTATACATGCTATTTGTATTCGTGTAGTTTTACCACACTTGTACAATCTCTCACTCACGCGCATCGCGCAAGGAGTACAACCTGTTGACCAAAAAACAAGTTAGACTACAATGAACAGTCCTCTTATTTGGAAGACAGGATTGGTTTTTGCTGAATGTCAGACTGCACACTGTGTGAACGTGTATGAAGACAGAACAGTGTGACCACGGCTGATCTCTTGCTCCCACGTACCAGACTCTGCATATGTCTGATCACAGCTGGTCTCTCGCTACCATGTACCAAACCATGCTTATGTCTGACCACAGCTGATCTCTTGCTCCTGTGCACCAAACCTTGCATAGGTCTACCGTCTGACCTGTGGTTACCTTTCCCAACAAAAAATATCATCCGAATTTACATGGGTAAAAAAATTAAGTGTCATTTTGGGGTGTGTCTTAAAGAGGTTCTGTCATCAGATATGTAGCAATAAAACCTTCTCAACTGAGACATGCGTGCTTGACAGTTGAACATCATGGTGTTGGTCTCATCTTCCGAGGTGCCTGCATTGTTGAGAAAATTGATATTTTATAATATGCAAATTAAACCCTAGGAGCAATGAGTGTGGTATTGTTGCACCTCATTGCTCCTAGAGGCTCTGCTCACTGCCCTTAATGCCGCCTGCCCACCATTGACTGAGAGGGCCAGGCAGTGAAGACATACTTATGCCTGGCCTGATTGTTTAGCATACATGCATTACAGGGGTGGAGCACCTCCATTTCTGTACAATACATGTGCTGAATGAGCTCCTGCAAGACTTCAGGGCCAGGCCCTCTTAGTCAATGGTAGGGGGAGGCATAAAGGTCAGTGAGCAGAGACTCTGGGAGCAACGAGGTAAAGAAGCAGCACCCTCGTTGCTCCTAGAGGCTCATTGCATATTATAAAACATCAATTTTCTCAAAAATGTGGGGACCGAAGAAGATGGAACAAAGAACATGATGTTCAACTGTCCAGCGCACATGTCTCAAGTGAGATTGTTTTATTGCAACTATAAGGGATCGCCTTCCTTCAGGGGGTCACACTTACAGACTTCACGTCAGACAACGGCTTTATTGTCCAAAATGGTGCTTTATTTTCAGGCACTTCCGCTCAATACAGGGTATCCCAGTTATAAGGCACTAGATCAGTTGCGGTTCCCCCATACACAAACAAAAATAAACACCTGCCCGGCTGGGCTCTAACTAGTACACATAATGGTTTCCCTGACTCACGTATAATTCACAGCTTTATGCACAGGGTCTCAGGCTCCAAGCCTTAGTCGGTCTGCTCACTAACCCACAGTCCACACTGGGAAGAGATCAGGCTTCACCTAGCCTCGTGGCCCCTCAGCCCTTTTTGGCTGAGACCACCCAGAACCTACACAGGTCTCTGCTTCACAATCACTTTCTTCTTCCTCTTCCCAGACTGACACACTGGGAGGTGCTTTATCACAGACTGATTACAGCAGGCCTCACCTGGGGATTCCTTCCTGCTAAGTAAAACCTGCCCCGGTCTAGGGGAGGGTGGATTGGGAGGTCCCACTGCCAAAACCTACCATCCCAATCCAAGTAAAATCCAGCCCTGAATAAATAAAGAAAATAGCTTCAGCAACTATATTTACTGAAGCCAGCGTCATTCTGGATTTCACCCACCTCAGCCAGTTGAGGAACCTGGGAGAGATAGACCACCCTTCCAGGACTTTCCCATGCATTTTACAGTTCACATCGCCACAAAACATATCTGATGACAGAACCGATTTACCACGGAGTGTTATTTGACACCAATGGTTTGATCATATTTTGAATTTTGTTCTTTTTAAAAAATTAAACTAATTGTTTCGGATTGTTTTTAAAGGGTTGCGCAGTGGCTTAACATTGATGACCTATCCTTAGGATCGATCATCAATATCAGATCAGCGGGTGTCCGATTCCCGTAACTCCTGCCGATCAGCTGTTAAAGGGGTAGCAGCGGTTGTGCTGATCGGCAGGGGTGCTGGGTGTCGGACCTCCGCCGATCAGATATTGATGACCTATCCTAGGTCATCAATATTAAGACACTGCACAACCCCTTCAATATAAAATGCTGCGTTGGCCTAAAGTTAGCAGAGGTGTAATGAATAAGCTTTTATGGAGAACCACAGAGCTAGGAAAAATCCATCCCCTCCACCTATTTCACTGCTGCCCCTGAACCATGCAGCCCTATGCAGGAGCTCAGTTTTCCCTGGCTTTTCATACTGGTTTGTTCTGTTTATTAGATGATGGTTTATGGTGACAGTGAGAGAAAATGTCTGTTCTGACGGAAACCTTCTCCATCAGTCATAAATCTATGAGATCTTCCTCTCTAGTAATAGTCGCCTCTGCTGCAGCACAGGATGGGTATCGCTAGAGAAGCACTCTGCAGGTTTTATGCTAAAGATCCAGTATGGACAGGAGACTTTACTGATGTCTGTGTGTTTGGTGCAACTAATCTGACGCTGTGATCCAGATGTTAGTGACTGGTCAACATCCAAGTCGTGGTGTCAATAAAACTGCCTAATTCAGCACAGATGGGATTAGATGGGAAAACGCTCATCATCTCTTTCATTTTCTGGAAAAAGAAGACCCCCATATGTGCCAATCAGACAGTAAGCATGCTCTGAAGTAATGTAGGCAGTATTTTGTGCTGCACTGTGGTATCTGGGCCACTTTCTTTTTTTGTTTGTTTCTTTTTTTCGAGGGCCACTTTAAATTACCAGTCCGCCCCTGGCTCTGACTAATGGGGGGATGATTTCAGGCACAGAAAGTCGATCTGTCAGGAGTTTCCGTGGCAGAATCTGTCCAAATTATGGGACAGAAAAGAGCAGCATTCTGTATTTTCTTGGCAGGTAGGATGCCGGGAAACTAGATCCCATTAGACTCTGCGCGGTCCGTCAGGAGGCATTTATCGGTCACTTCATGGACACGGAGCTTCTATTCTTTTCTTGTCACTTACTTTGTGCCATTCCATTTTTTGCAATTGCTAAAAAATATAAAATTCTTCTATAAAAAATGTTGAGGGATAGTTAGGGATTACTGTAGATGATTGAGCACACGTGGAGTGGGCATTGCGGAAACCATCATAATCTCTCCATTTCCTGGACTCACATGTTGCTGATAGTGATTAGATTAGACTGAGGCCTCGCCAACAACAATATTACTTTGGGAACCACTTGCCCCATACCTGGGTTTAATAACATGGTGAAACATGCTTGACCTAATGTTGGTTTCCAGTTGGTTCCATATAGCATAGTAGAAGTATCTTCACAAGGTTTCCTTGTGGCTACACATTCCTGGTTCTCAGGTTCATGGTCATGTTCTATTTTCATTCTTCTATACTGTATGCTGCACACATATTTTTATCAGTTTGAGAGATGGCATGCTAAATGTCTTCACAGTGGGAGTAGAAATCCAGACATGATATTACTTGCTGTGAGTCAAGTTGCTCGGCTAGAGACCACTAAGTGGCCCTCAAGACAGGCACGGTTCTGGACAATTGCTTTTCATCATTAACCACATGCAGAGTAGTGCACTGTGCAAAGATTACAGGCCTCAAGAGGCCACATGTCAAGATATTCATCTCCACAATGTTTTACTATACAAAGAGACCTTTCATAAATGTACAGTATATTTGTGTATATATCCATATACTGTATATAAATTTGTTATTATATTGAATGATAGATTTGTTCTATAGTATATGAAAGCATAAGGTAGAGGCTACTTGCCAACTTTTTATTGCTGGCATACGGGAGACAGGAGAGTTTGGTTCGGTCACTGGCAATGGCGTACCTTCCATGGAGGTATTCCATGCTACTGCTATGGTGCCGAGAGGGCAGGGACCAGGTGTTCAACACCTTCTTCTGTTCCTGACATGAAAACATTGGATTTTCATGCCATCACCAGTATAGGGAGCTCAGTTCAAAGAGATTTTCCATCACTGGTAACTGTATAAATTCCTCTTCACTGAGATCCTCCTAGTGGTGGCTCCAGGCAGACAATTTTAAATGACACGGTATGAAGTAAGCTGCAGACATATATCTTTATTGGGGATATTTATACAGTAAATGTATGTTAAAGCAACTACCTTCTTCCCGGCTGGTGTGGCTGCCAGGCCTGAACACAGTGTTCTCCATGGGCCAAACCAGCTTTCCAGTCTCTCAAGCAAACCTTCTCCTCTGTGTCAATTCTTTGTCATCCAGATGTCTCCAAACAGATCTTTCTGGAAATGGACAAGCCCTCCGTGGGAGCTGGAGCTTACCCAGAAGGGTGCCTCTGACAAGATGCTCACCTCCGACTTTTTCTCAAAGGTCTTCTCCACAGCTGAATGATATTATTCTATTTGTGACAGGTGCAGTTGTTCCTTGCAATCAAGTTGGCCCTTGAGTGGCGTCATCTGCTTGAGGGTGCCTGTCATCTTGTCATTATTTACATTGACCACAAGAAATTAATTTACCTGCAGTCAGCTCAATGACTCAACCCTTGCCAAGCTTGCTGGTAATTGTTTCTGCACACTTCAGCTCAATTCCACACTTCCTTCCAGCTGACAATATTATCAAGGTGGATGCCCTTTCTCATTGTTTTGATCCTACTAATCGAACAGAGGAGCCCCAACCCATCAGGCATCAATCCTGCCAGCATCATTTCTGTCACTCCAGTTCAGCTGAAGGACATCCCACCTGACAAGATGTTTGTCCCAGTGTCCAGGAGAAAGCAGGTCCTAGTCTGGGGGCTATGTTCAAGACGTTATTGCCTCCTGCTCTACCTGTGCCCAGAACAGGTCTCCCAAACAAAAACTTGTCTGTCTCCTGCACCCTTTGAAAATTCTCAACATCCCATGGCAAGATTTAATCACTGATATGCCTAATCTTGGTGGTGGCTGATCGATTCTCGAAGATGGCTCACTTTATGACTCTGCCTGGCTTCCTTCTACCAGTCAACTGGCCAACTTGTTAGTAGAACATATTTTCCGGTTACATGGGTTGCCACTGCACATCATGTCTGATTGATGGATGCTATTTACCTCTAAATTTTGGAGAGCCATCTGCAAGCTGTTCGATATCAAACTGGATGTTTCCTCAGCCTACAATCTGCAATCCAGTCTCTTTGAGGTTAACAGCTGACCGAAGCGGACCGAAGTCAGTGACGGGCCAAGGTCAGCACTGGCAGAGTATTTGCAATACAGGAATAAGTCTGAGGTCAGGCGGGCAATAACAGGCACTGGTCAGGTCAGGCAGCAGAGGGTCAGAACATGGTAAACGGGCATAGATTCGTCACACGGGCAGATAACAGATCAGCATACCTTCGCAGAGAAGTTATCAAGCTCTATAATCTTATTGCTCAGGAACTTTCCGACAGGGGAAGGTGCCTAAAGTACTCCTAACTGTAAACCCCCCTTAACAGTCACAACCCCTTAGTAAGGACCCACATCGTGTTATAACAACCCTATAGTGACCTTGTTATAGCAGCCACTGGGCAGGGTGAGTCGAGCAGCGGCAGCTTGCAATCATCCCTGTAACATCATAACCCCTTAGTAAGGACCCACAGCTAGTTATAGCAGCCTTATTTCTCACACCATGTGGCTTCAACTACGCACTACTGCCTGTATGCAACTAGTGTCATGAGAAAATACTACAATACACGTTAAATTACATGTAAACAGGGCAGGACACAGAATGAAGCACATTTCAATATAACAGAGTGAAGACAGACTGAATACACAAAACACAGTACTGACAGTCATCACTATTTATTTTTATGAAATAGATTGTCCCAGAAAATAAAGAATCATACTGAACATGACGTGGGTAATGTCAAGAGCATATCCCACAGCAGTCCCATCCTTGGGACCAGAGAAGAGGTGTTTGCTAGAGAACATGACCTCAAAACCTGCAGAAAACACTACCGCTCAACATACATATTACCGGTAGATGAAATTGACCTAAGTCAACCAACTGGTCAACTGTCTGCTGATTTTTATCTAACAAGTATAGTTTCATGAAACTAGCTAAAATGGTGGACTATTTCAAATTTGTCATGTTCTTTCGCAGACAATCTTGCAAAATGTTAACAATGTGCTTGAGTTGGCCATTATGGAGCTGACCACTACTATGAGTTGACTAGGCAGCAGGTGGCCACTACCTCTCTTCTACATCTACCATATGTTATCAGATGGAAAACTGGTAAGGTGGGGGCTGGGCTATGTATGTAGGTGACATGTCAATGATCTTTGGAACAAAGGGAGTGTCCCATCTCACCCACCTGCGATGGAGGTGGGCCTGAGTGTCAAAGCAGCCGTGAAGTGGCTACTGGAGCATAGAGAAGATGGAGTCTACCTCCCCAAAGGTGAGCCAGTAAAGCAGATGACTGCAGATGCAATGATTGCAATCAAGCAGACCATGCCCAACGTAGATTCTAGGTTGCATAACATGCCCAGCGACTGGTGACAGCCAGGGTGGGAGAAAAATAAATCTTCCTTCTCAACAAAGTGCCAGGTGGAAAAGCTGGGTCGCTGAGAGAGGATGTAGGGGTGTAGTGCCACCAGGCTTCTAAATAGCCCTTGAGAACACTGGAGCAGTGAGAGAGGTAACGCCCAGGCAAGTGCGTCAGCCTGCACCTAGAGAAGATTGGCTGCAGCGGTTATGTGTTGTTGACTTGATGTCACGGCTGCAGCCTGGTCAACAGAGTCTAGCTGGGAGAACGGGAAAGGCAGTACAGGATCTGCTAGTTAATGGTCTTTTTTTTTGGGGGGGGGTGCATATTTGAGTGTTGATTTATTCTTAAAACTCACAACCCCTTTAACAAAAAATTCAGTGTTCACCCACAAGCTATGATATCTCTTATAACTGGAATAAAATACTATTTCCATAAAGCATGTTTGGTGCCTGAATTCAGGAGAGTCAAATAATAAGAGGCACTATGGAGGCAGTATGAAGAGACTCTTTGTATCCCAATAACAAGGTCCATTTTTACATTTTGTATCTGCATTTATCGCATGGAGGTTAAGAAAATAAGATTCTAGTCAGTCCTTGGAAATTTGGCCTATGAAGAGAGAATTTCCCTAAAGATTGGCTTTCTCAGAATTGGATGTTTTTGTTTTCACCGCAGTTTCTAGGGCATGAAAAAAGTCTTAAGTTTCCATATTTTTGTGCCTCAGTGATTCTGAACATAAAGGATCAACAATTACATGCAAGGATGAAACCATCCATGCTATCAAAGACTTATTTATTAACCCTTTCTGGTATTTTGACGTCTTTTATGTCGTGCCTCCTGACAGCAATAGGAAGATACAGTACATTCTAGTGATTAAGCCAGCACAGAAGCAGTGCCAATGTGATTACTGTGGAAGCCAGGCTATGATTGACAATCTGGCTCCAGCTTTAAAGTCCAGGATCAGAGAAGAATCCAATCTTAGATGTTTACATGGTGGAGGTGCTAATGCGCTGAAAGAGGAGCCTCATTCCCTCTGCCTATCTCATTAGATGGAGGGATTGCAACTTACCACACACTTAGAGGGCTTTTCCGAGAGATTTTTTTTACTGATGACCTATCTTCTGGATAGGTCATCAGTATCTGATCGGTGGGGGTCTGACACCCGGGAATCCCACAGATCAGCTGTTTGAGAAGGCACCGGCACTTGCAGTGGGATACAAACCATGGCCGCCAGGGGCCTAGCAAATGCATTTCATTTTTATTTTATCTATGCACTGCATGGCTGCATTTTTATGTGTTGCTTATTGCCATTATTTGGCATTGTTTGAGTAGAAAAACACTTCACACCTTTCATGGTTTATTTTGTGAGGAAGGGGTGTCTGGTCGTCTTTTTGCAGATACAGGAACATAAACATATATCAGAGCCTTAGGCCATAACTCAGAGTCACAAGTTCTTAAAGTGTACTTACCTACTGTTTTCAAAATAAGTTGGCATATGCGTATATATGGGTGATAGCAAAATATCTGACCATTATATGACTTTTTTTTAGCAATGTTACCCTCTGCAAGCTTCATCCCTAGTTCTTGGTTGTCCCTGAGCTTGTAAGTCTCCACAAAACCAACACATAGAGATTCTGCTCCCTAATTCTCTGTCTCATTAAGGATCATTCAAAAGCACCGTATAGGACATTATAGAGAAGTACTGAACAGTATAGACGTGAATAAAGCACTTAGGGTGAGATACAGAGAAGGCAGCATTAGCTGCAGAATCTGCTGAATTATGTCTGTTTTCCATTTGCTTGTTTCGGTCTGTACTTCCTTCCTCCTCTTCTTCCCCTCCCCTATCCATCCATGAACTCCTATCAGATGATGTATTCTGATCTTTCAGTGAGCAGGCAGCCATCCTTGGTGTTAAAAAGCCATTTTTCACAAATTTTACAGAAAAAGTTAGTTTAGGAAATGGGAGGGAAGCTGATGACTCTAGAATAAAATACTTTTCCAATATTATGTGAAAATACAGTGAACATTTAAGTTGCCCTGTATTAAATGTAGTGCTCTAGAGCAAGGGTACTTTGGACTGTGGACATTTGTCGACATTTGCCCTTATTGCTACTATGTAAAGCCATCAACATCCTACTTTATTGTACTATGAAGCTTTAACTTGCACTGTGATTTATGCTCTTGTGTGCACTCATATTGTTGAACTGCATTTACATGTTCATTGTAATATATTCTGTTCAATTGCACCATTATTACACTATATCCGCACTGCACACTGTGGAAAGGGTTAATACACAGCCATCTAATACATAGAGATGTTATGACTTTCTACCTATGCAAAGTTTTGGAGAGAAAAAACAGACACACTGACCTTCTTAACCTTCTGACTGTCTGGTTTAGCTCTGTTATTCATGTCTGAAGACTTCTTTATACCTGGAAAAACTGCATAGCCATTCCTATAGATTTGCATAAAAAAAAAGTCTATGACACACAGAAATTTTAACATTGTTTTTGTTTAGGCTGTGAGTCTCCAATCTGTGCTTCTCCCATTAGAAGGTACTGTATATAAGAAGAGCAGTCAGAGCCCCTAGTTGTCTGCAGATAGGGACCAGTGCTTAGTAGGAGAGACTCAGCCAAACTGCATGAGTGACCAGAAGAATACGCTGAGATGGGGATATCCTGCCCAATGACTGAGCCAAGGACCCTTGGCCACTAGCCCTATGGCCAGGATATCAGCCTTTTGAGAGACAGAGGGACAGCTAGCTCAGGCCTTTCCTCAGCACGATACCTTCTTCTGCCTGAGAGGAGACTGGAGAAGCCAGCTCAGTGCCTTGTCTGTATTGTTTTGCACTTGAGTACCTCCAGTAAAGTAGCATTATGGTTTACTGCAGACCCTGACTCTCTGGACTTATTTACCATCGGGGTGCACCATGCATTAACCTCTTCAGGACCAGGCCATTTTTAGAAATCTGACATGTATCACTTTATGTAGTAATAACTTTAAAACCCTTTTACTTATCCAGGCCATTCTGAAATTGTTTATCATCTCATGACAGTGGTAAAATTGAGTCAAAATATTTCATTTTTATTTATAAAAAAATACCAAATTTACCCAAAATTTTAAAAAAAATTCTATATTTCAAAATTTCAATTTCTCTACTTTTATAATAGATAGTAATAACTCCAAAAATAGTTATTACTTTACATTCCCCATATGTCTACTTCATGTTTGGATCATTTTGAAAATAACATTTTATTTTTTGGGGATGTTAGAAGGCTTAGAAGTTTAGAAGAAAATCTTAAGATTTTTAAGAACATTTCCAAACCCCAATTTTTTTAGGCCCAGTTCAGTTATGAAGTCACTTTCTGGGGCTTACATATTAGAAACCACCCATAAATCACCCCATTTTAGAGACCACAACCTTCAAGGTATTCAAAACTGATTTTACAAACTTGGTTAACCCTTTAGGTACCCCACGAGAATTAAATGAAAATGGGAATGAAAATTCAAAATGTCACTTTTTTTGCAGATTGTAAATTTTTATCAATTTTTTCTGCAACACATTAAGGGTTAACAGCCAAACAAAACTCAAAATCTATTACCCTTAATCAGGAGTTTACAGAAAGACCCCATATGTGCTCAAAAACTGATGTATGGGCTCACAGCAGGCTTCAGAGTGGAAGGAGCACCATATGGCTTTTGGAGAGAGGATTTAGCTGGAATGGTAATTGGAAGCTATGTCACATATGAAGACACCCTGAGGTGGCCCTACAGTGGAAACCCCCAAAAAGTGACCCCATTCCAGAAACTACAGCATAAGGCCTCCTGCACACGACAGTATTTTTTCACAGTCCGCAAAACGGGGTTCCGTTGGTCCGTGATCCGTGACCATTTTTTTCGTCCGTGGCTCTTCCTTGATTTTTGGAGGATCCACGGACATGAAAAATGAAAAATAAAATCGAAGTCAAGTTTGCCATTGAAATGATAGGAAAAAATGGACACGGATCACGGACACGGATCACGGACGCGGATGACAATCTTGTGTGTATCCGTGATTTTTCACGGACCCATTGACTTGAATGGGTCCGCGAACCGTTGACCGTGAAAAAAATAGGACAGGTCATATTTTTTTCACGGCCAGGAAACACGGATCACGGATGCGGCTGCCAAACGGTGCATTTTCCGATTTTTCCACGGACCCATTGAAAGTCAATGGGTCCGCGAAAAAAAACGGAAAACGGAACCACGGACGCGGATGCACACAACGGTCGTGTGCAGGAGGCCTAAGGCATTTCACAGAATTAGGAAAAGATTGGCTGTGGAAATGAAAAAAAATAAATTTTCCCAGAAAAAGTTGCTTTACACCCACATTTTTCACTTTCACAAGGGGAAACAGGACATAATTAATCCCACATTTTGTTCCCCATTTCCTCCCGAATACCCCAACACCTCATATGTGATCAAAAAATGATGTATGGATGCATGGCAGGGTTCAAAAGGCAAGTAGGATTGGCTTTTGGGAGCTATGTCGCATATGAAGACACCCTAGAGTGTAAATCCCAAAAAAGTGACCCCATTCTGAAAACTACACCCCTCAAGGAATATTTCAAGATGTGTAGTGAGAACTTTGTCCTCAAAAGGGATTCATGGAATTGGCTGTGAAAATGAAAAATTTTTTTTTTTTTCCAGAAAAAGTTGCTTTACACCCACATTTTTCACTTTTACAAGGGGTAACAGGACAAAATGCACCCCACATTTTGTTCCCCATTTCGCCCCCGAATACGCGAACACCTCATATGTGCTCAATAAATGATGTATGGCTGCAGAGCAGGCTTCAAAGTGGAAGGAGCACCATATGGAGTTAGGAGAGCAGATTTAGCTGGAATGGTAATTGGGAGCTATGTCGCATGTGAAGACACCCTGAGGTGGCCCTACAGTGGAAACCCCCAAAAGGTGACCCCATTCCGCAAACTACACCCCTCAAGGAATATTTCAAGGTGTGTATTGAGCACTTTGACCCATCTGCGTTTCACAGAATTAGAAAACGCTTGGCTGTGAAAATGAAGAATTAAATTTTTTTCCAGAAAAAGTTGCTTTACACCCACATTTTTCACTTTCACAAGGGGTAACAGGACAAAATGCACCCCACATTTTGTTCCCAATTTCCCCCCGAATACGCCTACACCCCACATGTGCTCATGGCAGGGCTTTAGAGTCAAACAACTAAATATGGATTTTGCTGACCTGATTTGGCAGACATGTATTTTAGCTGCCATGTCGCATTAAATAAATTCCTGAGGTCCCCAGAAATGAAAAAACCCAACAAGTGACCCCATTTAGGAAAGAGCACCCCCATACAAACATCTAAAGTGGTATAAAAGGTACTTTTCAGCAAACAGGTGTCTCACAGAAGACAGAAATAGCTTTTCAAAGCACATATTTGTGGGGAATTTTTTTTTCTAGCAGACCTCAATTTTTTTTTTCACAAGGGGTTAAAGGAGAAAATGCACCCCAGGTTCTGTTCCCCATTTTCTCCCCTTTCAGGAAACATCCCATATGTGCTTGTAGCCTGCTGTATGGGCGCACAGCAGGCAAATGGCAAAATATTAATTTTGCTGATAGGCCTGAATTGACAGACATGGATTTTAGATGCCATGTCGCATTAAATAAATTCCTGAGGTCCCCAGAAATGAAAAACCCCAAGAAGTGACCCCATTTCAGAAAGAGTCCCCTCGTAGAAACATTTTAAGTGGTGGAAAGGGTAAGCAAACAGGTGTCCCACAAAAGGCAGAAATACTAGAGAAAGGATTTCAAAGCACACATTTGTAAAAATGAAAAATTACTAGCAGACCCCAATTTATTAATTTACAAGGGGTTAAAGCAGAAAATGCACCCCAGTATGTGTTCCCCATTTTCTCCCCATTCAGGAAACACCCCTTATGTGCTTGTAACCTGCTGTATGGGCGCACAGCAGGTCTCTAGAGGCAAACTGCAAAAATATGGATTTTGCAGGCCTTAATAAACAGACATGAATTTTAGGTGCCATGTCGCATTTAAAAAATTCCTGAGGTCCCCAGAAATTAAAAACACCAAGAAATGACCCCATTTTGGAAAGTGGACCCCCGCACGAACATTTTAAGGGGTGGAAAGGGCACTTTTGACCTAACAGGTGTTTCACAGAAATGAATATGTAGTGGTTGGTGAAAAGTGGATATGTAAGCTATGCGGACTAAATCAGAGGTATAAGGTGGCAAAATCACAGGGTACATCAAGGATGAAATTAATACTCCATGGATGTGTGGTAGATTCTGAAGCAATCCTGCATGCACAGGCCATGTTTTTCAGGGCAGGTTTTGCAGTGGTAAATGGTGTCTTTCCTTATCCCCTTTTTGGAACACACCCTGCATCTTTTTTGGGTCCCTCCCTTTCTTGCTGTATGGGGGACTTGACCTGGAAAATGTTGCCCTGGTACAACACGGGCAAGATGACTCCCTGAAGTACTGGGACCCTCCCCGGCCTGGCTTTGAAAAATTAGTGCCTTGATAACCACCTCTTGGAACTAGAGGAAAGTTCCTGTGTGGCCTGCAGATTGAAATAGCATGTACGCATTGCATATTGCCACCTGTACAATGTGTACGGCCAGCTTTTTGTACCACACTTTTGTTTTTCCTGTGGCACTGTAGGGCTTCATAACTTGATCTAAAAGATCCACCCCTCCTATGTGCTTATTGTAGTCCAGAATGCAAACTGGTTTGGGGACAGTGGTAGTGGTATCTCGTACATGAGCAGGGGAGCTGGTATTTGTGTGAACGGTGGTTAGTACAAGGACGTCCCTCTTGTCCTTGTACTTAACCGCCAGCATGTTCTCATGGAGGAGAGCCCTGCTTTCACCCATTATCAGTGGTTGCCCTACCAGGGATCTAGGGTGGCCTCTCTGATACTTGCGCACTGTGCCGCAAGCCACAGTACTGCTGGCAGTTAAGGACATGAATAGAAGTATGCTGGTATAATAGTTATCCACATAGAGGTGGTAACCCTTATCCAGCAGTGGGTGCAGTAAGTCCCACACGATCTTCCCAATAACTCCTAGGATGGGGGGCATTCTGGGGGTTCTATGCAGGAATTTTTCCCTTCATAAACGCGGAATTTGTGGGTGTACCCGGAGCTACTCTCACAAAGTTTGTACATTTTTATGCCATACCTTGCCCGTTTGCTAGGCAGGTACTGCCGGAATCTAACCCTCCCTTTGAAAAGTAACAGGGACTCATCTACACATACATTTTTCTCTGGGTTGTACACCTCAGCAAACTTGGTGTTAAAGTGGTCAATGACAGGCCTAACCTTGAACAGACGGTCAAATGTCAGTTCTTTTTGGGGTGGGCACCGTGTATTGTCGTTGCAGTGTAGGAATTTCCGAATCTACTCAAAACGCTTCCGGGTCATGGTGTTACTGTAAATTGGAGTCTGGTAGAAAATGTCCGAACTCCAATATTGTCTGACATTTGGCTTCTTTACAATGCCCATTTGCAGCACAAGTCCCCAAAATGTCATCATCTCTGCTGCACTTACTGGGGTCCAACCTAGGGGTCTAGCATATAGCGAAATAGGGTTCTGGGAAATAAATTGGTTTGTGCCACCATTAAATTTACAAAATCTTCAGAGAAGAAGATTTTGAAAAAATCTTGTTCTGTGAAGCCCGCACTGTCTATCTGTTTTCTGCAGCTGCCCACAAAATCCTTTGGGGGGTGATAATCGTCAGGGGGTGGGGTCCATATGGGGTCACTCTGGGGGGCTGCCTCCGCTGATACCCTGGGGCGCCTTCTAGAGGGTCCCTCATCAGCGGATGATGATGAAGGTGAGGGAGTTGAGGAGTAGAGGAAAGTGGCATCCTCTCCTCCCTCACTGGCCGACTTAGTATCAGAGGCAAGGATGGCGTATGCCTCTTCAGCTGAGTAAACTCGTTGGGACGGACGACGCCATTTTTATTTTATTGGGGTGTTTTGTGTGAAATGTGTAAAACTTTATTTAGTATGGGGTGGGTATGTAGTGTTTTCATACGTGAAGGGGCTTGTTATAAATTTGAAATATAGAGAAAAGAGTATAAAAAAAAAATGACAAAAAAAATTGCTGGATGCACGTAGCGCAAAAGCAACCAGTAAAATTTTTTTACTTATTGGTGCTCAGGGGGGACGTTTGGTGAGTTTGTGCAGACACTGCAGTATAAAGATATACTGCACATACAAAAAAAGAACACTAGCTAAAAATGAACTTATATATATATGATTCTAACTATTACTTCTTTAAAAAAAAAAGAATAAAAAGGGACAGATGAAAAAATATATATCTGCGCCAAAAAAAAGAGCCTAGGTGCTGAGCAGTGAAGTACGGACTGATCAGCACTTGGCGTTCACAGCTCGCACACAGAAAAAGTGGTGCAGAAAAGGAAAAAAAGATAAAACTGACAAAAAAAGTCAAAGTTTCTTCGCCGCAGGCAAAATCGAACGGGGAGGGGAGGGGGGGAATAGGGACAGGGATTAGGGCTTGGGAAGGGGGGTGGATTAGGGATCTGGAACTTCTGCTGCAGATTTTTTTTTTATAAATCACTGCAGCAGATGTTCCAGATGTTCGTCTTCTTCTATACAGGAGCAGTAAAGGCAGTGAAAGCTGTGGTAGAACCACAAATCCCAGCAGATCGAGCACAGAGAAGCACAGAACCTCTCAGCATGCAGTCACCAGCTAGAATGGCTGCATGCAGGGAGGATCTGCCCTTTCCTGTGCAGCTATAGCGCTGCCATTGGCTGGAGCGTTGTTCCAGCCAATCGCAGCGCTGGCAAGGGACTCCAAACACTGGTGTCCCCTGCCTCACCTCGGAGGTTACCAGTGCTGACCAGTTCAGCACCGGATGCCTGTCAGTAAGAGCAGCCATCGCGCTCCGGTCCCCCCGAGATTTTCACCCAGAACCCAGCGGACCTCGCGCCATACATGTAGGTCGCTGGTCCTTAGGTTACGTCCATTTGCGCCGTACATGTACGGTGCGGGTCCTCTACGGGTTAACATTCCTTCCAAAGAGCAGCAATAGATGGTGACACCTCAACTCAGTGTAGTGTTGCAGCCATCCCAAACCCAGCTACTTTATAAATATTAGCTTTATTTTGTCATCAAATTTAAGTATGCAGAAGACATTATGAAATTATGTTTGGTCTTATTTTTAAATGTTGAAGCTATATATTTGTTATTTTTTTAAAGCTCTTCCGTAGGCAGCCATATTGGAGATATGCAATTCATTCTTGTATCATTTATATAGACAGTAATGCAGGGAGTTTGTGCTTTATGGCTACTGCAATGAATGGGGATTAATTAACAGAAAAACATCCTATACGCAACTGGCGCCATAGCCACTGGGTGAGCCAAGCAGGCACCCGGGACTAATGTCCACGATCGGCGGTAATTATGATCGTCTACTGTTAACCCTTCAAGTGGTCAAACGTGACCACAGCACCTGCACGAGCAAGAACTTGAAAGCACACTTTTGCAGGTGTGCTCCGGCTCCCCCCGGCAAGGATCAGGGGACCCGGATGCATTGTGCAGCATTCTCTTTGCCCCTGAGGCTGCCGCACAATAATTCCTATGGAACCCTTGGCTGTGGCAGCGCTCCATAGGAATACAGGGTATTTATCATACACTCCAATGCTAATGTAATGAGAGACGCATTCTAATGATTGCTTACTATAGTTCGCTATGGGGCCTTGGGAACTATAAATAAAATATTATAAAAAATACTTATAAAAAATAAATAAATGTTTTTAAAAATAAAAAAATATAAAAATTCTAATCAAACCCCCTTTTCCTAAAATGCACCATAAATAAAAATATGTAAACAATAAAAAAGAATACAACATGGGCATCGCCACATACGAAAATGACCATATTATTAAAATATTAAAATATTTATTCCATATGGCGAAAGGGGGGGGAAAAAAAGTCAAAATGGCAGATTTCTTGTTTTTGGTCACTTCACCTCCCACAAAAAAATAAAAAATAAAGTGATTTAAAAAGTCATACACATTCAAAAATGGTATCAATGAAAAGTACAGATCGCCCCACAAAAAGTGAGCCCTCACACAGCTCTGTACACATAACTGCAAAAAGTTATAGGGGTCAGAATATGGCGACCAAAAGAAAGAAAAAACATTTTCAAGGTTTTATTTGTTTCAGTATTAAAACACAAGAAAAACTATACATATGTGGTATTGCCATAATTGTACTGACCTGGAGAATTTTAAGTAACAGGTCAGATTTTGCCGCATAGGGAACTCTGTAAAAACAAAAGCCATAAAACTGTTGCAGAATTGCATTTTTTTTCCAATTTCACCACGCTTGGAATTTGTTTCCAGCTCCTCGTTACATTGTATTCCATATTAAATGGTGAAATTAGAAAGTGCAACTTGTCCTGCAAAAAACAAGCCCTCATACGGCTATGTAACCGAAAAATGAAAAAAGTTATTGCCCCGTAAAGGCAGGGAAGGAACAACGAAAATTAAAAAATTGAAAAAAAAGAAACTCCGGAGCTTAAAGGGTTAAAGATGTTCTCCAGGCTTTTTCATATTGATGACTTATCCTTAAGGATAGGTCATCAATATTTGATCGGCGTTGGTCTGACACCCGGCACCCCCGACAATGAGCTGTATTAAGAGATGGCGGGTGCTGTGCGCATGTGCGTCTCTCTTCCTGCTCTGCTGCTGTATGTCTATGTAACAGCAGCTGCGGACAGGAAAAGAGAAGGGAGACAGCACGTGTGCACAGTGTGCGCCGTCTCCTCCAACAGCTGGGTGCCAGGTGTCGGACCCACGGCAATCTGATATTGATGACCTATCTGGTGAATAGGTCATCAATATGAAAAAGCCCGGAGAACCACTTGAAATCCTTATTTTCTCATGATAATGAGGTGACTCTGCTCATTCTGTCCCAGTCTACACAACAAAGCTGACAGGAAACAAAAAGTTATAAATCAGGGAAACCTCATGATATTTGTATACCTTTATCCTGGTGGCATGTGTAGATATGGTTACCGCATTCACATTTACCTGCAGGACATTATTCCCCAAAGAAGTTTTTGATTTGCCTGCATTCTTCCATGCTGCTCACCTCCCCGCACTTCATTACACATCAATGGCAGATGAAGTTTAATGCTGGTTGAGTTAATGTCAACAATTAGGAGACACATCTTCCTAAAGCGGACAGTGTGTATATGCGCAGATCATTTACAATTTAATCCCAGCTGGGCTGAAGAGCCGAGCAATTAATATGGTGGAAAGAATGGTAGATAACTTTACAATTACTCCAAATTACATTGTGACTGCGGAGATCACTGAAGCATAAGCAAATTGGTAGTTATCAGATCTGCGCTAATAAGCAATTCCTAGAAAATGGCTCTAATTAGATGAAAAACATAAGACGGATTGACTTGCCTTGATGTATGGCGATGCTGAAACCACGGAGCGGACATGTATTACCCTGATGTTTAAGTAAGCCGGTGTGATCTCTGCACATGTGCGCTGCATATACACAAAAGAACCAATTACGGACATGTTGGTTGGTACATAATTAAAACATACAAAAGACGGGATATAATTTGTAATTACCGATGGACGACATCATCCCCTTCCAGAGACGGCGCTTAATCACTTTCTAATGGTGAATATACCAAGTCTTTCAATCAGCTTAAAAAATAAACAGTATGGTGTTTGAATGAAGTCGAATCCTCAACGTTTGTGTCATTGAGGTTGGAGATGACACAGTTAAGGTTTGTGATGTCACCATGGGAGGAGAAACAAAAAAAAGTATGCAACGGGGTAGAAGTAGAAGTGAAGAATGAAAAAATAAGGATGCCTCTTTGTTAAATTGTTAGTACTAAAATATTCTTATTAAGTCATTATATTTGTTGTATTAGATATAAGCTGAACGAAAGCTAGTCAGGCCACTTGTGCAGCTCCCGGTGGTTGTCATCTAACTTTCCTAAGGGCCTGAATGGCAAAGGTCTGCCTAATTATAGATATATATATATCAAGTTTGAGGATGTTTAAGCATGCAACTAGACATGCGTGTAACAATATACATATGTATGTATGATCTGTGGCCATTTATTGCCAAAAGGGTCAATTTAAAGTGAACCTGTCTTCAGAATTGACCTGGATGGGATGAGTCACAAGCAATCCTCCAGCTCTCCTTCTCATCCCATTCTCACTTACGTCCTCTCTCCCTTTCACAGACCACCCCTCTCCTTCATGACATCAGCGGCCAGCCAAGTCATATCAGACGTCCTTGCACTACTGTGATCCAGACATACGCAGTGAGCGGATGTGTATACACCTCGGCTTCAATCAGCTGACATCGGTCAACGCGCATGAGCGGAGGTCCTAGTCTGAGCAGAGCTATAGGAAGGATGTGTATCAGGGAGTTCCTGCAGACCAGGCCCAGTTCCAGAGCTCCTATGTCACGCACTACAGCTGCCAAAGGAGCAACTCTTCTACCAGAGAACCCCTGAAGAAAAGAAATCATACTGGATAGATGGTTCAGAATTATTCAGGTTGGTGCAAGATAATGTCAGTAAGGTATTCACTCATTTATGGCATATGAGTCTTTACTGCTGTGGAAAGGACCATTGCCTGCAGCACCTACCACACTTTGAGATGGACTGGACATCTGTATCTGGGAATTAATAGAAGGAGTTAATAAGAACCTGATTGCACGCCTGTGGTTATTTTGGAGAGACTGCAAAGTGCCATTTAGATAGAGTGTCGGGGGGTACTACTACCTCCATCATTGTTACTGCCTATACACTACACTGTACACACCGTACACTGTAATATATTTGGGAACCTTTTGCTCCTCTTTCATTGAAAGGTTTTATTTTTTACAACCAACAAGCCTAGTTATTGACTCCGCCATCCATCTGCTGGTCACTCCTGCCGTGCAACCTGCCAACTGTTCGCCATCAATGGCACCCCAACTACCACCAGGTGTGCCCTGAGGGAAGAAAGGGTGCACCTTCCATTCACTGCACGGCCCTAAGGAGCACTTAAGTGGGGACAATCCTGTCTTCGCTATCTTAATCGTGTGAGTGAACAGGTCACTTCCCCCACACAAGATCAGTACACTCCTCTCCTGCTACTGACATCATGTGATCAGTGCTTACATTCATATAATCATGTAAGCGAACAGGTCACTGTCCCCACAGAAGATTATTACACTCCTCTCCTGCTGCTTTCATCAGGTAATTAGTGCTTACATTCATATAAACGTGTGAGAGAATAGGTCACTGCCCCTACACAAGATCAATACACTCCTCTACTGCTGCTGTCATCATGTCATCGGTGTTTACATTCATACAAGCATGTGAGTGTACAGGTCACTGCCCCCACACAAGATCAGTACACTCTTCTCCTGTTACTAAGCCTGCATGCTGCTTTATCCCAACACACTTTATGACACTGCTTCTGTCTCATATGATCAGGGTTTGCATTAATATTACCAAATGATAAAGGTCACTGCCTCTCAGAAAATCAGTGCATTTCTCTTCTGCTTCTTTCATTATTCTCATCATATGATCAGTTACATAGTGTCTAGCTAATTAACTGTTAAATGGATAACTATTTGGCGTACTAGGTGTATGACACTATTAACTGCCTGAATAAAGTGCGTTTACATAGTGTCTAGCTAACCTACTTCATGCCATATCATCTAATTATGAGTGAACAGGTCACTGCCTCCCACAAGATCATCACACTCCTCTCATGTTGCTGTCATCATTCCTAAGATCTGAGCTCCTGTCATCATTCCATGGATATGAGTGGTTAAAATATGTTTTATTAACTGACTATGATGACACTTCCTTGTCACATGTGCAGTACTTCAGTACTGGGGGTATCCACAATGGGTTTGTACTGTTTGACATTTTGTAATGTTAATGTAATGCACCTTAAATCCAGTAGGATCTAGGTGTGGCCACAAATAGCAATCCTGGCACAGCCCTCTCTGGAAATCAGGGTGTAGGCTGGCCCCACCCCCTAATTCAATAAGATTCCGGTCAGAGAGGCTATAGAGAGGAAAAAGGAAGGGAGCAGACTCCATGTGCTCCTCTGCCCCAGACTCCAGCTTCAAGCCGTGGAGCCCCTGGTATCGCCACGAGCTCTAAAAGATGAAAGCAAGAAAGAACTAAAGGTGGAGGATTTTCATGGCTATAGCAAGAGAAAGGGAGAGCCAGCAAGGTAACCCGGCTTAAAGTGTTCCAGACTTTGCTGCTGCAAAAGGGAAACAAGTTAAGACACTCTATGCATCCCAGATTAGAGGACCCAGAGTCTGCAATGTTTTAATCAGCAAGGTGATCATCTTATATAATTTCAGGTCCTACTACAGTGGAGGGATAACGAGTTAAGACACTCTGCACATCTTAGGTACCATTTTGGACAGTTGTATTATTGGAAACACACACCTTGGTGCAAATTTCTGACCTTGTGACACATTACAGTTGCTAGCCAGAGATCAAAGTTCTAGAGACTGTAACAAAAATAGAGTAATCTGAGGGCTATTGCTGTAACCATGTGTCTAGTTCATGCTTGGACATCTGGGAGGACTTTGTATTGTGTAAAGGGATTTGCTGCATGTACATCAACTTCTGTTCTGCACACAGTAAAGGGACACTTTTGTTAAGTTTAAGTTTAATCTGGTCTGATCTCTGACTTTTTTAACACCACACACTGACCATTTCATTTTCATCACGTGCGATGACTATCATGCACATAGACATTAACACCATGGGCACCCCCAAACTACCATCAGCTAGGGAGCTCACAGCTACAGGGAATGCCCAGAGGGAACACAGGGTGTCCTTCACTGCCCCAACCCCATTGAGCGACGGCCTGAGGGAGTACACCGTGACACATCATCATCAGGGCCACTATCACTCCCATCCTCTGCTCTGGCTTCTCAGGGGCTTGCTGCACATGGAGATCTACCCTTGCTATAAAATATTATGTAAGTCAATTAATCACTGTGTTTCTCAAAATCAATGCAATTATCTCCTACGGCTGTCATTGCTTCAATCACCTAATTGGCTACATGTTGATTCACCCCCACCCACATTATGTCACAAAAGTCACCTCATCCCACAAGATTTATTTTATTCATTTATATATTGCTTTCCTCAGCCTTGTATAGTTATTTTTGTCAATCGTATCAGTCCATGTCCCCACTGGGACTCTAATCTAAATTTCAAATGAATCTATCCATAACACCAAGAAGAAACTCATGCAAATACAGGGAGAATATACAAAATTCATGCAGATGGATTCAGATTGAACCCAGGATCACAGTGTTGCAATGTAACAGTGCTAATCAATGCACCACCATGCTACCTCCAAGATCAGGCCACTTATCTCCTGTTGCTGTCAACTTTCCCTGAATCTGAATTGCTATAGAGTTATATCCGCAACCCCTTGATGACATTTCTTGACCATTATCTAGATTCATATAATTGTATGACTGAAAAGGTCACTGTTTTCAGCAAGATCATGACACTCGTCTCCTGCTGCTATCATCATTCCCAAGATCTGAGCTGTTATCATACTTCCAAGGATCTAATTGGTTACAATATGACCTATCCCCTCATCCATGTTGGTGCTTCCTTGTCACAAGGAGCCCCTACTAAAACAATTACAGTATATAAGCATGTAAGTCACTGTCTCTCCCAAGATCAACACACTATGCTTCTGCTGCTGTCTTCAATTCCATGATCTAATAGACTACACCTGGTCATGACTCTGACCTTGTCCTCTCTTAGGTAATCACAGGTCACTGCCTCCCACAAGACCATCACACTGTTTTACTGTTGCTGTAGGCAGATTAATGTTCTTTGTGGCAAGAACCTGATCAGCACACCCTTCACCAGTTGAATTGCATGCTAGCAAACATGAGAGTAAAGAATTGACCCAAAGATGATAGGAAGGACTAACAAATACTTGGGCCTACTGTCCTAGGTGGCAAGGTGGGGGTCACAGTTTGGTCTTTCTATGGGCCCCCTTTACTCCTTTGGTCGCCATTAGGTACAGGGTTAGACATTATTGCACAAGGAACAATTTCCTGGGTTCATGTATTGTGTTTCAGAGGCCTCGTTAATACATTTACTGTGTTCCAGGCTTGGAGATAAAGAACTTTGCAGGATGTCTTCTGCTCAGAGACTATAAAATCCTCTAAGATGTAACCCTGTAATCTCTGTTTGCCAATGCAGGGGACTTCTGCTGACTCACAGCAGCAGCTGGAAAGCTACTTTGAAAGAACCCCCAGGCACTCAGAATCCATGCTACGTTTATTGAATCTGCATCCAATTACCACCTATTAGCTGTACCCTCCACTGTAACTAAGATCTGCTGGTAGTAACATCAAAGAGCTATGTTACGATGAGCTCGTGGTTTGCCTAATTCTGCAGCCTGGTGACGCCTTACCACATTAATCCCTGTTACATCAGTAAAGGACTAATGTATAGTATATCTCTTTGTAATCACTGTGCCTCTGAACGTCTACATTTCTAGTCTTCTGGTTGATGGTACAGGTAGGACAGATGTTGCAGAGCTTAGTTTTTTGGATTTTGCAATACTTTCTATGATTTTATTATTGGACTGCGGGTAAACCAACTGAGTTATCTTATAGGAGTAATCCACTCAAAACTGACTGTCACGGTAGGTAAGATAAGGGAAGGAAACAGAACACGACAAGGCAAGCAAAACAACTGACCAAATGCTAGGGAACAAAGGGGTCACCTCCTAGCAATCCCTAAAAAACTTTAACTAATCTGCTATGCCCATGTGTATATCTCGATGGTAGATATGCACATGCCCACGTACCTAAGACTATAACACACTGAACCAAACCCTCAGCTGTAGGGAAGAGGGAAAGAGACACCCAGCTCTTTCAACAACCGAAGGAGCTAGCGTCACCCTAGAGGCCTAGTAAAAACAGACACAGAAGGAAAGAAGGGAAAAGGACTTATCTAGAGAAGGTTTGTAGCAGACGATCCACCAAACTTCCAGAGCTCACACAAGGCAGAACTATAACCAGCAAAGGCTATAGGGAGAGGAAGGAATAAATAGCCTCACCAATTACCTAAAGAACAACACCTGGGAGGAGGTGGGATTCAGTTCAAACCCACAACAAAACAAACTGTCAGATCGAGTCACGTGCAGCAACTCTGACAGATCTCCTCAGAACACCCACAGGGCAGGGGGCGTGACAGTACCCCCCCCCTTCCCCCACTACGGGTGACCTCCGGACACCCAGGTCTAACTTTATCCGGGTGTGCCCTGTGAAAGGCATTGACAAGGTGGCTAGCATTAACATCGGTAGCCAAAACCCACATTCTTTCCTTCGGGACCGTATCCCCCTCCAATGCACCAGGTACTGAAGGGAACCCCGAAGAACACGTGAGTTGAGAATTCTAGAGATCTGAAACTCCAGATTAGGAGGAGGAGGCAAAGGAGATGGTTCCGCAGGTTCCACATATTTCTTCAACAAGGAGCTGTGAAACACATTATGGATCTTCCAGGCCTGCGGAAGTTCCAGACAAAACTACACCGTATTGACAATGGGAGATGGTCTAATATGTCCCTTTGCCAAACTCTCGGCAATATACTCCCGCATAGCTACTCTTTCGGGTTGAGAAAGATTATATAACCGAGATTTTGGCAATTTTGCTTCGGGGATAAGATTGACCGGACAATCATACTCTCGGTAAGGGGGCAACTCCTGAGTTCCACCCTCCGAGAATACGTCCGAAAAATCGGAAAGAAACTGAGTCAACACCTTAGTGGACACCGTCGAAATAGAGGCACTAAGACAGTTGTTCATACAAAATTCACTCCAATTACTGATTTGTCTTGTTTGCCAGTCAATGATATGGTTATGTTTTATCAACCATGGTAAACCCAGAACCATCGGAGCAGGCAAACCTTTCATAACAAAGCAAGAAATTAACTCAACATGAGAATCATTCACCCTCAAATGAATATCCTGAACAATATGAGTTAGACATCTTTGCGAGAGGGGGGCAGAATCTATAGCAAACACTGGTATCTCTTTGCTTAATGTACTAGTTTTAAAACCATGACTCTGAAGAAATTGAAAATCAATAAGATTAACCCCTGAGCCACTGTCAACAAATAACTTTAACTCAAAATTTCCAGAGTCTAGCGTCACCATGGCAGGCAGGAGGAATCGGGTACTGCAGGTAGGATACGAATATGCCTGCTCTGACTCCCCAATCACACTACCAAGAGTAAGGGAGTTTTTTCTTTCTTTGAAGGAATCCCCTATTTGTTTTTTATTACCACTTTGAGGTTTAATAAAAGGGCACACATTAACGAAATGACCTTCTTGACAACAGAAGTAACCCAGTCTATTCAGCTTCCTAAAATTCCTATTACCAGAGCAAGAAGTAACCTGACCCAATTGCATAGGCTCCTCTCCAGCCCCTAATTCAAGTGTCATAGTACCCCGAGGGACAGGAGGTACTGATTCTCCACCAGACAGCACCCCCTGCCCGAGGGGAACCTTGCGCCTCTCCCTAAGACGTCTATCAATCCATACAGCCAAAGACATGGCCGCCTCTAAAGAATCAGGTTTTTCATGAAATGCAAGGGCATCTTTTAATCTCTCAGATAGCCCATGACAGAACTGACTACGGAGTGCAGGATCATTCCACTCCGAGACAGTCGCCCATCTTCTAAATTCAGCACAATACGACTCAGCAGTACGTTCTCCCTGGCACAAGCTGCGCAACTTAGATTCAGCCATAGAGACCCGGTCTGGGTCATGATAAATCAGGCCCAGGGCTCCGAAAAATTTATCCACCAACCAGAGGGACTGTGAACCGGTCGGCAGAGAAAAAGCCCAAGACTGAGCATCACCTTTTAGCAGAGAAATAATAATCCCTACTCTTTGGTTTTCGTCTCCAGATGAAATCGGACACAGACGAAAATACAATTTACAGGACTCCCTGAACCGAAGAAAGTTATCACCTCCCCCAGAAAACCAGCAGTCTACCAGAAAAATCAGGGAGAGCGACCTTAGGTTCCTGGCAGACCTGGTTTCCCCCGGCGGCACCAGACGCCAAAGTACTCTGACACCGTGCAACCGAATTGCGGAGGTCAGCTACCTCCAAAGACAATCCCTGCATGCGATCAACCAAAGCATCAATAGTTTCGATTTTGCAAACAGCAAGGGGAAAAATGACGGTATGGCGGGTTATAGTGTCACGGTAGGTAAGATAAGGGAAGGAAACAGAACACGACAAGGCAAACAAAACAAATGACTAGGCCCCAAATGCTAGGGAACAAAGGGGTCACCTCCTAGCAATTCCTAAAACACTTTCCCTAAGCTGCTATGCCCATGTGCATTATCTCGATGGTAGATATGCACATGCCCACGTACCTAAGACTATAACACAATGAACCAAACCCTCAGCTGTAGGGAAGAGGGAAAGAGACACCCAGCTCCTTCAACAACCGAAGGAGCTAGCGTCACCCGAGAGGCCTAGTAAAAACAAACACAGAAGGAAAAAAGGAAAAAGGACTTATCTAGAGAAGTGTTGGAGCAGACGATCCACCAAACTTCCAGAGCTCACACAAGGCAGAACTATAACCCACAAAAGCTATAGGGAGAGGGAGGAATAAATAGCCTCACCAATTACCTAAAGAACAACACCTGGGTGGAGGAGGGATTCAGTTCAAACCCATAACAAAACAAACTGTCAGATCGAGTCACGTGCAGCAACTCTGACAGATCTCCTCAGAACACCCACATGGCAGGGGGCGTGACACTGACACACTGTGGTATGCTTGGTGCAGGACCTGAGGTCGTGGTGCATGGCGCAGAGAAGTTAGAGACCTGTGAGGACGACCTGAGACAAAAGTAGTGGCCACCATACATTCAACTGCATCACCGTCCTCAGGCCGATGGCTTGCTGCACCGCCATTCAGTCTCATGGGTCACAGGTCACTAAAATATTTAGCACCAGGGCTTTCATAGCCCATGATCTGGTCCTGGTGTATAATTTAAAAGTTTTCTCCACTGGAAAGATAGATGATTGCATGCAAATTTCAACCTTCCTTATCCCCTTCCCAACTGCCCATTATAAATTTACGGTGAAAGTGGGGTATTTAAATATAGCGCCCACTGCACTTGCGTTATAAACAGCAGACATCCGGCACTGATGCCTGCGATCAGCAAAAACGCCGGTCACAGACACTTAACCCTCCACATGCATTGTATGGCATCTGAAAGCCTAAAACGCTGGAACAGGGCTGTAACAGCTCCCTCTAGGTCCCTTTCACTTGTGTCAAGGTAATCGTTATATTCACAAATGCTGGTGATTTTATAAAATTTAGTTACTTAGTTGTGTTTGAGTTTGTGTTTTGCTTTAGTTTATGAGTTTTCTTTCGGGAAACTCTACCTGCCAACTTACAAATCCCACTGACATTTACTGATAGAGCACATTCATGTTTCTTATATATATGACACAAAGTTGGAGATCGCTGGGTCTAGAGGGACTTCCTGTAAATCCAGAATTTATTGCTGTAAAATTGGAAGAGAGAATAGGGGCAGAGCCACAATGAGATAAATTACTTACATGACGAGGTCAACATAAGTGACTATAATTACCAGATCCATGTGATAAAACCTCCAGGAAAGCCTTTTGATTAGACCAGAATTGGTTTAAAATGATCCAAAAATGATTGGATATGCTAAAAACTAAACTGGAGATTTAATGGAAACAGTGAGAAGAATCCTCTGTGTAAAGGGATGTTCAAGTCCAAGAGGACTACATCAACAAACGAGCAAAATCATTCCATGCAAGAAATTTTGTGTCTGTTTGTTAGTCCTCATGTTTCTCTGCCTGTTTTGCCATAATAATGCTGATCGCCATGATGGCAGCTGTGACATAATAATGCTGACTGTCATGATGGAAACTGTGACATAATAATAATGCTGACCGCCATGGTGGCAGCTGTGGCATAATAATGCTGACCGCCATGGTGGCAGCTGTGGCATAATAATGCTGATCGCCATGATGGCAGCTGTGACATAATAATGCTGATCGCCATGATGGCAGCTGTGACATAATAATGCTGATCGCCATGATGGCAGCTGTGACATAATAATGCTGATCGCCATGATGGCAGCTGTGACATAAAAATGCTGATCGCCATGATGGCAGCTGTGACATAATAATGCTGATCGCCATGATGGCAGCTGTGACATAAAAATGCTGATCGCCATGATGGCAGCTGTGACATAATAATGCTGATCGCCATGATGGCAGCTGTGACATAATAATGCTGATCGCCATGATGGCAGCTGTAACATAATAATGCTGATCGCCATGGTGGAAGCTGTGACATAAAAATGCTGACTGTCATGATCGAAACTGTGACATAATAATAATCCTACCCGTAGTGATGTTACCTGTTATAATGTAATAATGCTGCTAGGTATTATTGATACCAGCTGTGGCATAATAATGCTATTTACTATGATATCATAATACAGCTGCATGCTGTCATGTAATAACACGCCAGCTGTTACAAAATACTTCTGCATGCTGTGATGTAATAACACTGCTGCATGCTGTGATGTAATAACACTGCTGCATGCTGTGATGTAATAACACTGCTGGCTATGATATACGGTAATACTGCTGCATACTGTGATATAATAACACTGCTGGCTGTGACATAACACTGCTGCATGCTGTGATGTAATAACACTGCTGCATGCTGTGATGTAATAACACTGCTGCATGCTGTGATGTAATAACACTGCTGGCTGTGACATAACACTGTTGCATGCTGTGATGTAATAACACTGCTGGCTATGATATACGGTAATACTGCTGCATACTGTGATATAATAACACTGCTGGCTGTGACATAACACTGCTGCATGCTGTGATGTAATAACACTGCCAGCTGTGATGTACACATAATGCTGCTGTATGCTGTGATGTAATAACACTGCTGACTGTGACATAATACTGCTATATGCTGTGATGTAGTAACACTGCCAGCTGTGACATAACACTGCTGCATGCTGTGACATAATACTGATGCATATGCAGTGACTGGGTTTGGGATGGTCCCGACACTACGCTGGATCCAATGGGAGTCGCCGAGGTTCATCGGAGTGGATGGTACGACGTGGTGCACCCCAATGTGCAAAACAATACATGAGAGGCACTGAGCTGTCTTCTTTCACCCAGGGTATGCGACAGTGTGTCCCCATATCAACGCCTTCTTCAGGTCACTCATGTAGTCTGGCAGAGTCTCTCCTACTAAACACTGGCCCCTATCTGCAGACCCTTAGGACAGTGGCGGATCCAGAGCCTGGGCTCGGGAGGGGCACATCCAGATTGTTTTGTGGCGGCGGACAGATGCCAGATGCCTGTCCCGCCAAACTGAGGGACGAACTGAAATGTCCCAGTCCCCATGGCTAGTTAATCACATTACATATAATCTAATAGACTGTCTGAAGTACTAGTATGGTCTTCTATAAAGATGGCGGTACGTCCTTGTGGATACAGAGTCCCTGGTAATAGTCTTTGACCACACGGAGCAGTACATGATTTGTTTTCATTGGGGCCCTCAGATCTGATCAGTTACACACACTGGTCTTCTGCAAGTCTTCCTGGGGGTCGGGTGGCTCAGGGCCAGTCTGACCACACTCTACACTGAGGAGACAGATCGCAGCACTCCCCCCGCACCGCAGAGACAACACAGGACCCCCACACCTTACCGCAAACTCACACACAACACCCTGCTGCAGGCGCTCACACACACGCAGGCGCCCGAGGCAAGAGAGAGCAGTGTTCTTCTTGTATCCTGTAAGGGAGCAGCAGCAGCTGGGCACGAACACTATCACTCCGCCGCCGCCCTCACCTCACCAGCACAAGGTGCTCGGGCCGGGCAAGCAGCTCAGGCTCTTCCTTCCAACTTTGCCGCCGGCCGCCCAGACGGGACCAGACTGCGTCTTACCTATGCTTTACCTTTTCCAAGATGGCGACTGTTGAGGAACACTGAATACTGCGCAGGCGCAAGTTTGCTATGACGCTTTTCTAAGACACCGACATGATGCGCCGTTTGGCGCATGCGCACTGGCGGATCGGGCACGCCGAGCAGAGCCGTCGGTTCACAATGGGGGTATGTAAGTTGCTTAAACATGTGCTTTCACTCACGCCAACCATCATGTGTTCCTGCCATTCCCCATGTATAATGAATTGAAACAACCTTTTTTAACCATTTAATGTTGGGAAGAATTTTTAAAGCATTTTATGTACACATTGATTTTGTACCAATCCTATATGGAAATTCATGAATTTTTTTTCACTGCACTGTATCATGAATGTATTACACGTGTTTTTTTTTTTGTTGATAAATTGTAATGTCTTGATGTATTTATATTATTGTTCACGCCAGCAAGGGTTAATGCTGCCTTTTTTTGCAAACACTTCAATTTGATGATGTCACTTCCCTTCACCATATACAGCCAGGTCCATAAATATTGGGACATCGACACAATTCTAATATTTTTGGCTCTATACACCACCACAATGGATTTGAAATGAAACGAACAAGATGTGCTTTACCTGCAGACTGTCTGCTGTAATTTGAGGGTATTTACATCCAAATCAGGTGAACGGTGCAGGAATTACAATAGTTTGCATATGTGCCTCCCACTTGTTAAGGGACCAAAAGTAATGGGACAGAATAATAATCATAAATCAAACTTTCCCTTTTTAATACTTGGTTGCAAATCCTTTGCAGTCAATTACAGCCTGAAGTCTGGAACGCATAGACATCACCAGACGCTGGGTTTCATCCCTGGTGATGCTCTGCCAGGCCTCTACTGCAACTGTCTTCAGTTCCTGCTTGTTCTTGGGGCATTTTCCCTTCAGTTTTGTCTTCAGCAAGTGAAATGCATGCTCAATCGGATTCAGGTCAGGGGATTGACTTGGCCATTGCCAGTGGTGTAGCTATAGGGGTCGCAGCGGTCGCAATTGCGACCGGGCCCCTAAGTCAGGAGAGACAGAGTCCCAGACCCAGTAAACAATGAAAGCGCTGCTTCAGAACTGTCTGCAGGCAGCACTAGTGATTTACATACAATTAAGTTCACATAGTGGTGGGGGCAGAGCATGTGTACGTGCAGCCACATTCAGGAGAGGGCATGGCTCCGCTCCCGTTGTTAGTGTGTGGTAGAGTTGTGAGCCGGACATCGATGTGAAGCTGTGCATGCCTGCTGCAGGGAGTGAGTGAGGTGAGGCGGCGTGACCAGCAGAGCTCTACAGAGCAATGGTGCTGGGTGGGAAGGAATGGGGACTGACTGGGAGATACCAGCACAGCAGCCAGCATGAGCGGAGGCTTGACTGATGTGGAAGGGTCGGCCACTCCTGCTACAGGCTGGTAGGGCCAGGGGCCCAGGACCTAGTTGCTAGTAGTCTGTGTATAAACTACCCAGTTTCTACTGGTTTCCCCAGATTGTGATGGCTTGGGATGGGGCTGGGTTCTACTTGCACTGGGTGAGTGACACTGCTGTAATGTGGCTATACAGCATGTCACCTCAGTTTGGGGGGTACACTGCCACTACCTTGCCTCCTGATGTATCCCCGTTTTAGACTCGACTTAAAGGGATTCTGTCACCTCTCCTAACTCAAAATCGGATTTTAAAGCAGTCATGCAGCACAGCTTACTTTGAACCGGCTGTGCTCTTCTATCTTGTAATCCGTCCAGTAGTTTAGGAGAAAAACGACTTTTAAGATTATTCAAATTAGCCCTGAAGGTGCCCAGAGGGGCGTTATGTTCCCCTTTGTGTGCCCAGTAACGCCCCTCTTACAGTGCCCAAAACGCCTTCCTTCAGAATGCCTAACCGCCCACAGCGTCTCATCCCTCTCCTCCCTCTCCCTCACGTCCGAGCGAAGTCTCTCGCAGACGCAGTACCCACTGAGGGCTGCGCCAGTGCGATTTGCTGGAGACTGAGGGCAGGAGCTTCATCGTCGTCACTGGGCATGCACCGAGCCCAGTGACGTCCGATGCTCGCTCTTCCTTCAGTCTCCTGCAGATCGCACTGGCGCAGCCCTCAGTGGGTACTGCGTCTGCGAGAGACTTCGCTCGGACGTGAGGGAGGGGGAGGAGAGGGATGAGAGGCTGTGGGTGGTTAGCGATTCTGGAGGAAGGCGTTCTGGGCACTGTAAGAGGGGCGTTACTGGGCACACAAAGGGGAACATAACGCCCCTCTGGGCACCTTCAGGGTTAATTTGAATAATCTTAAAAGTCGTTTTTCTCCTAAACTACTGGACGGATTACAAGATAGAAGAGCACAGCCGGTTCAAAGTAAGCTGTGCAGCATGACTGCTTTAAAATCCGATTTTGAGTTAATAGAGGTGACAGATTCCCTTTAAAGTGTCAACTACTGTACATTCACATAGCTGTGGTGCCACAGGCACGGCAGCGCCATAGTCATGTGAACGTAGCAGCCTAACCTTAAGTCAATTATCACTTTAAAGGGGTTGTCTCATCATAGACAATGGGGGCATATTGCTAGGCTATGCCCCCATTGTCTTATAGGTGCGGGTCCCACCACTGGGACCCGCACCTATATCGAGAAAGGAGCCTCGCAAGGTGGTGGCTGGAGGACTCCAGTCCGGCCATCACCAAGCCGGCTCCCCATAGAAGTGAATGGGAGCGTACCGCGCATGACCGGCCACCACTCCCATTCACTTCTACGGGCTCGACGGAAATAGACGAGCCAGCACTCGGCTATTTTCACCGGCCCCATAGAAAATGAATGGAGAGCAGCTGTACATGCACTTATTGCATTAAAATGTATTTTCTCGGTGAGATTTTAGTTCTGCCATTGGGCATGGTGGGCGTGCAGGGGTCTGGTGGTGTTAGGAAACGGTATTGAGGTAAGGGGGGGCCCAAACTGAACTCTTGCACCAGGGCCCATGAGCCTATAGCTACGACCCTGGCCATTGCATAACATTCCACTTCTTTCCCTTAAAAAAAACTCTGGTTGCTTTTGCAGTATGCTTTGGGTCATTGTCCATCTGTACTGTGAAGCGCCGTCCAATGAGTTCTGAAGCATTTGGCTGAATATTAGCAGATAATATTGTCCGAAACACTTCAGAATTCATCCTGCTGCTTTTGTCGGCAGTCACATCATCAATAAATACAAGAGAACCAGTTCCATTGGCAGCCATACATGCCCATGCCATGACACTACCACCACCATGCTTCACTGATGAGGTGGTATGCTTAGGATCATGAGCAGTTCCTTTCCTTCTCCATACTCTTCTCTTCCCATCACTCTGGTACAAGTTGATCTTGGTCTCATCTGTCTCATCTGTTTTTCCAGAACTGTGAAGGCTTTTTTAGATGTCGTTTGGCAAACTCTAATCTGGCCTTCCTGTTTTTGAGGCTCACCAATGGTTTACATCTTGTGGTGAACCCTCTGTATTCACTCTGGTGAAGTCTTCTCTTGATTGTTGACTTTGACACACATACACCTACCTCCTGGAGAGTGTTCTTGATCTGGCCAACTGTTGTGAAGGGAGTTTTCTTAACCAGCGAAAGAATTCTTCGGTCATCCACCACAGTTGTTTTCCGTGTCGTCCGGGATGCGTTCCTTCTTTTTAAGAATGTTCCAAACAGTTGTTTTGGCCACGTCTAATGTTTTTGCTATCTCTCTGATGGGTTTGTTGTGTTTTTTCAGCCTAATGATGGCTTGCTTCACTGATAGTGACAGCTCTTTGAATCTCATCTTGAGAGTTGTCAGCAACAGATTCCAAATGCAAATAGCAGACTGGAAATGAACTCTGGACCTTTTATCTGCTCACTGTAATTGGGATAATGAGGGAATAACACACAGCTGGCCATGGAACAGCTGAGAAGCCAATTGTCCCATTCATTTTGGTTCCTTAACAAGTGGGAGGCACATATGCAAACTGTTGTAATTCCTGCACCGTTCACCTGATTTGGATGTAAATACCCTCAAATTAAAGCTGACAGTCTGCAGTTAAAGCACATCTTGTTTGTTTCATTTCAAATCCATTGTGGTGGTGTACAGAGCCAAAAATGTTAGAATTGGGTCGATGTCCTAATACTTATGGACCTGACTCTATGTCTATTTTGCATTGTTCACATTGCTTTAGAAAGGCTTCCTGTTGGAGCCAAAACCTTGCGTCACTAATAGGTGAATAAACACAATTTTTTTGCCGCAATCCTGGAGTGCTGCTCTGTTTTTCAGCAATGCATTTTGGGTAGGCCTCTCCCCTTGAGCTAGCACCCACTTCTATTAATGGTTGGTGCTGCCATACTTTTACCTTTGTATACTTGGCTTTTTGGCTGAGCACAACCGTTTGCTGTTTTTTATTTCATTTTATTTTTTTCATTTTCAATATTACTTTTGTATCATGTCGAGTCCCGACACAAATTCATCCAGCGGTGTCACCTACTCACAGGAGGAGACTGAGCGTGTCATACGTGGGATACAGGGAGATGCTACCTTCCTTAATGTACCATAACTTAAAGAATTAAAGAGGAAACATGAATCTCTGGCCAGGAGATCCATTTCATTACGTCTGCACATGACCACTTTGGGGGAATATTTTATAGACCGCAGGATTCCAAGAGGTATGCGGTCAAATTTACGCCCCAACCTGTTTTTTGGGGATGAACTTTTTTGTAAAAGATTTGAAATCCTTTCCAACCAATACGCATTTTATTTTATTTTGATGAATATTGAGTACCTACAGTGTGAATTATGTACCCTATCGTGTGATATCACGGACATTGTACACAGATTAAAGGTGGATATGTCAATTGACGACTTTAACACCTATACCAGTGTTTTGAATGAACATTTGTCAAAGTTCCAAACCCAATCAGAGGAAGACAAACGTATCAAATGGAACAGGGACTCGGATGATTACAAAAGGGGTTCAGTATATACATGGCATAGTGATTCATCAACATCGTATTACAGGGAGAATAATAAAAAAAAGACGACGGATTCCAACAGTTTCATCGGAGGGTGATTTTTTAGGATACAAGATGCAGAAACAACCAAAAGGAAACACAGAACCAGACGTGGCGGTTGATGCTACAGACGAAACCGACAAACCACGCATTTTCAAGACTCGAGGCACGTCCAACAAAGCCATGAACAAGAAGAAATGACTGTTGTTAATCTCTCTTCCAGAGAACTCACCGCAACTCAAGTGAGTGTTTTGAACAAAGGTTTTTCCTTTTGTCCCACTATGCATGTTGATTGGTTGAAACTTGAATGTGATTTGTCTTCAATTTTTTCGCTCGATAAAATTTAAAACCTGGTTTAGGGGTAAAACAAACAAGGCCATTGATAAAATCAGCGAATTATCTTTACGTGACTTTGATTTATATACTAAGAGCGGCTTCACTCCTGACACGGGTCAACCTGCTGTTGATGCATTTATCAAAGGTGTACGGTTGGATATTGAGAGGTTGAAATCTAATTATGATGATTCCACCTTTAAACACCCCAATCTCACCAGGGATGAAGCACAAGCTCTGAAACAACTCAGGAACGACACCGCCCTTGTCTTCAAGCCTGCGGACAAGGGTGGTGCCGTCGTTGTTATGGATTCTAAGAAGTATGTGGCTGAGGTATTACAACAATTGGGGGATACTAATGTCTATAATATCTTGGATGGTGATCCGAAATTTCATATAGGCGCCATCATCCGACGCTGCCTTAATGATGCTTACATGTCAGGGGTTATAGATATTGAGCTCATGAATTATCTCATTGTGGCTCATCCTGTAACCCCTGTATTATACGTACTACCCAAGATCCACAAGACATTGATCGACCCACCCGGGCGACCAATAGTATCGGGCTCTGATTCTATTGGATTGGACAGGAAGAAAATCCTGTCCAATCCAACAGTGAAATGCACAACATCTAGGATCCACTTTGTATCCACTTACACAGAGGCGAGCAATGATATCAGTCATATCATCAGACGACATTGGCCCACTTTAGCTGGGTCTATTAAAGATGTACCAGAATTTAGTAGTCCACCACTGTTCTCCTCTAGAAAATCCACGAGTTTGAGGGATCAGCTAGTTAGGGCGGATATTGGGACTAAAAAAGCACTGAGACAATCTACCTTGACACGGCCTGGATTGGGATGTTATCCTTGTCTAGGTTGCGTCAACTGTAGATATATGTGCAAATCTACTACGTTTACTCATCCATAGAGTTGAGCGAACACCTGAATGTTCGGGTTCGAGAAGTTCGGCCGAACTTCCCGGAAATGTTCGGGTTCGGGATCCGAACCCGACCCGAACTTCGTCCCGAACCCCATTGAAGTCAATGGGGACCCGAACTTTTGGGCACTAAAAAGGCTGTAAAACAGCCCAGGAAAGAGCTAGAGGGCTGCAAAAGGCAGCAACATGTAGGTAAATCCCCTGCAAACAAATGTGGATAGGGAAATGAATTAAAATAAAAATAAAAAAAATAAAAATTAACCAATATCAATTGGACAGAGGTCCCATAGCAGAGAATCTGGCTTCACGTCAGCAGAGAATCAGTCTCTTCATGCCATAGCAGAGAATCTGGCTTCATGTCAGCTGAGAATCAGTCTCTTCATGCCATAGCAGAGAATCTGGCTTCATGTCAGCACAGAATCAGTCTTCATGTCATAGCAGAGAATCAGGCTTCACGTCACCCACCACTGGAAGAGGCCACTGTCACACATTTAGGCCCTGGCACCCAGACAGAGGAGAGAGGTCCCGTAACAGAGAATCTGGCTTCATGTCAGCAGAGAATCAGTCTTCATGTCATAGCAGAGAATCAGGCTTCACGTCACCCACCACTGGAAGAGGCCACTGTCACATATTTAGGCCCAGGCACCCAGGCAGAGGAGAGAGGTCCCGTAACAGAGAATCTGGCTTCATGTCAGCACAGAATAAGTCTTCATGTCATAGCAGAGAATCAGGCTTCACGTCACCCACCACTGGAACAGACCACTGTCACATATTTAGGCCCAGGCACCCAGGCAGAGGAGAGAGGTCCCGTAACAGAGAATCTGGCTTCATGTCAGCACAGAATCAGTCTTCATGTCATAGCAGAGAATCAGGCTTCACGTCACCCACCACTGGAACAGGCCACTGTCACATATTTAGGCCCAGGCACCCAGGCAGAGGAGAGAGGTCCCGTAACAGAGAATCTGGCTTCATGTCAGCACAGAATCAGTCTTCATGTCATAGCAGAGAATCAGGCTTCACGTCACCCACCACTGGAACAGGCCACTGTCACACATTTAGGCCCCGGCACCCAGACAGAGGAGAGAGGTCCCGTAACAGAGAATCTGGCCTTATGTCAGCACAGAATCAGTCTTCATGTCATAGCAGAGAATCAGGCTTCACGTCACCCACCACTGGAACAGGCCACTGTCACATATTTAGGCCCAGGCACCCAGGCAGAGGAGAGAGGTCCCGTAACAGAGAATCTGGCTTCATGTCAGCACAGAATCAGTCTTCATGTCATAGCAGAGAATCAGGCTTCACGTCACCCACCACTGGAACAGGCCACTGTCACATATTTAGGCCCAGGCACCCAGGCAGAGGTGAGAGGTCCCGTAACAGAGAATCTGTCTTCATGTCAGCACAGAATCAGTCTTCAAGTCATAGCAGAGAATCAGGCTTCACGTCACCCACCACTGGAACAGGCCACTGTCACACATTTAGGCCCCGGCACCCAGACAGAGGAGAGAGGTCCCGTAACATAGAATCTGGCCTTATGTCAGCACAGAATCAGTCTTCATGTCATAGCAGAGAATCAGGCTTCACGTCACCTACCACTGGAACAGGCCACTGTCACACATTTAGGCCCAGGCACCCAGGCAGAGGAGAGAGGTCCCGTAACAGAGAATCTGGCTTCATGTCAGCACAGAATAAGTCTTCATGTCATAGCAGAGAATCAGGCTTCACATCACCCACCACTGGAACAGGCCACTGTCACATATTTAGGCCCAGGCACCCAGGCAGAGGAGAGAGGTCCCGTAACAGAGATTCAGGCTTCATGTCAGCAGAGAATCAGTCTTCATGTCATAGCAGAGAATCAAGCTTCACGTCACCCACCACTGGAACAGGCCACTGTCACATATTTAGGCCCCGGCACCCAGACAGAGGAGAGAGGTCCCGTAACAGAGAATCTGGCCTTATGTCAGCACAGAATCAGTCTTCATGTCATAGCAGAGAATCAGGCTTCACGTCACCCACCACTGGAACAGGCCACTGTCACATATTTAGGCCCCGGCACCCAGACAGAGGAGAGAGGTCCCGTAACAGAGAATCTGGCCTTATGTCAGCACAGAATCAGTCTTCATGTCATAGCAGAGAATCAGGCTTCACGTCACCCACCACTGGAACAGGCCACTGTCACATATTTAGGCCCAGGCACCCAGGCAGAGGAGAGAGGTCGCGTAACAGAGAATCTGGCTTCATGTCAGCACAGAATCAGTCTTCATGTCATAGCAGAGAATCAGGCTTTACGTCACCCACCACTGGAACAGGCCACTGTCACATATTTAGGCCCAGGCACCCAGGCAGAGGAGAGAGGTCCCGTAACAGAGATTCAGGCTTCATGTCAGCAGAGAATCAGTCTTCATGTCATAGCAGAGAATCAAGCTTCACGTCACCCACCACTGGAACAGGCCACTGTCACATATTTAGGCCCCGGCACCCAGACAGAGGAGAGAGGTCCCGTAACAGAGAATCTGGCCTTATGTCAGCACAGAATCAGTCTTCATGTCATAGCAGAGAATCAGGCTTCACGTCACCCACCACTGGAACAGGCCACTGTCACATATTTAGGCCCCGGCACCCAGACAGAGGAGAGAGGTCCCGTAACAGAGAATCTGGCCTTATGTCAGCACAGAATCAGTCTTCATGTCATAGCAGAGAATCAGGCTTCACGTCACCCACCACTGGAACAGGCCACTGTCACATATTTAGGCCCAGGCACCCAGGCAGAGGAGAGAGGTCGCGTAACAGAGAATCTGGCTTCATGTCAGCACAGAATCAGTCTTCATGTCATAGCAGAGAATCAGGCTTTACGTCACCCACCACTGGAACAGGCCACTGTCACACATTTAGGCCCCGGCACCCAGACAGAGGAGAGGTTCATTCAACTTTGGGTTGCCCCGCAATATAATGGTAAAATGAAAATAAAAATAGGATTGAATGAGGAAGTGCCCTGGAGTAGAATAATATATTGTTAAGGGGAGGTAGTTAATATCTAATCTGCACAAAGGATGGACAGGTCCTGTGGGATCCATGCCTGGTTCATTTTTATGATCGTCAGCTTGTCCACATTGGCTGTAGACAGGCGGCTGCGTTTGTCTGTAATGACGCCCCCTGCCGTGCTGAATACACGTTCAGACAAAACGCTGGCCGCCGGGCAGACCAGCACCTCCAAGGCATAAAAGGCTAGCTCTGGCCACGTGGACAATTTGGAGACCCAGAAGTTGAATGGGGCCGAACCATCAGTCAGTACGTGGAGGGGTGTGCACAGGTACTGTTCCACCATGTTAGTGAAATGTTGCCTCCTGCTAACACGTTCCGTATCAGGTGGTGGTGCAGTTAGGCCTCTTTCACACTTGCGTTGTTGGGATCCGGCATGCACTTCCGTTGCCGGAGGTGCCCGCCGGATCCGTAACACCGCAAGTGAACTGAAAGCATTTGAAGACGGAACCGTCTTCCAAATGCTTTCAGTGTTACTATGGCACCCAGGACGCTATTAAAGTCCTGGTTGCCATAGTAGTAGTGGGGAGCGGGGGAGCGGTATACTTACAGTCCGTGCGGCTCCCGGGGCGCTCCAGAATGACGTCAGAGCGCCCCATGTGCATGGATGACGTGATCCATGCGACACGTCATCCATGAGCGTGGGGCGCCCTGACGTCACTCTGGAGCGCCCGGGGAGCCGCACGGACGGTAAGTATGCTGCTCCCCCGCTCCCCGCTACACTTTACCATGGCTGTCAGGACTTTAGCGTCCCGGCAGCCATGGTAACCATTCAGAAAAAGCTAAATGTCGGCTCCGGCAATGCGCCGAAACGACGTTTAGCTTAAGGCCGGATCCGGATCAATGCCTTCCAATGGGCATTAATTCCGGATCCGGCCTTGCGGCAAGTGTTCCGGATTTTTGGCCGGAGCAAAAAGCGCAGCATGCTGCGGTATTTTCTCCGGCCAAAAAACGTTCCGTTCCGGAACTGAACACATCCTGATGCATCCTGAACGGATTTCTTTCCATTCAGAATGCATCAGGATAATCCTGATCAGGATTCTTCCGGCATAGAGCCCCGACGACGGAACTCTATGCCGGAAGACAATTACGCAGGTGTGAAAGAGCCCTTAGCTGTAGCGTGGTGCCAAAACTTTTCCACATCTCTGCCATGCTAACTCTGCCCTCAGAGGAGCTGGCCGTGACACAGCTGCGTTGGCGACCTCTTGCTCCTCCTCTGCCTTCGCCTTGGGCTTTCACTGGTTCCACTGTGACATTTGGGAATGCTCTCAGTAGTGCGTCTACCAACGTGCGCTTGTACTCGCGCATCTTCCTATCACGCTCCAGTGTAGGAAGTAAGGTGGGCACATTGTCTTTGTACCGGGGATCCAGCAGGGTGGCAACCCAGTAGTCCGCACACGTTAAAATGTGGGCAACTCTGCTGTCGTTGCGCAGGCACTGCAGCATGTAGTCGCTCATGTGTGCCAGGCTGCCCAGAGGTAAGGACAAGCTGTCCTCTGTGGGAGGCATATCGTCATCGTCCTGTGTTTCCCCCCAGCCACGCACCAGTGATGGGCCCGAGCTGCTTTGGGTGCCACCCCGCTGTGAACATGCTTCATCCTCATCCTCTTCCACCTCCTCCTCATCCTCGTCCTCCTCGTCCTCCAGTAGTGGGCCCTGTCTGGCCACATTTGTACCTGGCCTCTGCTGTTGCAAAAAACCTCCCTCTGAGTCACTTCGAAGAGACTGGCCTGAAAGTGCTAAAAATGACCCCTCTTCCTCCTCTTCCTCCTGGGCCACCTCCTCTTCCATCATCGCCCTAAGTGTATTCTCAAGGAGACATAGAAGTGGTATTGTAACGCTGATAACGGCGTCATCGCCACTGGCCATGTTGGTGGAGTACTCGAAACAGCGCAACAGGGCACACAGGTCTCGCATGGAGGCCCAGTCATTGGTGGTGAAGTGGGGCTGATCCGCAGTGCAACTGACCCGTGCGTGCTGCAGCTGAAACTCCACTATGGCCTGCTGCTGCTCGCACAGTCTGTCCAGCATGTGCAAGGTGGAGTTCCACCTGGTGGGCACGTCGCATTAGAGGCAGTGAGCGGGAAGGCCGAAGTTACGCTGTAGCGCAGACAGGCGAGCAGCGGCAGGGTGTGAACGCCGGAAGCGCGAACAGACGGCCCGCACTTTATGCAGCAGCTCTGACATGTCGGGGTAGTTGCGAATGAACTTCTGCACCACCAAATTCAGCACATGCGTCAGGCAAGGGATGTGCGTCAAACCGGCTAGTCCCAGAGCTGCAACAAGATTTCGCCCATTATCGCACACCACCAGGCCGGGCTTGAGGCTCACCGGCAGCAACCACTCGTCGGTCTGTTGTTCTATACCCCGCCACAACTCCTGTGCGGTGTGGGGCCTGTCCCCCAAACATATGAGTTTCAGAACGGCCTGCTGACGTTTACCCCGGGCTGTGCTGAAGTTGGTGGTGAAGGTGTGTGGCTGACTGGATGAGCAGGTGGTAGAAGAGGAGGAGGAAGCTGAGTAGGAGGAGGAGGAGGAGACAGGAGGCAAATAATGTTGCCCTGCGATCCTTGGCGGCGGAAGGACGTGCGCCAAACAGCTCTCCGCCTGGGGCCCAGCCGCCACTACATTTACCCAGTGTGCAGTTAGGGAGATATAGCGTCCCTGGCCGTGCTTACTGGTCCACGTATCTGTGGTTAGGTGGACCTTGCCACAGATGGCGTTGCGCAGTGCACACTTGATTTTATCCGACACTTGGTTGTGCAGGGAAGGAACGGCTCTCTTGGAGTAGTGCCGGCTGGGAACAACATACTGTGGGACAGCAAGCGACATGAGCTGTTTGACGCTGTGTGTGTCCACCAGCCTAAATGACAGCATTTCATAGGCCAGTAGTTTAGAAATGCTGGCATTCAGGGCCAGGGATCGAGGGTGGCTAGGTGGGAATTTACGCTTTCTCTCAAATGTTTGTGAGATGGAGAGCTGAACGCTGCCGTGTGACATGGTTGAGATGCTTGGTGACGCAGGTGGTGGTGTTGGTGGTACATCCCATGTTTGCTGGGCGGCAGGTGCCAACGTTCCTCCAGAGGCGGAGGAAGAGGCCGAGGCGGCGGCAGCAGTAGAAGAGGCCGAGGCGGCAGCAGCAGAAGAGGTAGCAGGGGGAGCCTGAGTGACTTCTTTGTTTTTAAGGTGTTTACTCCACTGCAGTTCATGCTTTGCATGCAGGTGCCTGGTCATGCAGGTTGTGCTAAGGTTCAGAACGTTAATGCCTCGCTTCAGGCTCTGATGGCACAGCGTGCAAACCACTCGGGTCTTGTCGTCAGCACATTGTTTAAAGAAGTGCCATGCCAGGGAACTCCTTGAAGCTGCCTTTGGGGTGCTCGGTCCCAGATGGCGGCGGTCAGTAGCAGGCGGAGTCTCTTGGCGGCGGGTGTTCTGATTTTGCCCACTGCTCACTCTTTTGCTACGCTGTTGGCTCGGTCTCACCACTGCCTCTTCCTCTGAACTGTGAAAGTCAGTGGCACGACCTTCATTCCATGTGGGGTCTAGGACCTCATCGTCCCCTGCATCGTCTTCCACCCAGTCTTGATCCCTGACCTCCTGTTCAGTCTGCACACTGCAGAAAGACGCAGCAGTTGGCACCTGTGTTTCGTCATCATCAGAGACGTGCTGAGGTGGTATTCCCATGTCCTCATCATCAGGAAACATAAGTGGTTGTGCGTTAGTGCATTCTATCTCTTCTACCCCTGGGGAAGGGCTAGGTGGATGCCCTTGGGAAACCCTGGCAGCAGAGTCTTCAAACAGCATAAGAGACTGCTGCATAACTTGAGGCTCAGACAGTTTCCCTGATATGCATGGGGGTGATGTGACAGACTGATGGGCTTGGTTTTCATGCGCCATCTGAGCGCTTTCTGCAGAAGACTGGGTGGGAGATAATGTGAACGTGCTGGATGCACTGTCGGCCACCCAATTGACTAATGCCTGCACCTGCTCAGGCCTTACCATCCTTAGAACGGCATTGGGCCCCACCAAATATCCCTGTAAATTCTGGTGGCTACTGGGACCTGAGGTAGTTGGTACACTAGGACGTGTGGCTGTGGCAGAACGGCCACGTCCTCTCCCAGCACCAGAGGGTCCACTAACACCACCACGACCATGTCCACGTCCGCGTCCCTTACTAGTTGTTTTCCTCATTGTTACCGTTCACCACAATAAGAAAAATATTATTCGGGCCAATGTATTGAATTAAAATTCAGGCCTTTTTTTTACAGACACCTAACACTGTCTGGCTATCTATTTAGGTACCGTATTACCTAATACAGGCACACAAGTAATGACAGATTTGGTTGAATATAAATGTGAGGCCTATTTTTTACGCGCTGTGTGACAGATATACCTTTAATCACAGAATTAGACTTGTATCTGCACGGTAGCGTGTGTGTTAAGTTTTTCAGAATGACACTATCAGCACCTTGCATCTAAGATATCCTTTTTGGGATAGATTTAAAGTAGGCCTGATATAGCAGAAACTACTTATTTATGAGAATGGCAAATTTGGGAATAGTTTTTCAACCCAGAACAAAAACTGTGCTTTTACGGTCACTACAAATAATTTGACCAGCTAAAACAGTACAGATTTGGTTGAATAGAAATGTGAGGCCTATTTTTTACGCGCTGTGTGACAGATATACCTTTAATCACAGAATTAGACTTGTATCTGCACGGTAGCGTGTGTGTTAAGTTTTTCAGAATGACACTATCAGCACCTTGAATCTAAGATATCCTTTTTGGGATAGATTTAAAGTAGGCCTGATATAACAGAAACTACTAATTTTGAGAATGGCAAATTTGGGAATAGTTTTTCAACCCAGAACAAAAACCCTGCTTTTACGGTCACTACAAATAATTTGACCAGCTAAAACAGTACAGATTTGGTTGAATATAAATGTGAGGCCTATTTTTTACTCACTGTGTGACAGATATACCTTTAATCACAGAATTAGACTTGTATCTGCACGGTAGCGTGTGTGTTAAGTTTTTCAGAATGACACTATCAGCACCTTGCATCTAAGATATCCTTTTTGGGATAGATTTAAAGTAGGCCTGATATAACAGAAACTACTAATTTTGAGAATGGCAAATTTGGGAATAGTTTTTCAACCCAGAACAAAAACTGTGCTTTTACGGTCACTAAATATAACTTGACCAGCTAAAACAGTACAGATTTGGTTGAATATAAATGTGAGGCCTATTTTTTACGCGCTGTGTGACAGATATACCTTTAATCACAGAATTAGACTTGTATCTGCACGGTAGCGTGTGTGTTAAGTTTTTCAGAATGACACTATCAGCACCTTGAATCTAAGATATCCTTTTTGGGATAGATTTAAAGTAGGCCTGATATAACAGAAACTACTAATTTTGAGAATGGCAAATTTGGGAATAGTTTTTCAACCCAGAACAAAAACTGTGCTTTTACGGTCACTACAAATAATTTGACCAGCTAAAACTGTACTGATTTGGAGGAATAGAAATGTCAGGCCTATTTTTTAGGCGCTGGGTGACATGCTCAACTTGCCCCTGATGTAGTATATGGCCAAAAAATAACCACACTATTGATGGTTAAATGCACTTGGGTGACACAGGCTCAGCCTGCACCTGATCTAGTATATGGCCAAAAAATAACCACACTGTTGATGGTTAAATGCACTTGGGTGACACAGGCTCAGCCTGCACCTGATGTAGTATATGGCCAAAAAATATCCACACTGTTGATGGTTAAATGCACTTGGGTGACACAGGCTCAGCCTGCAGCTGATGTAGGATATAGCACAAAATAACCACACTATTGATGGTTAAATGCACTTGGTGGTAACTTGTGCTGGCGCACCACAAGCCACAAAATGGACGCCGATCACCCCAGAAAAAAGTGATATAAAAACGCTCTGGGCAGCCTAAAAAAAGTGAGCAATTCAATATCAGCACTTCAATGATCCACAGCTGGAGATCGATCACTGAATTAAGTCTTTTGGAGGAGTTAATCTGCCTAATCTCGCCCTAACGTCGCAGCAGCAACCTCTCCCTATGCTTGAATCAGCAGAGTGACGTGCAGCGCTACGTGACCCAAGCTTATATAGAGGCTGGGTCACATGCTGCACTGGCCAATCACAGCCATGCCAATAGTAGGCAAGGCTGTGATGGCCTCTTGGGGCAAGTAGTATGACGCTTGTTGATTGGCTGCTTTGCAGCCTTTCAAAAAGCGCCAAGAAAGCGCCGAACACCGAACCCGAACCCGGACTTTTACGAAAATGTTCGGGTTCGGGTCCGTGTCACGGACACCCCAAAATTCGGTACGAACCCAAACTATACAGTTCGGGTTCGCTCATCCCTACTCATCCATCCACAGGTGTGAATTACCCCATTCGTTTCCACTTGACATGCATTTCGGATCATGTAGTATATGTATTATCTTGTCCGTGTAATATCTTATATGTTGGGGAAACTTCCACGAATTTTAAATCCAGAATGAATAACCATCCGTTAAGTATTCGACAAAAAAGATTGAATTTGCCTGTTTCAAAGCATTTTGTAGATCTCGATCATAAGGAAGGATATCTCAAATGCTGGATTATAGATCATGTATTAATGCCTAGACGGGGAGGCGACAGGATTTTACTGCTAAAGAAAAAAGAAATATGGTGGATATATACCCTCAATTCTTTGAGACCACATGGCCTCAATGCAGACTTCAATTTAGGATAGGTATTTGGAGGTTAGCTTGCCCTGTCCCACTGTATGTTCGCTTGTCTCTTTACCTTAGAGTTAGGTTGTAATGTAACTATTATACTATAAAGTGTGGAGGATATATTGATATAAATTATTTTTATTTTTGTTTTCCTTTTTTTACACACAGACTATGGCGGTGAGTGACCAGGGACCACGTGATGATGTACAATCAACGCAACTTCAACCACAGATTTTTTTTATTTAATCTTTTTGGCGTCTTTTTACATGCGTTATATTACCTGCGACAATATGGTTGTTCAGTTTCCTGAGTATGATTGTAATAATGCGAGGAGATCCCTCATAATGTGGGACTCTGTGGTGCTGGTGACTCGGCTCCTCCCACATGGTGCTCCCTGTATGTGATTCAGCGGTTGGTGCCTGACGGTATCTTCAGTGGAACACGGATGATCTTATAAGCAACGATTTAATGTATGAATAGTATGGTTTTGCCATTGCTTGTATGGTGGTTTACATAGGTGGGGACGCTGTGCAATAGCTGCGTCTTACCTATGCTTAACCTTTTCCAAGATGGCGACTGTTGAGGAACACTGAACACTGCGCAGGCGCAAGTTTGCTATGACACTTTTCTATGACACCGACATGATGCACATGCGCACTGGAGGATCGGGCACGCCGAGCACAGCCGTCGATTCACAATGGGGGTATGTAAGTTGCTTTGACATTTGCTTTCACTCACGCCAACCATCATGTGCTCCTGCCATTTTTCCATGTATAATGAATTGAAACAACCTTTTTTAACCATTTAATGTTGGGAAGAATTTTTAAAGCATTTTATGTACACATTGATTTTGTACCAATCCTATATGGATATTCATGACATTGTTTCACTGCACTGTATCATGAATGTATTACACGTGTTTTTTTGATAAATTGTAATGTCTTGATGTGTTTATATTGTTGTTCACGCCAGCAAGGGTTAATGCTGCCTTTTTTTGCAAACACTTCAATTTGATGATGTCACTTCCCTTCACCATATATGTCTATTTTGCATTGTTCACATTGCTTGAGAAAGGCTTCATGTTGGAGCCGAAACGTCGCATCACTAATGGGTGAATAAACACAATTTTTTTGACGCAATTCTGGAGTGCTGCTCTGTTTTTCAGCTATATATATATATATATATATATATATATATAAAAAACACTTAATATACAGAGGTAGGGTCACAGACTCACGGGTCTCAGCCAGGGCAGCAGTGTTCTTCTTGTATCCTGTAAGGGAGCAGCAGCAGCTGGGCACGAACACTATCACGCCGCCGCTGCCCTCACCTCACTAGTACTAGGTGCGCGGGCCGGGCAAGCAGCTCAGGCTCTTTCTTCCAACTTTGCCGCCGGCCGCCCAGACGGGACCACTCCCTCTCCTGGCTGCGTGCGCCTGCACGCACGGCTCTTCTGCCTTTGCCCCCCTATGTGAACTTAGCCGCAGCCCGCTGGACTGTAGGACAGGTATTGTAATTACAGTGCGGCACTGCGGTGCAGCGGCGGCGGCTTAAAGGGGAAATGAAAATCAGCGGGAAACTCCTCAGGGGGGGAATTGCCCTGTTGCCCCCCCTCCTGGATCCTCCACTGCCTTAGGAGCTCTGACTGCTCTATTTTTATACATTTTCTAACTAATCCAGAATCTTGTAATGGGAGAAGGTGAAGCTGGAGAAGCACGGTCTACAATGTTGCAGTTCACAGCTGACATAGACTTGTATTGTGCCTTAATACAAGTCAATGGGAATCGCCAAGCAGTTTCCAGACGTAATCAACCAATAGTCAGAGTGAAACCAAACAGTCAAAAGTTCATTGTGTCTGTTTTTTCTTTTACCTCCAAAACTTAGCTCTGCATATTCCCTTATAGTACTAGCTTCTCAGTTCACAGGCTGGAAATGTCTAGAGTCTCTCAGTAATAGCTGGCTGTGCCTGAAACCCTTTCCACAGTGCAGCGCAAATGAACAGGATATATTACAATAAACATATAAAATTTAGTTGAAAATTAAAAAAAATGTGCAAGTGTAAACAACAGCATACATGAGAGTGCTAGTTAACCCTTCAAAGTGCAATAAAGTAGGGAGTTGATGGGAGTTTGCATAGCAGCAATTGGAGCAAATGTCCATAAACATCCAGACTCCAAAGTATCAATGCTCCAGGGCACTATACATGCTGTGATGTAATAACACTGCTTGCTGAGACATAATGTTGTCTGCTATTGCTTTGCAAGAATAAAGATCCTGAATATACAGTTGCAAGAAAGTATGTGAACCCTTTGGAATTATATGGATTTCTGCACAAATTGGTCATAAAATGTGATCTGATCTTCATCTAAGTCACAACAATAGACAATCACAGTCTGCTTAAACTAATAACACACAAAGAATTAAATGTTACCATGTTTTTATTGAACACACCATGTAAACATTCACAGTGCAGGTGGAAAAAGTATGTGAACCCCTAGACTAATGACATCTCCAAGAGCTAATTGGAGTGAGGTGTCAGCCAACTGGAGTCCAATCAATGAGATGAGATTGGAGGTGTTGGTTACAGCTGCCCTGCCCTATAAAAAAACACACACCAGTTCTGGGTTTGCTTTTCACAAGAAGCATTGCCTGATGTGAATGATGCCTGCACAAAAGAGCTCTCAGAAGACCTACGATTAAGAATTGTTGACTTGCATAAAGCTGGAAAGGGTTATAAAAGTATCTCCAAAAGCCTTGCTGTTCATCAGTCCACGGTAAGACAAATTGTCTGTAAATGGAGAAAGTTCAGCACTGCTGCTACTCTCCTTAGGAGTGGCCATCCTGTAAAGATGACTGCAAGAGCACAGCGCAGACTGCTCAATGAGGTGAAGAAGAATCCTAGAGTGTCAGCTAAAGACTTACTAAAGTCTCTGGCATATGCTAACATCCCTGTTAGCGAATGTACGATACGTAAAACACTAAATAAGAATGGATTTCATGGGAGGATACCACAGAGGAAGCCACTGCTGTGCAAATAACATTGCTGCACGTTTACAGTTTGCACAAGAGCACCTGGATGTTCCACAGCAGTACTGGCAAAATATTCTGTGGACAGATGAAACCAAAGTTGAGTTGTTTGGAAGAAACACACAACACAATGTGTGGAGAAAAAGAGGCACAGCACACCAACATCAAAACCTCATCCCAACTGTGAAGTATGGTGGTGGGGGCATCATGGTTTGGGGCTGCTTTGCTGCGTCAGGGCCTGGACGGATTGCTATCATCGAAGGAAAAATGAATTCCAAAGTTTATCGAGACATTTTGCAGGAGAACTTAAGGCCATCTGTCCACCAGCTGAAGCTCAACAGAAGATGGGTGTTGCAACAGGACAACGACCCAAAGCATAGAAGTAAATCAACAACAGAATGGCATAAACAGAAGAAAATACGCCTTCTGGAGTGGCCCAGTCAGAGTCCTGACCTCAACCCGATTGAGATGCTGTGGCATGACCTCAAGAAAGCGATTCACACCAGACATCCCAAGAATATTGCTGAACTGAAACAGTTCTGTAAAGAGGAATGGTCAAGAATTACTCCTGACCGTTGTGCACGTCTGATCTGCAACTACAGGAAACGTTTGGTTGAAGTTATTGCTGCCAAAGGAGGTTCAACCAGTTATTAAATCCAAGGGTTCACATACTTTTCCCACCTGCACTGTGAATGTTTACATGGTGTGTTCAATAATAACATGGTAACATTTAATTATTTGTGTGTTATTAGTTTAAGCAGACTGTGATTGTCTATTGTTGTGACTTAGATGAAGATCAGATCACTTTTATGACCAATTTGTGCAGAAATCCATATAATTTCAAAGGGTTCACATACTTTTTTCTTGCAACTGTATATTTCATAGATAAACCTGTCAGTGATGACAATTTCTGTACTGAGCTGCAGAATATGTAGGCGCTATATAAATGATCAAAATAGTACGATGGCTTCCATAAGAACCTGTACAGAAAAGCGCCCCACCCCCCCCCCCCCCAGATTATGGCCAGATCTCTGCCGTACCCCATTGTAGTTGATGGGGGCGGCAGGCATTCAGTCTGCATCCAGCAGTGCCAGATCCAGTGAATTCCAGCCGGCTGTTCTCTGGTGGAACAGCCTGCCAGAATCAGTAACGCAGTTGTGAAAGTAGCCTAATACAGGCCCACATACCTCTTACATCCAGTGACGTCTCCTTTGATGTAGATGTTCTCTTTCTTTATCTTTTCCATTCAGACCAGACCGCCATGATAATTTCTTTCAGCCATCTCGTCTCTCTGCAGAGTTTGACAGACATCTTAGTTTCCTACTTTTCCATCATCCTCCCACCTTCTCAACATCCCATCATGCACCCCCAAAACTATACTGCATAAACTGATAAACCCCCTAAAAATACTAGTTACACACAGATAGCGCCCCCTTCAATAATTATTGGAACACAATGCTCTAAAAAAATAACTGCACCCAGCAAATAGTGTCCCTGACACTAATAGTGTAACCATAATGTCCACCAAAAATAACTGTGCTAAGCTGATACTGTGCCAGGGTGCCCCCACAGTAATAGTGCTCCCCAAAATCCCAACAATATTAATAATTCTGTGCCAGAGTAGTAATAGTGCTCCTACAGTGCCCCCAACAGTAATTGTGTCCCAGAAGTACGGTAATAATGCTCCCATAGTCCCCCAGTTGTAATAAAGCCCACCATAATGCCCCTGGTAGTAATAATTCTCTTTTAATGTGTGACAGTAGAAAAACGCCCCCTTATAATGTGCGCCAGTACAACAAATGCCCCGTTGTATGTCAGTAAAAAAACATCTCTTAGTGCCCCCAGTAGAGCCAATGTCCCCAGAATGCCCTCATGTGTTCCAATGACCCGTACTGTGTGCCACTAGAAAAAACACTTAGTACACCCAGTTGAGCTTAGGTGCCCATAGTACCCCTAAAATTTGTGCCAGTATAAAATACTCCTATATAGTGCCCCCAGAAGATGCCCCATAGTGTTCCTCCCCCGTCCCCATAGTGTCCTCCATAATGTGCCAGTATATAATGCCCCTATAGACTGCCCCACATAGATGCCCCCATAATGCTCCTCTCCCGCCTTCCCCATAATGGCACTAAAATGGATGCCAGTATTAAATACCCCTATATAATGCCCCCATAGTGCTCTTCTCTCCCACTTCTCCATAGTGCCCTACCATAATGCATGCCAGTAAATAGGGCCCCCAGTAAATGCCCCCATAGTGCTGATTTACCCCCACTTCTCCATAGAGCCCCCCATAATAAGTGCCAGTATATAGGGCCCCCAGTAGATGTCCCCATAGTGCCCCCTATAATGTGCCAGTATATAAGACCCCCATAGTGCTTTCCCTCTTCTCCATAGTGCCCCCCCATATTGTGCCAGTATATAGGGCCCCCATAGTGCTTCCCCTCTTCTCCATAGTGCCCCCCATATTGTGCCAATATATAGGGCCCCCATAGTGCTTCTCCTCTTCTCCATAGTGGCCCCCATAGTGCTTCCCCCTCTTCTCCATAGTGCCCCCCCATATTTTGGCAGTATATAGGGCCCCCATAGTGCTTCTCCTCTTCTCCCTAGTGCCCCCCATATTGTGCCAGTATATAGGGCCCCCAAAGTGCTTCCCCTCTTCTCCATAGTGGCCCCCAAAATGCTTCCCCTCTTCTCCATAGTACCCCTCCATATTGTGCCAGTATATAGGGCCCCCACCCCTCTTCTTGCCACAGTATACTATAAATAATAAAAACAATAAACACATATACTTACCTTATGCTCCTGGCAGCAATGCAGGCCTCTTCCGGCCTGTGTTCCACGCTGTAAGGCTCAGGCGGCGCAATTACGTCATTGTGCCGCCTGCACCGGCCTCTGATGGGCTACAGGTACTATCAGAGGAACGGGCAAGGGAGACGCCTCTCCTCTGCTCCTCCGCACCATTCATCTGTATCGCTGTCCTGAGAACGGCGATACAGATGAATATAGAGATGAGCGCTTCCATCTCAACTCATCTCCACTTCTGCTGTCTCCAGACAGAAAGGGCCCTCCACCGGCGCTTGGCCCTGCTGACGGCACTCCCCTCTTCTGTCCTGAGTGATGCTCCCCATTCGGTCGCACCCCTCGCCCGGCTGTAGAAACGGCCCTGCTATCCCCCATGCAGTCATAGAAATAAAGATGTTCTGGTGGACAAGACTTATGGGATTTACTCTGGATCAGAGAGGACAGACAGATAAGAACATTCCAATGTGGAAACCGCAGATGAAAGACAAGAGGAAGTGAGGAAGACGCAGATAAGCCTAATCCAAGGCTCCTATCTAATCCTCGGGACTCCGGCAACAACTTCTTTCCAGGCCCATAAGGGTGCGGTGGATTTACTGCAGCCAGAAGATGGGAGGATGGACGCTCTCAGTACTTATGCCATTTTCTTTAAAAGGAATGTGTCGTCAGGTCAGAAAATGACTTATTGTTTAAATCATGTTTTTATATTTAACATTTTTAAAGAATTTTTTGTTATTTTAAATTTTCCATGTCATTATCTATATTCAAACAAAAAACATAAAATCCTGCAGTTCTCTATGGCCACTAAGCCTTATAATAGGCGCCACGTCTAGGTCTGTACAGATCATTATACTGCAGTTACCTGCTTATCTGTAGTGAAGGACGAACATCGGCCGAGACATTTGCGGCGAGCCCTATTCACTTTAATGGCAGGCGAAGCTGAAAAACCTTCAGGTCATATTTGCAGCCACTAAATACTTACTAGAAGTGAACAAATAGTCCCACAACATGGACAGTGACATACCTGAGGGGCATCAATGGCAAAAATTCCCACAAAAAATATGCATTTTAATCAGGGGCCATTTTTTTGCCTCTTAAAGGGAAACTCTCAAAAATGTGCCCAGGCATTCACCTGACAGAAAAGAACAAAGGATTATGTGGCTGGAGGTACATTAGGCGGTCACTGAATAACAATTTTACTGTAGGCCAGTGGAGTACAGGCCCCAAAAATTAGGCATTCACCGGACAGAAAAGAACAAGTGATTATGTGGCTGGAGTATTTTAGACGGTCACTGGATAACAATTTTACTGTAGGCCAGTACAGGCCCCAAAAATTAGGAATTCACCTGACAGAAAAGAACAAGTTATTATGTGGCTGAAGGTACATTAGGCGGTCACTGAATAACAATTTTACTGTAGGCCAGTGGAGTACAGGCCCAAAAATTAGGCATTCACCTGACAGAAAAGAACAAGTGATTATGTGGCTGGAGGTACATTAGGTGGTCACTGGATAGCAATTTTACTGTAGGCCAGTACAGGCCCCAAAAATTAGGCATTCACCTGACAGAAAAGGCCTTTTATGCCGCTGTATATACATATACATATGTATGTTCTGGGTGGTGCCGGATACGTGTGGGCTGGCATGAGGAAATTCAATTACACGTGGTCGTCACAGGTGTTGAATTCCTCCGAGATCCTTGTCTCATTAATTTTTAGAAATGTGAGGTGGTCCACACCGTCGTGAGCTAGGCGAGTGTGCTTATCGGTCATGATCTTCAAATGCTGCTGTGAACGTCCTTTCGGACAGGACACTGGACAAGGGGCAAGCCAAGAGTTCCATGGCAAATTGTACCAGCTCTGGCCACAGGTCAAGCCTGCACACCCAGTAGTCCAGGGGTTCCTCGCTTCTCAGAGCGTCCACATCGGCCGTTAACCCGATGTAGTCGGACACCTGTAGGTCTAGGCATTCTCTGAGGCTGGATCCGGAGGGCGGCTGTCAATGGGTTGGCTGCAAGAATGATCTCATATCCGAAGTGACCAACACATCTTCAAACCACCCTCTTCTTGCAGGCGCGGTAGGACTGGTACCCGCACCTGTTTCGCTGTGGGTGGAAATTCCTCTGCCAGCGCCCGCAACAGCGGAATGCAGTATCTCTCGCAGCAAGGCATGGAAATGCTTCATTCTGACAGCCCTCTGTGATTATGGTAACATGTTCGCCATTTTGTGTTTGTACCAGGGGTCTAAGTACGTTGCCATGCAGTACTGGTACCTTTATGCTTTTTATACGGGGGTCCCTATTCAAACATTGGAGTATGAAGGACCCCATTTGCACTAAATTGGAAGAGGTGGAGTGCCCTTGCTGCTGCTCATCACCAAGGAGAATGTCGTCCTTTGTCTCCTCCCCCCAGTCACAGACAACACTAGGGATCCCCGAAAAGTTTAAAGTCCCCCTCAAAGCCTGCTCTCCTTGCTCCTCCTCTTCCTCCTCCCCCCCAGCCACCATCTTCCTCTGACTCCTCTTCAGACTCCTGCTGACTTGTCTCAGATGGAGTACCCCTCCCTGGGAATTCATTCAGCATTGTGACTTCCTCATCTTCCAGCTCCTTCTTCTCGACGGCTTGATCAATGACACGACGCAATGCACGATCCAGAAAGATGGTGTAAGGTACGATGTCACTTATGGTGCCCTGGCTGCGACTGACCGGTTTGGTGATCTCATCAAATGGCCGCATGAGTCGCGCATGAGCAGCAACTGGCGTGGTGAAAAGAAACCAAGCTCCCCAGAACCTGTCCTGCTGCAGAGTTCGTACAGGTAGTCGTTAATGGCACGTTGCTGCTGGAGCAGCCTATCAAGCATATACAAGGTGGAGTTCCAGCGCGTCGGGCTGTCACAAATCAGACGTCTGATGGGCAGGTGGTGTTGCCGCTGAACGTCAGCAAGGCGAGCCATGGCGATGTAAGATCTTCTGAAATGGCCAGAGATTTTACTGGCCTGCCGCAAGACGTTCTGGACCCCGTGGTATTTGGAAACGAATCGCTAAGTTCAGGATGTGTGCCATGCACGACACGTGTGTCATTTTGCCCTGTTTCAGCACGCTGAGCAAATTGGCACCGTTGTCGCACACTACTTTACCAACTGTCAAATTGAGCAGGGTTAGCCACTGATCGGCCTGTGACCGCAGAGCTGAAAGTAGTGAAGGACCAGTGTGGCTCTTCACTTCCAGGCACAACAGCCGCAGCACAGCATGGCAACGTCTCACCTGGCACGTCGAATAGGTTCTGGGGAGCTTGGGGGTGCAGCGGATGAGGCGGTAGCGATGGAAAAGGAGGAGTAAGCCGAGGAGGAGACAAAGGATGGAGTAGGAGGAGGAGAAGAAGAGGCAGGCCTGCATGTAATCCGTGGCGGTAACTCCAAATCCACACGGGTGCCACGGGTTACATGCTTGACGGTCGTCAGAATGTTCACCCAGTGAGCAGTAAAAGTTATGTACCTTCCCTGCCCGTGTTTGCTAGACCACATGTCTGTGATCAGATGTATCTTGGCACCGACACTGTGTGCCAGAGATATATTCACTTGCCGCTGAACGTGGCCATATAACTCTGGGATGCCCTTCTGGGAGAAATATTCCCTTCCGGGGACTTTCCATTGCAGTGTGCCAATGGCCACAAATTTTCGAAAGGCCTTCGAGTCCACCAGTTTATATGGCAGTAGTTGGCGGGCTAGCAGTTCCGACAAGCCAGCGGCCATTGGGCAAGAGGGTTATCCAGCGTCATCAACTTTTTACGCTCGAACATTTGGGCCATGGAAGCCTGCCTTCTGCCAGATAAACGCGCCAATGGCACGGTGCAAGGTGGAGTGGAGGACAAATGGGAGGAGAGTGGAGATGGAGAAGGAGAAGAGGCAAGACGTGGAGCGCCGGGAGTGTGGCTTTGTGGGTTCTGACGGCGTTTCTCCCTCTGGGCTCAGTGATGGGAAGCCAGGTGCCTTATTGAGGCGGTCGTCCCTAGGTGAGTGTTGGGCTTACCACGACTTATGCGTTGACAGCACAGGCTGCAGGTGGCAACACTATTGTCAGCAGCTGACACGTTAAAAAAAGTCCACACTGCGGAGCCGTTGCTGCCTTATCTTCCTCATTCAATGCCAAGAATGGCTGCGCATCGGTAAGGTCTGGTAATGGATGGGAAAATAATTCCTCTGACTCGAGTGGAGGGGCTATTGTGGTAGTCGTGTCATTGGGGGTGCACACAGCAGAGAAAACGGAGGGTGCAGATACAGAGGGGAGGATGCAGAAGCGGAAGGCTGAGTGAGCCGCTCAACCAACACTGGTGCGTCCTTTGACGTAATCGCACGCACCTTCTCCAACTTCCCACTTAGGCTCCGGCCTGGTGCACCTGCCCGACCCCTACCACCCCTGCGGAATGGCCGGCCTCTTCCTCTGCCTGTCATTTTCAAAATGAACCTGTGCAAAAGTCCCTAGAGAAGAGCAGTATTTGTGGAAGCAGGAATATCGCAGACCTCAATCAGTATTTGGTGGAAGCCGGTATATCAAACCCCTTAATCAGTATTTTGTGGAAGCAGGTGTATCGTATTCGTAGGCCTCAATCAATATTTGGTGGAAGCAGAAATGTCGCACCCCTCAATCAGTATTTTGTGGAAGCAGGTGTATCGAAGGCCTCAGTCAGTATTTGGTGGAAGACGATATATCAAAGCCCTTAATCAGTATTTTGTGGAAGCAGGTGTATCGCAGGCCTCAATCAATATTTGGTGAAAGCAGGTATGCCGCACCCCTTAATCAGTATTTTGTGGAAGCAGGTATCTTGCAGGCCTCAATCAGTATTTGGTGGAAGCAGGCATGTCAAACCCCTTAATCAGAGTTTTGTGGAAGCAGGTGTATTGCAAGCCTCAATTAATATTTGGTGGAAACAGGTATATCAATCCCCTTAATCAGTAGTTTGAGGAAGCAGGTGTATCGCAGGCCTCAATCAATATTTGGTGGAAGCAGGTATATCAATCCCCTTAATCAGTATTTTATGGAAGCAGGTATATCGCAGCCCTCAATCAGTATTTTGTGGAAGCAGGTATATCGCACCCCTCAATCAGTATTTTGTGGACAGGTGTATCGTCGGTTTAAATCAGTATTTAGTGGAAGCCAGTATATCAAACCCCTTAATCAGTATTTTGTGGAAGCAGGTGTATCGCAGGCCTCAATCAATATTTGGTGGAAGCAGGTATATAAATCCCCTTAATCTGTATTTTGTGGAAGCTTGTGTATCACAGGCCTCAATCAGTATTTGGTGGAAGCAGGTATATCAATCCCCTTAATCAGTACTTTGTGGCAGCAGGTATATCAATCCCCTTAATCAGTATTTTGCGGAAGCAGGTGTAATGCAGGCCTCAATCAGTATTTGGTGGAAGCAGGTATATCAAACACCTTAATCAGTATTTTGTGTAAGCAGGTGTATCACAGGCCTCAATGAATATTTGGTGGAATCAGGTATTTCAATCCCCTTAATCAGTATTTTGTGGAAGCAGGTATATCAATCCCCTTAATCAGTATTTTGCGGAAGCAGGTGTATCGCAGGCCTCAATCAGTATTTGGTGGAAGCAGGTATATCAAACACCTTAATCAGTATTTTGTGGAAGTAGGCATATAGAACCCCTTAATCAATATTTGGTGGAATCAGGTATATTGCACCCCTTAAATCAGTATTTTGTGGAAGCAGGTATATCAAACCCCTTAATAAGTATTTTGTGGAAGCAGGTATATAGAACCCCTCAATCAGTATTTGGTGGAAGCAGGTATATCAAACCCCTTAATCAGTATTTTGTGGAAGCAGGTATATCGCACCCCTCAATCAGTATTTTGTGGAAGCATGCATATAGAACCCCTTAATTAATATTTGGTAGAAGCAGGTATATCTCACCCCTCAATCAGTATTTTGTGAAAACAGGTATATCGCAGGCCTCAATCAATATTTGGTGGAAGCAGGTATATCGCACCCCTCAATCAGTATTTTGTGGAAGCATGTATATAGAACCCCTTAATCAATATTTGGTGGAAGCAGGTATATCTCACCCCTCAATCAGTATTTTGTGGAAGCAGGTGTATCGCAGACCTCAATCAGTATTTTGTGGAAGCAGGTATATAGAACCCCTTAATCAATATTTGGTGGAAGCAGGTATATTACACCCCTCAATCTGTATTTTGTGACAACAGCTATATCAAACCTCTTAATCAGTATTTTGCGGAAGCAGGTATATCGCAGCCCTCAATCAGTATTTTGTTGAAGCAGGTATATCAATCCCCTTAATCAATATTTTGTGGAAACAGGTGTATCGCAGTCCTCATTGAATATTTGGTGGAAGCAGGTATATCAATCCCCTTAATCAGCATTTTGTGGAAGCAGGTATATTGCACCCCTCAATAGTTGTTCCAATAGCGCTTGTCTGTCACAGCCAGACAGCTGAGAAGCGCTCACAGGAGCTTCTCAGATCCTCCTCCTTGAATTTCTTTGTTTTGGTTTAGTTTCTCATCTCGTTAGTCTATCTCAGCTGTCATGCAGTTGGACTGATTGCTACCCTTTAAGTTCCTCCCCATAATGCAGTAGTGTGCGGCTGATACAACTTCCTGGAGTGTGTGTGCATGCTGTTCCCAGTTCCCAGTTCCCAGTCGTCAGTCGTCAGTCGTCTGCAAGATAAGTGCTGTTTATGTATTTATGATTTTGTCTTTTCTGGATCCAGGTGACCCTGACTCCCTCCGTGTCAGTGTAGGGAGACGGTGGTCGTTTCCCTTCACTATTGTAGGGTCTTCAGGTAATAGATAGCCGAGGAATGTGGATATGCGGCCATCCACCTTTGGCGTGTTCGCATAGGCTGAGCAGTGAGGGAGAGCGGCAGGTCTATTTCAGGGGTCTCCCTTTGTTCCTTAGTTGTGGATCCAGAGAGACATTGTTTATATGGTATTGTCTTGTTTCCTGTACACCATCCGTGACATTATCAGCCGCCAAAACCGTCTCAAGCATGGATCCGGTTTCACTTTTGGCTGAACGCTTTCAGGGTCTTTCTTTGGAGGTAGCTGATCTCCGTAAGACTTTTTCTCAGTTTCAAGTGACCGGTTCAGCTTGCGTTCATGGAGTTTGTGCTGAGCCTAAGATCTCGCTCCCGGATACGTTCTCCGGGGGTAGTGAGAATTTTGTGCGTTTTAGAGAGGCTTGCAAACTCCATTTTCGCCTTCTTCCCCATTCTTCTGGTGATGAAGAACGGAGGGTGGGGATCATTATATCGCTGCTCAGGGGTAACGCTCAGTCCTGGGCCTTTTCGCTGCCGGAGGGGGCACGGCCCCTTCGTTCAGTGGATGAATTCTTTTTAGCCCTGGGTCAGATATATGATGATCCAGATCGTATTGCTCTGGCTGAGTCTAGACTACGTCTGTTATGCCAGGGTAAACAATCCACAGAGATATACTGTTCAGAATTTCGGAGATGGGCAGCAGATACGGGTTGGAATGATGCTGCACTCCGAAGTCAATTTTGCTATGGTCTTTCAGAGGGATTGAAAGATGCATTTGCCTTTCATGAAAGACCTACCTCCTTGGATTCTGCTATGTCTCAGGCTGTTCGTATTGACAGGCGTCTTAGAGAGAGAGGAGAGATCTCTCCTTCCTGTCATACTCAGTCCCGGGACAGTGCAGCGGTCTCATTCTGTGCACAGGGGTCTCAGTCGCTTTCAGCCCCTTCTGAGCAGGAGTCCATGCAGCTGGGGTTGATTACCTCTGACAATAGAAGATTCAGCCCGTAGGGGAGGGTTTGTTTTTGTTGTGGAGGTATAAATCATCTGGCAAATGTTTGTCCCTCTAGGAGATTCAGGCAGTTTTCTGGGAGTAATAAAGAGACAAAAAGGAAAAAATCTTTTAAAAATGTTCCGTCTTGGCAGGGCTGAGGCGGAAATTGAAGGTTTTCCGTTTGCTTGTAGTTCCCGTTTTGTCCTGCCTGCTAGGGTGGCCCTAGAGAGCAAGAGCATTTTTTGTGAGATTTTTGTGGATAGTGGAGCAGCTGTCAACCTCATTGATAATCAATTTGCAATAACTCATGGTTTCCAGGTATGCACTTTGGGAAAGGATATTCCTGTTTTTGCTATTGATTGAGCTCCACTTTCTCAGAAATCATTAAAGGGCATAGTTCACAATATCCGTTTAATTGTGAGTGATGCTCATGTTGAGGATGTGTCATGTTTCGTCCTTAGCGGTTTGCCTACTCCTCTAGTGTTGGGGCTACCCTGGCTCACTAAACATAACCCCACCATTGATTGGCAAGCGAGGCAAATAAATGGTTGGAGTAACTTTTGCAGAGAGAATTGCCTCATAACATCTGTTTCTGAGGTTTCTACTAAGACTGTACCACCTTTCCTCTCTGAATTTTTGGATGTCTTCTCTGAGAGTGGGGTTCAGGGTTTACCTCCGCACAGGGAGTATGATTGCCCTATTAATCTCATCCCAGGCGCCAAGCTGCCTAAATCTCGTTTATACAATCTTTCCCAACCTGAGAGGGTCGCTATGCGGGCTTATATCTCTGAGAGTCTGAGAAAAGGACACATACGACCCTCGAAGTCACCTGTTGCCGCTGGTTTTTTCTTTGTTAAGAAAAAAGATGGTTCTTTAAGACCTTGTCTGGATTTCAGGGAGCTGAACAGTATCACTATTCGTGATCCTTATCCGCTTCCTCTGATCCCGGACCTGTTTAATCAGGTTGTTGGGGCTAAAGTCTTTTCCAAATTAGACCTAAGAGGGGCATACAACCTGGTTAGGGTCAGAGAAGGAGACGAATGGAAGACGGCTTTCAATACCCCTGAGGGCCATTTTGAGAATTTGGTTATGCCTTTTGGTTTGATGAATGCCCCAGCCGTTTTTCAGCATTTCGTCAACAGCATTTTTTTATCATTTAATGGGAAAATTTGTATTAGTGTATTTGGATGACATTTTGATTTTTTCTCCTGATTTCAAGACTCATAAGGAACACTTACGTCAGGTCTTGCTCATCCTGCGGGAGAATAAATTATACGCGAAACTGGAAAAATGTGTGTTTGCGGTTCCAGAAATCCAATTTCTGGGGTTTATTGTCTCCGCTTCTGGTTTTCGCATGGACCCCGAGAAGGTCCGCGCTGTGCTTGAGTGGGAGCTTCCTGAGAATCAGAAGGCGCTGATGCGTTTTTTGGGCTTTGCCAATTATTACAGGAAATTTATTTTGAATTATTCCTCTGTTGTTAAACCACTCACTGATATGACCAGAAAGGGGGTAGATTTTTCTTCCTGGTCGGTAGAGGAGCGTAAGGCCTTTTCTAATATCAAGGAGAGTTTTGCTTCCGCTCCCATCCTAGTACAACCTGATATTTCGTTACCCTTCATAGTTGAGGTTGATGCTTCTGAGGTAGGGGTGGGTGCGGTCTTGTCTCAGGGTTCCTCTCCTGCCAAATGGCAACCGTGTGCCTTTTTCTCAAAGAAACTCTCCTCCGCAGAGAGAAATTATGATGTGGGAGATAGGGAATTGTTGGCCATCAAGTTGGCTTTTGAGGAATGGCGCCATTGGCTAGAGGGAGCCAGACACCCTATTACCGTGTTTACTGACCATAAAAATCTGGCCTACTTGGAGTCAGCCAAGCGTCTGAACCCGAGACAGGCCAGATGGTCTTTGTTCTTTTCAAGGTTTAATTTTGTTGTTACGTTCCGCCCTGGGGTTAAGAATGTGAAGGCAGATGCCCTGTCACGTTGTTTTCCGGGAGGTGGGAATTTTGAAGACCCGGGTCCCATTTTGGCTGAAGGTGTGGTGGTCTCTGCTCTTTTTCCTGAATTGGAGGCAGAGGTGCAGGCAGCCCAGTCAGAAGCTCCTGATCTTTGTCCTCCTGGGAGGTTGTTTGTGCCTCTCGCTTTGAGACACAAGATTTTTAAAGAACACCATGACACGGTCCTTGCTGGGCACCCGGGGGCAAGAGCCACACTGGATCTCATCGCTCGGAGATTCTGGTGGCCTTCGCTTCGTAAGTCGGTTGAGGGTTTTGTGGCAGCTTGCGAGACTTGCGCTCGTGCCAAGGTCCCTCATTCACGGCCATCAGGTCCTCTCCTTCCTTTGCCCATTCCTTCCCGTCCTTGGACACATCTGTCCATGGACTTCATAACGGACTTGCCTCGTTCCTCGGGGAAGTCTGTGATTCTGGTGGTGGTGGACCGTTTTAGCAAAATGGTGCATTTTATCCCTTTTCCTGGTTTGCCCAATGCTAAGACGCTGGCGCAGGCATTTATTGACCACATTGTCAAATTGCATGGGATTCCTTCAGACATAGTCTCTGATAGGGGCACGCAGTTTGTTTCCAGATTCTGGAAGGCTTTCTGTTCTCGCTTGGGGGTTCGGTTGTCATTCTCTTCTGCTTTCCATCCGCAGTCGAATGGCCAGACAGAGCGCGTCAATCAGAATCTGGAGACATATCTGCGCTGTTTTGTGGCGGAGAATCAGGAGGATTGGTGTTCTTTTTTGTCCCTTGCTGAGTTTGCTTTAAATAACCGTCGTCAGGAGTCCTGAGATAAGTCACCATTTTTTGGTGCATATGGGTTCCATCCGCAGTTTGGGACTTTCTCGGGAGAGGGCTCTTCTGGTTTGCCTGATGAGGACAGATTCTCCTCGTCTTTGTCATCTATTTGGCAAAAGATTCAGGATAATCTAAAGAGCATGAGTGAGAGATATAAGCGTGTGGCGGATATGAGACGTGTGCCTGGTCCGGACCTGAATGTTGGTGATCTGGTGTGGTTGTCTACCAAGAATATCAAATTGAAGGTTCCCTCCTGGAAGTTGGGTCCTAGGTTTATTGGGCCTTACAAGATCCTGTCTGTCATCAATCCTGTTGCCTACCGTCTTGATCTTCCTCAGACTTGGAAGATCCATAATGTTTTTCATAAGTCCTTATTGAAACCTTATGTTCAACCTATTGTACCCTCGCCTTTGCCTCCTCCTCCGATTATGGTTGATGGAAATCTTGAATTTCAGTTCTCTAGGATTGTGGATTCTCGTCTTGTCCGCGGTTCCCTCCAGTACCTCGTTCATTGGGAGGGTTATGGTCCTGAGGAGAGGATGTGGGTCCCAGTGACGGACATTAAGGCCTCTCGTCTCATCAGGGCTTTCCATAGGTCCCATCCTGAGAAGGTGGGCTCTGAGTGTCCGGAGTCCACTCCTAGAGGGAGGGGTACTGTCACAGCCAGACAGCTGAGAAGCGCTCACAGGAGCTTCTCAGATCCCCCTCCTTGAATTTCTTTGTTTTGGTTTAGTTTCTCATCTCGTTAGTCTATCTCAGCTGTCATGCAGTTGGACTGATTGCTACCCTTTAAGTTCCTCCCCATAATGCAGTAGTGTGCGGCTGATACAACTTCCTGGAGTGTGTGTGCATGCTGTTCCCAGTTCCCAGTTCCCAGTCGTCAGTCGTCTGCAAGATAAGTGCTGTTTATGTATTTATGATTTTGTCTTTTCTGGATCCAGGTGACCCTGACTCCCTCCGTGTCAGTGTAGGGAGCCGGTGGTTGTGTCCCTTCACTATTGTAGGGTCTTCAGGTAATAGATAGCCGAGGAACGTGGATATGCGGCCATCCACCTTTGGGGTGTTCGCATACGCTGAGCAGTGAGGGAGAGCGGCAGGTCTATTGCAGGGGTCTCCCTTTGTTCCTTAGTTGTGGATCCAGAGAGACATTGTTTATATGGTATTGTCTTGTTTCCTGTACACCATCCGTGACATTGTCCCGCTATATACCTGTGGTATCATAGCAGAACCGTACACAACTGCTGCACAATACACATGCACTATATACTTTCTATGTTAGAAAGTATATTATAAGTATATCACACCCCTCAATCAGTTTTTTTTGTGGCAACAGGTATATCACACCAATTGCAATTAGTTTTTCCAATAGCGTTTGTCCCTCTATATAGCTGCGGTATCGCAGCAGAACCGCACACAACTGCTGCACAATACAAATGCACTATAATATACTTTCTATGTTAGAAAGTATTTTATAAGTATATCACACCCCTTAGTATATCACACCTATCAATAGCACAGCTATACTAGTCCTTAAAAGGACTTTTTTGGGCCTATTAGCTAGCGTTTTTTGTCCCTAACAGCCTGTCCCTGCTCCACAAAGCAATCTCTCCCTTCACTGGCAAAACACAGAATGTACAATGGCTGCCAGATCATGTTCTGTTATAGGGTGGGGGTGTGTTCATATGCTGAAACGTCTCAATTGGCTTTCCTGTCCCACCTGATGTGTGTGTCATGGGTCAAAGTTTGGCGCAATGCAAAAGAATATGGCGCCGGCGGACATCGCCATATGCACGCATGTTCGTCGAATCGCGAACGTGCAAAGTTCGCCGCGAAACTACCGCCGGGCGACCCGCAAGGCCATCTCTACTTATCTGCCATTCTAATCCTGTCTCTAATGTTATCACCTCTGTGTATGGATAAGACAGGATCCACCATTCACAATAGGTGATTGTCATATCGTATCTTTTCTTTCCTTGTACAATGACCTACGCACAGGTCACAGAGCATGTCCAGAAAACTTTCCCATAGAAGTCACTGAGGTCCCCTCCTGACCATTGTGTCTATGGACCATGGGGCTGCCTTAAATAAATGTTCCTAATGCTTTCTAAATGCTGTTAAGAACAGCTCAGGTAAGATGGCCACCCCCATAATCATGTTCAGGAAAAATAATAAAACAAATCTGCAATCAGAAATAAAAAGAGATTAGAAAAAACGGTATGTGTCACTATCTGGTTTTAACTGGCAGATAAACTTTTTGGTGACGCATCATACATGCCCCCTTACTGTATAAAGACACAAGATCAATACGTCCATTCAACTAGCAAACAAGTATGTTCCATAGCGGTGTCCACCTTGTGCTAGCTCCCCAGTACTGACTGACTAACCCGTCTATGGTATGGACCTGGTTGATTCCTGACTAAGCCATCCCATCTGTACCATGTGTAACACCCTAGAGTTGTGTTACGAAACTCTTTTACCCCGCTACAACCTGTTAAGGGTATTAACTTTGTCATCTAATGTAATTTCACATCATATTCTCACAAATGTGCATTCAAATCCTTGTTACATATATATTGCTGTAATTTCCATGTTCTCCAACAGATGGCAGCAATGTGTTAGCAGGGACTTAGCTACAGTTTAGTGTTTCTGAATTGGAATAGTTCATTCCAGTTCAGCTCCCCCCCCCCCCCCTCTGTGAGCAGAAGTGGGGTGCACCCATATCCTGCCTCATGGGTGGGGAAGGAAGTTAGGTTAGTGTGCCAGCCACCCCGGCTAGGGGAAGGCTGTGCGAGTAGGAGCTCCCAGATATATGGGGATCCAAAGCCAGGATCTTGTCTCGGCTGAGACAATTGATCATCATCCCCAGCCTGAGCCTTGCAGCCTCAGCTGGTAGAAGCAAGCAGACAACTCCAGAACTCCAGGAAGAAGCATACCCTGTGAAGCTAACTGTGAGTCAAAGTCCAGAGACCCAGGAGAAGCCTTATTCCTCCTCAGCTAGTCAGTCCCCAAAACAGCAGAAGATAGATAGTGCAGAAGATATATTCCTGCCACATTACAGAGCTACTAAGCAGACCTCCTTTTCCTGTAAAAGCTCCAGGTACACGATAGAGCAGAAGATAAATTCCCGCCACACATTGCCAATAACTGCTGGGACCAAAGACTGTTGCTGTATCTCGCTTGGATGAAAGCTGCAACTAGTAAAGATAAGTTTAAACTTTACTCCAGGTCTGGATCTCAATTACTGCTGCAAATTCCTCAATTACTCCTACTAGCATCAGACTCATTTTATTGCAAGTGAACCAGGATCCAGGAGTCCAGCCGTACCCAGGTAGGAGACACCGTTGACACAATTACTGCTACCACACAGAGACATTACACCACTCTGGCATTCCTAACCTGGTACGTGAGTTACAAAACCTTAAAGGGCCCTGCGACAGTACCCTGCGCACGCTGCAATTGGCATTACGAACAAAACTATAGACTATTATACACATATCCTGACCCACTGCATTATTTGGCGTCAGTGTAACCGTACCACGGTCCAGCTCATTGCACATGTCTGGTTGTGATATGTCTCTGCGTTTTGACCCTGGCAAATTATCTTGTATTTGTTTTGCCCTCTGTACTGCATTTGGCTTTTATCTTCCTCTGTTCTGAGCTCGCTCATGATCATTTGTGTGACCATGATCCCAATGGACTTTAGGTCAACACTGTCTAACTTTGTATGCACCAAAATTGTGGCACATGGCGCTAGCGCGCAATTACATTAGGCATCAGCATCTTTTCACCTAGCCATGGCAGTCAGGGGGTAGTGGCCAGAACTGGAAAACTGAGGTGCATTGAAGAGTTAGGGCCCACACCTTGGTGCACTGAAACCCTCATTTGCATAAAGTATTTTTTTCTGGATCAATCAGCAGGATCAACCTTAAAAGGCAGCATGCCTGGTTTAATAGGATTGACCCTTCTGACAGGTATGGTATGGTTATTTGTGCACTATATGGTAGTATACTATATGAAGAGGGCAGTAATACCAGGTACCAATGATCCAACATTTGGCTAGGACTTACTATGCTCTATCATAACTATGCCATCTTTGTTGCCTTTATTACATTTATACAGCACCATGTTTGTTCTTTCCCATTTATCTCAGTTATTACCCAAAAGACAGATTTGGCTTCACCTTCTTCTCTGCTCTCTTTTTTCCACTCGGTCAATTCTCTTCATGTCACTGGAGAAGTTATTGTCCCAGACACACAGCCCAGCCTATGGCTGACAGAGAAACCTAAGACATAAAGAAAAGTGGCGTAAGCCTTAAGTAAGTAAAGTCCTCATTTTCACTAGGAGCCATCGTCAGGGCCGGTACAAGGCAGGGGCCGAAGGAGCGGGTGCCCTGGGCGCTACAAGGAGGGGGGCGCAGGTGGGCCGGCAAGCCTGAGTGCCGCAAGGCCGCGGCCCTGGTGACAAGTGGGGGCGGCCGCGGCCGGCGGCAGGGCAGAGCAGGAGATGAGCGCTTCCATTGCGGAAGCGCTCATCTCCATAGTCATCTGTATTGCAGTCCTCAGGACTGCAATACAGATGCCTGCGCTGCGGCAGAGGAGGGAGAGGTGTGTCCCCTCCTGTTCCTCTGATAGGCTGCCGGCCTAATGCTGGCAGCCTATCAGAGGCCGGTGCAGGCGGCGCGATGACGTCATCGCGTCGCCTGACTGCCGTATAGCGAGGGACACAGACGGAAGAGGCGGCCTGCATCGCATCACATTGCTGGAGGTAAGTATAAGTTTTTTATTTTTTTTATTTTATTTATATAGGTACAATACTGGGCTGGGCTGGCACATAAGGGGGGACTACTGGGCTGGGCTGGCACATGATAAGGGGGGCTGCCTACTGGGCTGGCACATGATAAGGGGGGACTACTGGGCTGGGCTGGCACATAAGGGGGGCTACTGGGCTGGCACATGATAAGGGGGGACTACTGGGCTGGCACATGATAAGGGGGGCTACTGGCACATGATAAGGGGGGCTACTGGCACATAAGGGGGGCTACTGGCCCATAAGGGGGCTACTGGCACATAAGGGGGGCTATTGGCACATAAGGGGGGCTACTGGCCCATAAGGGGGCTATTGGCAATAAGGGGGGCTACTGGCACATGATATGGGGGGCTACTGGCACATGATATGGGGGCACTCTGGCTACTGGCACATGATATGGGGGCACTCTGGCTACTGGCACATGATATGGGGGGGGGGGCTCTGGCTACTGGCACATGATATGGGGGCACTCTGGCTACTGGCACATGATATGGGGGGGGGGCTCTGGCTACTGGCACATGATATGGGGGGGGCTCTGGCTACTGGCACATGATATGGGGGCATCTATGGGGGCACATCTTACTGCAGATTATTTAGGGGCATCTACTGAGGCTAAAAAGAAGATATTTTATATGGGGGGCTCTGTATAGGGGCATTTTATACTGGGACACATTATGGTGGGTACTATGGGGAAGGGGGGAGCACTATGGGGGTCATCTACGGGGGCACTGAGAAGGGGTATTTTATGTTGGCACATTATGGGAACATTAGCTCAACTGGGGGCATTACAAAGGGGTATGTTTTGCATATTATAAGGAGAATTATTACTACTGGGGGGGCATTATGGTGGGCTTTATTACTCCCCCATGGTATGACCCCCTAGTAGCAGCACCAGCCTCTCCCTGCTCTGCTATTCCTCTGCCCCTTCTCCAAATCCTTATTATGAAATCTTTCTCATTAGGATAAAGCACAACATCAGCTCCGCCGAGCCCCCGGCCAAGTGTTGAAGTGGCGTCCGAGATCCCCAAGGGCCAAGTCAAGTAACTGTAAGTTTTTATGGGGGTTCTACAAAAGAGCTATCGTGGGGCAAAGTTCATATTCGTGTTTACACACGTGTTTTAAAATGAATACTTTCAAAGTCCCACAGTCCTTTGTTCTATTGCTTTAAGTATATTCTTGTTTTGAAACAACATTGATTCTTTCTTAAAAACGGGGGGGGGGGGGGGGGGGGCGCAGTTTGCCATCTTCGCCCTGGGCACCAAATGGCCTTGTCCCAGCCCTGGCCATCGTCATAACAAATCTTCAAGTACAATAAATCGGGGTCATCACCTTGCATATAAATAATGCACTTGAGTGGGGCGTGTATAGAAAGAGTCTCTGTTTATTAATCTAGCCAAATTTCTCGTTGGCATGACTATACAAGACAACAGAACGATATATCATCCTTTGTCCAAGGCCACATTTACACTGCACTACGCAGCCTGTTCCTTAGGGTGGTCTCGGTGAAGGATGTAAATAATTTCGAGGCCAACACTAAGAACATGGAAGTGACTTTCCTTCCCATATCTTCTGACTTGTGAGTGTTCTTGAAGTGGAAAGTCACAAAACATCATAGACGGGTCTTAAATAACATTATTTATTGTTGGACATGTATCAGACTGGTGCCCATGTAGGCGGTGACCACATCTTGGCTTGCAGATATGAAATCAACAAGGAAAATATTGTGAGGAAATGGACCAGACTTATGTAACTCACTTGTAATGGATGAATAGGAGGTTGAAAATGCCCTACTAAGTGATATGAGAAAGTATTTGACTCTTTCCCCCGTAAAGGGGCTTTCCAAGACCCAAACATTTTTTATGAAGGCTGGGAATGATCTAACAATAAATAAATAAATAAGCCTTACTCACATTCTCAGTCCCCACCACTTTAGCAACGTGGCACCACTAGTCCCAGCGATCTTTGTTCCGGGCAGTGCAGCAATTACATTACTGACTGCTACAGCAGTGGGTGTGGAACCACTGTGTCAACAAATTTGGCTTCAGAATACTCATAAGGGTCAATTCAAACGTCCGCAACTTGGGTCCAGATCCGTTCCGCAATTTTGCGGAACGGGTGCGGGCCCATTAATTTTCAATGGGGCAGGAACGGATGCAGATCTCACACTATGTGCTGTCCGAATCCGCATTTCCGGATCCGCACTTCCGGATCCGCAATTCCGTTCCCGAAAAAATAGAACATGTCCTATTCTTGTCTGCAGTTGCGGACAAGAAGAGGCATTTTCAATGAGAGTTCCGGCGAATTGCGGAACGCACATTGTCGGTGTCTGTGTTTTTGGAATCTGGACTTTGCGGCAGGGGAAACACCAGGCTGCTACATTTTGAAGTAGTCTCTGTGTGACTGACAGCTCACCCACAGTGGTTAAGAGGCACCAGTGCAGAGCACCAAAGGATCAGGCAAAACCATAGTTAGGAACATGTCAAGGCCAGGGCAGGCAAAATACATGCAATACTGAAATAGTCCAGACTCAGGGCGGACAGCGAATGATCAATACAGAGATCAGGCACAAGTCAGGTCAGGTAGCAGATTGTCAGAATACAGTAAACCGGCTGAAAGTCTGTACATGGGCAAACAACAGGAACAGCACACCTTTGCTAGGACACCTATTGCCCAGGAATCTTCCTACAGGAAAGAGTGCTTCAAGTACCCCAGGGTTGCCAGCCATAGGCTGGAGAAGATTAGCATGTGTGCACACTCGCCCTTTAAGAGCTGAGGGAACATGCACATGAGCGCCCTACGGGCAGAAGAGGGGAGGTTTTGCTGGTAGGCAGGCTGCAGCCTGTCTGGATGGACAAAGAGGCCGGGCCCACCAGGAAAGAGGAGACAATAGGAGGGGGTCAGGGCCATGGGGAGAGGTGAGCAGAGCCCCGACTGCTATACATGGCCACCTTACTCATCTGCTCAATCTCCTATTGTCCTGGCAGTCTTTGTTTCTGGCACTGCAGTGATGATGTCTCAGCAGTCATCTGGGTTAGTCAGCTATGCCATTGCTACAGTGCCAGTCTCATTTCAGTGATAGCATTCCCAGCTACCTTACATGACCGCAGAGGCTAATGATTGGTTGCAGTGATCATGTGGAATGGTCAATGATGTCATGTGGAGTAGTCAGTGACGTCATCACTGCAGCACCAGAAACAAAGAGTGCCAGGAGCACCAGAACAATGGTGCTGGTATGGCAGTGGATTGAGCAAGAAAGTTAGGCTTATTTCCTTATCAACTTCCTGGGGTCATGGACATCCACACATATTGGCTAAATTGCATTTGGTATGGGAATAGTTGGAGACAAAAATTGAAACTTAGCGCATATTCATTAGAAAGAGAAATACTGAGGAAGGACATGACGGTGTGTGGGAGGTCACATATTCTATTTAAGGGTTTACACTGAAAAGAGCAGTGGAGCTCTCAACCTGGCGTAAGATCATCTAAAAAACATCTCTTCTCTAGAGGAGACATGTGTATGTGTGCCCAGGCACCTACCCCCCACCCACCATAGACACACTGTCTCTGCAGCTCTATTCTCAGTGAAGAGAATGGATGCCTCATGAGTGTTGTGGATTTTCAGTGAGTGCAGAGATTCTGAGCAGTTACACACATCACAATAGTCAGGAAACATAGGCCTCGGAAAGAGGCTATCCTCTGTGACAAGAAACATTAAGAAGTTTACTATTTTTGCTTGTACTGTTGATTTGTGGGGAAAACAGTAGGTTCACTTTAACAATAAAGTGGTTCTAAAGTCCAATCAACCCCACCCCCCAATGGCGGCTGGATTTAAACATCTCCAATCCTTTAGTTCTCAAGGGATATAAGCTACCTGACAATGGCTGACAGCTATCTAAGGCTACTTTCATACTTGCGGCAGCGGAGGGGGAACAGCCTGCCGTATCCGTGCTAACGCTAGCCTACCGTGCCGCCGGTAGTCCACTCCGGCCCCAGTCACTATAATGGGGGGCGGGCAAACAAGCCGAGCCCCTGCTGCCACAAGTGTGAAAGTAGCCTAATTTCTATTTCCCTTTTAAAGGAGTTGTCTCATATGGGATATTTATGTCTTATCAATAGGATGTAGGGATGGGATATGCCATCGTTGTGCAATAGGAGTGGGTTTCCTGCCTATGGAACCCACTCCTATCTCAAGAACAGGACTCTGCAGTAAACGGAGTGCACACTGCTCATACGAGATGTCTTCTCTATTCCATATTATAAGACTTCTGAAAATAGCCAAGCCAGTGAATACCCCTTTAAGTCAGCTGGTTTACCTCAGCAACCAAGAACTATCTGATCCCAAATATTATACATTACCTATTGGCCCACCACTTTTAACATCCAACCAAGAGATGACAATCATAATATTCTTCTCCAGGATTTTCTTTCTCATCAGGTTCCTTCACTTTTTGACCCTATTATCTACAGGCCTATTATTACAGCATGCCAGGAATACGATCATCTGATGTAAGCAATATTGAGGAGACCATAATAACATCAAATAATCCTAATGGTTTTGTCTTTCATCAACAGACCGAGTTTGGAGTCTTTCAGCAGTAACACAACGGAACAATAGATGGAACAGCGATATTAAGCTCTAGAGGGTTTGGTAATGTTGAAGTGACATCACATATAAACACGACGCATTGCCAGAAACCACAATCTGTTTCTCATAAGATACTGCTGTTTACATGGAGAGGACTGTATATGAAGCATGCTCAGCTACCTACTGCTATAAATTGTTGGTTAGAACCACAGTTAGAGGACCAGGGTCAGAAGAATAACTTCAAGCTCCTGGGCCCCATTTAGAGTTGCCACATTTCCCAACAAAAAATACCTGCCAAGTTAAGCCACACCCCAAAGGGGGTGTGGTTGTGGGTGTGACCTAACACTGGGTGTCATACTGTGGCTCCCAATAATATTAATGCCTCCATTAATGCTCCCCAGTAATATTAATGCCCCCATTAGTGCCCCGCAGCATTAATAATGTCCCCATTAGCGCCACTGGTAATATTAATTCCCCCAGTGATAGAATTGTCCCCATTAGTGCGTCCCAGAATTATTGCCACCTGTTAGTGCCCCCTAGTAAGAGTAATGGCCCCATTAGTGCACCCAGAATGAATAATGCCCCCATTAGTTCGACCTAGTAAGAATAATGCCTCTATTAGTGCCCCCCAGTAAGAGTAATGCCTCCATTAGTGCCCCCAGTAAGAGTAATGCCCCATTAGTGCCCCTCAGTAAGAGTAATGCCCCCATTGGGGCCCCCCAGTAAGAATAATGCCCCCATTGGGGTTCCCCAGTAAGAATAATGCCCCCATTAGTGCCTCCAGTAAGAGTAATGCCTCCATTAGTGCCCCCAGTAAGAATAATGCCACCATTAGTGCCTCCAGTAAGAGTAATGCCCCCATTAGTGCCTCCAGTAAGAGTAATGCCCCCATTAGTGCCACCCAGTAAGAGTAATGTCTCCCATTAGTGCCCCTGGTAAGAGTAATGCCCCCATTAGTGCCAATAGTAAGAATAATGCTCCCCATTAGTGCCACTCAGTAAGAGTAATGCCCCCCATTAGTGCCCCCTTCTCTTCTTCTGTAAAAAAAAACCTCACCTCCTCCATTTGCCTGTCCCGGAGTGAACACTCGCTGCTGACTGGATGTGCAACCTGGCTCCAGCGTGATGACATCTTGCAGGTCCTGTCCTCCAGTCAGCAGTAAGTGTTCCTCAAATGGAGGTGAGTTTTAAATTAATTAACACAATGGAATCGCTCATTAGTAACAGTCAGCACAGGAAAATATCAATTGCCGATAGAAAAAAAATACCAGCACTGGCAGGGCAACTAAATTGCCGGCCCTGCTGGTGAGATACCAGCCGGGTGGCAACCCTAGCCACATTGCAGAATTTGGACCAGGGTCCCAATCTAAGATGACCTTCTTACGTTTCAATGGACTTTGAGTGTGCTTTCTCAGTCCTCTCTTTTAGCTTTTTCTATTTATGGGTGTAACTTATGTCCCTGAAAGTGCAGCAAGACACCGGGGAAGCCGGAACAGAGTATGGGAGTGGCTGTGATGATGATGCCTCATGGTGTACTCCTTCAGGCCGCCACTCCCTGGGGTCAGTGCAGTGAAGGAGGGGCACCCTATATTCACTCGGGGCACTCCCTGTTGCTAGGGCTCCTGTGTGATGGTAGTTTGGGGGTGCCCTTGATGTTAAAAATCTGTGTGTGGGTGCAAGGCAGGGCTTGAAATGATGCAATGTGTGGTGTTAGGAGAGTCAGTAACCAGTGTGGGGTTTTGCTCTGGTAGGCAGGTTAGCGGATGCAGTATAGAGGCAAGGAACCAGGTTGTAAATCAACTTCAGTGTTTTATTCACGCTGAATAAAAAACACAACAGTCTTGGTGCTTGTTCACACACAGCAAAACATAATAACATAATAGTCTTTGTGCTTGTTCACAGCAAGACAAAACAATGGTCACCTGGAATCCTAGGTGTCAGTTCACACCCGGCTGAATGCTCAGCCACAGAAAAGTTCACTGGCCTCTTCCAGGCGGCCTGCACGCCTGTTTGCAGTCTTCAGCCTTTAGCACAGAGGCTCCACAGCTTCACTGTCAGATGGAGGTAAAATCCACACAGCTGAGACTGCTGGCTGGGTTTTTATATCCCAGCCAAAACCCGTCCTGGAGTGTGGGGAGCAGCCACCCACCCTGGACTTTGGCTGCTCTGAGTAAGAGCCAGCCCGGATTGGCTTTACAGCCATACTAAACAACAAATAGTGTCAGTCAGCACTAACTGCCGCTGACACTTAAAATTACCGGCTCTTACCTCACTGAGGCCAGGAATCTCGGTGACACATACCTTCCGTCAATGACGGACCCTTGCGCCTTCCTACTCCAGACAAAGTGCATCATCACAGTTTCACAGCACAAATTCATATGCATTATCCATAGCAATTGAAAAAAAACGCAGCATCTGAATACAGTCCAAGATAATCTAATAGTACTTATCCATTTAAGGAGCCAGTTCAGTTCTGGTGGAGAGGCAGCGTGTTCACACACGGACGCAATCTACGGCATTTCGCGGTCACGCACCCTTCTTCAGGCCCTCCACCAGAACTGAACTGGCTCCTTGAATGGATAAGTACTAATGGATAATCTTGGACTGTATTCAGATGTTGCGTTTTTTTCAATTGCTATGGATAATGCATATGAATTTGTGCTGTGAAACTGTGACGATGCATTTAATCTGAAGAAGTAAATGCACTTTAAAAGAAAACTTTGTTGTGTCCTGTATATGGAATGGACTTGTGAGGATTGGGAGTATCCTCTGACACACTGTTACGCAGCTATCTGTACTCTTGGATTTTGTTTACTGAGTCAGCAACCAGGACAGATTAACCCAAGTCTCTCTTTTTTCTGCATCAAATAGAAGTTGTAGTACATTCAGTAATTATCTGTACACAATGCAATGTTTGCAATGATGTCCAAGCATGAACTAAGCAAGTAGTTTGCAGTGGCCCTCAGATTACTCACTCTCTTCTTAGATTGCTTGATTTCTGGCTAACAACTGCAATTTGTCACAATGTCCTCAATTTGCACGCCAGCATGCAGTTCCAATAATATGACTGGCCAAAATCGTATCAGGGTGTCTGAACTCATTACTTCTCTACTGCAGCAGATCTAAGAATGCTTCACGCTGAGCACCTTGCTGAGTAAAATGTTGTCACCTTTGAATCCACTAATCTGGGGTGCATTGGGTCTCTTAACTTGTTTCCCTGTTGCAGCAGCAAAGTCTGTAATGCTTTACACTGGTTACCTTTCTGACTCTCACACCATAGCCATACAATTCTCCTTAAAGAGGTTGTCTAAACGTGGTCTAAGGGATACTTCCTACTGCCCACTGTGTGATGCACATGGGACGGATCACTTGCATATGTTCTGGACATGTACACAGTTGAAACAATATTGGGGGGCAATTTATAATTTGATTACCCGAGAATTAAAAGTTGAGATTCCATCCACAGTGAAATGTTGGGTTCTAGGTGACTTCTCTGTGGCAGGCGCAGCACTATGAAGTGCCTTTTGCGCTGTGGCATTAGAAGAATTTTGATATCTCTGACTTTTTAGTCTAACCAGACTGTCTATTACTCTGTAATTCCTCTAGCGCCGTTCTATGGAAGCAGTAGGTTTAAAAAGCACACCAAATGCTTGAAATAACTTCTTTATTAACTTAAACTTTTCTTCATATATAACACTGCCGCCTCCGCAGCAGATAGTCCATGTACAAAACACGTGTTGAATAAAGTATCATAAAATGGCGGTATGCATAATGGTGGTTCAACTGTTCAATCTTGTCATTCAACATAAAATGGTGGATATATTTCTCTCTTCAGTATCTGTACTCTCACTTTAAGTTATTTAAGCACTTTATGATCTCTCTGAGAGGTATATCTGAGGTTAACCAATAATTCACTTGCTCTACTTGGTTTGCAGTTTGCTGTATACAATTGCTTAGGATCTGGTATGAGCAGTTCGCATTTGTATGCAATTTGTTTGGATTGTATAATTGTATGGCTCAGTAGTTCGTTTGTATGGAATTGAATTTGTGGTTTGCAATTGGTGAAACTATTTTGGCCTCTCTGCTTCCATAAAACACAGCTCTTAGTGGAGTGAATGTCTGTTCAGCTCCTCTCTCTGGTAAATAATGATTCCAGCAGCTCCTGCTAGGGGAATTTCCCACACAAGCTGTGTGTGAGGCTGGCTGTAATTGGTCAAAACCTCTGCTGTGTGTGAGGCTGGCTGTGATTGGCCAAGACTCCTGACCAGCAACAACAGTTTAACTCTATGCTTTCTTTTGTTTCTGCTGTGTCACTGAGCTTACCTCACATCCATATAATGAATCTTAAAGGCATACTATCTTTTCTGCTTCTGTGAACACAATATATATAACAGTTATATGACATCCAAACATGAAGTCACTGTAAATAACTCTGCTTTTGTCTTTAACACACAAACATAGGAACTGTATTAAGGTTATTGGCAGGTTTAGCTGTATAAACATATAAGCTATGTTAGCAACCTAGGACAGGTCTTAGTTGGCCAGCTGCACTCTCCAAGGTGGGTTGTTCAAAATATAAAAAGATCCTTTTGAATAAAATCATGTTTTTAGCAAGACTTTTGATTACCCGGGAATGGTTTTCTCGAAATACTCCAAATATTACTACATGGCTAAACCTTATTAATAAGATTAAGCGATATGAAAAGATTCTATATAGACGTAGAAACACTGAGGAGAAATTGATAAAAATTTGGGCAGAATGGAAGTTCTAAGGCTTTCCTGCCTCTACTGCCTCACTATCCCCCCCTTTTTTGTCTATTGATTGAGGGGGACGGGAGACGCATCGCAAGGGGGAGGGTTGTTTGGTTATCAATGAGGGGTGGAAGGCCTATTAGGAAAAAAGTATATAATTATGTAGTTGTTTTATATTTAATTGTACTGTTTGAATTTCTAATAAAATAAAGAGGTTGTCTCATCTCAGACAATGGGGCATATCGCTAGGATATGCCCCAATTGTCTTATAGGTGTGGGTCCCACCAGTGGGACCCGCACCTATATAGGGAATGGAGCCCCGCAAAGTGGTGGCTGGAGGACTCCAGTCTAGCCATCACCAAGCTCTCTCTCCATAGAAGTGAATGGGAGCACACGGCGCATGATCGGTCACCGCGCCCATTCACTTCTACCGGCCAGACGGAAATAGCCGAGCCAGCGCTCGGATATTTTTAGCAGCCCCATAGAAAATGAATAGAGAGTGGCTGCGCATGCGCAGTCCACCCTCCACCACTTTCGGGGCTCCGTTCTCACCGCTGGAACCCGCACCTATCAGACAATGGGGGCAAATCCTAGTGATATGCCCCCATTGTCCGAGATAAGACAACACCATTAATCTTCTCTCTCTCTATTTCTGTTAAATGGCAGAGGACAAACAGGGAACTGTAAGGCCTCCTGCACACGAACGTGTGCGCCCCGTGACAATGCACGAACACCGACCGTGGGGTAGCCGCAGCGGATCGCGGACCCATTCACTTTAATGGGTCCGCGATCCGCCCGTTCCGCAAAAAGATAGGACATGTTCTATCTTTTTGCGGAACGGAAGTACGGGACGAAACCCCATGGAAGCACTCTGTAGTGCTTCTGTAGGGTTCCGTTCCGTGCTTCCGTTCCGAACCATTCCGCATCTCCGGATTTGCGGACCCATTGAAGTGAATGGGTCCGCATCCGTGATGCGGAATGCCCACGGAACGGCGCCCATGTATTGGGGATCCGCAAAATGGAAAGGCGTTGCGGGAAAAGATGCGGGTACGTTGCGGGAAAATGCGGGATTTTTCAGCGCGAGTGCAAAGCGTTTTAATGCGTTTTGCACGTGCGTGAGAAAGATCGTAATGTTTGGTACCCAGACCCTAACCCGGACTTCTTCACAGAAGTTCGGGTTTGGGATCAGTGTTGCGTAGATTTTATTATTTTGCCTTATAACATGGTTATAAGGGAAAATAATAGCATCCTAAATTAGGGATGGAGGGGTTAAAAAAAAAGATTAACTCACCTCATCCACTTGTTCGCGCAGCCCGGGTCGTCTTCTTTCTTCTTCTTTGAGGACCTGGGAGGAAAGGGACCTTTGGTGACGTCACTGCGCTCATCACATGGTCAATCACAAGGTCCTTCACCATGGTGATGGACCATGTGATGAGCGCAGTGACCTCACCAAAGGTCCTTTTCCTCCCAGGTCCTCAAAGAAGAAGAAAGAAGACGAGCCGGACTGCGCGAACAAGTGGATGAGGTGAGTTAAAAAAAAATTTTTAACCCCTCCATCCCTAATTTACTTAGCATTCTGTATTAAGAATGCTATTATTTTCCCTTATAACCATGTTATAAGGGAAAATAATAAAGATCGATTCCCCATCCCGATCGTCACCTAGAAACCATGCATGAAAATCGCACCACATCCGCACTTGCTTGCGGATGCTTGCGATTTTGCCGCAGCCCCATTCATTTCTATAGGGCCTGCTTTGCGTGAAAAACACACAATATAGAGCATGCTGTGATTTTCACGCAACACACAAGAGATGCGTGAAAATCACTGCTCATCTGCACTGCCCCATTGAAATTAATGGGTCCGGATTCAGTGCGGGTGCAATGCGTTCACCTCACGCATTGCACCTACGCGGAATTCTCCCCGTGTGAAAGAGGCCTTAGTCTCTTAAAGCTTTTAGCTGAATACCTGGGTAAAAGAGCACCTGAATTCTGCTCCCTCTCTCCTCCACGCCCGTTCTCACACACTCTTTACTCCTAGTACACTAGAATCTTCTAGAGCTAGGGGGAGGGTCCAGCCCCCGCCCTGAGCTCCAGAGAGATCACTACTTCCCTATATCCAACTGAGGACATGTCTTGGTCATGAGAACATGTTCACTCTGTAGTGTCCCACCAGGTAAATGTGGGCACTACACAAGGGTCAATTGGGCCACGTTGTTCTCCACCTCCTGTGGAACAGTGGCATTGTATTTTACCTCACATTTTAATGTGTATTGCTATGTTTTTTATGTGCATTTTCCCTGTTTATCTGAGTATCAGGCCTGTTAGGGTGTAGTTCCTCCTCCTAGACAGTAGAGGGAGCTAGAGAACCCCTAATATATATAGTCAGGTCCTGTTCAGGGAAAGAGGTCTGTGTGTAGAGTCAGAAGCAAGAAGACACCTTTAGCCAGAGAGAAGCTTAGGTGCAGGCTCTGACATGCAGCTAGACAGCCCAGGCTTCTAATTGTTCCCAGGGGAAGAGTTACCTCCTGAAGAAACCTGCAGTTCCTACAAAGTACAGTGCAGAGCAGAGCAGAAGTGTTTCCAGCCAGACAAGAGAGCTGAAGGGCAGAAGAGTCTATTCAATGCAAGGAGATATACACCTGAGGAAGTTTCTTTACCAAGGATAAAGCCACCAATAGGGCATACGGGCCTTGGGATAAAGACAGACAGGAGTTCTGAGGAATAGTGCACAGGATTTCTGAGGAAAAGGTGCAGCCTGATCTGTGAGTGTTTTAACCCTTTGAGTGTCTTGCAAGAACATTGCGCCTGCCATTTGTAAGCTTGCCTGTGACAACCTGTTTACATGTGGAACTGAACCCAGACTGTAAATAGTTAACTGTTTCCAGTAAAAGAAAGTTTTGGTTCACTGCAAACTGTGTTCCTCACTTATTACTACTATCAATCGGTGTGCCACCGTTACCGGCACTGGCGTCACGAACTCTAAAGGGATCTTGCCACCGGCACATTAAACCTGCAACACCCAGGGCACCTCACCTACCACCGGCCTGGTCCCTATACATTGAGAGTGCCCCAGAGGACTCCTGTGCCAGCCTCTCCATCACTGCTGTACGCCTGCCCAGGGTCTTTCATAAAACTGTGAGTAACCAAGAGCAACCCTCGTTTGCCTAGTAACCGTGACATCACCATCGCGATACCCTGCAGGGCTGCGTACTGCAACTCTTCCACCAGAAAGTGATAATGCTATTACTACTGGGAAGTGATAATGTTTCTTAATGTGCCCCTACATTCAATGAAGAAAGATTTTTAAAAATCACCTTATAAAACACTGCGTGCTATATGTGTCATTGAAAAGTCATCTGGGAAGTATTCAAATTAAGAAGAGTCCTACAGTCCGGGCTCCAGGCTTGATTGGAATTCATCCAGCGAATGTACCATACATCATCAGCAGCCTCAGTGCCTCATGTGCCATTGATACAGCACTGCAGTGAAGTGCACTGCGCTTGGTATATTCACAGGATGTGCGGCTCCATCTCTAGTACCCTCTTCTATCAGGTGGCACGATATGGGATGTCTATGATAAGTATCTGATAACTGGGGTTCCCACCACTGGGACCTCCAGTGATTAAAAGAAAGGTCCCGTTGTGACCAAAAGAATGGAGTGTTAGACAGCATGCATGACCACCGCTCTAATCACTTCTATGGGACCGTTGAGCACCACGCTTGCGCTTTTTCCAGCGGTGCCGCAGAAGCTAATGGAGCCATGGTCATGCATGCACACTATTAATCCATCCTCATGGGACACTCTGTGACCTCCATTCTCATAATCTTTGGATGTCCCAGCAGCAGTAATCCAATGGTCAGATACTTAAAGAGGTTTTCCGGTTATAATAATTTTTAAAGAAAATTTGTCGTCAGAAGATGACCTATTGTTTAAATCAGGTTTTATGTTTAACATATTTTTAAAGAATTTTTGGTCGTTATTTTTAATTTTCTATGTTGATATCTATATTTAAACTAAAAGCCATAAATCCCTGCAGTTTTCGCACTGACAACTAAGCCTAATAATAAGCGCCACTTCATGGTCTGTATAGATCACGTTACTGCAGTTATCTGCTTATCTATCTTACTAATCCTGCCTGTAATGATATCACCTATGTGTACAGATAAGACCAGAGCTTATCTTTTCTTTCCTTGTACAATGCCGTCTGCACAGGTCACAGAGCATGCCTAGAAAACTCTCACAGAAGTCACTGAGGTCCTCTCCAGACCATTGTGTCTATGGATCATGTTGCTGCCGTGAGCCAATTTTCTTAAAGGGGTTTTCCAGGTAATCAATATCAGATTAGCGGGGGTCCGAAACCCGGCACCCCCACCGATCAGCTGTATGAAAAGAAGGCAAGCAATATGCAGCACGGCAGCAGCGAGCAGGAAGAGAGAAGGGAGACGGCACGTGTACACTGCGTGCACCTTCCCTTCATACAGCTGATCGGCGGGGGTGCCGAATGTTGGACACTATCCTGAGGATCAGTTATCAATATTAAAATCCTGGAAACCCCTTTAATGCTTTGTAAACGCTGTTATGAACAGCTCAGGCAAGATGGCCGCCCTCATAATCATGTTCAGGGAACAGAATAAAAAAATCTGCAATCAGTAAATAAAACGAGATCAGAAAAAAAGGATGTGATTCTATCTGGTTTTAACTGGCAGATAACATTTTTAGTGATACATCTCCTGTATGGGCTGGCAGCCCGCCTGCTGAAACACAAGCTTCATACTTATCTGCTCCGCGCCACTCTGGTCCTCCTCGCTGCCTCCGCTGTCTTCATCTTCCGGTCTGTGGCGGAACCCGCCTCGCCACTGGGCATTGGAGAGGCCTGGCTACCCGCCTCCTACCTGCTGACTATGGCCCCTGGTAAATTTGTACGTTTGAATGCAATTTGGGCATGTGGTATTTTATATTGCTGCTACTGGCCCTTTAATGGCCATCCGTGGACATATTATGACTTTTAGGAACAATGCCCCTTTAAGACTGTGTAGCAGATTGCATTCAGGCTGTCTTAAATATTATGTATGTTATTATGGGTTCGGTTAAATTGTATTGCTATGTATTGTAAACTGTAATGTTTACTATGTTAAAGGCATTGCTTTTCTGTGCCTCTTCTCCTCCCCCTTTTTCCTGTCCCATTGTTTCCCCAGCAAGGTGTTGTCTCAGGGACACTGGGAGACCAGTAATCTAGCTGCTCTGTCCCTCCTCCATCTCCCATCAGCCCTTGCTATTGTCTGGCCCCACCCTTCCTTGTACCATAGTCATCTATGTGCCCTATTGTATGTAAATGAGGCTGTTGGGGGGTTTAAAGTAGGTGTGCTATGTCTAAGCCTCAAAGTGAAGTGTCGTCTCATTCATGGGGGAGGATTTATTGTATGCTGTTCCAGTTTGACTGCTAGGAGTGTAAACCTATTCGTATGGTTTCCTATTCAACTGTCTACAGCATTCATATGCTTGAGAGGATTTATATGCTTCTTCGGTTCGGTGATGGTGGTATCTGGTGAGTGCTTGGAAACCTCAGGAAACGCTAGGAGCATCCATCAACGGAGGTACTCAGTCGGGGTGCCAGGTGATCCATTACATTGGTGGCAAGCAGTGGGATGGCATCCTGGTGTGAGAGGAACAACACCCGGGAGACACAGGAATTATTATGGAGTGGCATAGAACCAGCGAGTCCCTGGACAAGGCTCGAGGTAGAAAATGAATTTAACCGGAGGTTACAGAACCTCTTGGCACCACTGGTCAAGCCAATAGTAGAGGCAACCAGGTTGGACTGCAGAGAGAGCACCCGACAAGAGATGTGGGAAGAAACCCTAGAAGGTGTCCAGCGTTGGCGAGGTGAGCGTCTTCCCAGCAAGGAGCAGCGGTTACAAGGCAGAGTGGCCCTACGGATACCTATGCTGGGAGAACAGGCCCAGGAGGAATTGGTGATGCAACTTAATTCACTGGCATGGAGGGAACTGGGTCTCGATGATGCATACCAAGCGCTACGTTGGTACGCGGTTCAGCGGGTTCCCGGAATGGCCAAATTTGACAAACCCGAGGGCAAGGATTATAATGGCCCTGGCTTATTATGGGGGACCTTTGCAGAACCGGAATTTGGGAGTGCGGCAGAGTCACGGCTTTGGGACATATTTGACTACAGAGAGGCCGTGCTGGATCTCCCTATGGCCGAAGACCTAAGGCCAGACCTGATTGAACTGGCTGTCCAGGAATGGGAACTGGAGCAGGATTACCAGCACCTATTCAGCTCCAGTCAGTCACCCTATACCCTGCAAGTACCACCAGAGCAGTGGGAGATTGAACAGAATTATGCGGACTTATATGATCAAGTGACACCGCCTGTCTCTAACCTGATGGGGCTTATGGACTGTACACCATTGGGAGAGTTGAGTTTCGTTCCCCCTCCCCAACAACTAAGCCCGTCATCAGGAGACCTGCATTCGGTACCTCCTACTCCCCAACCAGCCCCAGAAATGAGGGACCGTATCAACTGGTCCGGGGAAGACCCACAGATGGCAGGTGGAGAGGGTCTCTCTACCGGCCCTACAGGGATGCTGGGCAGTTGGCCCAGATCCCCAGCGGCAGAATATTCCACCGGGAGGGGAGAGTCTCGTTTCCCTTCCCCAGCGGCAGCCTAGCCCACCAAGGGGAGACAGTAAGCCCCACAACAGTACAGATGGGACCGTAGTCTCTGCACCTACACCACTGGGGATAGGGACAGTCTGTCCTGGTCCCCAACAGCAAGACAAAGTATTGGAAGGGGAGACAGACGTTTTTCCCCTACAACAAGAGAGGGTGTCGCAGGGAGAGGAGCCTGTTACCTCCTCTCCCCACTGGCAGTTTACGGTTCAGGGAGAGGAGCCTGTTACCCCCTCTCCCCAGCGGCTGAAAGTGTGTAAGGGAGAGGAGTTTGTTACCCCCTCTCCCCAGCGGCAGCCTAGCACACCAAGGGGAGACAGTAAGCCCCACAACAGTGCAGATGGGACCGTAGTCTCTGTACCTGCACCACTGGAGATATGGACAGTCTGTCCTGGTCCACAACAACAGGACAATGTATTGGAAGGATAGGCAGTCTGTTTTCCCCTACAACAAGGGAGGGTGTCGCAGAGAGAGGAGCCTGTTACCCCTTCCCCCCAGCAACAGCTTTGTTCAACCAGGGGAGAGGGCACCCTGGTTACCTTTCCCCCCAAGCCATGGATCTACAACTGGGCACAAGTGGCAGGGGGCCATAGGGACAACTACACCCTTTGAGAAAGGCCGGCTGACTATCAGAGCACCAGACCGACTGGAGGTCTGGAGTCTGGATAGTCTCAATGGGAAAGGGGAGAAATGTGGCGGAACCCGCCTCGCCACTGGGCATTGGAGAGGCCTGGCTACCCGCCTCCTACCTGCTGACTATGGCCCCTGGTAAATTTGTACGTTTGAATGCAATTTGGGCATGTGTTTTTTTATATTGCTGCTACTGGCCCTTTAATGGCCATCCGTGGACATATTATGACTTTTAGGAACAATGCCCCTTTAAGACTGTGTAGCAGATTGCATTCAGGCTGTCTTAAATATTATGTATGTTATTATGGGTTCGGTTAAATTGTATTGCTATGTATTGTAAACTGTAATGTTTACTATGTTAAAGACATTGCTTTTCTGTGCCTCTTGTCCTCCCCCTTTTTCCTGTCCCATTGTTTCCCCAGCAAGGTGTTGTCTCAGGGACACTGGGAGAACAGTAATCTAGCTGCTCTGTCCCTCCTCCATCTCCCATCAGCCCTTGCTATTGTCTGGCCCCACCCTTCCTTGTACCATAGTCATCTATGTGCCCTATTGTATGTAAATGAGGCTGTTGGGGGGTTTAAAGTAGGTGTGCTATGTCTAAATAAAGTCAGTTCCTGTTTTAACCCTCAAAGTGAAGTGTCGTCTCATTCTTGGGGGAGGATTTATTGTATGCTGTTCCAGTTTGACTGCTAGGAGTGTAAACCTATTCGTATGGTTTCCTATTCAACTGTCTACAGAATTCATATGCTTGAGAGGATTTATATGCTTCTTCGGTTCGGTGATGGTGGTGTCTGCCAGAGTGCTTGGAAACCTCAGGAAACGCTAGGAGCACCATCAACAGAGGTACTCAGTCGGGGTGCCAGGTGATCCGTTACACGGTCCACACACTGTTTCTGAACGGTGGTGCATGGGCATGGTCACATGTACCGTTCCAGCCAATGACTGGCTTCAGGGGTAATGTGGGCTACTGAAGTCAGTCATTGGCTTGAGCAGAGCATGTGACCATGCCTATTGTCAGCATGGTAAAGGAAGATGGAGACGGCAGAGGCATCATGGAGGACCGAAGAGGTGTGTAGCAGCTAAGTATGAATCTTCTCTATCTATCTCATATCTATCTCATATCTATCTCATATCTATCTATCTATCCAGCTATGTATCTATCGTTTCATATATCGATTGATGTATTTATCTATCTGTCTAAATGTAAGTATGCAGCAACCGAGTCTGCAGTGGCAACACGTGAGGCTACGGTGGGCCGAATGGGGGTAGTAGTTGTACTCACAGTTAGCAGAGCCTCCCTGGGCCGGCGTGCAGTGAAGGGGAAGACAGCACTAAATTCTCCGGGGCACTCTCTATTGCAGAGAACACCAGCCAGATGGTGGTTGAGGTTTTGTGGCTGGGCCCCTGTGTTGTTGTTCGTGACGCCAGCACCCTAAGGTGCAAATGTTGAGAGTAGTAGAACGGGATTAGGTGTCAGTTGTAATAAACAGTTGAACGTTTACTGAATCGATAGTCTTCAGGTAGTCAGTAAAGATATAGTTGATTTGCATGGCATGAGTGATGACTCAGAAATAGATTCAGTAGTATTCCTTTTATCAGTTTTAGACAATTGTCAGTTAGGGAGTTCTCTAGTACTTTAGCTTTACAGGCGAAGAATAATTAGGTTTACTTTAAGTCCACTTTCTATAGCACTCAGGTACTAAATATACTGTTTACTACTTATCTTGAGCTATCCAATAAGGGCGTTTCTCCCTCGTGGCAGGCAAACTCTCTGCAACATTATTTGCAAGATGCTCTCCTAAAGTATTCAGGGTCACTATATTCCGGAAGGCTTCTAGTGAAATAGGATAATTATGGCCTTTAATCATCCAGTCGTGTCCAGGAACTTGGAAAGTTACTGTTGGTCACTTGTGTTTGTGAAGTCCATATAGGCTTGCTTTATATTTAGACGTAGACTTACTGTCCAGTGCTAAGCTGCTGTAACTACTCTTATAACGTATGGAGGGGCACTCAAATATCAGGGGGCACCGGACAACAGAGGAAGTGTGGAATAAAAATATTTAATAACCCTGGGTATGGCACATAGTACGATAAAAACACAATAAAACACAATAAACACAAATAGCACCGCACATACAGTACTAATCAGAGGTAATGGATACGTGAGTCCCTATAGATCAAAATGGATGACGTTCCACCTATTGTGGGGACACAATGCGTAGGGATCCCAAACGTAAGTGGATCCGAAAAAGTCACTTCAATCCGTGGCACCTGTGATATGACCTACGGACTAGCTCATGCAGCATGTAGTCCAGGCAATCTCACTAGTAAATAGATATGCCCAAGTCAATGGATAACGGCCGTCTTGTGGCAAATGGTGTGATATAAGCGTGATACATAAACGATTCAAATAAAGTCAAGTGCCTGGACTGGCATTAGAAGCTGTACATTACCGCCAGATGGGGGGATAGTTGCCGGGTGTCTCTTCTTTCTCATCAATAAATTGTATGAATCCTTGCCAAACCGCATGGATGCTGTCCTTCAAGCTCATGGAAGTCATACAAGATATTAAATTTGGATCTCACAGCACCACTACTTAATTTGCTGACATAATTTTGGATTTGCAGTAAAGTTGTTCAATTTCTGTATAGGCGACAAAACTTTTGTCTTGCCAAAATTTGACCTTTCTGTCTTGATTAAGTGATAAATCTTCTTTCAGTGAAACTAATTTATTTCAGTGCATTAAACATCATTTGGGAGCGCTTTAGCTTTTCATATGAGCTATTTCTAACACCAATTGATTAATTAAAAGTCAGGTTAATAGCAGGAGTTTCTACAAAATAGAGAAGCGACAAGACTTTTGTCAGGGACTGTATCTACATACCTCTTGGACTTGGGTGATCTTTGAGGAGTGCACCTACCCATAGTAGTTTCCCAGGTGAGCCGCCATTGTCCAGCCTTCTATCCATTTGTAACTACTCTTAGTTTGTCCTCTCCAGGATTGATCAGGTACCGGAGGAAAGATATTGAAGCTACATCGTGGATAAAGCCTGTTTCTCTCCCCTCCATTAACTTCCTTCTTCTCTCTTTGACTCTCACACACTGACTAACTACTTATTTTCTGTTCTGTCTAAGTAATGACAGCACCACCTAGGGGTGAATAGGTGTAATGACAATGCCAGCCTGATAAATAGGAAATACCATACATTACAAATACATTATCTAAATAGGCAGATGTTTAAAGTGTCCCTTTTACACACATATGTGGGACACTGCAAGTACAGTATCTGTCTATGAGCAGCGAGCCTCTGAGGAGCCAATGCAGAGGATTGGAGTGCTAATAGTCCTGATAAAGTGTTGTGTCACGGTGAACTCCCTTAGGCCATTGCTCCCTAGGGATCAGTGCTGTGGAAATAAAGTTTAAAGAATGAGGCCAAAAGTTAATGTAGAACAGCCTCTTTTTACGAAGTGCAAAATGTAACTTATGGTACATCCAACAACACCAAAGTGCGGTTTCTGGCACCTGTTGAGAACATGTGGAGGCAGGTTGGATGGCTGCAAACGGTACCTTGTGGGTATAGGTGTCCACTGTTAAGTTTTGGCTTGAACAGTATCTGACCCAGTGGTAGTTTTGGGTGACGGGAGCTGTTATTCCTTTACTTGCAGCAGTGTCTGAAATGCAGTATTTTGTTGATCACTCTGCTGTCTTGTCTCTCAAGTTTGTTCTTGAGGCACGATTGAGTTGTTCTCGCTGGAGAAGCTTTACAAGGAGCAGGAGCTCTGTAGTGTGCTTCCTCTCGCTTCTGTAGCTGCTCTTGAACTCCCCCTCCTGCCAGGAAGCAGGACCAACCCACTCCCACCAAGGGGGGATGAACAGGGTGAAAATCTATATATTTATCTAAAAATAAAGAAACTGCGGCATATCCGTAAATGTGCGTGTATTCACCCGGTATCATGCGACGTTTCAGTCCTCTCAGTGGGACTATTCTCAAGCAGTGGTTACTTTGTAGAATAGTCCCACTGAGAGGACTGAAACATCGCATGATACCGGGTGAATAAACGCACATTCACGGAAGTGCCGCAGAGTTTCTTTATTTGAGTATTTTTGGTCTTGAGGGATCGCCCTTCAGCCGCTGGCACTCCAGCATTTGCTGGATTTACAGCGGTGCTCCCAGATTTATTTATTCTTGTATCTAATTATCTATCTTTATGGATAAAAACCCCTCACAGATGAGAAAAAGTAACCCAATGTAAAAAATGATGATTAGAATAATATCAAAAACTTGGGGGAAATAAAAATGACTGTTCTCTGTTTGGCTTCTCATTGTTGGGCAGGCAATCTTTCTGAAGGTAATATGGGATAGAAAAGCAAACACACAATTCCAAAGCAGTCAATACATTGTACTAATGCTATATTCACAGTAAACATGTTATATGCAGGGTTTGACTGGCCCACCATAGTACCAGAGGATCCCCCGGTGGGCCTAGTCTCCAAAGTCAGAGTGGGCCCCAAAGGTTCAGGAGAGAAAACCCATTTGAAGCTAATCACTTGCCACTAGGGTTTACATCTACTAGATGATTCCAACCCTATAAGACTTTATTGATGAGATAGTGGTTGGGCCATGAGACTAATTCTTCTGGTGGACCCAAGGAACCCCAGTCTAACACTGGTCACATGTGATAGAGGCAGCAGATCCCAGATGTTTGCTGACACAGAGGAGATGGATCGTGTTTGCTTTGAAAAATTAAATAAATGAGTGTTCTGAGAAGAGCCACTCCAGTCACCACAAAGACTGTCTCCATTACTTCTGTCTGTTCTCCAGTAATTCAATACCATGAATTAAAAGGAAGGCGATGGGACTCCTACATCCATGAAGATAGTAACATTGTGGTTTCAATTGTCTGAAATTCAAATTTCCTGTTTACAACATTAGGAATTCATTAAATCGAAGTGTCAGGCCGAGTAGGATTTCCAGATTTATTGCACTCGCTTTCATTTGTTTTTTAAGGATTTATAGAGAAAAATATTCAATTGCGCAATTGTGAAACGAAAGCCATCCAGGAATGTGAGCGCCACGTACCAGGCTGTGGTAAACTGCATCTGTCTTGGATGCTTGGAGAAAGGGGTATGAAAAGTGGTGGAAATTATATATTGGTGGCTGAACCAGAAGATAGGTTATCAATATATAATCAGGAAGGGGTCGACTCCCAGTACCGCTGCTGACCAGCTGTTGGAGGGGGCAGCTGCAATAACGCAAGTTCCAAAACCCTTTTCCTCAGCCTGTGACCTCAAGTGCCCTTTGAGCAGCTCAGTTACATTAAATTGAATGGGACTGATCTTTAATACCAAGCACAGACACTACACAACCGAACCAATCAGATATTGATGATAGGATAGATCATCAACATCTATTTCCCAGAAAACACCTTACGGTTGTTAATACGGTCATTTAACTTAGTTCCACCCCTTTATCCGATCTGAAGGACAGGATGAAACAAGCCTTCTTGTTCAATACCTTCAATACCTATACTGGTCGGAGCCCAGGATAGGTATATATGGCCTCATCCTTAGCAGCCAAAAGTAGGTGAAAACTGGTGAAGGCTTGAAGGCAGAGTTGCCAGATATGAGTCCAGTTGCTGGTATATTATTTCAGGTTATGATCACAGTTATAAATTTGTTTGGGGAGTTGCCTTGCATCGGAATCTGGGTTTTGGTTATTGCCTAATCTTGCCTGGCTGATTAGGGTGTAGGTGCTGATTATTGAGCCCTTGTATATTAGCATTTTCTAGGTACATTACCTTTCAGATATTTTCACTTTGTTCTGTATTCTAGGATCTGTAGTTCCATGATTATATCTAGTCTAGTGTGTTTTCTGTGTATTCTAGGATATGTAGTTCCCCGATATTTCTTGCTGTGTTTGAGATTTGTTACTTATATGTTGACTCATTCAGATAGGGTCAGTTCAGTTTTGCTCCATTTCTGTTCACTGTCAATCATCCACTATCTACCTGTATGCTACACGCCAGTCATCCAGTCCATTGCAGGATCATCTCCCCGACCAATGATGTTCAGCATTTGGCTCCTGTCATCTCCCAGTGATCACGGTCTTGTTTTCTGCCAGTGTTTAAACATACTCCATAAATGTTGCTTTTGCATCTCTCTCTCGGTTTGTTGTGTACAGTAATTCCGCCCCAGGGGGTATCTCAGTACCAAGACTCATTTTTAGTACTTAGGAGAGGGGACTGCTACAGGTGAAGTCCAGGTCTTCTGCACAAGAGGCGTAAATGACTGAAAGGAACAATGATAAAGATAGTAAGAAGATCATCTAGCTCTCACTATTTGTCAGTCCACAGAATTTACTGCATGTTCCCAAAACATAAAGATTTTAATATCCTGCTGATCTTACTCAATTTCAGTTGGGGAAGGGTTTAGGCGATGGGGCTTAACCAAGGATGGTCTTCACAATCTTTGGGTTCTACTGCAGACTGGGCAGAGGGGGAGGCTCCTGCTGCAGCCAATTGTCTTACAGACAGACACAGGATTTTGAAGAGTAGTAGGGGAGATTATTGACCTATATAGAGAAAATGTATTTATTTTTATGTTAGTTTTAATTGCATTACAAGACAACATGGGGTCAAAGGAAAGGAGAAGATTATGGGAAGAAGTGCTGGGATTTTTTAGTGGCTTTGTGATCTGTGATGTTTACTGCTCATTTAAAGGTGTTGTCTTACTGCATGCAAAACCTACATTATAAAATTAAATTTCCCTGGAGAACAGCTGATCTCTGCAGCAACCATTACAGGGGAAATGTAGTATAACATGGCTCTTAGGCCTCATGTAAAGATAGAACATGTCCTATTCTTGTCCATTTTGCAGACAAGGATAGGCATTGTTACAATGGATCCGCCAAAAAAAAAAACGGATGCCATACGGACGGAGGAGGTGTGTTACAGATTACTATAGGAAATCTTCCTTGCCCGTGGCTATTGCCCTTTATAATAGCTCTCTGCGGGTTGTAGTACTTAGGAAGGCGTTGATCTGGCAGAGCTGGGTATGTCTCCAAATTCAAAATATTATGTCATATATTTGTAAATGGAGTTTATATGTTCTTCTTGTGTATGTGTGGGTTTCCTCTGATTGCTCCGGGTACTCCCACACTCCAAAGGCATACTGATAGGGAACTTAGATTGTGAGCTCCATTGGGGACAGCGAGTGATGAGAATGTCTTAAAAGTGCTGCAGACTATATCAGCGCTCTATAAGTAAGAGTAAAGAGTAAAACAAATGACTGTATTTTTCAGACTATATGAAGCACTGTACCATGGGATCAGACCCCCAGGCTCCAACAGACCTCATATCAGACCCCCATCAGACCCTCATTCCTCCTCAGACCTCAGAACAGTCCTCTATCAGATCTCTGTATCATACCCGATTCCTCCTCAGATCTCAGATCAGACCCCCATGAGACCTCTGTATCAGATCCAAATCCTCCTCAGATCTCAGATCAGACCCCCATCAGACTTCAGATCAGACAGCCATCAGACCTTAGATCAGACCCTAATTTCTCCTTAGACTCCAGATTAGACCCCCAAGCTCAATCAAACAAAAAAAAAACTTTCCTCTCTTACTCTGAACTTACACTCACCGCTCCCTTGTCTTCTGCCAGCCTAGCGCTGCACTGTGACTTGATGTTGTACAGCATCAGGTCATAGTGCGTGTCTACGCGCACTACGTCTTGTTGCTGTACACAGTCAGGACACGTGCAGTGTGGTGCCCAGAAGAAGACCAGGGATCGGTGAGTTCAGACAGCGCAGCATTTTACTCACCGCTCCCCACGCCTCCTGCATACAGATGACCACTTACATAAGGGAAGCAGTCATTAGCAATCGCACTATAAGACGCACTGCCATTTTCCTCCTGCTTTTTTTGTTTGTCAAATATCTTTTTATTGATTTATACAAATAAAGAAATACAAACCATGAATAATACATGGAAAAACATTGATCCATGTGAGCAAACATTTGCTGAAATCAAGAACAATAGATCAAGATTCAAAGTTAGGCATACCTTGGTTGTATATCATTGGACCGAGGTCATAGGACATAGGTCGCTCCTAGGGTATATCAATAGGTATGTAAAGCCAAACAGGCTATCATATCTTGTCATGTCATGGCAACTCAAACAGTTACGGTCGGTATCTGACATAATGTTTCCAATATGTATTAAAGGTGTAATTTAAAATGTCAGATAGTGTGTCAGATGCTATATAAACTGTCAAGTGTATTTGTGCAGTAGGGATAAGCTAGAGTTCAGGCATGTCATCTGTTATTATGTCTGTATTCCCTCCATGGGGTCCAGAGGCGTAGGCAATTAGAGTGGGACCTGTTAGCCCAGCTTGCTAGCTCTTCCATAAGGTAGATTTGATCCACCTTTGTTTGCCATTGATCTAGGGGTGGGGGGTCTGGGCTAAGCCAGTGGAGAGCTATTAATGATCTGGCGGCTTGTATTAGCCATGTAGGGAGGTCGAGTGCTCTCGGGGTCCAGCTCATCGAACCACTCATGGAACCACATATGTGATTTATCTTATTTTCTATCTGGTCCCAAAATCTTTAATGATAGGACATGACCAAAATATGTGGCTCAGTGAGCCTTCTTTTTGTGAGCATCTCCAGCAAGTACTCGTCTCCCTTAACCCCATTCTGTGTAACTTGCTCAGGTCGTTATACCACCTGGTCATAGTCTTATAAGAGTGCTCTTGGGATCTAATGCATCTGGATCTTAAGTGTATCTGCTCAATTTCAGCTGTGGTAAATGATAGTCCCAAGTCTCTTTCCCATTGTGTGATGTAGGCCGGAGTACCCCCTTTGTTCATAGACTGTAAGTTCCTATACAGTAGAGAGACAGCATACTTGGGAATCGCCTAAGCAGTCATCAATTTCTCAAACCAGGTTGCTTCTGCCGTTATATTATATCTGGAGTGCAACTGCAAGCATACCCTTTTAAGCTCTCTTTGTGCAAGAAAGTTATCTTTATTTATATTTTTGTGATAACAAAGACTATCTATATTAGTTGTAGTTTTGGTGTTGGACATCAGCTCTTCAATGTTGATGTCCTTAAGAAGATACCAAAAGGATGGAGGATCTGTCACATCTGGGCAGAGTAGAAATGGAAGAAAAGAAGATGGCATGTGTCTAGGTGGGTCAGAGATTGGAGCTGCATCTGTTTTCATAAGTTTAATGGTGGCATGAACACCACTGGGCAGGTCATTTGGCAAAGGGTGTGTCCTATCAATGCCCCACATTCCCGCTAATTGTCTGTTGGAGAGGCCTGCTAGTTCTATGTCCGAACCCAGAATCCTAAATTTGGGAATACATAACTGAAGCCATCTTTTCAGTTGTATGGCTAGGTAATACGTTTTTGTGTCTGGGAGTCCGAAGCCCCCATCAGAACGCCCTTTAATTTTTCTGTCATCTGCTATTCTTGGCTTTCTACCTTTCCACAAGAAAGCCGTGAATATAGAACGTAATGATGCAAAAAAGGATTGAGGTAGGTATATGGGTACCATTTGTAGCAGGTATAGGAATTTTTGCATGATATACTGTAGGTCTGTAGCACGTTTTTCCTACCTAGCCATGAGACGTATGGTAGTGATAGAGATTTTAATTGATCTCTGACTTGTTTTAAGAGGGTTGAGTAATTTGCAGAGTATAGTTTGGAGGGCTCGGTGGTCAGATAAACCCCTAGGTATTTGATTTTTTTCTTGTTGCCATTTGAAAGAGAAGGATTCCCGTAGTTTTTGAATTTGTGGTTGTGGGAGAGTGATGTTTAGTGCTTCTGACTTAGTATAGTTAATTTTAAAATTGGATAGAGATCCAAATTCCTCAAATAACTTCATAAACAGTGGGAATGGCTGAGTGGGGTTCGTGAGCATTAGTATAAGATCATCCACAATAGCTGCACATTTTATGTTCTGTCTCTTTAATCTTCAAACCTCTAATAGATGAGTTGTCCCTAATTTCCTATAATAAGGTCTCCATGGTAATGATTAATAGAGTTGGTGATAGTGGGCACCCCTGACGGGTTCCATTGCCAATATCGAAGGGTGTCGATAGCGTACCATTGACCCTCACTCTGGCACTCGGCAACCGTATAATGTCATTATAGATTTAGTGAAGGCGTCTGGTATTTTAAGTCTATGCAGAGTACGTTGTATAAATATCCAGTTGACTCGGTCAAATGCCTTTTCGGCGTCTGTGCCAAGCAGAATGAGTGGAAGTTTATTATCAGCTGCTAATTTGATTGCATGAGTGGAAATTTCCCTCTCTACCTGTCACAAACCCCGCTTGGTCTGGGTGTATTATTTTAGGGATTATTTTACTCAGTCTATTTGCCAGAATTTGTCCATATCTTTACATCTAGGTTAAGAAGGGAAATGGGCCTGTAATTGCTACAGACCTTATCGTCCTTGCCCTCTTTAGCTAAAACGGTAATAGTCGCCTCTAGGGCCTGTTTTGGAAAGGCCAGTCCCTTCATTAGTGATTGGCACCATGCGGTAATATGAGGGAGTAAAATAGGTAGAAGTTTCTTATAGTACCCGGCGGGTAGTCCCTCCGGAACTGGTGCCTTCCTATGGGGTAGGGATTGGATAATATTGGATATTTCATCTGTTGTGACGGGGAAAAGCAATAGAGAAGCTTCCTCTTCAGTAAGCGAGGGTAGATTAAGGTTGGAAAGGAATTGGTCTGTCTTGGAGTGGGCTGATTCTTCTGTTAATTGTGACGGAATGTTGTATAGTTGTCGATAAAAATGTCTAAACTCCGCCGCAATGTTGTTAGTCTTATTGGTTATGGACCCCGAGCGAGTCATTATACTTTTTATGTATTGGGAGTCTTTCCGTTTTTTGATTAAGTGGGTCATCAATTTGTTTCCTTTGTCCCCATGTGCATAGTATTTAAACCTGGCATATGGATATGCTTTGGCACATTTGATATTCAGTAGTTCTTTTAATTTCTGAATCAGAGCTGTCAGATTTGATTGCATGTTCCTCACTTTAGATTGTTTCTGAATAGTTTCTAATAATGAAATTTGGGACAGTATTGAGTTTAGCATTTTTTGTCTGTCTTTCTTAATCTTCGTGCCCAGCGCTACAAATTCTCCTCTAATATAGGCTTTGGGAGGTGTCTATCGGGGTGTTTTCTTAGAAATATAAGGAGAGTTTGTGAGTGATATTTTTCAAAGTGTCTTCCGAATCCAGCAGGTTCTCGTTTAGATGCCAGGTCCATTCTTTGACAGGAAGGGAGGGGAAGGATATAGATGTTAATACTGGATCATGGTCTGATATTGTTATGGGGCCAATGACTGATCGCTGAGGCATGTCTATTTGATTATCAGAGATGAATATATAATCTAATCGCTGATATGTGTGGTGTACTGGCGAGTAAAACGTGAAGTCTTTAGTGGAAGCATTTAGGGTTCTCCATGAGTCTACAGTCATGGCCAAAAGTTTTGAGAATGACACAAATATTAGTTTTCACAAAGTTTGCTGCTAAACTGCTTTTAGATCTTTGTTTCAGTTGTTTCTGTGATGTAGTGAAATATAATTACACGCACTTCATACGTTTCAAAGGCTTTTATCCACAATTACATGACATTTATGCAAAGAGTCAGTATTTGCAGTGTTGGTCCTTCTTTTTCAGGACCTCTGCAATTCGACTGGGCATGCTCTCAATCAACTTCTAGGCCAATTCCTGACTGATAGCAACCCATTCTTTCATAATCACTTCTTGGAGTTTGTCAGAATTAGTGGGTTTTTGTTTGTCCACCCGCCTCTTGAGGATTGACCACAAGTTCTCAATGGGATTAAGATCTGGGGAGTTTCCAGGCCATGGACCCAAAATGTCAACGTTTTGGTCCCCGAGCCACTTAGTTATCACTTTTGCCTTATGGCACGGTGCTCCATCGTGCTGGAAAATGCATTGTTCTTCACCAAACTGTTGTTGGAAGAAGTTGCTGTTGGAGGGTGTTTTGGTACCATTCTTTATTCATGGCTGTGTTTTTGGGCAAAATTGTGAGTGAGCCCACTCCCTTGGATGAGAAGCAACCCCACACATGAATGGTCTCAGGATGCTTTACTGTTGGCATGACACAGGACTGATGGTAGCGCTCACCTTTTCTTCTCTGGACAAGCCTTTTTCCAGATGCCCCAAACAATCGGAAAGAGGCTTCATCTGAGAATATGACTTTGCCCCAGTCCTCAGCAGTCCATTCACCAAACTTTCTGCAGAAGATCAATCTGTCCCTGATGTTTTTTTTGGAGAGAAGTGGCTTCTTTGCTGCCCTTCTTGACACTAGGCAATCTTCCAAAAGTCTTCGCCTCACTGTGCGTGCAGATGCGCTCACACCTGCCTGCTGCCATTCCTGAGCAAGCTCTGCACTGGTGGCACTCCGATCCCGCAGCTGAATCCTCTTTAGGAGACGATCCTGGCGCTTGCTGGACTTTCTTGGACGCCCTGAAGCCTTCTTAACAAGAATTCAACCTCTTTCCTTGAAGTTCTTGATGATCCTATAAATTGTTGATTGAGGTGCAATCTTAGTAGCCACAATATCCTTGCCTGTGAAGCCATTTTTATGCAACGCAATGATGGCTGCACGCGTTTCTTTGCAGGTCACCATGGTTAACAATGGAAGAACAATGATTTCAAGCATCACCCTCCTTTTAACATGTCAAGTCTGCCATTTTAACCCAATCAGCCTGACATAATGATCTCCAGCCTTGTGCTCGTCAACATTCTCACCTGAGTTAACAAGACGATTACTGAAATGATCTCAGCAGGTCCTTTAATGACAGCAATGAAATACAGTGGAAATGTTTTTTCATGGCAAAGAAGGACTATGCAATTCATCTGATCACTCTTCATAACATTCTGGAGATTATGCAAATTGCTATTATAAAAACTTAAGCATCAACTTTTCCAATTTCCAATATTTATGTAATTCTCAAAACTTTTGGCCACGACTGTACTAGGTGATATTCCCTTAGTACTTTTCGGATGGTCCCCAATGTCTTTTGTGAGGCAGCTGAAGTTCCCCTGGATGTGTCTATAGTGGGATCAAGGGAGATATTTAAATCTCCACCAACAAAGCAAATGCCCTCAGCAAAGGCTTGGAACTTGGCTAATGTGTTTTTGAACCAAGTGTGTTGTTTACTATTTGGTGCATACAGACTAGCTAATGAAACCATGACATGGCCAATTCTCCCTTTCACAAATATAAATCTTCCCTCTGAATCGGACTGTGACAGAATGGGTTTGAATGGAACCTGTTTGGCTACAGCTATGCTAGCTCCTCTGGCAGATGTTTTGTATGTGGAATGAAACCAATGGTTGTAATGCGTGAGTGGTAGTTTAGGAATCCTGTTATGTTTTAGGTGAGTCTCCTGTAGAAAGCAAATATCTGATTTGTGCTTCCTCAGGAGCGTAAATACCTGAGATCTTTCTTGCGGTGTGTTGAAGCCTCTGAAATTAAAGGAGGTAGTTATGCCCAGGAGCGACCTGTATAAGGGTATAAAATAAGAATATAACCTGTAAGTTTTTAAACTCAAAACAAACACTCAATCCGTTGAAGATAACAATTGTGGCCATCCATATGGTGAACCAAGTTTTACTGATGGGGGAGGAGAGCAATGAACAGAGACTAATGCCCTCCATTTAGGTATGGGCGAGTGTGCGGAGGCAGAGAGTGGGTAATAAACCTCCTGATCTGTCACCGCAGACCTGTGCCCCGTCAGTGAGTCTGTTTCCCTCTTGGGGTTTAGTCATATGAAGACTAGATATTCTTATCCTCCATAGGAGGTACACACAGCTTCTGTAGAATTTACATGAGATGTGGCAATTAGTAAGCTAAAATATAACCCCAGGAGGAGAGGTAAGAAAGTATAGAGGGAATACTATCAGACACAAAAGTATCTTGGGCTGTTAAATACACCCCAATAACTAGTAGCATTGATTAATAACTCTAATTGATAGCATGACCCAGCTATTAGATAGACTTAGGTATGTCGAAGAGACACAGCATTTGTGGCCTCAATCTTAGAAGTTGTGGCCCTGCAGAGTCATGCTCTTATGGAAGCAGAAAAGGGTACACCGTAGACTCATCAATCAGAGTCAAGTATCAATGAAGGTGAGATACAGAAATAATGATTGGATGGTGGATTGGCGGAAGGGGAGAAGGACAGGCAGGTAAATGATGGAAAATGCTGGAAAGAGAAAGAAAAAAAAGGAAAAAGAGGAGGACAGACAAGCTATGGAAAGAGGAAGATCAGAGGAGGTATAGAAAGGGAAGAGGTTCAAATCATCTGAGTAAGATGGTTGAGTTCAGTCCTTTCTTCTCCTGTTAGTCGGCGACTTGTGTTTGGTGACCACCGACCATGGTTCTATCCTTGGTAGTCGAGGTAGCTTCATCTCTGTGCTATCTAGCGGTAGCCAGGAGTCTATATGTATGGGATAAGTTCCAAGATGGGTCCATATCTCTTGCAGATCTGATGGTATGTGGACCGTGTATCATTTTCCCTTTTTGCTGAAGGTGAGGACAAAAGGGTAGAGCCAGCAATACATTATTTTGCGGTCCCTTAAATATTCTGTGAGGGGCTTAAGGATGCGCCTTTTATTTAGCATAGAGGGAGCTATAATCTTGGTGCAGGTGGACTGCGGCGCCATCATGTAGGAGTTCTTTCTTCCCTTTTGCTGCTTGGAGCAGGGCCGCAGTGTCCTGGAAGCTAAGTAGGCCGCAGATCACATCCCGCGGTGGATCTCCTTTTCCTGGGGCCAGGCGCAGGGAGCTCTGGATCCTTTCTATAGTAATATGCTGTGCTCTCTCTTCTCCAAGTAAGTCAGTGAAAATTTGCATTGCAGCTGTCTGCAGGGTGGTGTGTTCAATAGTTCCTGGCAGACCCTTGATTCTTATATTCTTCCTTCTACTCCTGTTCTCTTGATCCTGTATAAGGAGGAAGGCGTTGTTGAGGGAGTCTATTTGGGTCCCCAGATATTTAGTTAATGCCGTACTGTGATCTGTTAGTTGGCTCTGGCAAGCCTCCAGAGCTTCCACCCTCTGGCCCAGCGACCGCATGTCATGGCGCATATCTCTCACCTCCTGTAACAGTGGGGCCAGTGCTTGAGAGAGGGATTCTTTTAAGGAAGACCTTGTTAGTATGGCATTCTCTTCTGTTTGGGAGTCTCCCTTTCTTCCTGTCCCCGCCGTCCTCCTCTGAGTCAGGTAGAGAATTATGCGGCGCCATCTTCTTTGTGCGCGTCGGCGAGAGCGCCAGCTTTTTCCTCACATACCGATCTGTAATACCACCGACGGGGCGGCCTCTTGTTCGTCTGCCGCGATCTTCTGCGTTCCACTGTGGAACGCGGAAGTCGCGCAAACTCCGGGGAGTGGCCTGGCGGATGCGTTCCAGGGTGGAACGCGGAAGTCATCCCGACCAGTCTCCGATCCCTTCGCACTTCCTGGTCTTACTTAAGGGGACTCGTGAGGCAGCATGGCGTGCTGTGATTATTGTCTGAACGCCTGCTGCCTCACGAACCAGTATTGGACTATCCACCAAAGCGGACCCTGCTCCTTCCAGAGCTACCATCTGGAAGACGGACCCACTCAGACCCCAGACTACAGTCATCCGGCAGTCTCACCCATCACAGCTACTGCCAACCGCAAGTACCCTTTAGGAGAGAGAGCTCCTCTCCTCTGCCTGCATGCAGGCTAAATCCACTGCATAAAGAGTGTTTCATCTACTAACCACCGTCTATGAAGCAATAGTACTGTGGCGTACCCTAACATTATCCTTGCCGCAGCCACTGCATAAATAGTGTTCCATCTACGATCCACCGTCTATGAAGCAATAGTACTGTGTTGAAGTGTGGTTGTGTTCCCTGATCACGTGATGGTAGAATCTCTAACTCACCGTTGAGGTTGTGAGTGACGCCTGAGATTCATATCTGATTGATCATACTACTCCGCAGTTGCGATCCACTATTGTAAAAACTGCAGTCGTGACAGTATCACAGCACCCAGTTGCATACTACTCCCGGACTCTTAATACTGCTGAAAAGAACTACCCCATTGGGGAAAAAGAGCTGTTGGCTATTAGGGATGCTCTGGGCAACTGGAGACATCTTCTGGAAGGTGCCAAACATCCCATTATGATTTTCACTGACCACCGTAATTTACAGTTCCTCAGGACTTGCAAAACCATGTCGGCAAGACAAGTACGGTGGAGTCTTTTCTTTGATCGTTTTGACTTTCACATATCCTACAGACCAGGTTCCAAAAACACAAAAGCTGACTCCCTCTCCCGGTTATATGAAGAGAGCGCTGTCGCAGAGCCTCCTGCCTTATTGCTCCCGGCAAACCGGTTCGTCGGACTCGCCACGGGTTTTAAGCAGCTCTTAAAACACGCTCCCTCTCAAGGGGATCCTCCTATTCCTCCTAAATTGACATCAACCGATAGGTTCTTTTTCAAAGACGACAAACATTACATCCCTCCTAGAATGCAACCTTCTGCCATTCGACTCATGCATGACACACCCCTAGCGGGCCACCCCGGCATCACCAAAACGCTGGAGCTTGTACGTAGAAAATTCTGGTGGCCAAACATGTCCAAATCAATTCACGAATATGTCTCCACCTGTGATATCTGTGCCTCCACCAAAACCGATAGAAAGCCTCCCTATGGGTTACTGATGTCATTAGACACACCCACCAGACCTTGGGAGATTGTCTCTGTCGATTTTATAGTCGACCTCCCTCGCTCAGAGGGTTGCAACACCATTATGGTTACTGTCGACCTACTAACCAAGATGGCCCACTTCTCCCCACTTAAAAAATTACCATCATCTAAAGAAACCGTCCAGACCTTCCTCAGCCAAGTCCTCCGATTACACGGGTTACCCGCCGGAATTATCTCCGACAGGGGCAGTCAATTTATATCAAGATTTTGGAAGGCACTCTGCACAGCCCTCCAAATTGACCACAGGATGTCGACCGCATATCACCCACAAACTAACGGTCAGACAGAGCGAGTAAATCAGTGTTTAGAACAGTACATTCGATGCTACTGCAGCCATCTCCAAGATGACTGGTTTGATCTACTGCCTCTAGCCGAGTTTGCATACAACAATTCAATGAATTCCTCCACTCAATATTCTCCTTTCTATGCCAACTACGGGTTCCACCCGACCAACCTACCACCTGATTACTTACCTGGTAATGTTCCTGCAGTTCAGGACTACCTCGAATGTCTAAAAGAAACTTCCCTCGTAATACAAGACAATCTAAAGACCGCGAAAGAACGTCAAAAAAGACATTATGACACTCGACACTCTAGTCCCCCCATATACTGTGTGGGAGACAAGGTGTGGTTGTCCACGAGAAATCTCCGCCTTAACGGGCCCACAAAAAAACTTAGTCGCCAGTACATAGGCCCATTCCCCATCGAGAAAATCCTGAATCAAAATGCGGTACGCCTAACTCTTCCTCCCAACTGGAGAATCCATCCCTCATTTCATGTATCCTTACTCAAACCATACAAACCTAACCGGCTCCCTCTTAGGGCCTCTCCTCCTGCCCCTCCAATTGAGGTCCAGGGTGAGGTTGAGTACGAAGTCGACAAAATACTCGACTCCCGAAAAAGGGGATCATCTATACAGTATCTCATTCGATGGAAGGGTTATGCTCCTGCGGATGACTCTTGGGAAGACTCACGGGATGTACATGCTCCTAGGTTGACCCGTTTGTTCCATCGTAGGTATCCGGATCGGCCTACTCCCACGGGGAACTCCGGAGGTGTTGCTTTGAGGGGGGGATACTGTAATACCACCGACGGGGCGGCCTCTTGTTCGTCTGCCGCGATCTTCTGCGTTCCACTGTGGAACGCGGAAGTCGCGCGAACTCCGGGGAGTGGCCTGGCGGATGCGTTCCAGGGTGGAACGCGGAAGTCATCCCGACCAGTCTCCGATCCCTTCGCACTTCCTGGTCTTACTTAAGGGGACTCGTGAGGCAGCATGGCGTGCTGTGATTATTGTCTGAACGCCTGCTGCCTCACGAACCAGTATTGGACTATCCACCAAAGCGGACCCTGCTCCTTCCAGAGCTACCATCTGGAAGACGGACCCACTCAGACCCCAGACTACAGTCATCCGGCAGTCTCACCCATCACAGCTACTGCCAACCGCAAGTACCCTTTAGGAGAGAGAGCTCCTCTCCTCTGCCTGCATGCAGGCTAAATCCACTGCATAAAAAGTGTTTCATCTACTAACCACCGTCTATGAAGCAATAGTACTGTGGCGTACCCTAACATTATCCTTGCCGCAGCCACTGCATAAATAGTGTTCCATCTACGATCCACCGTCTATGAAGCAATAGTACTGTGTTGAAGTGTGGTTGTGTTCCCTGATCACGTGATGGTAGAATCTCTAACTCACCGTTGAGGTTGTAAGTGACGCCTGAGATTCATATCTGATTGATCATACTACTCCGCAGTTGCGATCCACTATTGTAAAAACTGCAGTCGTGACACCGATCCATCTTCTTGTGTTTAGGGGTTGTAGGGTGTTCCCTCAGCCTGTCTCTCCTGATCTTCACCATTTTTATGCTGCTTGGGGTGTCTTTGTGTAGCTAGGCACGAGTCTATGGAGCAGGTGCTCTGTCTCAGACCTCCATCTCGCTCAGCGGTCAGGCTCCACCCCCTTTCCTCCTGCTTTTAGGGGGGAAAAGAGCATCTTACAGTCTGAAAAATATGGTAAGTAAATAATATATTTGTAAACAATATCTTTTAAATGTACTTTTTTCATTTATCTCTATATTTTTTTTATTTATTGTACTGTTGTTACAACATTACAATTTCCATATTTTTAGGGATTAAGTTTATCTTATTTTATTATCATGTACCCCAAAGTATCCATGAATCACTGCTAGTAATATACAGTGACCTTTGTATAATAGAGTAATATCAGCTTCTTCCAACCAGTAATGTAATCATAGGTCTGTATTAATCAAGGATGATCGTTCATTGATGTCCATAGCTTCAGAATCCTCTTTCAGAGTCGGAGAATTAAGGCAGAGCTTAAAACATAATGAGAAATATCTGGGTCCAAGATCCACATTCATCTGGCAACAGTCAGAGAACTGGTATCAAAGCACCCATATCTCGTATCTCTATCCATGTGGAGACTCCTCTGTAAATCTAAGTACATGTGTACCAGAATAGCAGGGATTAGCCTCTGCTACTGATAAAGTGAGGGCTTGGCAGGCAAGGCTGCAACTATCGGAGGGACGTGTCAGTAAATGTCCTTCCGTTTTTATGTTCATCAAGCAAAACAAAGTCTCATAGCTACTACTTTGGAAAGCATGGGAACCGGAATCTAGAATGGAAGTTTCCTCTTCAACTACAAGTCGCCTATGTCCACAGAGTCCAACACACTATGAAGCCAATGCCATGTCCCCACACATTACTGTATGTTACCATGATTATTAAAGAGGTTCTCCCTCTTCAGGCTTCCAGTCCCTTTGGATGTGAGCCATCTAAACTTCATTAGATATGTTTTGAACTCTTCATAGACACTCATTTGGTCAAAGACTATCCTGCCCGCTTCCATAATCGTCTACAGTTGAGCTTATTCATATATAGGGAATGGGATAAGGGGCTGACGGACACCTCTGGCACTGCTTATCTTCTAGAGAAACAAAAGATTAGGCAGGCTAAAATTCCAATATGTACAAACCTTCTATCACCTGGACAAATGGGATTATAGAAACATAGAAACATAGAAACATAGAATGTGTCGGCAGATAAGAACCATTTGGCCCATCCAGTCTGCCCAATATACTAAATACTATGGATAGCCCCCGGCCCTATCTTATATGAAGGATGGCCTTATGCCTATCCCATGCATGCTTAAACTCCTTCACTGTGTTTGCAGCTGCCACTTCTGCAGGAAGGCTATTCCATGCATCCACTACTCTCTCAGTAAAGTAATACTTCCTGATATTACTTTTAAACCTTTGCCCCTCTAATTTAAAACTATGTCCTCTTGTAGCAGTTTTTCTTCTTTTAAATATTCTCTCCTCTTTTACCTTGTTGATTCCCTTTATGTATTTAAAAGTTTCTATCATATCCCCTCTGTCTCGTCTTTCTTCCAAGCTATACATTGGATCCAATCCAACAAAAATCTGGTTTCTATGGCAAGCATAATACATGTACTGTTCATCCATTAGTGGGGCTCGTAAAAGAGAGGGGGTCCTCATAGGAAAGTACCCCATTATGGTGCTGGATTTTGCCAGTTGCATTCTTTCTAGACACGAGAGTCCTGCACAGGTTCTGCATAGTTTGGCCCAAAGGCCACAAGGCACCGTGAAGGTTTAAACTCCAAAATTGGGGACCAGCAGCCATGTCCTTCTCTAAGAAAGTGGTCACGGGTGGATTTGGACACCATGCAAACAACATAATTTAATGGTGCCCCAGAGATCACAGGGCCTCCTGCTTCCCCATGCCAAGGCTTCATTCACAAGTCAGTGATTCACAGACAAGTGCTGTCCATGTTCTCCACAGATGGCACACATACCTATTCATCTTAATGTGTGTATCCACACATCAGGGTTTGAGCACAGAAGCATGCCCTATTTTGTCCGTGTTTACAAATCCATCACACCCATTATATTCCATAGGTCAGTGAAAAACATGGATGCAACACAGAGGGCATCCGTATTTCATCTGTGTTTCATGGACCATTAAGAAGAGATGTTCTAAAAATTAATTTTCAGTTAGGTAGTGTCTGTGGAACATGGATGATACACGGACAGCAAGAACAGACACATGGACCAAACATGGAATCTTCACAGAAATCTTCACAGATGAAACACCATTTTATCAAGGATTTCATCATGGACGTGTGAAGCCAAACTGGGATCCACCAGCAGGAGCACCACTTTCAGCTGCATCTGCATCCTTAGTAGCAACTCCCTGCTTCACCCTTCACCCTGTGACCAGTGATGTGGTGCTGGCAGGCTCAATGAAGTGACATCACTAGATCTGCTGCACCTAGCCACCGGATAACCCAGAGCAGATCTGCAGTAGGACATCTGCTCTATTAGTCATTGTAATATGGGCTAGGTGAGTATTCATTTTGGAGCTCTAAAATGGTATCATATGGTGTTGGGGACACATAAGGGGGCACATAAGATGCAACATTTTGTGTTGGGGCACATAAGGGGGCACTATTCTGTGTTGAGAACACATAAAGAGGCACCATATTGTTTTATGGCACATAAAGAGGCACCATATTGTGTTGAGCGCACATAAAAAGGCACCATATTGTGATGGGGGTACGTATGGAGGCACCATACAGTTTTATGGCACATAAGGGGACACCATATTGTGTTGGGGCACATAAGTAGCACCACATTGTGTTGGGGGTACATAAGGGGACATTATCCTGTGTTGGGGTACATAAGAGGACATCATACTGTCCATGAGGGTTACTGAATGGGGCATTATACTGTGTGAGGGGCACATAAGGGGTCATCATCATCATAATAGGGGTGGGACAGAGTGGAGCTTAGTGGTGCGTCAGGGGACCCCAGACATAATTTTACTTGGAGCCATGTAAATACCAAATCCACCCCCTGTAGTAGTGCTAATGGCATGTTATCCCTCCTATGGTAGGGTCCTTATGGATAACTATGGAATTTTATTTCTTTTACATTCCCTGGACTTTTTCTTCTATGGACTTCCTGTAAGTTACACGTCTACTAGGACTCTGCTCCCACTCGGCTCCATGAATACAAAACAACCAAATCCTTTGCTGTCACGAGTATTGTTATTTTCCTCTTCTCCCTTAATTACACATTTACTATGACCATTTACTTGGCTTGATATTCGGTATCGTATTCATCCGAACAGTGTGTTGATTTGATATGAACGGCTTCAGGGATTTCCGTATGTTTATCCACGTTGTTCTTTGGGGCGAAGAAGTTGGACAGATATGAAGCCGGATCTCTGAAGAGTTTTGCCAAGACTCCCACTTCGGAAGGTTAATTTATACAGTAACTATGGTTTTATTTCTATTGTATTTTTTCTTATGACTGTTATACTCGGCAATAAATGGCTTAAATACTCTTTCCATTGATTGCAGTGACATATGTGAAGACCATTTATTATGGAAGCAGATTGCATATCACATCTAAAGCCAACTCCAGGGTTTGACAACAATATTGGAAACTTTTGGTCCAGCCAAATGCCACTGTCTAGAAGAAGTCGTGTCGGCTATTCAGCTATATGATACACTGACACCATGGCATAGCAGTAGGTGGTGCAGACCATGTGCATACAAAAGAGGTTCTCATAGGAGTTATATGTTGGATGCATGGAAAACGTCCAAGTCCCTGAGCCAGTAATTAGCTCCAAATGTACAAAAAGCTAAATGGGGTCCAACACTCCACCATAGTAAAACAACACACAGCAAACCCATTAAGAAGCAAGAAAAAGCTTATGGCATCCAAAATATATAAAAGGCTGACATGTTTCAAGCTCGCCTCATAGCATATTGCAGTGCAGAGGTAGCAGTCAAACCTGGACCCTAGTGCTTGATGGGGCCCAAAGGTCTGTTTACCACATAAGAAGACCCCAGTGTTATAAATGGTAATTGGGAGGCAATGTTACCTATTTTGCATTGAGAGTCACACATTATCCACTGGTAGGAGGTGAACAAGTCTAATTGGTTGCGAATCTCATACCTGGTGAACAGAATATACCATCTCTAGTTCAGGTGGGTTTTATTTTTAAGAAAAATAATTCCTAACTACAGGTATGATTGCTGGTGGTCCCACCACTTGGACCCCCAGCAATTGCTAGGATAGGGGTCCAGAGTTTGAGCTTGAATGGGATGCCATTGGGTTGGTGGTCACACCTGCAAGCTACTGCCTAACTCAGTCTCTTTGGGACCAATGAGGATGTAGTACTCGGCTATCTCAGTCCCAGAATTATTGAATACAGCTCCATTGTCTACACGTGACCACTGCTCCATTCCATGAGAGGTTTAAACTGGTAATTAGTGGAGGTCCCTGTAGTGAGGCCTCCAAGCAGTCATACATTTAGCACCTCTCCTGGAAGTAGTATCCTATCTACTTCCAGATAACTTCTTTTTATATGTCTACCATGGATTGTGTAACTAATAGAAGAAGGTCCTCTGCTGTGGGCTCCTCTACTTCTAACAGTCAAGCGCAATAACAAACACCTCTTGGTATGGAGGTTTACACAAGTCCACCTAGAATGCGTAGAACATGGCACTGCAGTTCCACCGTGGCTAACAAGAAATGACGGATGCTATACAATATGACAGACATGGGGCTTAATTTGAAACAGGGTTTGTCCACCCCAAATTTCCCGAGACCCAACAGAAGTAGAGTACAGCTAAACTTCTGGAAGCCCAGAACATTTCCTGCAAAAATCTGCTGGTCGCTGCCACTAGGGGGAGCTTGTTGCATTTTTTTGTTGTTGTTTTTGTTCTGCTAGTACAGATTAGTGGGGTAATCTGTTGGCAAAAGTGTAATCTATAAAGTTAGAAGTAAAGCAATAATAGAAAGTAAAAAAAAAAAGTTAAAGAGCAGTGTGAGTACTATTCATGCATGAGGCTGTAAAACACAATGTACTTACACAGCGTGAACAGACAATATGTAGCGTACAGCACAGAGGTGGAGATCTGGGCACGCAGGATAGGACTTGGCAGAGTTACATACATTTCTACAGTGTTTTGGCAGGAAGTCTTAACCTTTCTTGTGTTTTCGTACAAAAAGGAGAAACTTTACTTCAACTTTTTTGACTGATTGGGCCCATTGAGCAGATAAATCGAAGGCAGACATATATAGTCCAATAGGAAGAAAAAGGGGAAAAAAAGGGAAGTTTATTCAACCACTCAAGGATCTGGAAAAATCCCCAGAGTGTGTGAAAGTAGGCGCCGACAGTGGTGGTACAGTAGGTCCGAGTAACGCAAGGAAGGCAGCTAAAGAAGTGTCTAATGAAGGCACTCTATGTAAAAATGAGATACACAAGGGGGGAGGTCAATTGAAAGGAGTTCAACTGACCAAGGGAGATGGAGAAACGTACGAAAGCGCCAAACCAAGCTAGGAGTGAGTAGAGAATGTGATGTCTTGGTGGTACAGTAGTACACAATATAAAGTAAAATAAAAGTACAAGGTAGATTAAAAAGTACAAGGTAGATTGAAACCGATAGACAGATAAAGTTCACTTCCTGCTACGGTATCAGCAGGAGATTAAAAACAAGAGGTTAAAAACAAGAAATATGAGATAAAATGGATGGGAAACATCCAGTGAGGCACTTACTTCACTGGGGGGTCGTCAGCAGGATAAGCACATAACACCTGTGACGGTTCCCCCCTGGCCAGGATCGTGTGTAGAATCTCAGTGAATGATGGTAGCGAGGCACAGCGCTTCTGATCAAATCACCTTTATTGTATAATATATGGCTCAACGCGTTTCTGGGATCAAGGTTTCCCCTTCATCATACTTGCTCCTGATGAAGGGGAAACCTTGATCCCAGAAAGACGTTGAGCCATATATTATACAATAAAGGTGATTTGATCACAAGCGCTGTGCCTCGCTGCCATCATTCACTGAGATTCTACACACGATCCTGGCCAGGGGGGAACCGTCACAGGTGTTATGTGCTTATCCTGCTGACGACCCCCCAGTGAAGTAAGTGCCTCACTGGATGTTTCCCATCCATTTTATCTCATATTTCTTGTTTTTAACCTCTTGTTTTCAATCTCCTGCTGATACCGTAGCAGGAAGTGAACTTTATCTGTCTATCGGTTTCAATCTACCTTGTACTTTTATTTTACTTTATATTGTGTACTACTGTACCACCAAGACATCACATTCTCTACCCACTCCTAGCTTGGTTTGGCGCTTTCGTACGTTTCTCCATCTCCCTTGGTCAGTTGAACTCCTTTCAATTGACCTCCCCCCCTTGTGTATCTCATATATAGTCCAAGCAGCTCATTCAGGGGACCCAGAGCAGCAAGTGGACCACAATGGCCACAGGTATCCTGCTTCTCTGGTCCCATCCCCCTGCTCACGCTCTCAAAGGGTTTCTCATAGACACTGCATTATCCAAGTCAGCCTCAATAATTGTCTATGCTGCTCTATAATGGAGGAGCAAAATGTCCTGCAGCATTAACCCCTTCCTGACGCAGCGATTTTCCATTTTTGCATTTTTGTTTTTCACTCCCTGCCTTCAGTTACATAGTTGATACGGTTGAAAAAAGACAAACGTCCATCAAGTTTAACCAAGGGATCGGTGGGGACACGAATCCCAAAAGGAAGGGAGACTCAGATTTCTACACGTTTTCATAAGCATTAATGTTGTTTATTTTTAAGAATTCATCTAAACCCTTTTTAAAACTGTCCACAGTTCCTGCTGTGACCACGTCCTGAGGAAGTCATAGCCATAACTTTTTTATTTTTCTCCGTTCACTTTGTCGTTTGAGGGCTTGTTTTTTGGTGGGACAAGTTGTACTTTCTATTGCCACCATTTAATATTGCATAGGATGTGGTGCGAAGCGGGAAAAAAAAATTCCAAATGGGGTGGAATTCGAAAAAAAAAATCCCCCACAGTTTTACAGGTGTTGTTTGTACAGCGTTCATTATGTAGTAAAAATGACTTGTGCTCTTCATTATACAGGTCAGTACAATTACGGCGATACCAAAAACGTATAGTTTTTCTTTCCTATTAATGCGTTACGCCATTCACCATTTTGGATACGTTTTTTTTTTTCATATTTTAATAGTACAGACATTTTCACACATAGCGGTGCCCATGATGTTTTTTTTTTTAAGTATTTTCATTTTGATTTTGGGGAAAGGGGGTGATATGAATTTTTATATATATTTTATTTTTTTATGTTTTTAAAAAAAATGTTCTTACTTTTTTTATCAGGTCTCCAAGTGGACCACAACATGCAATCATCAGATTGCAATTTGTATAGGGTAATGGAATTTTCTCCATTATCCTATACAGAAGTAGGTATATTACAGTTCAGTGTTGCCACCTGCTGGCCTGAACTGTAATATACAACTAATGAGCCTGGAAGCCTAATACAGGCTCAGGCTCATTACTTTGAATGAACACTTCCCCAATCTCTACCGGGGGAAGGCGTTCCAGCCCATGAAACAGCTTTGTCCTATCATAACAACCCTTCACATATCTACAGGATAGGTGATATGTATCTGATCGGTGGAGCCGATGGGAACTCACTGATCATGAGGACAGGGTCGCAGAATCTACAGGGTAACTGCCGCTTCATTCGTTCAGACACTCTACTATCTCCGGCAGTTCCCTAACCCTAACCTATCACTCCATTCACCCCATGGACTCCGAGAACCTGTTCTCATACATATCACCTGTCCTGTAGATATGTGGTAAGTGCTTATAGTGGCACAACCCTTTTAGGTACAGACAGTTAACCCCTTCAGTGCCCTAGGCCACCAGGAATATTATCACTAATCCCTTCACTGCTCTAGACCACCAGCTATGTCATTATCAACCTCTTCACTATCCTAGCCCACTAAAAATGGTATTGTTAATGCCGTCACTGCCATATCCCACAAGTAATTCTATCATTAACCCCATCACTGCCCTAGACCACCAGGGATTATCTCTTTTTCCTGCCCTGGTCTTTCAAGAAAATCATTTTTAATCCCATCCTTGCCACATTCCGTTAGGAATGTTATCCCTAACAACTTCACTGCCCTCGACCACCCATCAGCAATGTTACACTTTACTGCCCTGGACCACCAATAATGTTACCAACAACCCCTACACAGATAAAACCATAAAACCCTTCACTTGATCTAGATCACAAAGGGATGTAAACATTTCCCTGTTCAGTGCCCTAGACTACCAGTGGTAATACTACCCATGGTATTTTTATAGTTTTTAAATGCTTGAAAAAAGTGACATGAATTTCAAGTGTTTTTGGTAGCATTATTTTTATTTTGAAAAATGTTCAACATGTGTTTTATTTCCTAACTTTTGAAGTTCTAAAGAGAAACCTGAGGGGAAAAAAATCTGAAAAAATTGTCCAAAAGGTTTGTAATAAACTGCACAATATTTTTCTATTGACCTTAATAGATAACAAGAAATCATTTTTTTACCGCAGTTATTCATTTTAAATGCATGATGGAAGTTGCAGGTATGCTGGCAGGGAAGTGGCGGGGGGGGGGGGGATTGCGGTTTTTGCATAGGGCCCCTCATATGTCGGTCCATATATAAATGAAAGACAACGATTTGGCCCCATTGCATTGCATACCACCGAGCAATGCAAATTCATGCCTAGACATGGATTATTGCTCTATATTTCACGCCCATATATTTTTTGAAGATGACATCAGTCCTATGCGGTATATCAACCAGAAGTGTAACTGTGTTTATTTGAATTTACAAGCAGTCTACACAGGCCAATAAACACGCCGAGTGAAAATACAGATGTGGCATGTTGGACGCGATTACCACGCAAAGTTCAAGAAAGCAACAGCTCTGATGTGGAAGGTACAAAATGTTTACATGAGTCTCCTGCCAGCCAAGTGTGGCCATTGGGCCTCCAGCAAAATCATATTGTATGTCTATATGTAGAGTAGAGCAGATCAGTTATAATAAAAGGTTAACCCCATATTCGACATTTTAAATATGACCGCCTTTCCAGCTGTTACTGGGGTTGTCAACCAGTTGTCATAGAGTACCTAAAGGGTTTCCAGGTTTTATGTAAAGAAGGTTTAACCCCTAACCTTCTAATATGCTTTGTGTTTTAGTTCCTCTATATTTTCAAGATACGCTTGCTGTCAGTGAATGAGAACACAATCCAAATATGAAAAAAGTAGGTATCCTGACTCTTAAAAACTTGTTATGTTTAAATACAAGAAAAAGGAACACAGTGGAGCACCCAAGCACAATGGAAGTCAATGGGAGAACACAAGCATTAAACCAGGCACCCTCTGCTCTGAAGAGGGGAGGGTGTCGGGACTCTAGTTCGGCTTAGGAGTCCCTATATAGCTCTGTCTATATATGGAGTCAGTGCTTTGGGACACCCAGTGTATTTAAATCTGATTTAGCCTGTATTTCTGAAAAGTTTCTGGCGGGATTCAAACTCACAACCTTCTACATTGCAGCCAAGAATCTTAACCACTACACAATAGAGCTGCATGGCCAGTTACAAAACCAAAACAAAAATAAAAATAAAATATATAGTCTCATATTTTTTTTTTTTTTTTTAGCAACTGGCCATGCAGCTCTATAGTGTAGTGGTTAACATTCTCGGCTGTAATGTAGAAGGTTGTGAGTTCGAATCCTGCCAGAAACTTTTCAGAAATAGAGGCTAAATTAGATTTAAATACACTGACTCGAGTACATGTGATATTCGGCCAAACACCGCGATGTGCCGAGCATAGCGATGCTTGAGCCAAACTGGTGTTCGGCCGGGCATCCGCGCCCAACACTATTTAGAATCAAAAATCCAATAATGAGAACAGTTTCTAGTTCATATTCGCTACTAGTTAGGGTCCATTCACACGTCTGCAATTGTGCGGAACGGGTGCTGACCCATTCTCTATGGGGATGGAATGGATGCAGACCGCACACTATGTGTACTCCACATCCGCATTTCCAGAGCGCGCCGCCGATCTTCCGGTCCAAGGCTCCAGAAAAAAATAGAACATGTCCTATTCTTGTCCGCGATTGCAGACAAGAATAGACATTTCTATAGGGGGTGCCGGGCGGGTGTACAGCGGATCTGCAATACACTACGGACGTGTGAATGGACTCTTAGACAATGCTCTGGACTCCAGAATGATACATTGTAGCAAACTGCTGATGGTGATTTGTCTTTTTTTGGTAGTACACAAAACAAGACATAATAATAAAGTCTGACCAGCTTGCTGATGGTTTCCAAGTGGCTAAAAAAGAGGAAACCACCTGACAGATATAAGGCTACTTTCTGCGTTTTCAATTTCTCTATTGAGATCCGTCATAGGATCTCAATAGTAGAGGAAAACTCTTCTGTTTTGTCCCCATTCATTTTCAATGGGGACAAAACTGAACTGAACGAAACGGAATGTACGAGAATACATTCCGTTCCATTTGGTTGCGTTCCCATCACGGACAGAATAACCCTGCAAGCAGTGTTTTTTTGTCCGCGATGTAGTGCGGAGCAAGACGGATCCGTCCTGACACAATGTAAGTCAATGGGGACGGATCTATTTTCTCTGACACAATAGAAAACGGATCTGTCCCTAATTTACTTTCAATAGTGTTCAAGACGGATCCATCATGGCTATAGAAGACATAATACAACCGGATCCGTTCATGACGGATACATGTGTTTGTATTATTGTAATGGAAGCGTTTTTGCAGATCCATGACGGATCAAAACGTTATTTTAACCTGTTGGGGACACATGACGTACCGGTACGTCATGGTGTCCTGGTACTTAAGGACACATGACGTACCGGGCGGTAATTGGAACTGGGTGCGTGCTCAAATCATTGAGCAGGCAACCTGGGACAATGCCGTGACCCCCCCGTATAGGCAATTCAGACCTGCGGTTTGCGGCGTTTACAGGAGTCGCGGCGGGCGGTCGGCGGTACCATCGGGTCCCCGTGCGGCTGTAATGGGGACCCGATGGCATGGAAGGCAGCGCGATGCCTTCCTTAGGCATCAGCGCTGCCTTCCAGTGACGAGCCTCTGAGATCCAGCCCCCTGGATCTCACAGGCAGGAAGCTGTATGAGTAATACACACAGTATTAGGGTCCATTCACACGTCCGCAATTTCGTTCCGCATTTTGCGGAACGGAATTGCGGACCCATTCATTTCTATGGGGCTGCACAATGTGCTGCTCGGATCCGGAATTGCGGATCCGCACTTCCGGGTTTGCAATTCCAATCACGAAAAATATAGAACATGTCCTATTCTTGTCCGCAATTGCGGACAAGAATAGGCATTTTCTATTAAGTGCGGAACGCACATCGACGATGTCTGTGTTTTGCGGATCCACACACAGGTGTGAATGGACCCTAACTCATACAGCCAATGCATTCCAATACAGAAGTATGGAATGCATTGTAAAGGGGATCAGACCCCCAAAAGTTGAAGTCCCAAAGTGGGACAAAAAATTGAGTGGAAAAAAAGTTGAAAAATAAAGTTTTTTCCCCAAAATTTTTTACGTTTCAAGTAAAAAAAAAAAAAAACGTAATTTCCCCCAAATAAAGTTAAAAAAAATTGGTAAAAAATAGTGGGGGGGGGGGGAAAAGTAGACATATTAGGTATCACCGTGTTCGTATCGACCGGCTCTATAAACATATAACATTACCTAACCCCTCAGATGAACACTGTAAAAAATAAAAACTGTGCTAAATAAAAAAAAAATTTTCACCTTACATCACAAAAAGTACAACAGCAAGCGATCAAAAAGGCGTATGCCCACCAAAATAGTACCAATCTAACCGTCACCTCATCCCGCAAAAAATTAGCCCCTACCTAAGACAATCGCCTAAAAAATAAAAAAAAATATGGCTCAGAATATGGAGACACTAAAACATGATTTTTTTTGTTTTTTGTATACATACGTAAAAAAAAAGTATACATATTAGATATCTCCGCATCCGTAATAACCTGCTCTATAAAAATATCACACCTAACCCCTCAGGTGAACACCGTAAAAAAAAAAGGTATAAAAAAAGCCATTTTTTGTCACCTTACATCGCAAAAAGTGTAATAGCAAGTGATCAAAAAGTCATATGCACCCCAAAATAGTGCCAATAAAACCGTCATCTCATCCCACAAAAAATGAGACCCTACCTAAGATAATCGCCCAAAAACTAAAAAAACTATGGCTCTCAGACTATGGAGACACTAAAACATGATTTTTTTTGTTTACAAAATTAAATCATAGTGTAAAACTTACATAAATAAAAAAAATTGTATACATATTAGGTGTCGCCGCGTCTGTGACAACCTGCTCTATAAAATTACCACATGATCTAACCTGTCAGATGAATGTTATAAATAACAAAAATAAAAACGGTGCCAAAACAGCTATTTCTTGTTACCTTGCCTCACAAAAAGTGTAATATAGAGCAACCAAAAATCATATGTACCCTAAAATAGTACCAACAAAACTGCCACCCTATCCCGTAGTTTCTAAAATGGGGTCACTTTTTTGGAGTTTCTACTCTAGGGGTGCATCAGGGGGGCTTCAAATGAGACATAGTGTCAAAAAAACAGTCCAGCAAAATCTGCCTTCCAAAAACCCTATGGCATTCCTTTCCTTCTGCGCCCAGCCGTTTGCAGTTTATGACCACATATGGGGTGTTTCTGTAAACTACAGAATCAGGGCCATAAATATTGAGTTTTGTTTGGCTGTTAACCCTTACTTTGTAACTGGAAAGAATTATTAAAATGAAAAAGCTGCCAAAAAAGTGAAATTTTGAAATTGTATCTCTATTTTCTATTAATTCTTGTGGAACACCTAAAGGGTTAACAAAGTTTGTAAAATCAGTTTTAAATACCTTGAAGGGTGTAGTTTCTAGAATGGGCTCATTTTTTGGTGGTTTCAATTATGTAAGCCTCACAAAGTGACTTCAGACCTGAACTGATCCTTAAAAAGTGGGTTTTTAAAAATTTCTGAAAAATTTCAAGATTTGCTTCTAAATTTCTAAGCCTTGTAACATCCCCAAAAAATAAAATGTCATTCCCAAAATGATCTAAACATGAAGTAGACAAATGGGGAATGTAAATTAATAACTATTTTTGTAGGTATTACTATGTATTATAGAAGTAGAGAAATGTCCCTTTCTATCCGAATAGATAGACGCCTTAGGGACAGGTTGAAAAAACCGGAGCAATTGGTAACCCCTCCCAAGCAGCAGTTAGTCTGTACGGACTTAGACGAGCCTATGCAGCTAGGAGGAACTACTCGTCAGGTCCGTCCTCCTGAGGCTCGCCGTAGGCGTGGGGTTTGTTTTTTTTGTGGGGAGAGGGGTCATTTCATTGATGTCTGTCCTTCTTTCCTCAGAAACAAAAGACCGTCGGAAAACTACTAACCCCAGGCTGTGTGGAGGATGTCAGCCGGGGGGTATACGTTTCCTCCATACGTACATCGCAATTTGAGTTGCCAGCGGTTATTGTTGTTGGTGATAAGACGGAGACTATTTCTTTCTTTCTAGACAGTGGAGCAGGGGTAAATTTGATAGATGCCCATTTTGCCCGCACTATGGGTTTGTCTCTCTGTACGCTACAGAGACCTATTCCCATATTCGCTATTGATTCTGCTCCTCTGTCTCAGAGAAACCTCACCCACATTGTTCATAATTTACACCTTCGGGTAGGGGACCACCATAACGAGATGCTTTCATGTTATGTTCTGGAGGGGCTTCCCACTCCGGTAGTGCTGGGTCTTCCCTGGTTGGTAGCGCACAATCCAGTGGTGGATTGGCAGGCCAGGGAGATATTGGAGTGGAGTGAGCAGTGCAGAGAAAATTGCTTAAATAGCAATTGCTTAGTTGCCTCCATAACTACCCTACCTACATTTATTTTGGGTTTTGAGGATGTTTTTTCTGAAAAGGGTTGTCAGAAGTTACCACCTCATCGTCCTTATGATTGCCCGGTTAACCTTATTCCCGACGCAAAATTACCCAAGACCAGGTTATATAATCTTTCGGGTCCAGAGAGACAAGCCATGAAAGATTATATCTCCGAGAGCTTGGCTAAGGGACACATCAGACCCTCTTCTTCACCCGTGGCTGCAGGGTTTTTCTTCGTTAAAAAGAAAGATAGGGGCCTGCGTCCTTGCCTAGATTTTCGCGAATTAAATCGGATAACCATCCGAGACCCATACCCTCTTCCTCTTATTCCTGACCTGTTTAACCAGATTGCGGGTGCTAGGTGGTTCTCCAAACTTGATCTTAGGGGGCCTACAATCTGATTCGTATTAAGGAGGGGGATGAGTGGAAGACAGCTTTTAATACCCCTGAGGGGCATTATGAAAATCTAGTTATGCCTTTCGGTCTGACCAATGCTCCTGCCGTCTTTCAACATTTCGTTAATGACATTTTTAGTCATCTAATCGGCAGGTTTGTGGTAATATACCTAGATGATATTTTAATTTATTCGTCTGATCTGAAAACACATGAGGTGCATGTCAGACAAGTACTGCAGGTCCTACGGACGAATAAATGATATGCTAAAATTGAAAACTGTGTCTTCGCCGTTCAGGAGATACAATTCCTAGGTTATTTTTTATCTGCTTCAGGTTTCCGTATGGATCCTAGAAAGGTCCAGGCAATTTTAGATTGGGATCTTCCTGAGAACCTCAAAGCACTACAACGGTTCTTGGGCTTCGCGAATTTCAATTGGAAATTCATTAAAAATTATTCACTTATTGTAAAACCCCTTACTGACATGACTAGGAAGGGGACTGATTTTTCTAAATGGTCTGACGCTGCTTAAGTTGCTTTTTCCTCTCTAAAAGAGAGGTTTACCTCAGCACCTGTACTAGTCCAACCTGATGTCTCTCAGCCTTTTATTGTTGAAGTCGATGCGTCAGAGGTGGGAGTGGGGGCGGTGCTGTCTCAGGGTCCGTCTCCTGGCAAATGGCGTCCTTGTGATTTCTTTTCTAAAAAACTATCTGCAGCAGAAAAGAACTACGATATTGGCAATAGGGAACTATTAGCTATTAAACTTGCGTTTGAGGAGTGGCGTCACTTTTTAGAGGGGGCAGTCCACCCCGTCACTGTGATTACGGACCACAAAAATCTTCTGTACCTCGAATCAGCTAAGCGTCTCACCCCTAGACAGGCTAGGTGGTCGCTATTTTTTACCAGGTTTAACTTTGTGATTACCTATCGTCCTGGGGCAAAGAATACCAAGGCTGATGCACTATCTCGTTGTTTCCCTGGAGGGGGTAATGTGAGTGATCCGGTGCCCATTCTTCAAAGAGGAGTGGTTGTTTCTGCGGTACACTCTGTTCTGGAGGGGAAGGTGTTAGAGGCCCAGGGGGACGCCCCGGTCTCTTGCCCCTCAGAGAAATTGTTTGTACCGTTGAACCTACGTTTCGAATTATTAAAGGAACATCATAATTCGGCACTTGCTGGGCATCCGGGTAGTAAAGCAACCTTGGAGCTATTGTCTCGTAGTTTTTGGTGGCCAAGGTTGCGTCAGGATGTATTGGATTTTGTGTCTTCTTGTTCTACCTGTGCGCACGCAAAAGTTTCACATACACGTCCTGCAGTGTCTCTATTACCACTCGTCATTCCCAATAGACCGTGGACACATCTGTCAATGGATTTTATCACTGACTTACCTTTGTCTGCGGGTAAAACAGTTATTTTGGTAGTAGTGGACAGGTTTAGCAAAATGGTACACTTCATTGCGTTACCCGCACTACTTAATGCTAAGACTCTTGCTCAGGTATTCGTCAGTGAAATCGTGAAGCTTCACGGGGTCCCCTCCGATGTTGTTTCGGATCGGGGTACCCAGTTTATTTCTAAATTTTGGAAAGCTTTTTGTTCCCGTTTGGGGGTACACTTGTCCTTTTCCTCAGCTTTCCATCCTCAGTCGAATGGACAGACTGAGCATACCAACCAAAACCTTGAGACATATCTAAGATGTTTTGTGTCTGAAAACCAAGAGTTGTGGTCATCATATTTACCGTTAGCTGAGTTTGCCATAAATAATCGTCGTCAGGAATCCACTGGCAAGTCACCATTTCTTGGTGCATATGGTTTTCATCCCCAATTCTGTACTTTCAAAGAGGGGGGATCTTCTGGGGTTCCCGAAGAGGAACGGTTTTCGTCATCTCTTTCATCGGTATGGCAGAAGGTGCAAGCTAACTTGAAAAATATGGGAGGTAAATACAAATGCATGGCTGATAAGAGACGGTCGCCAGGTCCGGACCTAGGAGTGAATGACTATGTGTGGTTGTCTACTAGGAATATTAAATTGAAGGTTCCCTCTTGGAAACTGGGTCCTAGGTTTATTGGCCCTTACAAAATTGTAGCCATCATCAACCCCCTGGCTTTTCGCCTGGAGTTACCTCAGACTTTTAAAATTCATAATGTTTTTCATAAGTCGTTACTCAAAAAATATGTTCCACCTCTAGAACCGTCACCGCTGCCACCCCCTCCTGTTGTCGTGGATGGTAATCTAGAATTTCAGATATCCAAAATTGTTAACTCTCGTCGGGTCCGCCGCTCTCTTCAATATCTGGTGCATTGGAGAGGTTACGGTCCCGAGGAAAGAATGTGGGTTCCTGCGTCTGAGGTAAACGCCGACAGGCTAGTTCGGGTTTTTCATGCCTCTCATCCTGAGAGACCTGGTCCTGAGTGTCCGGAGGCCCCTCGTAGAGAGGGGGGTACTGTCACGAGGGTGTCAAGAACCACGCCTGACTCCGTTATACCCGGGGTCAGGAAGTCGCAGCGGTTGGCTGCACGCTCTATGTAAGATAGGGCTGTTTCCTTATGGTAGCTTTCTGGGTTTGCTTTGCAAACCCTTTTGGCTCACTCAGGGATCCGTAGCCCTTTCTCCTCAGCTGTTCCTTGTCCAGCACTCCCAAACCTCCTTATATTCCCCTCTCACACTTCTCTGGTTGCCAGATATAGAGCTTCCTGCCTGGACATCTATTCTGACCCTCTGGAGCTGTGTTGCTGTGTTCTCTGGTAGTTGGTCCAGAACGCTACCCTCCGGATCCCTGTTGGACCTTTGTGGTCTATTGTGGTCTCCCACCTGGGTGTATGTGTTTGTCTGTTTTGTCTGTCCTCTCCCTGGTGTTTCCCTCTTAGTGACAGTGGTGCGGACTAGCGATCCCACCGGCCCGTTCACTATCTAGGGCTCATTTTAGGGAAAGCCAGGGTTTAGGCACGTGATCGCCGCATGGGTGAGGAACCCGTCTAGGGACGTCAGGGCAGTCAGGTGCCAGCCGCAAGGTGAGTTAGGGGTCACCACCTTTCCCTCTCCCTTGGGCAGGGCTTTCCCTTTTTCCTCCCTGTGCGTGACGCCGGTCATTACACTAGACTACTGCTGGTCACCTTTGGGTATTTAAGGCACCTTTGCCTATGGGGAGGCGCCTGAGCAATAGGTTATTTAGCTTTCCAGTTCCCTGATAAGGTGTGCTGCATCCATTTGTCTGCCCGTGTACTGACTTCTGCCCGATTTCTGGATTCTTACTATCCACTGCCTCGGACTGTTTATTGGATTGCTCATACTCTGCATGACCTGACCTCATCCTGTCACTACCTGTAGTTTTGCCTGATCCCTCAGTGCCCCACACCAGTGTTCCTGAACTCTGTGGGTCAGCTTTCAACCACACAGACTACTCCAGGAAGTAGCGGACTGGTGGTTCCACTGCAGTAAAGTCAAAATCCCTGAATAGGAGTTAAAGGATGAATACCAGGAGACTGTTGGTTAACTCGGTGATTCCACACCCACGGTTGTCACATAAATGCTAAACTTGTGCATACTTGCTGCTATCACTAGAGAGAGCTTAGAAGCTTATGGCATACTGTGTTATGATTGAGATTAAAGTGCATCTTTCAGCACTTTTAACCATGGTAAACTGTTAACAACACTAGATAGAGGCCGGGGAGAGCAAGACAAATGTACCTTTTGTGCAGCTTTTCCTATCAGGTGTAGTGTGAATTTTGCCAGACTCTGCTCCCGTAAGTGCCCAGGGCAGGGCTGCACTGTGTAGTGCTCTCTTCATTGAGATGCTTCACAACCCCTCCCCTCTGCTCTGAGTATTGTAGCATGCAACAAAGAGACCACTATTGCTGTCACTCAGAGCAGAGGGCAGGGGCTGTGAAGCATCTCGATGAAGAAAGCACTTCAAGGTGAAGCTCTGCCCTAGGCACTTGCAAGTGTAGAATCTGGCAGAATAAAATTTCATATTCACACTACACCGAATAAGAAAAGCTGCACAGACTGTATGTTTGTCTCATTCTCCCCAGTCCTTACCTAGTACTGTCAACAGTTTAGCAAACTGCTGTCATAGTCCCCTTAATATATATACAGTATGTAATAAACAGTATGTAATTGGCAGCTGCAGAAAACGAGAAAGCTATTGTTTTGACATGGGTGTGGAACCACTGTGTCAACCAACAGATCTGGCTTTGGACTACTCCTAAGGGTGTTATCATGGCAGTTCCCTTGTATTCACCCTTTAACCCATGTACAGGGATCTAGATTTTGCTGCCGGAGAACTACTAGGCTGCTACCTCCTGCAGTAGTCTGTATGATTGACAGCTGATTCATGAAGGTCAGAGACACTGGTGGATAGCACCGAGGGATCATCACAAAAAACTGTAGTCAGGGACAGGGTGAGGTCAGGGCAGGCAGAGTACATGCAGCATGGTAAATGGTCATTATGGAGATCAGACACGTCAGGTCAGGCAGCGGAGAATCATATACCAGGAAACAGGCAAAGAGTCGGTACATGGGCAGACAACAGAACAGACACCTTAGCAGGGTACTATCACCCTAGGAAATCTATTGCTCAGGCACCTTCCCACAGAGGTGTACACATTGGCCCTTTTAGAGCCAGAGGGAGTATGTGTGTGCCCTACACGCAAAGGAGGAGATGCCCTATCGGTAAGCTGGCTGTAGCCTGCATGGAGGAGCAGAGCAAACCAGGCACTGGTTCTTTGCCACCGGGACAGATGAGCAGAGCAGTGGCTGTCTATGCAGGGTATTTGGAGCTCTGTTTCAGACAAACTGAGTTGTGACCTGTGAGTACTACAAAGATATATAAGGGTGTTTTTCACACAGAATTTTGGAGCTAATTTAAGACAAGGGTCCTGATTTATCATAAATTTCCTACCAGTTTTCTGGCATGAAAAAGTTGCAAACTATTTGTTTTGCGAATTTTACCACACAATTTGTTGCTTAAGTGGCATTTCTCCATCTACTTTGCCACTTTGATGAAAAAGAGGCATGGCGAGGGCAGGGAGGGTACAGGTCAAGCAGAGGCCACGTGACTCGTGTCAATCAGAATGTTGATAGGCAGGGGTCAGAATGAGGCAGTCATGCTGGGGGACCAAAGTGGCAGGAACCCAAGCGGCGTGGAACAAGTAAGTATGCTATCCCTCCAAATGTTCGGCCACATGGGAAATCTAGGCATAAAGGTCCCCCAAATATTAACATCCCCATTAAGCAACTCTCTCACATCCAATGTGGATTCTACTTTCATAAAAATACTGGAAAAAGACTATTATTAAAAAAAATTATTGTAACTATATTATGTTACCTATTTAACGATCACTTAGAAGAAATCTAATCCACTAACTATTACATCTACTTAAGACATTTACAAGGAGGTTTCTCTGTTCCATTATCACCCACATCTTCTACACATGGAGGTCTAGATTAACATGACACAGACTATTTATTACATTTGGAAGGTATTGATAGAAAAAGTAATAAAACCTTCTGTTCTGGAAGCGATTGCTGCGCTAACTAAGTTGATGAATAGCTGAGAATTATTGGAAGTATCTGAGCTGTTGACTCATCAACAAAGAACTCACTTAATAAGCTTCTTATGTCTTTTGTGTTTTGAGGTATGTTGTGGTTTGGATGATATTTTGACTACTATAATCCACTGAAATAATAAAACTTTACATGTACTTTGTTTGTAATTTTACTATGTAGAGTAGTTGCAGTTTGTACTCTAGAGCTGCTCTTCCTACTGTAAATTGAAGTCAAAAAGATCAATCAAAGTGAGCCATTTTGGAGGCCATAAGAAGCTCTCATTGGTCACTTAGGACAATAGTATACACAATCTCTTAAAGAGGATCTCTCTTCAAGATAACTTCCACTAAAAATGACAATGTGCAATGATGATGGGTCAGGGCTTTATTTACAACAAGGCACATGAGGGCATGTGCCTAAGGTATCTGAAAACTAATTATTTATGTTGATTCTTAGTGCTGCTTTTCATGTCCTCTTATCACAACCTTTGGTTTATTGTAACCAGGAGATTTAAACCTCACACTGCTTACTCACAGCTGATGTAACAGTAATCTCTTCAGGAAGGCCGTGTACAGGTTAAATACCCTGTCCTGTCTCTGCAGTTAACAAAAGTAAGTGAGAAGGGGACATCAGAGCAGTCAGATCAGGAGAAAGGTGAAGCCAGTATATGACCCATATGTACATTGCCAACTAGCAGAAAGGATTTCTTTGCTTATCGCATAGAAGACCATTCCATGATCAATACACTGACACCAAAGAGACCTCAGTATAATTCAGATTTTATAAAATGTTTATAAACTACATGGCAAATAACCACATCACAAAACCATGGCAATCATGGTAAAACCAAGTTTGTTTTCAACAGAAATTTTTACTGCATTTTATGTAGCTACTGTATACCCTCTGCTATTTTCATCCCCATAGCATTGAATGGAGAGGACACCACACATGCGTGCACCGTTCTTAAAATAGGAGCAGATCCTTGGTGTGGGGCCCACACCTATCAGACATTTATGGCATAGCCTATCTATGTGCCTGTAAATGTCCAGATGGGACAAGCCCTTTAACTTAAATTGTCTGTCTCACAACTAGACCCAAGCATCGTGTATTGATGGTATCATCACACTGGCATGGTGACAACATTTAAAGTGTGCCAAACAGTTAACCAGGCCACAAAATCTATAGACTACTTCTAGCCAATACTACAAGTAATATGCAATAGATAGTGCTCACCATGTAAACATGCTTTAAAGATGGTGTCTCATAAATACACCATGTCTTATGGGTGAATATAGAAGTTATAGGTGGGGATACAGAATAGCTACTACTACTACTACTACATTGGGCAGACCCAAGGTATGCATGGCCATCCATTTCAACAGCCACCATTTCATTCTACATTTTCTCTGCTTCATTAGACAACCACTTTTATTGCACTGTTTAGTTGGCACGCCTGTTTCTTAAAGCCCTTGGGAACAGCTGAAGCAGTAAGTCCATCCTTGACCCTGGTGTACACCTCTACAAGACACTGTACACATAGCTGATAATGAACTTAGTGAGCACATGTCATTTTAATGGTTGCTATAACCAAACTGATATACGTAAGGTGACTCCATGAATCAATTTTAGGTTAACTCAATATCCTTTACATCAGATTTCCCCAAATCATTATACTTAGGTGTGGTTTATACTCTACACAATATTTTATAGCATGAACCTCAGAATAAAATTACTTCCCACCAGTAGAGTTGAGCGAACCTGAACTTTGCTGGAAAATTTTGGGTTCGAGTTTGGTGTTTGGGTTTTTAATAAAGCTTTTGAAAGGCTGCAGGGTAGCCAATCAACAAGCTTTTAAGCTTTTAAGCCATCACAGCCATGCCTAGTAATGGCATGGCTGTGATTGGCCGGTGCATCATGTGATCCAGCCTCTATACAAGCTGGATCACGTGTAGCACCGCCCATCAGCTCTGAGTAGTGCAGGGACAGGAAGCAGGCAGCAGAAGTGAGGGAAAGGGTTAGGAATCTGGCTATTTATTTTGTGGGTGACCTATAATGATTTGAGTTCAATACACCAGCTTTGCACCCTGACACAGAAATATAATAATACATCTGGCTGTTAATTCTGTGGGTGACCTATAGCGATTTTTGGTGTGAGGTACACATATTCCCATTTTTGGTGTGAGGTACACTTGCACTGCATACGTGACAGGGAAATTAATATAATTAATCCGTCTGTTAGTTCAGCCGGTGACATATACCCAGTTTTGGTGTGAGATACACGTGCACTTTATACGTGAAAGGGAAATTAATATAGTTAATCTCACTGTTAGTTCGGACGGTGACATATACCCATTTTTGGTTTAAGATACACGTGCACTGCGTATGTGACAGGGAAATTAATATAGTTAATCCGTCTGTTAGTTCGGTGGGTGACATATACCCATTTTTGGTGTGAGGTACACCTGCACTGCATACGTGACAGGGACATTAATATAGTTAATCTGTCTGTTAGTTCGGTGGGTGACGTCAAAGAATGAGGAGAGCATCAAATAAGGGACGTGACCCTGGTCGTGTTGCTGCTGGTGCTGGTGGAGCTCCTGTTGCAGGGAGAGGACGTGGTCGTTCTGTGCCAGCTACAAGCCCAAATGAAACACCTTCCTCAGGTAACGTAGGTGACAGGACGTTCAGTGTCATTTTGTTGGCCCGAATACCGGTGTAAAAATGATGAGGCCAGAACAAGTAGAGGTGGTAGTAGATTGGATGGCTGAAAGTGCCTCCAGTTCCTTCACATTGTCTCCCACCCGGTCCCCTGCTGAAGCCGCAGAGTTGGCACCTGCAGCCCATGGGCATCTCTCTTTCACCTCACCCCCTTGAAAATCAGCCAAGCAGTCTAAGCCCCAAGTCATGCAGCAGTCTCTTATGCTTTTTGATGACTCTGCTGGTGGGGTTTCCGTGGACCATCCACCTAGCCCTGCCCCAGAAGTGGAAGAGATTGAGTGCACTATTATCCTCAAGAGGAAAGAATAAAGAATAACTATTTTGCTACTTCGGTGAGTGCCGCATGTTACTTTACTACCTTCTCTACATTGTTGCATTGAGTGCACTGATGCCCAACCACTTATGTTTGAGGATGTGGATATGGGAGGACCACCTCAGCACGTCTCTGATGATGATGACGAAATACAGGTGCCAATTGCTGCATTTTTCTGCCGTGTGCAGACCGGCAAGGAGGGAAGGGGTGAAGAGTGTGTGGAAGATGATGTGGAGGATGATGAGGTCCTAGACCCCACATGGAATCAAGGTCATGCGAGTGACGTGTGCAGTTCGGAGGAAGAGGTGGTGGTCACACAGCGCCAGCCGCACAGCAAAAGAGGGAGCAGGGTGCAAAAGCAGAGTGGCCATCCCCTAGCCAATACGCCAGCTACTGCCCACCGCACCCAGGGACTGAGCACACCAAAGCCAGCTCCAAGGAGTTCCCTGGCATGTTAGTTCTTCAGACAATGTGCTGACGACAAGACGCACTCGCACTGTGCAATCAGAGCCTGAAGCAAGGCATAAATGTTCTAAACCTGAGCACCACCTGCATGACCAGGCATCTAAATGCAAAGTACGAGCTGCAGTGGAGTACCCACCTGAAAAAACACAAAAGAGCTCAGGCTCCTCTTGTTCCCTCTTCTGCTGCGGTCTCGGCCTCTTCCTCCCCCTCTGGAGGGACAGTCGCACCTGCCACCCAGCAAACAGAGGATGTGGCAGCAACACCACCACCTCCACCACCATCACCCAGCATGTCCACACTGTCCCATGGAAGTGTAATGCCCACAGACTGGTCCAGTGTCTGGGGGATCCCTTGCCCCTTAGGAGGCTTCTACGAAATATGTCCCTCTTATAGAGCAAGTAAACGTGATGCCAGTTGCAGTTAAGCAACGAGGACAATCTAATCCCCTTTGTAGATAGTGGTGTTGGTACCCAGTGTAGAAAGGCCCGAGTGGTGTTAAATAGGCCACAATATCCCTGGAGATGTTGTGTTGTACTTTGTCACGGTGCTCCTACCTGAATACGGGTGGATCCCAGACGTGGCCGTCCGAGGCAGTGCAAAAGGGGATGAAGAACTTGGATGGGGTAGAAAAAAGTTGAGTCCAGACTTGGTAAACGTTTTAACAGTTGCTTTTACTTGGCATAAACGATAATCCATACAGTTTCCAGACTTTATCTTAGTTTACAATAGGTTTCAGCAGGCAAATGGCAGGCAAATAATTTCTCTGCAAACAAACTCCTCTTTGCTGTATCCTCAGTGTAGCTCTCTCAGCTCTGCTATGTTAGCAATAGTAGTCTGTCTCTTACTCTAGGCAATCCTATGAACTTCTTGTCCTGGCTTTGAGTACCTCAAGCTTCGGCTCAGCTTGGGCAAAGGCAAAGCAAGCTCAGGAGGGGACATGCAACCAAAATGCACTTTAGAGGCAGGGCCTCTGGGCCTAGCAGAGCAGGCAGAGCTCTGCTAGCCAACATACATCCTTTCCCCAGGAGGAGGTAGGGTAGACTCGACCTCTCCCAAGGAGTGTAGACTAGACACTCTCACACTAAACTCCTCCTCTGCTTCTCCCTCTAGAGGGAGAGAGAGAATGGGCAATCCAGTCCATTCCCTGCAACTAACACTGCCAAGTGTTGCTGCCACCTCGTGGTAACCAGTAGTGTTGAGCGCGAATATTCGAATATCGAATTTTTTTAGCGAATATCGGCACTTCGCTAATTCGCGAATATTTCAAATATGGTGCTATAAATTCGATATTTCGAATATTCGTTTTTTTTAGTTTTTTTTTATTGCTATATTTTTTTCTTTCCTACTTCCCAAAAGTAGTTCTTACCTGTCCTTAGGATTCCTGGCTTCCTGGCTGCTCCAGTCAGTGCCCGTTGCCGCTTCTGACGACTTCCGTGCTCATGGAGCGTCCCCATCACCATGGGAACGTCTCCATACTAGAATGTACTGTCGGATTTGAGAATTACGTTTAAATCGCAATTCGATTAATTCAAGTTATAATAATCGAATTTCGAATTCAACTTAGCACTGCTATATTCCATATTCGTTAATTCTAGCATATGGAATATAGCAGTGCTAAGTTGAAATCGAAATTCGATTATTATAACTTGAATTAATCGCATTGCTATTTCAACTTGGACCTGGTTTACTATGGTTGGCTTGGTAGAATTAGCGAATATGACGAATGTATTCGTCATATTCCTCAAAACGAAGATAACGAAGTATTCTACATCTTCGTTTTAGCTCCATATTCGTCAACTTCGCTAATTCTAGCAAAGGTGGCACCCAAAGCAGCTTATGGGCATCAATGGAGCGTGTCTGGGGGGATACAGAGGACACAGACGATACACCTCCCACAGAGGACAGCTTTTCTTTGCCTCTGGGCAGCCTGGCACACATGAGCGACTACATGCTGCAGTACAACCGCCGAGTTACCCACATTCTAACCAGTGCTGATTACTGGGTGACCACCTGCTGGATCCCTGCTACAAGGACAATGTGCTGTCCTTAAATCCGTCACTGGAGCGTGATCGGAAGATGTGCGAGTACATATGCGCTGCTGATGGCATTCCCACCTGACAACAGGGGCTCAATAGAAGCACAAGGCGAAGTCAGAGGAGGAGGAGGAGGAAGAAGTCGCCAACGCAGCTGGGGCACTGCCAGCACCTCAGAAGGGAGGGTTAGCATGGCCGAAATGTGGAATAGCTTTGTCAGCACGCCACAACAACCAGCACCACCAGCTGATATGGAACGTCTTAGCAGGAGGCAGCATTTCAGCAACATGGTGAAGCAGTACGTGTGCACACGCCTACACGTACTGAATGACGGGTCTGCCTCATTCAACTTCTGTGTCTCCAAATTGGGCACATGGCCTGAGCTTGCCCTTTACGCCTGGTGCTGGCCTGCCCTGCAGCAAGTGTATTGTCTGAACGTGTGTTTAGCATGGCAGGAGGGGTAATCACAGACAAGCGCAGCCGCCTGTCCACAGCCAACGTGGACAAGCTCATGTTCATTAAAATGAACCAGGCATGGATCCCACAGGGCTTGTCTGTACCTTGTGCTGAGTAGACAAGTATACCGGCCGCACCCAGCCATTGTTATACTCCAGCGGACTTTCTCTTTGCATTCACTTTTCTTTTTCCCAATGTTTTGGGGGCTTCCCAAATTTATAAAAAAAATAAAAATAAAGGAAAAAAAATAAAAATAAAAAAACAACAGTGTTGGCTACCTCCTCCACCGCCGCTTCCACCTACACCGCCACGTCCACCGCCTCCTCAACCTCCTACTCCACTTTGACCTTTGCCTCCTAGTTCAAGATTATTATTATTTTTTTTTTTCTATTCTATGTTATTTTAAGTCATTTCCCTATCCACATTTGTTTGAAGGGCAACTGTCCTGCTCTTACCCCTATTTTGCTTCATTTTGCAGCCCTCTAACCCTTACTACGACTATTTTACAGCCATTTTAGTGCATAAAAGTTCAGTTCCTTATTGACTTCAATGGGGTTCGGGTCAAGTTCGGATCCCGAACCCGAACTTTGACCCGAAGTTCGGCCGAACCCGGCGAGCCCGAACATCCACGGTTCTGCTCATCCCTAGTCAAAAACAATTATAAAAAGTCTGTAGATTCCACTTCTGGTGACAATTATATCATTCTAGAGTATCATCTCATTAAAGAGGTCCACCGCTTTAGACAATCCCTGACTGGAAGATGCTATAAGGGAGCCATTGCTGTCCTCTATGTTGCGTCATGGATGACTTCTAAGTTACTTAGGTTAGTTCTGCTCTTTAAACCCTGAAGAACCAGAGTAGGGTTCTGGTTAGACATTGGAGATGCCATACATAAAGAGTCTTTAGGGCAATGCTCCCTTGGAAAAACTGCATAGTTTTCCCCCAAGGAACATTACCATGAAGTCTCCCAAGAAGTTCCGACTGGTTAAAGGGCTTCTGTCACCCCCAAAACACATTTTTCATTTTTTGGGCTTGTTAAAATCCTTATTGAACGACTATTCCCTATATAGGGCTCTTACCTTGGTCTGTGGCTTCGTTTCATAAAAAATCAATCTTTTAAAATATGCAAATGACTTCACTACCAGCAAGTAGGGCGTCTACTTGCTGGTAGCCGCCGCATCCTCCTTTTAAAAAAACGCCCCCTCCTCCTGTTGATTGACAGGGCCAGCGAGCGCTCTCCTCCTCCGGCTGGCCCTGTCAGCATTTCAAATCCCGGCCTGTCTTCATTCGGCGCAGGTGCTCTGAGAGAAGGACACTCGCCTCCTCAGCACTCCCTCAGTGCGCCTGCGCCGATGACGTCTTCTCTTTTGGTAACGTCATCAGGCGAGCGTCCTTCTCTCAGAGCGCCTGTATTGGTGGCCTAGTCCTGGCTTGTCTCCTGATTATGGCTTTGGATTCTCCATTTGTTCTCCAGTTTGACTTTGATTATCTACCCAGCATTGACCTTGGCAAATCTGTCACCACCCATCCATATCAACTGCTTCTTCCCCAGTAATCTCTGCCACCAGTCCATGTGGGCAGCGTCCTTGGGATCTAACCATTAGATTATATACATCCATGAGGTGTTTAAGCATTAGGAATGTCAGCATTTCTTAGGTCCATACTGAGCTTTACCACTCTGCTAGGCCTTCTGTGGGGCTGGACATTTGATTATGTGAAAACAGTCTTTCCACACATACTGTGATGGATCCACTCACTTCAATAGGCAAACAAGTACAAAATGTTCATCTTTGGACTCCATTTGATCTGAAGAGCATAGTCTGGCAAAAAATAAAGACTTGAATGAATGGCAAACAAGGTCAAATGGAGTCTAAAGATGAGCCCTTTGGACATTGTGTCCCTCATTGAAGCAAATGGATCCATCAAAGTATACACGTGAATACTATTTTTGGATATGCAAATACATACCCACAATGGAAAGCCCAGAGTAGTGCTAAAACATAGTGTGAACCCAGCCTTGTGCCCTATTATAGTCATTGCCAAACCGATTGAGGCATTAGAGATTCCACTTTTCTGTGACAATGTCCTGTAGGTAGATCATCACAGGCTTTGTTGAAAGAATGTGTCAAGGATAAAATCCTGTTTCTCTAGGTATCTTCCAGTCTTCAAGTCATGTATCACAATTACAAGACCAAGAGAATTATTGGATTCAACAAAAAGGTCATATCCTGGGGTCAGCAGGCGTAATTTAGTTTTTATGTCAATGGATCAAGGGAGCCATATGTCCAACCCTATTTCCAACACATGTTTCACCAGCTATCTGTTTCAATTAGATGGTAGACTGTTATTAGCATTTTACGGTTCATGGTGGTCCCTTCAAGGCTCGTTTCACAATTCAGGATATAACAATATACAGTCAGTTACTTGAGTATTACAGGCGCAAAGAACGATAGGGGCTTCATTTTCCTCTACAAAACATTAATATCTGGGGAGGTATCAAGTGCCAGAAGCTATGAATTATATTATAGGATACATTGTCTGTGTATTTTTGTGTTAGCACTGTGTCTAGTGTTAGTCTGTGTTGGTCTGTGTTCTAGCTTTGCATACCCTTATGCTAGTCTACTGTTCTTCTATAGCTATCTATATAGACCATGCCAGGTTTACCTTTAGGTCCAGGGTGTTAGTATCTATATAAAACTTCTCCATGATTGTAACACTGATGGCTTACATCAATATTTGTTCAGTAAGGGTCCGACCTTCAGACAATAAAAGATCTACAACTCTCCTGGATGCACGACATCTCCTACATCGCTACCTAGGCACAGTGGCACATCCGTATAAGCAGTTTTTCCCGGTACAGCCAAACTCCCACCAATCAAACATTGATGGGCTAAGTATAGGCCATCAACATTATAGCCCGAGAGAACCCCTTTAACTCTTGTAGAGATACTAATGAGCCATCAACATGGACATAGGTGTAAACTGACCACTCATAGTCCCAGAAAAGCCCAATGTCTATTCTAGCCTTTCATTTATACTCTATAGGTAGACTTTTGGATAATTTAATGAGCAAACTTTGTGAGTTGATGATCTGATCTGATATTTTTGATGTTTTAGTCTGTATCTTTGGGTGCAGAACTGACGGCGTGAACCTCACCAAGTTTTCCTCACCTGATGCTTTTGACTTTATTCCATGAATGAGGATTAAAGGGATTCTGTCAGCAGTTTTAATCATGAAAAAATGCTTACAGCGCTTGGTAGGGGTGGGGGAAAGCATGACAAACATAACTATAACAGAGTTTTTATTATCAGGAGAAGTGTAAATATGAACTTTTATTCTGCCAGGTTCTACTCCTGCAAATTCACTGGAGACGGAGCTTCACTATGGAGTGCTCTCTAATTTGTACTGAGCTGCTTCACAGCACCTCCTCTTGCAGAGTGACAGCTGTAGTAATATCGTGGTTAGATGCTGCAACTGTCACTCAGACCAGACGGGAGAGGCTATAAAATAGCTCAATATAAACAGTACTTCACTGTGAATCCCCGCCCTGGGCACTTGCAGGAGCAGAACCCAGCAAAATTTAAAATAATATTCACACTACTCTTGAAACTCTTAGTACTGCTCTCCCAGATTCTACATGGTGTTTTCAGCAGATTTGCATGGTTAAAGAGTCATTGTGCTTTCACAAAATTTATTTTATTTAATAGAGAATAGTGTAACTTGAGCTAGCTGATAAAATAACTGCATCTACACAACTTTTAAACATTATAGGAGCCTCCTCTGTGTCTGTAAGTGTGATCTCTCCCTCCTTATCTGTGAGCTCCAGAGCTGAAAACAAACATAGTGGTAAGTAAGGGAAAGGATGTCACAGCAGTACAGTGCTAAAAGACTTCACAGAAAGGAGATGCCACTTGCTCCTGAATAAAATGCATCTAGCTGTGCAGCTGAAACAAGGAATAATATGGCTGTAAAAGACTCTAGGGAAGCCCAAAAAAACACAGTTATAATTGTACAAAGAAGCACAGCCATTATGCAAACTTTTTTTTTTTTTTTTTTTACTCAGGTACACTTTAAAACTGCTGACAGATTCCCTTTAATGGCTTTGTTTTTTGGGGTGCATTATGGGATTGAGCATCAGATGCAGATGGCATAATTTTTGGGTAGACCCACTATTATTCATATGAATTCTCTAAAATTATCAAGTATGATAAAACTGGGAATTGTGTGAAGAATTCACCACATTAGTAATGTCTAGTTTCTTACTAAAACACTGTACATGTATGAAAGGTGACATGGCTTCCATGCACAAAATGTATAGTCTAGCTCCTTGACTGCAGTTAATTCCTAGGATCCCATCCACACAATGCCCAAGAGACAAGGTTAATAGGACCCCAACACTGGAGAGCTCATGGTCACTGGTGTTTTGCTTTACTCACAAAGTATTCGATTTCCCTGCAGCACCACCACAGGTGAAATTAGGTATTCTAACTTTCTCTTTATAACCAGTAGACCATCTGTGCAGTACATGGACATGTCAGGTCCTCCAAAAGGAGAGATGCTCTTTGTAGTAACATCCTATTCATTGGAGGTTTTGAACAAGGGCTGTCCTCTCGGAATGGTCTAACAGGCAGGGTGCACCACCAATGAGGCCAGGTGAGGTGATCGCCTCAGGTAGCACCACGTAGGGGTAAGAGGGGGGCAGCTGAAGGGCCGGGGTTAGGTTAAGAAATTGGCATTGCGAAGGGGGGGGCGCCATTTCAGTTTTCGCCTCAAGCAGCAGAAAGGGTAGGTGCAACAGGGTATTTGAAAATAAGATTTTTTTAAGCCATTCAGCTCCTTTACTGTTGGTTAAAATCAAAACAAAAATTTTGCAAGACCTTTTATTGGTAATATAAAATCGAGATGTCCTATCAAGCGATCCAACATAAACAATCTAACAAAGGCTACATGACAATATATGAATTCTTGGGGGTTTATATCCTTTTTTTGAACTGTATATATTAATCTTTTATGCTTCTTTATGATAATATCCATATCAGACCCATAGATTGATGACATGAGACATTTATGGGGATCTCCAGGAGTTTCATGTGGAACCCTGGCAGAAGATGTATGATGAACACACTGATAGTGCTGTATGTACGACTCGTTCCAGGAAAGGATTACATCACTCAGGAAACATCAAAATAACAGCAGACAAGTCACAGAAATGATAAAGACCAGTTTCCCTACTTGAGTATATGCATGTTTCTGGATGTCAGGCCGTGTAGACAAAGTAGACAACTAACCACACATTTATGGGTGGAGGGCCCAATGTCCCATTCATCATAAAATTGATACACGTGAGAATGGCAGCACCTCATAAATTGCAAAACTACAATAAAAATAGTGTTATAAATCACAGGCTTTATGGGTAGAACATCTTTTTAACCTCTCAGCTTTGGCCGGAGTATTGAAAAGTTTGGCCAGCTTTGAATGAACATTTATGAAGGTGAATTAGACCTGGTGGGAAGGAATAAGCGGACCCGTGGATGTTCGGGTTCTCCGGGTTCGGCCGAACTTTGGGTCAAAGTTCGGGTTCGGGACCCAAACTTGACCCAAACTCGAACCCGAACCCAATTGAAGTCAATTGGGACCTAAACTTTGGTGCACTAAAATGGCTGTAAAATAGTCGTAGTAAGGGCTAGAAGGCTGCAAAAGGAAGCAGAATGGGGGTAAGAGCAGGACAGTTGCCCTGCAAACAAATGTGGATAGGGAAATGACTTAAAATAACATAGAATAGAAAAAAAAAAAAATCTTGTACTAGGAGGAAGAGGTCAAAGTGGAGTAGGAGGTTGAGGAGGCGGTGGACGTGGCGGCGGTGGAGCAGGAAGTAGCCAACACAGTTTTTGTTGTTTTTTATTTAATTTTTTTTCCCTTTAATTATTTATTTATTTTTATAAATTTGGGAAGACCCCAAAACATTGGAAAATAGAAAAGAGAATGCAAAGAGATTCACAGTGCGCTGGAGTATAACAATGGCTGGGTGCGGCTGGTATACTTGTCTACTCAGCACAAGGTACGGACAAGGCCTGTGGGATCCATGGTTCATTTTAATGAACGTGAGCTTGTTGGCTGTGGACAGGCGGCTGAGCTTGTCTGTGATTAACCCCCTGCCGTGTTAAACACACGTTCGGATAATACACTGGCCGCAGGGAAGGCCAGCACCTCCAAGGTGTAAAGGGCAAGCTCAGGCCATGTGCCCAATTTGGAGACCCAGAAGTTGAATGGGGCAGACCCATCAGTCAGTACGTGTAGGCGTGTGCACACATACTGCTCCACCATGTTGGTGAAATGCTGCCTCCTGCTAAGACGTTCCATATCAGCTGGTGGTGCTGGTTGTTGTGGCGTGCTGACAAAGCATTTCCACATTTCGGCCATGCTAACCCTCCCTTCTGATTTGCTGGCGGTGCCCCAGCTGCGTTGGCGACTTATTCCTCCTCTTCCTCCTCTGCCTTCGTCTTTGCTTCCAATGAGCCCCTGCTGTCAAGTGGGAAAGCCATCAGCAGCGAGTCTACCAGCGTGCGCTTGTACTCGCGCATCTTCCGATCACGCTCCAGTGACGATATTAAGGACAGCACGTTATCCTTATAGCGGGGATCCAGCAGGGTGGCCACCCAGTAATCAGCACTGGTTAGAATGTGGGCAACTCGGCGGTCCTTGCGCAGGCACTGCAGCATGTAGTAGCTCATGTGTGCCAGGCTGCCCAAAGGCAACGACTAGCTGTCCTCTGTGGGAGGTGTATTTCCTTTGTCCTCTGTATCCCCCCCCTTTGGGTGCCACCCTGCTGTGAACACGGTTCCTCCTCATCATCATCATCCTCCTCATCCTGCAGAACTGTGCCCTGGCTGGACAGTTGTGTACCTGGCTTCTATTGGTGCAGTAACCCACCCTCCGAACCACTTGTGAATGACTGGCCTGATAACCGTGGAAATTATCCCTCTTCCTCCTGTGCCACATCCTCTTCCATCATCGCCCGAAGTGTTTTTTTCAAGGAGACATAGAAGTGGGATAGTAACGCTGAGGATGGCGTCATCGGCACTGGCCTTGTTGGTGGAGTACAGCGCAATACGGCACACACGTCCCTCATGGAGGCCCACTCGATGGTAGTAAAGTTGTGCTGTTCCGCAGAGCGACTCACCCGTGCGTGCTGCAGCTGAAACTCCACTATCGCCTGCTGCTGCTCGCACAGTCTGGTCAGCATGTGCAAGGCGGAGTTCCACCCTGTGGGTACATTGCATATGAGTCGGTGAGCGGGAAGGCTGAAGTTACGCTGCAGTGCAGACAGGCGAGCAGCAGCAGGGTGAGTATGCCGAAAGCGTGCACAGACGGCCCGCACTTTCTGCAGCAGCTCTGACATATCGGGTTAAATTCAGCACATGTGCCAGGCAAGGGATGTGCGTCAAACCGGCTAGCGCCAGAGCTGCTACGAGATTTCGCCCGTTATCGCACACCACCAGGCCAGGCTCAGCGGCACCAACCACTCATCAGTCTGTTGTTCCATGCCCGTCCACAGCTCCTGCGCGGTGTGAAGTTTTTTTCCCCAAACAGATGAGTTTCAAAACAGCCTGCTGTCGTTACTCCCGGGCTGTGCTGAAGTTGGTGGTGAAGGTGTTACGCTGACCGGATGAGGAGGCGGTAGAGGAGGAAGCGGAGGAGGAGGCAACGAGAAATGTACTGCAATCCTCGGTGGTGGTAGGACATGCATTAAACTGCTATCCGCCTCAGGCCCAGCCGCCACTGCATTTACCCAGTGTGCAGTTAGGGAGCTATAACGTCCCTGACCGTGCTTACTGGTCCACGTATCGGTAGTTATATGGACCTTGCCACAGATGGCGTTGCGCAGTGCACACCTGATTTTGTCCTCCACTTGGTTGTGCAGGGCACGGATGGCTCGCCTGGAAAAGTAGTAGTGGATGGGAACCATATACTGTGGGACAGACACCGCCATAAGGTTTTTAAAAGTCTCTGTCTCCACCAGATGCAATGACAGCATTTCAAAGGCCAGGAATTTTGAAATGCTGGCATTCAGGGCCAGAGATCGTGGGTGGGTAGGCGGGTACTTTCTCTTCCGCTCCAGTGTTTAGGGGATGGACTGCTGAACGCTTCCATGGGACAGTGTGGACATGCTGGGTGACGGTGGTGGAGGTGTTGCTGCCACATCCTCTGTTTGCGGGGTGGCAGGTGCCACTGTCACTCCAGAGGGGGAGGAAGAGGCCGAGACCGCAGCAGAAGAGGGAGCAAGAGGAGCCTGAGATCTTTTGTGGTTTTTCAGGTGGGTACTCCACTGCAGCTCGTGCTTTGCATTTAGATGCCTGGTCATGCAGGTGGTGCTCAGGTTTAGAATATTTATGCCTCGCTTCAGGCTCTGATTGCACAGCGTGCAAACCACTCGCGTCTTGTCATCAGCACATTGTCTGAAGAACTGCCTTGGAGCTGTCTTTGGTGTGCTCTGTCCCTCGGCACGGTGGGCAGTAGCAGGCATACTGGCTAGGGGACGGCCACTCTGCTTTTTCACCCTGCTCCCTCTTTTGCTGTGCGGCTGGCGCTGTGTGACCACCACCTCTTCCTCCAAACTGCACACGTCACTCGCATGACCTTGAATCCATGTGGGGTCTAGGACCTCATCATCCTCCACATTATCTTTCACCCACTATTTACCCCTTCCCTCCTTGCCGGTCTGCACACGGCAGAAAGCTGCAGCAATTGGCACCTGTGTTTCATCATCACCATTAGAGACTTGCTGCGGTGGTCCTCCCATGTCCACATCCTCAAACATAAGTGGTTGGGCATCAATGCACTCAATCTCTTCCACTTCTGGGGCAGGGCTAGGTGGATGGCCCATGGAAACCCCGCCAGCAGAGTCATCAAAAAGCATAAGAGACTGCTGCATGACTTGAGGTTCAGACTGCTTGGTTGATTTGCAAGGGGTGTCATGGAGGAGAACACCACACTGACAACAGGAGGGAAGGGAAAAGCCACTAGGCCTCAACTATAGGGAAAGGGAAATGGTCACCTCCTATAAAACCCTACTCCTTGCCCTGACTCCTATCAGTATGGGCACACCTTGAAGGTAGGTATGCCCATACACCATAACCTGGTGGACCTGGAGACCCTAAAGAGCCCTACGGATATTGGCAGGGCTTGAGACGACCCTTTCCTTCCCAGATGAAGGAACCAGCGTCTCCCTGAGGCCTAGTAACTAAAGACACGGGAAGAGACAACAAAACACAAAGTTATGAGACACTTAACTTCTGTAGAGAGATGGACGAGCAGGAACACCAGAGAGGACAACACACCAAGTCTTCCAAAACCAAATGAAACTATCGACCGCATAGCCAGAAGGATGAGGTAAGACTATATAGGGGAGGTGTAATGACCACTAAGCTACACCTGAAGCAAGGGGTGTGGTAATTGACAACAACAACACAGAAGCAAGAGAGGCTGTTATATCCCTTCACGTGCAGCCAGTCTCTGCGATCTTCTGACATCTGTCATGGGAAGGACTGACAGATGCCCATGGGCTGCAGGTGCCAACTCTGCGGTTTCAGCAGAGGACCGGGTGGGAGACAATGTGAAGGAACTTGAAGCACTGTCAGCCACCCAATCTACTACCGCCTCTACTTGTTCTAGCCTCACCATTCGTACACCGGTATTCGGGCCTACAAAAATGACGCTGAACGTCCTGTCGCCTACTTGCACCTGAGGAAGGTATTTCATTTGGGCGTGTAGCTGGCACAGATTGACCACGTCCTCTCCCTGCAACAGGAGCTCCATCAGCACCACGACCAGGGCCACGTTTCTTATTTGATGCTCTCCTCATTCTTTGAGGTCACCCACTGAACTAACAGACAGATTAACTATATTAATTTCCCTGTCACATATGCAGCGCACGTGTATCTCACACCAAAAATGGGTATATGTCACCCACTGAACTAACAATTTTAGTGACAGGGGTGCAAACATGGTGCATTGCACCCACAAAAAATCACTATAGGTCACCACAGAATTAACATCCAGATTTATTATTATATTTCTGTGTTAGGGGTGCAAAGCTAGTGTATTGCACCCACATAAAAATCATTATAGGTCACCCACAAAACAAATAGCCAGATTCCTAACACTCTCCCTGCCTGCCTGCTTCCTGTGCCTGCACTACTCAGAGCTGATGGGCGGTACTACACGTGATCCAGCTTGTATAGAGGCTGGGTCACATGATGCACCGGCCAATCACAGCCATGCGGAGAGAGAGAGATTTTGAGGGTTAATCGGATCTTGTAGGATGTATATCCAGAAGACCCAAAAGAACTTGAGGCGCCAGGGGATGGAGAGGGTTGAGGGGAGAGGTGGATGAGTAGGGGTAGGGCGAGTGGAGAGGCTGCTCAAGGGTTAACCTTGCAGACTGGTCTGCAACTGAATACAGTATAGGAGAGGAGGCAGATGAATTGGGTGTGTGGTCACACCCAATGTTCTGGAGAGGTGACCCTAGGTGAGCGCCAGTCCACTGCGTGGAGTGTGGGATGGAACAATGGTCTGTGTTAGTGGGATAAGCGTTTCAACGGTTCAGTATTACATATAAGACCATAAAAGCAATAATAATGCGGTAAGAATATAGAAAATGAAATAAGTAACATAGGAGATAAAATTAAAATCAAAATTAAAATTACCACTGGTGGTGGGAGATATATATATAATTGTATATATATATTAAGAATGTGCTTTTACTCACTTCACAGGGTGGGGGGGGGAGGTGTTTACTCGGATAAGCATAATACACCGGTAAACCTGTAAGATCGCCTCTAGATGGTAAAAGATGAAGGCAGCCACAGTCAAGAAGCTTCTTTTCAACTTTCTTTATTCTAGTAAATAAAATCCGGTTCAATGCGTTTCGGGACCAGATGTCCCTTCATCAGGAGCAGCTTGCAGGTAATGTGTATGGTGGGCGCTATATATAGCAGGGATAATGAACTGGATGAAGAAGAAAGGGCGCCAAATAGGTGGGAGTGTTCGAAAAAGGGCGCCAAATAGGTGGGAGCGTTCCGTTAATCAAGGTGCACCAGCTCCACCTGAGCCGGAACTGTGAGTGCACGATCGCTGTGGGGCATGCATTCAGAGGATGCGTGCCAAGCTGAGACGCATCCTTGGCCACTGCGCATGTCCGAAAGTGATGTTCCGGTGCGGTGCGTTCCAAGTTGGAACGCACGTCTCGGAAGTGGCATAGTAGATGTCAGCGGAGTGTCTTCCTCGGCTGAGCTGATAGAAAAAAGGTGTTATGCGCTGGGTGTTTTGGGTATTAGGGGTATTTGCCCTATGGCTATGGATAAACATTTGTCATGGAATGGTGTGTTTCTAAAACTTTGTGGCAACTTCATATGGATGTGTGTAGTGTAGACGGTATAAGCGGGGTAACTTGGAAGGGGATGAAGTAGATATAAAGTGTCTAAAAGGACTATAAAGTAGGTTACGTGCTTGAGGGGCCATAGGGATATATAGTACAATATGAAAACTAAAAAATATAATAAAAATAAAGTTCAAATTAAAATGAGAATAAAAATAAACCCCAAAAAGGTGTGTGTATAAGTGTATACATCCGTCCCTGAATTAATCTGTATATGATGAAGGATAAACAGAAATGAGTAGAGGGTGGTTGCATTGGAGCTATGTTTAATAATTGGTATGTTCTAACATTTCATTTAAGCAAAAGGGGTTGAGGGTGTTCAATCGGTAGATCCAGAACATCTCCTTCCGACATAGCTGTTGAAAGGAAGATGTGATCTGTTTGAGTGGGGTTACCCTGAGGCCTGTAGGGTTGCCTTCATGTATTAAAGAGAAATGGCATGATATACTGTGTGTTAGAATCTTTCTGTTGATGTTGGATCGATGTTCGTTCATGCGTTCTCTGAGGGTTTGTGTAGTGCGACCGACATAATGGCATTGGAGCAGGTATATGATATTTCTGTACCGCAATTCATTGATTGTTTGAACTTAATTGTTCCTACAGGGTGTGGTAGGTCGATTTCTTTTTGGTATGTATTGATCATCTGGCAACATTTGCATTTACGGGCACCGCATTTGAACGAGCCAATTGGTTCTATAGGTATCTTGGGTTTCTGTTCAGGCGTAGAGGGATTGAGTTTATTAGGACAAGATGGGGCCAGCATATTTTTAAGGGTTTTTGCTCTACGGAAGGTGAGTTTGGGTTGTTTGGATATTTCTTTGCCTAGTATTGGATCTTTAAGTAGTACGGGCCAGAATTTGTCTGATGAGTTTATGATTTTGGTTGTATCTGGTTATAAGGCCTGGTCTGAATGGGGTCTCTTTGGTGTGTTTGATCCTGTTTTTGGGTTGTAGGCTCTGTTTTTGGTCTATTTGTGAGATCCTTTTTCTCGAGTCCTTGATGAGTTGGGAGGGGTAACCTTTGTCTGTGAATCTTTTACCAAGGATATCTAGTTGTTTGTTCATGATGTCGTTATTTGTGCAGTTCCGTCTGATTCTCTTCATCTGGCTGAAGGGTATGTTTGTCTTCCATTTGTGATAGTGGCTACTTTTAAAATCTAGGAAACTGTTGGCATCTACTTTCTTAAAATGTGTACTGGTGGATATAGTATGATTGTTAATATTAAGGTGGAGGTCTAAAAAGATGGCTTCTTTGGGATGGGACTCAAAAGTGAAGTGTAAATTCCAATCGTTATGGTTTAGTGTCTCGATGTATGTTCGGAGGTCTTCGATGTCTCCCTGCCAGATTAGGATAATGTCGTCGATGTATCTTTTATAAAAAACAACATTGGGGTGATTGAGTAGCCCAAATTTTGATTCGAAGGCTCCCATAAATAGATTGGCATATGACGGCGCAAATTTTGTGCCCCTAGCCGTACCTTTTTCCTGAATATAAAAACTGTCATTGTATAAAAAATAATTATGGCGCAAAATGAAATCTATCGATTTAAGAATAAAATCTTTCTGTGTGAGTGTCATAAGGGTGTCAGTGTTTAAAAAGTTTTCGGTTGCTTTAAGGCCTATTGAATGTACAATGTTGCTGTATAGTGCCGTGACGTCTAGGGTCGCCCAAATGTATTCGCTCTGCCACGAGAGGCCTTCTAGGTTCTGGATAAGGTCTGCCGAATCTCTCAGATAAGAGGGAAGTGTGCTCACGTATCTTTGAAGAATGCCATCTATATACTCTGATAAATTGGAAGTCAGAGAATCTATACCGGAAATTATAGGTCTACCAGGGGGATTGGTGAGGGACTTATGTATTTTGGGCGTAGAAGGAAAAGAATGCCATACGGTTTTTGGAAGGCAGATTATGCTGGACTGGTTTTTTGACACCATGTCCCATTTAAAGCTCCCCTGATGCACCCCTAGAGTAGAAATTCCAAAAAAGTGACCCCATTTTAGAAACTACGGGATAGGGTGGCAGTTTTGTTGGTACTATTTTAGGGTACATATGATTTTTGGTTGCTCTATATTACACTTTTTGTGAGGCAAGGTAACAAGAAATTGCTGTTTTGGCACCGTTTTTATTTTTTGTTATTTACAACATTCATCTGACAGGTTAGATCATGTGGTATTTTTATAGAGCAGGTTGTCACGGACGCGAAAATACCAAATAAGACTACTTTTTATGGTTGTTTGTTTCAGATTTACATAACAAAGCATTTTTTTTTTAAATGATTCTTTAGTGTCTCCACATTCTGAAAGCCATAGTTTTATTTATTTTTTGTGCGATTATATTTTTATAGAGCAGGCTATTACGGACGCGGCGATACGTGCAAGATAATGCACATGGGGCGTAAAAACCCAAGAGCAGAATATAAAATCAGTGATACAGTCCTTCTGTAAATGGACCGCGCTGCTCCAGGACAAAGCTGAACAATCCTCCCTTCCAGATCTCACAGAACTTTTGTGTATATGGGTAAGCAGTCAGTTCACTCGGATTCACCTTTCCTTTGGGAACCTTATGAGAAATCAAGGTTGCCACACATAGTGAAGTACAATCACAAAAGTTCCAACTGCAAGGTTTTATTGTACTTACAAGATGGATATGGTAACAGGCAGTGTGTACAAATCATTCACCCGACCCGGATATTGATACTTTGGAGAGAGTTCAGAGAAGAGCTACTAAACTAGTACATGGATTGCAGGATAAAACTTACCAGTAAAGATTAAAGGACCTTAACATGTATAGCTTGGAAGAAAGACGAGACAGAGGGGATATGATAGAAACTTTTAAATACATAAAGGGAATCAAAAAGGTAAAAGAGGAGAGAATATTTAAAAGAAGAAAAACTGCTACAAGAGGACATAGTTTTAAATTAGAGGGGCAAAGGTTTAAAAGTAATATCAGGAAGTATTACTTTACTGCGTGAGTTGTGGATGCATGGAATAGCCTTCCTGCAGAAGTGGTAGCTGCAAATACAGTGGAGGAGTTTAAGCATGCATGGGATAGGCATACGGCCATCCTTCATATAAGATAGGGCCAGGGGCTATCCATAGTATTCAGTATATTGGGCAGACAAGATGGGCCAAATGGTTCTTATCTGCCGACACATTCTATGTTTCTATGATACCTAATATGTATACTTTTTTTTATTTATGTAAGTTTTACACAATGATTTCACTTTTGAAACAAAAAAAATCATGTTTTAGTGTCTCCATAGTCTGAGAGCCATAGTTTTTTCAATTTTTGGGCGATTATCTTGGGTAGGGTATGATTTTTCATTGTGCTGCCTTCCATGCCATCAGGTCCCCATTACAGCACGGGGACCCGATGGCACTGCCGATCCCCGCCGGAACAACCCGTAAACGCTGCAAACCGCAGGTCTGAATTGACCCCCCCCCCCCGCGCATTGTCCCAGGGTGCCTGATGATTGATTTCAGCAGGCACCCAGTTCCGATCACCACCCGCCGCGCGGCGGTTATCGGAACAACACATGTAGTACCCGTACGTCATGTGTCCTTAAGTGCCAGGACATCATGACGTACCGGTACGTCATGTGTCCCTAAGAGGTTAAAGATCCAATACTAGGCAAAGAAATATCCAAACAACAAAACTCACCTTCCGTAGAGCAAAAACTAAAAAAAATATGCTGGCCCCATCTTGTCCCAATAAACTTAATCCCTCTACGTCTGAACAGAAACCCAAGATACCTATAGAACCAATTGGCTCGTTCAAATGCGGTGCCTGTAAATGCAAATGTTGCCAGATGATCAATACATCCCAAAAAGAAATCGACCTACCACACCCTGTAGGAACAATACAGTTCAAACAATCAATGAATTGCGGTAGCAGAAATATCATATACCTGCTCCAATGCCATTATGTCGGTCGCACCACACAAACCCTCAGAGAACGCATGAACGAACATCGATCCAACATCAACAGAAAGATTCTAACACACAGCATATCATGCCATTTCTCTTTAATACATGAAGGAAACCCTACAGGCCTCAGGGTAACCCCACTCGAACAGATCACACCTTCCTTTCAACAGCTATGTCGGAAGGAGATGTTCTGGATCTACCGATTGAACACCCTCACCCCCTTTGGCTTAAACAAAATGTTAGAACATACCAATTATTAAACATAGCTCCAATGCAACCACCCTCTACTCATTTCTGTTTATCCTTCACCATATACGGATTAATTCAGGGACGGATGTATACACTTATACACACACCTTTTTGGGGTTTATTTTTTATTCTTATTTTAATTTTAACTTCATTTTTATTTTTATTATATTTTTTAGTTTTCATATTGTACTATATATCCCTATGGCCCCTCAAGCACGTAACCTACTTTATAGTCCTTTTAGACACTTTATATCTACCTCATCCCCTTCCAAGTTACCCCGCTTATACCGTCTACACTACACACATCCATATGAAGTTGCCACGAAGTTTTAGAAACACACCATTCCATGACAAACGTTTATCCATAGCCATAGGGCTAATACCCCTAATACCCAAAACACCCAGCGCATAACACCTTTTTTCTATCAGCTCAGCCTAGGAAGACACTCCGCTGACATCTACTATGCCACTTCCGAGACGTGCGTTCCAACTTGGAACGCACCGGAGCATCACTTCCGGACATGCGCAGTGGCCAAGGATGCGTCCCAGCTTGGCATGCATCCTCTGAATACACGCCCCACAGCGATCGTGCACTCAGTGCTGGTGCACCTTGATTAAACAAACACTCCCACCTATTTGGCGCCCTTTGTTCTTCATCCAGTTCATTATCCCTGCTATATATAGCCCCCACCATACACATTACCTGCAAGCTGCTCCTGATGAAGGGACATCTGGTTATTTACTAGAATAAAGAAAGTTGAAAAGAAGCTTCCTGACTGTGGCTGCCTTCATCTTTTACCATCTAGAGGCGATCTAGGTGTCACGACCATGGTCATGGTCGTGACTCCTGGACCCGCATGCTGTTGCCGCGGTCTGGTCTTGTGTTCAATCACAGGTGAGGGCTGAAGTATATGGCCTCACGTGTGGTTGCCGCTGGCAACATGATGTTAGTCACAGTATAGCGGCCTGAGCTGATACTTGGCAGCTTGCTGTTATGGGCATGAGGTTTCCACCTGACAAATGTGTTTTTGTATGTGTGCACTTTCCCTGTTTGTGGTGCACGAGGTTTATGTATGTGTGCACTGTGACACTTCCCTTCACTTGCGGTTGTCCGCGGCAACGTGTGGTGTTGTGTGCATGTGGTGGCAGTGTCTCGGCCTGCTGGCTGTTCCCCAGGACATGGTTGCCACCCATGCCGTTGCCGGTGGTAACAGGTGCAGTGGAATGCTTGTTTGTCCTTTTCCCTTTAAGTGGTTTCACTACCCTGTCTGGCTTTGGAAGAGTTAATTCCCTTTCCAGTGTGTGTCTGTGTGGGTGTGGCTACTTGGGCTATTTAGCCTCTGCTGAGACCTGTAGCTGAGGGGTACTCCAGCCTTGCTGTAAGCTGGAGTCATCCTCCTGGTCTCTTATACCATCTGCCAGTGAGGGCCACCCTTGTGGTCATAAATATTATGTCACAATGTTATTTTATGTGTGTGTGTGGTGTATATTCTTACTGCAGCTATGGATCTGGGTTCCTGTGTGTTTTGTGTGTGTGCTGTGTCCTTTCTATGTTTGGTGTGGACGTCAGCATTTGAGCACGGTATCCAGTCAGTGTGTCTGTGGCAGGTAGGGGTGGAAGTGGTTTTACTCACCTGCCATATCCATAGGCTGTTTATGTTTCCCCTTCCTTGCAGTTTGGCCAGTTTAGACTCCTGTTCGTCCGTGTCAAGGAGGAACAGGTTGTTTTACCCAGCTCCTAGTTCAGGGATCCCTTGAGGGCTAGTAGGGACCAGAGGTTCCTGAGTATCAGTCCTCCTACCTTCAGGGTTGGCTCATACAGCTAGGAGTCAGGGTCAGAGTTAGGGATGCGTTAGGAGGTGACCTGCTCCCTAATTCTGTTGTCCTGGTCAAGCAGCTTCCTTATTCCATAACATCACACGGATGAGGGTTTCCCCCACTCTCATCCGGTACACCAGGCTGGGGGGGGGGGTACAGGTTTACCAGTGTATTATGCTTATCTGAGTAACCCCCCCGCCCCCCCCACCCGTGAAGTGAGTAAAAGCTCATTCTTAATATATATAGGTATATACAATTATATATATATCTCCCACCACCAGTGGTGATTTTAACTTTGATTTTAACTTTATCTCCTATGTCACTTATTTTATTTTCTATATTCTTACCGCATTATTATTGCTTTTATGGTCTTATATGTAATACTGAACCGTTATATGTAATACTGAACCGTTACTGAAACGCTTATCCCACTAACACACTAACACAGACCATTGTTCCATCCCACACTCCACGCAGTTGACTGGCGCTCACCTAGGGTCACCTCTGCAGGACATTGGGTGTGACCACACACCCAATTCACCTGTCTCCTCTACTATACTGCAATCACAGCCATGCCATTACTAGGCATGGCTGTGATGGTTTCTAAGTTCCCACAGCTTAAAAGCTTGTTAATTGGCTGCCCTGCAGCCTTTCAAAAGCTTTATTAAATGCCCGAACTCGAACCCGAACTTTTCTGGCAAAGTATTGTTGACCGGCTTTTGAAAAGGGTGTAGTGTTCCTTAGAGTCACGTCAGAATATAAAATGTATACTATGATGGTAAAATGTCCAGAACAAACCTTTGAACATTTTCCAGGACTCTTGAACTACCATAAAGGTTGAAATGCTTCACTTTTGGTTCTAATTTGGAAGCATCCTCTGACAAGTAAGCTTACAACTGGGACATAAATCAATAATTTGTATGTTCACGTCAGTCAGGAGGTTTTCATTATTCCGCTGGTAAACAATTTCTAGAAGGATACAACTGACCCTTTATTGTAGTGAATGCAGAAGAAATATGAGAGGAGACATCGGCTGTTTGTTTTCTAAAATGCTTGACTTGGAGAGTATGATTTCACATATGCTAAGCAACAAACGAAACTGCTGTTATATACTGAACAGTGAAATTCTTGGAGAGATTTATGTATAATGTACATTTGGCATATGCAAAATGATAAAGAAATTATAAAGATCTACAGGGAACTGGCAAATATTACAACATGTGGAGCTCCAAGAGAATGTCCATCATCAACATTTTTTTAGAGCTAAATAGATCCAAAATTTTGTGTTAATTAATTTCTTAATATATCTTTATAGCACATAGAGCTTTGTTCATGGTTTGACTGGCCCATCAGTGGATTCTCTGGTTGGCCCAATCTCGGGACAAAGATTAAATATTACTCTTGCAATGCTGGCTGTAATTTCCAGGGTAAGGATACGACTGGCCAGACCATGTCCAATTGTGAAGGGTCTCAACAATGTCCCTCTCACAGCAGTAATGTGTATAGCTTTGATCAGCCAACACCCTACTGGATGACTCCAATGCTAGGCCATGCATATTCTAGACCAGGGATGGCCAACCTGCGGCTCTCTAGCTGTTGCAAAACTACAACTCCCAGCATGTCTAGACTGCCTACAGCTATCAGCCTACAGCAGGGCATGGTGGGAATCATAGTTTTACAACAGCTGGAGAGCCACAGGTTGGCCATGCCTGTTCTAGACCTTCTTGGCTCTTTCATTTATCGCTCCCTCTCTCTCTGGAGTACTATAGACATAGTGAGGATTTTATCTCAGAAGATAATCCTTAGAAAAGCTGATTCTCTGGATCTTTGGTCCAGTCCTGTGAGGAGTGGAGCACATGTAGTGGCTTCCTCTCTCTTCTTCTTCTAACACTACTCTAGCTAGACTGAGCTAGGGGCAGATCCAGGATATAAACCCAACTGCCTGCAGGGGCTGAGCCAGGGTGGTTAATCCCCTCTCAACCATACAACGCCGTGCTGGATACATTACAAGGTAAGAACATATAAAATAACATTAAGTAACATTAAATAGTATTGCACAACAAATCAATGTGCAAATACTCAGCTCTGAGAGCCCCCCGGTTCACTATTGTATTCAACTGTATCTTCATCCTGAGGACACAGATGAGGTTGAAATAGGTGCTGCCACCAAGAATTTGTCATTAGCGCACTGAAGTAGCCCATCATAGAATTACCGGGACCAAAGACCGCAGTGCTGACATGTCATGGCTCACGTCCTCATCTTGCGCTCTTCTCTGGTGAGCAGCACGCGCATCAGGGGTGGTATTGCTAGCAGACGTGCCTTGTTTGCTACAGTGAGGATGCAAGTGCAGGTTCAATTTTTTTTTTTTTAGGGGTGGGGGGTTGCCATTTGCAATATGGGTGGGAAATTGCTTCTGTACCCAATTTAAAACCCTTCTCCCACCCCACACACATTTTTGGAGATTTGTACATTTTGGGCAATAAAGTTTTTACTCAGCAAAACTTTATAAGGGTCTTGTCCAGATGTGAGGGGTCCCATTGGGCTTCTGCAGGTTTTTTTTTTGGGGGGGGGGGGGGGGTGTATTAGGGTTAGGGTAAGGTAATAATCTTGCAGAGTTAGTATGCTGCAGACTATGGGTAGGAATTTTTTTTTATTTTGGGTAAGCTATACGTATAGGGGATGGGGAAGGTTAAGGGTGTTTTTTTGTTTGTTTTTTATTTTTCAGGTGTAAGATATTGGGATAATAATCCTGCAGAGATGTTTTCATGCAGGTTAGGGACGTGTTTTATATGGTAGAGGGGATCCCATTATGTCTTTTGGGAGTCTGCTGTTGTTGACTCCGGGTGGCTGCTGGGTTGTCATCCATGTTTCTAGGTCATGATTCTCATGGGAAGATGTCTCTTGGTGCCCTTTTATTTTTTTGACCAGTTTAGGCTGAGGGCGTAATGCCACAGGAATCCAACCAATAGTGTGCTGAGCAGACACCAGCATAAATGGCATGGTGTCTTTAGTGGAGGGGCCATGTTCAATCCTCTTCTCCTCCTTCTCCTCTTCCACCTGAGTAGGGAGTTTTTCTACCAGGGCTTGGTACAATTCAGCATCTATCTTGCTGCCTGCTTTGGATTTAGTCTGTATCACAAAAAAAAAATAAGGGGATTCAGAAAATGGGGTCTTTTTTATAAACAGAACAAAATGACGGATAGGAAAGAGGTCTTTATTGTGAGAGCAGTGCCGAGGCAGGAGAGGCTTCTGATCTAGTATATAGATTTATGTGAATGGTGTGAAGAAGAGAATATTCAACAGTAAAAACTTCTAGAAGAGGTTTTCTGCTTTCCCCATATTGATGACCTATTCTCAGGATAGGTCATCAATATCAGGCTGATCAGTCCGACTGCGAGCACCCCCGGCAATCCGGTGTATGAAAAGGAAAGAGCTCTCCTGCAGGTGTTGTCTTTTCTTCTGTGTTTACCTGCTCGCAGCAGAGCAGGGTAATTACATCTCAGCTGCCCATTCACTTGAATGGGGCGAAGTGTAACTGCTCTGTACCATTGAAGTGAATGGGGAAGAAGGAGCTCTAATTACACCTGCTCGCCATCGACATTGCAGGGAAGAGACAGGGAAGAGAACGCAGAACTTGCAGGAGTCCAGTCGAGCTTGAGTAAGTCCTTCCCATGAATGTGTGGTCCCCTGAGGTTTCGGGGCATTCCCAGGGGTGAGGTCCACCTAATTTACTAATTGCAATGTTGGTAAGTATGCTTGGGGGAGATTTATCAAGACCGACGGACTCCTCGTCATAAATTAGGCGCCAATACCTCAAATACCTGTTTTTCATGTCTGTGCTTTCCTTCCCCCTGTATGGGCATCAGACTATTCTAAATGATCTGTTTACATTCTCCCTTTCCTGTGTGAGACGGGGAAACAGCTCTCATTGTGTGAAAACTGTGTTTGTGAAAATGAAGTTAAAGGGGTTATCCGAGTTAACTTAACCTTATCTTTATGGCTTTATTTCTCCTATACCTTAGTTTTCCTAAATCACTTGCTGTACCTATCTTGTGCCGTTTCTCTGCTACACTAAACAGTCATGTGACCGCCCACGTCATCAGCTGTGACGTTCCGTTGACATGGAGCTCTCTGCTTGTCGGAGTGACTAAGCCATGTCAACGGAACGTCATCAGCCTTGGCCACACCCCCACCTCTCTGCATTACAGTCCGTGCGGCTGTGAGTTGATCGCGCATGCGCGATCCTCACTTGTGCCGCGGCTCCCTCCAAGTTCCTCCCTGCGGCTAATAGCTGATCGCATATGCGCGATCCTCACCACTGCCGCAGCTCTTCATTCGGCACTTGTATGGCTGGCTGCTCCGTTCCAGTGAAGACCGCCCACTTGAAGAAAAAAGTAAATGTATAATAAGGTTATATCAGCTACAACAGAAATAGGTGTTTATTCAAAAGTTTATTAGCTAATATATAAATCCTATATCTCTATCAAGATATAGGTATATGAATCTAATATAGCTTATGGCATTGTTTCCCAACCGTTGTGCCTACAGCTTTTGCAAAACTACAACTCCTAGCATGCCTGTCCAGGCATGCTGGGAGTTGTAGTTTTGCAACAGCTGGAGGAACACTGGTTGTGAAACACTGGCTTATGATACTTTTATATTATCGGCAGGCTGTTACAGCAGTTGAATAGCCTGTCACCTTGCCGGACTGGCCCTGCCGCTAGTACATATGTCCCACCGTGCTGCCACTCCATCCCCATTTATTATATTGGGGGGGGGGCGGGGTGGAGGGTTTTCTTTTGAAATCAACCCCTCCCACAAATATTCATGAGGGAGAGATGAGTCATTGTTGTTACTGCTGCATGTAAACACAGCAATAACAGAACCTGGAAAAGGTGTAAGGATCGTTCTTTTTTCAAAAAATCAAGCTTGACTAATGTATATGTATATCCTGATTAATTTTGTTAGGTTTTATTTTTTTCCCCATAACTCGGATAACCCCTTTAAATGATCTGGACTGACATTCTGCTGTTTGGCCACAAGATGCTGCTGTTTCCTAAGCATAGCTAGAAAGGACTGCATTCCTAGATTCATCTGATATAAAAAAAAAAAAACCTCAGGGGTGAAGTTACAAGCCTGGAAAGGAAGTGAAGGATCCTTCATTTTAGAGTGAAGCTGAGAGAGACACTGAGGACCGGTGTGAGGAGAGAATCAATCGACATCCAGGTGTGGGAGCATCTTTCTGTGACCAGACCTGCAGCCAAGTGAAGCTGATTGTGTCCAAGACCCTGATCCTGTCCAGAGGAGGAGGATTGCTGCCAGGAACGCTGATGAGAGCTGAGGAGCAAAGCAACATACACTGCGGTATCGCACGCGTGTTGGAGAAGCCTTTGTTCAGTTCACAGTCACAAGCTGCTGCAGAGCAGACCCAGGTCGGTAAGACTGATTGTGCACGCACCTCATCACAGTGTTGGCGACCTAGGATCCTAGAGACTGAGACCAGGCCTGTAGTTAGTTTGATAGGGTTTTTGTTTGTTTCAGGCCACAAGGATTGTTAACTGTTCATTACAAGGACTTCATAGTTAAAGTGACATTTCACACTGGAGAGTTGATAAGCTGCACCACAAACTCAAGCCAAACTAGCGTTTACCTCGTAGAAACACTAAGGCACGTGCTACATGACCAGTTATTGGAGGGGGGATGCTATAGAGTATAATAAGATTGTAAGCTGTTGTGCTCTACCGCAGGCTAGCCTGTACCCCACACCCAAACAGTTGTCCCTGATTTTTAGGGTAATAACAGGTAAGGCGTGGCTGTTTTAGTTGAGCCTGCCAGTAGGTAAATTACCGTTCTTGCATCCAGCATCCACCGGAGGGCGTTGCGCTGTGCAGCACAAGGGTTTATGTAAATTCATTTGTGTGTTTCCAGTATCTGTGGTCGTGCTTATTACCACGTTTAAGTAAAATATTGTTTGGGCAAAAAACTGGTGTTGGAGTTGCTTTCCTCATTTGTGACTTCATTGCAACCAGGGAGCTCACCCCGGTACACGGCTTACAACATTTTACATGGCTGCTCTGCAGAGTGATGAGTCACAGACTGGCCACGCCCCCACAGTGCCCAGTCTGCAGGAGCCACTCCCACTACACCTCCTGTGGCCATCTTACTACACCCACATATGAATCCTGCTAGTCTATTTCTCATTCAGCAGGGTTCAGCAAAAACGCTTCCGTTACTGATAATACAACCGTCTGCATCCGTTATGAACGAATCCGTTTGTATTATCTTTAACATTGCCAAGACGGATCCATCATGAACTTCATTGAAAGTCAATGGAAAGCAAACCGCAGCATGCTGCAAACCGCTCTCCGGTATGAGAACGGAACGTAATGCATTTTGGAGCACTCCGTTCTGTTCAGTTACGTTTTGTCCCCATTGACAATTAATGGGGACAAAACAAAAGCGTTTTTTTCTGGTATTGAGACCCTATGATGGATCTTAATACCCGAAAACTAAAACGCTAATGTGAAAGTAGCCTTGATCCTATTACTGACTGTCCACACCCTCTTCCCTCACCATCTCCAGAGTCCAATAAACAGCTTGAATCAGCAAGCATATCCAAACACATGTGTACGATACAGCCTATGTGTGATACTGCCTGCTGAGATGTGTATCTAATCCTATCTTGTATGATACTGCCTGCTGAGCTGTGTATCTAATCCTATATTGTATGATACTGCCTGCTGAGCTGTGTATCTAATCCTATCTTGTATGATACTGCCTGCTGAGCTGTGTATCTAATCCTATCTTGTATGATACTGCCTGCTGAGCTGTGCATCTAATCCTATCTTGTATGATACCGCCTGCTGAGCTGCGTATCTAATCCTATCTTGTATGATACCGCCTGCTGAGCTGCGTATCTAATCCTATCTTGTATGATACCGCCTGCTGAGCTGCGTATCTAATCCTATCTTGTATGATACTGCCTGCTGAGCTGTGTATCTAATCCTACCTTGTATGATACTGCCTGCTGAGCTGCGTATCTAATCCTATCTTGTATGATACCGCCTGCTGAGCTGCGTATCTAATCCTATCTTGTATGATACTGCCTGCTGAGCTGTGTATCTAATCCTATCTTGTATGATACTGCCTGCTGAGCTGTGTATCTAATCCTATCTTGTATGATACCGCCTGCTGAGCTGCGTATCTAATCCTATCTTGTATGATACTGCCTGCTGAGCTGCGTATCTAATCCTATCTTGTATGATACTGCCTGCTGAAGTGTGTATCTAAAGCTTTATGCACACGACCGTATCCGTTTTGTGGTCTGCAAATTGCGGATCTGCTTAATAAGGATACTGTCTGTGTGCGATCCGCATTTCTTGCACAGCCATTGAGTTTTATGGGTGCATTTTGAGGACCAGAAGAGGACATGTTCTATCTTTTCTGGAGCTGACATACGGATGGGGAGAACACTTGGACATCAGAAGTGTTTCAGTTACACAAAACATAGAACACTTCCTATTCTGGTCCTCAAAATGCAGACCTCGAACTCATAGAAGCCAATGGCTCTGCAAAAAAATGCAGATCGCACACGGACAGTGTATCTAATTAGCAGATCCACAACTTGCAGACCACAAAACAGATACAGTGGTGTTCATGAAGCCTAATCCTATATTTTTCGGTCCTGCCTGCTGAAGGGTTTTTCTTGGTCTATCATGTGTGATACGACCATGATCAGCCTGGGGGACACAGTCCATGTGTGGCCGCATCTCCCAGGCTGACCGCACTCTCCTGACCAGAACCGACTACATCACAGTAATGTATGATACAGCCGGCCTCTATCTGATCCAGATATGCATTCCGTTCTGTTTGGTTGCATTCCCATGCCAGACAGAATAACACTGCAAGCAGCGTTTTTGAGTGCATCTTGGGATGCGGAGTAAGACGGATCCAGCATAAAACAATGTAGGTCAATGGTGCAGGATCCATTTTCTCGGACACAAAAGAAAACGGATAAGGCGCCCATTGACTTACAATGTTTGTAATAGTTGGCCGTCTTGGTCATTTTAGAGGTAATACATCCGGACCCGTTCATAACAGATGCAGACGGTTGTATTATCTTAACGAAAGCGTTTTTGCTGATCCATGACGGATCCAGCAGAAACGCAGATGTGAAAGTGGCCTTATTTTGTGAACCATTTCTAATATTGCCATATAGGCAGCTATAAAAAATAATCCGCTATATGTTTCAGCCTACAACTTCATTTGTCCAGAAAGTTAATTCGGAACACATGACTCTTATTTCTGAACGCGTCCTGCCAAGAGTCAGATTGAAACCAGGAATGTTTATTCTTTGACAATTCCTCTTTTTTAGGCCTCCTGCACACGACCGTTGTGTGCACCCGTGGCCGTTGTGCCGTTTTCCGTTTTTTTTCGCGGACCCATTGACTTTCAATGGGTCCGTGGAAAAATCGGAAAAAGCACCGTTTTGCAGCCGCATCCGTGATCCGTGTTTCCTGGCCGTGAAAAAAATATGACCTGTCCTATTTTTTTCACGGCCAACGGTTCACGGATAGTGTTGAGCGAACAGTTCGAGCATAGTTCGGGTCCGTACCGAATTTTGGGGTGTTCGTGACACGGACCCGAACCCGAACTTTTTCGTAAAAGTTCGGGTTCGGGTTCGTCGTTCGGCATGTATTTTGGCGCATTTTGAAAGGCTGCAAAGCAGCCAATCAACATGCATCATACTACTTGCCCTAAGATGCCATCGCAGCCATGCCTACTATTGGCAAGGCTGTGATTGGCCAAGTGCAGCATGTGACTCAGCCTCTTTATAAGCTTGTGCGCACGTCGGGACGTGCTCACTCCCGATGTGAATAGAACAGGGATAGACGCAGCTGATGCTAGGGCGAGAATAGGCAGGGATAATTGAATAACTGGAAGCAAATTTCTCTCCTCCACCTGTGATTCATCTGAACAACTGCAGCTGAGCTGCTTTTTTGATAGGGATTGGCTATTTTTAGAGTGGCCAGAGTGATTTTTCCATCCACATGTACCTGGGCTGACCGCCGGCCGCCATTTTGCGACTTGTAGTGCTGCAGCAGAAGCTGCCACAGTGTGCATTCCAAAGCTCCAAACAAGTCAGACATCTACACCTGGGATTCAGACCAATAGCGATTTAGCAGCACAGTCCAAGGCTATTTTTTTTAAAGGTTGTGCAGACCATTTTGTGGCACATGTTACTGGGCTGATAGGCGGCGGCCATCTTGGGACTAGTGCTGCAGCACAATCTCTCCCAACGTCCATTAATCACTTGTAATAGTGGTCTGTGCCATAGAAATCCTACATCAGGGACTTGGGTGTGCTTGTGTCACCCCTACCAATACCAGTCCACCTGTAATCCATACAGTGAAAAGCCATAAAGTATTCCAGTGAGGGAATTTTTTTTTTATTTAAAAAAGGCCAAGTTAGTTTATCTGGCGTTCAATATACTAGATACAGTTAGGCCTGCGTTTCATACATCTGGAATTAGCAAACTAATGTGCTGGGGTTGGGAAAACATATATGTACCCATACTAGAATCTGTCAAAGAAAGCGGTACTCACATATAACAGTCATTCCATCTGTAATCCATACAGTCAAAAGACTGAAAGTATTCCAGTGAGGGGATTTTTTTTATTTAAAAAAGGCCAAGTTAGTTTATCTGGCGTTCAATATACTAGATACAGTTAGGCCTGCGTTTCATACATCTGGAATTAGCAAACTAATGTGCTGGGGTTGGGAAAACATATATGTACCCATACTAGAATCTGTCAAAGAAAGCGGTACTCACATATAACAGTCATTCCATCTGTAATCCATACAGTCAAAAGACTGAAAGTATTCCAGTGAGGGGATTTTTTTTTTATTTAAAAAAGGCCAAGTTAGTTTATCTGGCGTTCAATATACTAGATACAGTTAGGCCTGCGTTTCATACATCTGGAATTAGCAAACTAATGTGCTGGGGTTGGGAAAACATATATGTACCCATACTAGAATCTGTCAAAGAAAGCGGTACTCACATATAACAGTCATTCCATCTGTAATCCATACAGTCAAAAGACTGAAAGTATTCCAGTGAGGGGATTTTGCTTATAAAAAATAATATATTTCATTGTGGTGCGAGTTGAATCGCAACAATGAAGAAAAATACTATTAAGGGACGAGGACCCGGTCGTGGTGGTGTCCGTGGAGCCTCTGTTGCTGGTAGAGGACGTGGCCGTTCGGCCCCAGGCGCACACAGTAGGGAACGAACTCCCTCAACTAGCTGGCAGAATGTACCGCAATATCTCGTGGGGCCCAATGCCGCTCTTAGGATGGTAAGGCCTGAGCAGGTACAGGCATTAATCGATTGGGTGGCCGACAGTGCTTCCAGCACGTTCACCACATGGTCTTCCACCCAGTCTTCTGCGGAAAGCGCACAGGTGGCACCTGAAAACCAAGCCCATCAGCCTGTCACATCACCCCCAAGCATATCAGGGAAACGGTCTGAGCCACAAGTTATGCAGCAGTCTCTTCTTCTGTTTGAAGACTCTGCTTCCAGGGTTTCCCAGGGGCGTCCACCTAGCCCTTCCCCAGTGGAGGAAGACATACCATGCACTGACGCACAACCACTTATGTCTCCAGATGAAGAGGACATGGGAATACCACCACAGCAGAGTCACCGACTCTCTGATGATGACGAAACACAGGTGCCCACTGCCGCGTCTTTTTGCAGTGTGCAGACTGAACAGGAGGAGGTCAGGGAGGGAGACTGGGTGGAAGACGATGCAGAGGACGATGAGGTCTTAGACCCCACATGGACTGAAGGTCGTGGCGATGACTTTCACAGTTCAGAGGAAGAGGTAGTGGTGAGACCGAGACAACAGCGAAGCCAAAGAGGGAGCAGGGGGCCAAAGCAGACGAGCCGCCGCCCCCAGAGTTCGCCTGCTACTGGACATCGCCAACAAGGACCCAGCCCCACAAAGGCAGCTTCAAAGAGTTCCCTGGCATGGCACTTCTTTAAACAATGTCCTACCGACAAGACCCGAGTGACTTGCACGCTCTGCCATCAGAGCCTGAGGCGAGGCATTAACGTTCTGAACCTCAGCACAACCTGCATGACCAGGCATCTACATGCAAAGCATGAACTGCAGTGGGGTACACACCTTAAAAACCAGGCACTCGCTGAGGCTCCCCCTGCTCCCTCTACCGCTGCTGCCTCGGCTTCCGCCTCGAGAGGAATGTTGCCACCTGCCGAGCAGCAAACAGAGGATGTGCCACCGACACCACCACCACCGCCACCGTCAACTAGCGTCTCCACTATATCACACAGCAGCGTTCAGCTCTCAATATCTCAAACCTTAGAGAGGAAGCGCAAATTCCCCCCGAGTCACCCTCGAGCCCTTGGCCTGAACGCCAGCATTTCTAAACTGCTGGCCTTTGAAATGCTGTCATTCCGGCTGGTGGACACAGACAGCTTCAAACAGCTGATGGCCATGGCTGTCCCGCAGTATGTGGTTCCCAGCCGCCACTACTTCTCCAAGACAGCCGTGCCTTCCCTGCACATGCAAGTGTCCGATAAAATCAAGTGTGCACTGCGCAACGCCATTTGTGGCAAGGTCCACCTAACCACAGATACGTGGACCAGTAAGCACGGCCAGGGACGCTATATCTCACTAACTGCACACTGGATGAATGTAGTGGCGGCTGGGCCCCCGGCGGACAGTTCCTTGGCGCACGTCCTTCCGCCCCCTAGGATCGCAGGGCATCATTCTCTGCCTCCTGTAGCCTCCTCCTCCTACTCGGCTTCCTCCTCCACTGCTTCCACCAGCTCATCCGGTCAGCCACACACCTTCACCACCAACTTCAGCACAGCCCGGGGTAAACGTCAGCAGGCCATTCTGAAACTCATATGTTTGGGGGACAGGCCCCACAGCGCAAAGGAGTTGTGGCGGGGTATTGAACAACAGACCGACGAGTGGTTTCTGCCGGTGGGCCTCAAGCCAGGCCTGGTGGTATGCGATAATGGGCGAAATCTCGTGGCAGCTCTGGGACTAGCCGGTTTGACGCACATCCCTTGCCTGGCGCATGTGCTGAACTTGGTGGTGCAGAGGTTCATTCACCACTACCCCAACATGTCAGAGCTGCTGCATAAAGTGCGGGCCGTCTGTGCGCGCTTCCGCCGTTCACATCCTGCCGCTGCTCGCCTGTCTGCGCTACAGCGGAACTTCGGCCTTCCCGCTCACCGCCTCATATGCGACGTGCCCACCCGGTGGAACTCCACCTTGCACATGCTGGAGAGACTGTGCGAGCAGCAGCAGGCCATAGTGGAGTTTCAGCTGCAGCACGCTCGCGTCAGTCGTACTGCCGAACAGCACCACTTCACCACCAATGATTGGGCCTCCATGCGAGACCTGTGTGCCCTGCTGCGCTGTTTCGAGTACTCCACCAACATGGCCAGTGGCGATGACACTGTTATCAGCGTTACAATACCACTTCTATGTCTCCTTGAGAAAACACTTAGGGCAATGATGTTAGAGGAGGTGGCCCAGGTGGAGGAGGAGGAGGAGGATGAGGGCTCGTTTCTAACACTTTCGGGCCAGTCTGTTCGAAGTGGCTCAGAGGGAGGTTTGTTTAAGCAGCAGAGGACAGGTTCACAAGTCGCCAGCCAAGGCACTGTACTGGAGGACGAGGAGGATGAGGAGGAGGAGGTGGAGGGGGACGAGGATGACGCAAGTTCACAGCGGGGTGGCAGCCCAGGCCCATCACTGGTGCGTGGCTGGGGGGATACGGTGGACGATGACGATACGCCTCCCACAGAGGACAGCTTGTCCTTACCCATGGGTAGCCTGGCCCACATGAGCGAATATATGCTCCAATGCCTGCGCAACGACAGCAGAGTTGCCCATGTTTTAACGTGTGCAGACTACTGGGTGGCCACCCTGCTGGATCCCCGGTATAAAGACAATGTGCCCACTTTAATTCCTGAACTGGAGCGCGACCGTAAGATGCGCGAGTACAAGCGCACGCTGATAGAGGCGCTCTTGAGAGCATTCCCACATGTCACAGGGGAACAGGTGGAAGGTGAAGGCAGAGGAGTGGCAAGAGGTCGCCAACGCAGCTGTGTCACGGCCAGCTCATCTGAGGGCAGGGTTAGCATGGCAGAAATGTGGAAAAGTTTTGTCTCCACGCCACAGCTATCTGCACCGACACCTGATACGGAACGTGTTAGCAGGAGGCAGCATTTCACTAACATGGTTGAACAGTATGTCTGCACACCCCTCCACATCCTGACGGATGGTTCGGCCCCATTCAACTACTGGGTTTCGAAATTGTCCACGTGGCCAGAGTTAGCATGTTATGCCTTGGAGGTGCTTTCCTGCCCGGCGGCCAGCGTTTTATCTGAACGCGTATTCAGCACGGCAGGGGGCGTCATTACTGACAAGCGCAGCCGCCTGTCCACAGCCAACGTGGACAAGCTGACCTTCATAAAGATGAACCAGGCATGGATCCCACAGGACCTGTCCCTCCCTTGTGCAGAGTAGTCCTTATTAACTGCCTAAAACATGTCTTGTTGTGCTACGGGCCACTTCTTTATTTGATACAAATTTTATGAAACCCACAGTTGAATGAAACTCTTCTCTGTCTGGGCGCCGGGGCCTAACCAGATGAAAGTGGCCGGTTAAACTAACGGGTGACATGAAGCCATAACCTCTGCCATGCTACCTCTGTCTTCTGTCTGGGTGCTGAGGCCTAAGTCAAATAAAGCGGTCTTCTGCTGTGCTGGGGGATATGAAGCTAATCTCTGACCTCTCTCCTCTGTCTGGGTCCAAAGGCCTAAATCACTGAAAGAGGCCTTCTCCTGTGGTGTGTGATATGATGCCAGAATATGTGCTGTGGGGCCTCTCTCCTCTTCCTGGGTGCAGGGGTCAAATAAACTAAATTGTGGCCTACTCCTGTGGTGGTTGATATGATGCCTGATTCTCTGATGTGGAACCTCTCTCCTCTGTTTGGGTGAAGGGGTCAAAGTAACTAAATGGTGGCTTCTCCTGTGGTGGCTGATATGATGCCAGAATATGTGCTGTGGTGCCTCTCTCCTCTTCCTGGGTGCGGGGGTCAAAGTAACTCAATGGTGGCTTCTCCTGTGGTGGCTGATATGATGCCAGAATATGTGCTGTGGTGCCTCTCTCCTCTTCCTGGGTGCGGGGGTCAAAGTAACTCAATGGTGGCTTCTCCTGTGGTGGCTGATATGATGCCAGAATATGTGCTGTGGTGCCTCTCTCCTCTTCCTGGGTGCAGGGGTCAAAGTAACTAAATGGTGGCTTCTCCTGTGGTGGTTGATATGATGCCTGATTCTCTGCTGTGAAACCTCTCTCCTCCATCTGGGTGTAGGGGTCAAAGTCTTTCAAAGTCGCCTTCTCCTGTGCTGATTGATATAAAGCTGATGGTTGTGCCATCTGACATGGTTGCCAGGGTCTGATTCAATGGGGGCCTACTCCTGTGGTGGGTGATCTAAATGCCTGATTCTCTGCTGTGAAACCTCTCTCCTCCGTCTGGGTGTAGGGGTCAAAGTCTTTCAAAGTCGCCTTCTCCTGTGCTGATTGATATGAAGCTGATGGTTGTGCCATCTGACATGGTTGCCGGGGTCCCATTAAATTGGGGCCTACTCCTGTGGTGGGTGATCTAAATGCCTGATTCTCTGCTTTGAAACCTCTCTCCTCCGTCCGGGTGTAGGGGTCAAAGTCTGTCAAAGTCGCCTTCTCCTGTGCTGATTGATATAAAGCTTATGCTTGTGCCATCTGACATGGTTGCCGGGGTCTGATTCAATGGTGGCCTACTCCTGTGGTGGGTGATCTAAATGCCTGATTCTCTGCTGTGTAACCTCTCTCCTCCGTCTGGGTGTAGGGGTCAAAGTAACTAAATGGTGGCCTACTCCTGTGGTGGGTGATATGATGCCTGGTTCTCTGCTGTGGGACCTCTCTCCTTTGTCTGGGTGCTGTGGTCAAAATAATAGTAAGTGACCTTCTCCATTGGTGGGTGACTTGAAGCCTGATTCTGTGCTATGGGACCTCACTCCAATTAATATTGTTTAATTTTTATTTATTTTATGTTAACTCATCATTTCCCTATCTACATTTGTTTGCAGGGGATTTAACTACATTTTGCTGCCTTTTGCAGCCCTCTAGCCCTTTCCGGGTGTGTTTTACAGCCTTTTTAGTGCCCAAAAGTTCGGGTCCCCATTGACTTCTATGGGGTTCGGGTTCGGGATGAAGTTCGGGTCGAGTTCGGATCCCGAACCCGAACATTTTTCGAAAGTTCGGCCGAACTCGTCGAACCCGAACATCCAGGTGTTCGCTCAACTCTATTCACGGACCCATTCAAGTCAATGGGTCCGTGAAAAATCACGGATGCACACAAGATTGTCATCCGCGTCCGTGATCCGTGTCCGTGATCCGTGTCCGTTTTTTCCTATCATTTCAATGGCAAACTTGACTTAGATTTTTTTTTTCATTTTTCATGTCCGTGGATCCTCCAAAAATCAAGGAAGACCCACGGACAAAAAAACGGTCACAGATCACGGACCAACGGAACCCCGTTTTGCGGACCGTGAAAAAATACTGTCGTGTGCAGGAGGCCTTACAGATTGAGTTCAAGATCTTCGAGGCACAGAACTTCAATTTCCAGTATTTCCCATTTTGAGAGATTCTGAGGTTAGTCATATAAATAAACGGCAGCTAAAGGATTATATTTGGTTGGAGGTGATGCAACATCTCCAAGGCTTCCCTGGCCAGTTTGCTGGATGTCCTCTAGAGCCTAGTTCCTCAGCTATTGCTACTGTCACATACTTACCTTTCTGCACTTCCGCGGTGAGTCCACCGCACTATGGAGACGCTCTGATGTTAGGGCATATAGCCCCATTGATAGTGAGACTGGTCGACCTATCAGGGAGCAGAGACGCTGGACCAATCAGGCTTGGCGCCGGCGTCGCAGGCTATTTAAACAGGCGCCTGCTGGCCACAGTTGCCTGTGATTGTTATTCCTGCCTCACTAGCTATTTTTGTAAGGGCTCATGCACACAAACATATTTTCTTTCCGTGTCCCGTTACGTTTTTTTTTGGCGGACTGTATGCGGAACCCTTTATTTCAATGGGTCCGCAAAAAAAAAAGCGGAATTCCGTTTCCGTATGTCAGAATTTTTGTTCCGCAGAAAAATAGAGCATGTCCTACTATTATGGAGAAGGATAGGACTGTTCTATTAGGGGCCAGCTGTTCCATTCTGCAAAATACGGAATGCATACGGACGTCATCCGTATTTTTTGCAGATCCCTTTTTTGCGGAGAGCAAAATACATTTGGTTGTGTGCATGAGCCCTTACTCTGTATTGCTGACCTTTTGCCTGTTTCTCTGACTTTGCCTCTGTATACTGATATTGGCCCTGACGTGACCAACTAGATATTAGACTCTGCTAGTTTGTGACCTCGCCTTTGCCTGCTGATCTTGTCTCTGACATTTTCGCTTGGCTTTGCCTGTCTGGTTTTGACCTCTCTTTCTGCTTGACTACTCTTTTTTACCCGATTAAGTTTAGGACCCTGCACTTAGTCAAGTCAGGGACCGTCGCCAAGTTGTGGGCCACCATTTAGGGCATATTGTACATGTAGGTAGGGACAGTGGTGTGGGTGGAGTACAGGGCTACACTGTTCCCTACTCTAAGTTACAGGTACATGTAGGAGACCAAGACTAAGCATTCTCCATCTTGAAGCGCTCGCTAATGTTTCCGCTTGGATGATGAGCATTCTGGACCATGGTTCCTAGGCACGATTCCAAACCTACTAGCCAAGAGGAATTAAAAGCCCAAAAGGGAGTATAATTCCACTGGACCACCAGGGGTCATAGAGAAATGGAACCGCAACTGCTAGCCGGGGGTTCTTATTTAGAAGGAGTGCTAAAGTGAAGATGTAGCAAGGGTGCGTTACTACCTGCTGTTTTACTGAAGTATTAAAATGGTAATCATGTGAATTTCTTTCATCATCTGTTGTGATGCATTTCCATGAAAGAACCATAAAAAATTAGCAAGGCCTAGAGAGTGAGTCTGAAACTCCTGGTCCGAGGGCTAATTCCAGCCTTAGTCCATTGAAACAATATTCATTTGCATACACAACTAGTAATGGACGAACATCTGCCGGGATGGTTCGCGAACGCGATCAAATGTTCACGAACCGCAAGTTCGCGGCTGGTCCCATTCATTTTAATGGCAGGCGAACCTGAAAAACCTTCAGCTCATATTTGCAGCCAATAAATAATTACTAGAAGTGCACAAATAGTCCCACAACATGGACAGTGACATACCAGATGTATTATTCGAATTTGCGATCTCCATGAATTTTTTTTTTCAATGCGAAATATCGGCAATATAATTTTCGCGTACGCGCATGCGCAAATGCACTATACTGTACCCAAATGCACTATAAAGAAAGTATATTGGTATATAACACCCCGCTTCAATCAGTTTTTTGGGGGGATGACTGGTATATCACACCAGTAGAAATTATTTGTTCCAATAACGCTTGTCCCTCTATATACCTGCAGAACCGCGCACAACTGCCGCACAATACAAATGTGCTATAATATACCGTCTAACATAGAAAGTATATTATAACATTGTACAAGGAAGGCAATCTATTAGAATATACATGAAGATAAAACGTAACCTTTAATAATTTTCCTATGAGGGTCCATTCACACGTCCGTAAGTGTTTTGCGGATCCGCAAAACACGGACACCGGCAATGTGCATTCCGCAATTTGTGGACCGCACATCGCCGGCACTATAATAGAAAATGCCTAATCTTGTCTGCAATTGCGGACAAGAATAGGACATGTTCTATTTTTTTGCAGAAGCGAAAGCACAGATGCGAAAGTGCGGATCCGCAAATGCGGATGTGGACAGCACATTACGGGCCCATTGAAAATGAATGGGTCTGCACCCGTTCCGCAAAATTGCGGAACGGATGCGGACCCATTTTGCGGATGTGTGAATGGAAAAGATATCCCTCAAAATGAAAATAAATAAAATTATTAAAGTTAACCAAAAAGCATAGATGTGGTCGGCAATAACAAGTGCTCGGCGGCACCAAATCAGAAGCCATATGTCCTACCACAATCCGGGGGGTTCCAGTGCACATCCATGAATCCAGGAGGGAAAGCAAAAAACATCTATCCCTAGGCTAGACGATGATGATGTGGTATTGAAGGACAGGGTGAGCAAAGAACTGTCCCTGATATTGCCCTACAGGGGGGCTATTCTGGCCCTGATAGCCTAACGACAGACCACCCGTCCTGATAAGAGCGACCCCGTCCGGAACCTTACCCTATATAAAAATGGCCCTAGTAAGCCCCTAGCCCCTAGGCCCCTGACTTCCAGGTGATCACTATATACATCTATGTGTTTTTGACTCATTATAAAAGTATACGCGGGCATCCTCCACTGGATGCATTTTTGCTGGGGATCGTCATTAGCAACGGGCCACAAGTGCAGGATTTGCTCCCCTATACATATGCACGACTGCATGTGGGTTTGAGCACCTCCTGCGAATGCCAACCTGTCTTCTTAGTTTGTATATATAGATTCCTGGAGGTGTATAAACTCCAATTTAAATGTGCCTGTTTTCCATCTACAGGCCACATTTAGGTGCACCTGTGAGGCCTGGGCCATATCAGCCAGTCTTGAGTGGGACTCGCAGACTCCTCCCTCCTCCCATTGCAAGCATGGCTACATGCTGGAGGTAACTGGTGAGTTGTTTGTGAGTTGGCCTCATGCTCCTGTAATTTGCCCACTGGCTCCTGGTATTGCCCACATGGCACAGGTAGGTGTCACGGCTGAGGATGGGGGAAATCCTCAGCCGTGCGATGCCAGATGATGTTATGGCTGCTCGGCCAGGACAACAGGGTTAGGGAGCAGGTCACCTCCTACAGCATCCCTAACTCCTATCTGCATGGGCCGACCTTAAAGGTAGGAGGACCCATGCGCAGGAACCTAGGAGCCCTGACTTACCCTCCGTCCGGTCCCTGGGCTAAGGAGCAGGGTAAGACAACCCACTCCTCCTAGGCACGGAGGAGCAGGAGTCTCAATGGCCAAGCTGCTGGAAAAGGGGGAACATAAACAGCTCTATGGATATGGCAGGTGAACAAGGAGTTCCACCTACCTGCCACAGCCTTGCTGACTGGATCCCTGTGCTGGCAAGGTGCAGATCACAACGCATCCCCACACAGGGACCCAGATCCATAGCTGCACAAAATCACAAGGAAACATCAAATAGACAACACACATAACTAGACATAAACTTAAATGTGACATTATGGTTATGACCACAGGGGTGGCTCTCACTGGCAGGTAGAAAACACATGAGGCTGCTCCAGCTAAACATGGCTGAAGCAACCTGCAGACCTGGGAAAACAGTGAGGCTTTATAGGCCAAGAAGCCACACCCCACAGTCGGACACACCGAGTGAAACACACACACACTGGGAAGGGAGTTAACCCTTCCAGCACCAAAGAAGGGAAACACACACTTAAAAGGAGAAGTGTCCAAACAACACACACACTGTGGCTGTTGCCGCAGGCAACGACATGGGTGGCACTCATGTCCTGGAAGTCAGCCCGAAGGCCGGGACACTGCCACCACATGTACACACCATGACCAAACATTGCCACGGGCAACCACAGTGAGGGGAAGATGTAAGTGCACAGCAGACAGAGTGTACACAGACATACATACACACACACCTAACAGAAAGATTGCTAGGTGCAACCGCATGCACAACATAGCAAGCTGCCACAATACAGCTCAGAGTGCTATGCTGCCACATACATACCGTTGCCAGCGGCAACCACAGGTGAGGCAAATACCACAGCCCTCACCTGTGATTGACAATCAAACTAAACCGCTGACAACCGCATGCGGTTGAGGAGTCACGGTCATAGCCATGGCCGTGACAGTAGGTGAGTGTTAGGTCCCCGAGCTACTTGAGAAACCTTGGCGTGGTGCCCGGGCTTAGACATGTCCTACACCGTAGGATATGTTGGCTAATCTCTCAATTTTAAAATCAGTTTGAGGGTTTAGTAAGACCGCAGAGTGCACCTGTCTTTGCTATAATTTTGGTATATTGCTATATTATGAGTATATCGCACCCCTCTGTGTATCACACCTATCGATAGCACACCTATACTAGTGCTTAAAAGGACTTTAGCTAGCGTTTGGTGTCCCTAACAGCCTGTCCCTGCTCCACACAGCAACCTCTCCCTACACTGGCAAAACACAGAATGTAAAATGGCGGCCAGATCAGGTTTATTTATAAGGTAGGGGGTATGTCCATGTGCTGAAATGTCTCAGTTGTCTGTCCTGTACCACCTGATGGATGTGTCATGGGTCAAAGTTCTTCACAATGTAAAAGAATATGGCGGGCGCGAATTTCTCCATATGTTCGCATGTTCGGCGAATCGCGAACACGCAAAGTTCGCTGCAAAAGGACCGCCGGACGAACTGCAAGGCCATCTCTATACACAACCAGGTAGAAGATAACTCTGGATACTATGATGTGCTAGCTGTACTTTTACATAGGACTGCAGGTACTTCTACTGCATACCCTGAAAAGGATACGTCACCTCTCCTGAGATATCTTCTTCAGCAATTACTTGCATTCTTCATGACATAACAACTCTGGAGTGTCTATTAGTATGACTCTGTATTGTGTCATTCCTCTGTTATTCCTGCTAGAAATTTATGAATGAATTGCCAGCAGTCTGCAATAAAGGTCCAGATGGGTGTTACCAGCTTGGGGGGTGCCCCTGCACACTATATAATCACTACTGCCAGTGTCATACTGTGCACACCCCGAACTGGTAACACCCAGCTGGACCTTCATTGCAGACTGCTACCAATTCATCAATTTCTAGAAGGAATAATACAGGAATGGCACAGAGTCATAAGAACACATTCTCCAGAATTGCTAATACAAGGGGAATGCAAGTAGTTACTAAAACAGACATGTCGGAAGTGCTATCCAGGAGCAGTCAAAGATGCGAATGGTGACATGAGCTCTGCTACATCTGTTTTTATCATATAGCGGCATAGTTAAAGGGGTTGTGTCGCAAACTATATTCTGCATTTTTCAAACTAGCACCTGGATCTGAATAATTTTGTAATTGCATGAAGTTAAAAATTTAGCATAGTCAGTGAGCTATTCAATAAAATGTATCTGTATAGCGCCACCTGCTGTTTGACCATTTCTTAATTTTTTGTCCATCTCACTGAGCTGGTCGCACATCCTCAGTTCTTCAGCTGCCACCAGACATATGTTCTGTTAGATGCTGTGGCCTTTACAGGGAGAGAGCTGCAGCAGAAAAGACACGCCCCCTGAGCTGCAGCAGAAAAGACACGCCCCTGAGCTGCAGCAGAACAGACACGCCCCCTGAGCTGCAGCAGAACAGACACGCCCCCTGAGCTGCAGCAGAACAGACACGCCCCCTGAGCTGTCAGCTTGATATAAATCTAGGAGAGCAATGAATGTGGAGATCTCTGGATCCATGTGAGGTACAGGGCTGGTTCTAGCTTTGTTAGAAAGCGGTTGTCATGTGGCATATGATGTCTGATTTTCATCAGTCATGGCGTAACTGCTTTAACTGGATCAATACTGCGTTGTAGCACCAACTGAGGGCTCATGCATAAGAACGTATTTTCTTTCCGTGTCCGTTTTTTCTCTGTGTGCATTCCGTTTCCGTATGTCCGTATTTCCGTTTCTCAAAAAAATAGAACATGTCCTATTATTGTCCACATTACGGACAAGGAAAGGACTGTTCTATTAGGGGCCAGCTGTTCAGTTCCGCAAAATATGGAATGCACACAGATGTCATCCGTATTTTTTGCAGATCCGTTTTTTTTCGACCGCAAAATACATACGGTCGTGTGCATGAGGCCTGAGCCAGTAGATCTGCAATGGCCCCCAGTGGTGGTAAGTAACATAAAACATGTGAGTGATGGGTCAAGGTAAGTATCCTCTGACACCTATGAATGAAATGTACACAATTGCACATACAAGAGTACATGTCAGTCACTTGATATCCATAGCATTCCATTCCAGCCTGGGGGAGGGGCAAGCATGTGGCATATTGACCGCTTGCCATGTCAAACTCATTACATGTATGGCATACAAACATCATTTGCTTTCCTGCAATACTTGTCTTGGCAAAGCTCAGCAAAACTGGGGAGGACAAATTGAGTAACATTTCTCTGCAATATGGAACTGATTTATAGCTGCGGCTTCTGCAGATGTATTTCACATAATATGGATATAAAAATGTAAGTTCTAGTTACAGCAACATAATGTAAATGTTAAAAAAAAAAAAACACTAGGAACGCCATATGACAGAGCCTTCCTCCTCAGGTCAAGGTTTTTATCCGTGGGATATTTTATTATAAATGTCTTGTAGGTGAAGCCCCCACTATTGTGACCCTAGGATGGACAGGATGGATCCCCCTGATTCCCATTCTGCATATTTCAAACCAGCTCCTGGATCTGAATACTTTTGCAATTAAAAAACTAGTTTAGTGCTCTCATTAAGAGAAACAAAATTAGAGTTTTGCAGGTTTGATACCCTTTAATGGCTAACAAAAATAGAAGTAATGATGTTACACAGCGAACTTTCAAGACATCACCAGTCCCTTCATCAGGCGTACTACAAGAATATATGAAGAAACGGTAATATATATACACTGCTCAAAAAAATAAAGGGAACACAAAAATAACACATCCTAGATCTGAATGAATTAAATATTCTTCTGAAATACTTTGTTCTTTACATAGTTGAATGTGCTGACAACAAAATCACACAAAAATAAAAAAATGGAAATCAAATTTTTGAACCCATGGAGGTCTGGATTTGGAGTCACACTCAAAATTAAAGTGGAAAAACACACTACAGGCTGATCCAACTTTGATGTAATGTCCTTAAAATAAGTCAAAATGAGGCTCAGTAGTGTGTGTGGCCTCCACGTGCCTGTATGACATCCCTACAACGCCTGTGCATGCTCCTGATGAGGTGGCGGACGGTCTCCTGAGGGATCTCCTCCCAGACCTGGACTAAAGCATCTGCCAACACCTGGACAGTCTGTGGTGCAACGTGACGTTGGTGGATAGAGCGAGACATGATGTCCCAGATGTGCTCAATTGGATTCAGGTCTGGGGAACGGGCGGGCCAGTCCATAGCATCAATGCCTTCGTCTTGCAGGAACTGCTGACACACTCCAGCCACATGAGGTCTAGCATTGTCTTGCATTAGGAGGAACCCAGGGCCAACCGCACCAGCATATGGTCTCACAAGGGGTCTGAGGATCTCATCTCGGTACCTAATGGCAGTCAGGCTACCTCTGGCGAGCACATGGAGGGCTGTGCGGCCCTCCAAAGAAATGCCACCCCACACCATTACTGACCCAATGCCAAACCGGTCATGCTGGAGGATGTTGCAGGCAGCAGAACGTTCTCCACGGCGTCTCCAGACTCTGTCACGTCTGTCACATGTGCTCAGTGTGATCCTGCTTTCATCTGTGAAGAGCACAGGGCGCCAGTGGCGAATTTGCCAATCTTGGTGTTCTCTGGCAAATGCCAAACGTCCTGCACGGTGTTGGGCTGTAAGCACAACCCCCACCTGTGGACGTTGGGCCCTCATATCACCCTGATGGAGTATGCTTCTGACCGTTTGAGCAGACACATGCACATTTGTGGCCTGCTGGAGGTCATTTTGCAGGACTCTGGCAGTGCTCCTCCTGTTCCTCCTTGCACAAAGGCGGAGGTAGCGGTCCTGCTGCTGGGTTGTTGCCTTCCTACGGCCTCCTCCACGTCTCCTGATGTACTGGCCTGTCTCCTGGTAGCGCCTCCATGCTCTGGACACTACGCTGACAGACACAGCAAACCTTCTTGCCACAGCTCGCATTGATGTGCCATCCTGGATAAGCTGCACTACCTGAGCCACTTGTGTGGGTTGTAGACTCCGTCTCATGCTACCACTAGAGTGAAAGCACCGCCAGCATTCAAAAGTGACCAAAACATCAGCCAGGAAGCATAGGAACTGAGAAGTGATCTGTGGTCACCACCTGCAGAACCACTCTTTTATTGGGGGTGTCTTGCTAATTGCCTATAATTTCCACCTGTTGTCTATCCCATTTGCACAACAGCATGTGAAATTGATTGTCACTCAGTGTTGCTTCCTAAGTGGACAGTTTGATTTCACAGAAGTGTGATTGACTTGGAGTTACATTGTGTTGTTTAAGTGTTCCCTTTATTTTTTTGAGCAGTGTACAATAAGCAGGGCCGGTTGTAGGTGAAATGGGGCCCCTGGGGCGATAAACAATAAAGCCCTCCCCCCCCCCATGACACTCGAAGACTTTAACGTCCCGTATTGACTCTGGAGATTTAATTTGTGGACGTTCATACAGAAGAAACTGTATATTGTGGGGCACAGTGTAGGCTATATGTGTATAACAAACATATTTCACATGAAAACTTACAATTACTTGGCTTGGCCCTTGGGGATCTTGGACACCACCTTAACACTTTGGCCGGGGGCTCGGCGGAGCTGATGTTGTGTTTTATCCTAATGAGAAAGATTTCATAATAAGTATTTGGAGAAGGGGCAGAGGGATAGCAGAGCAGGGAGAGGCTGGTGCTGCTACTAGGGGGCTCATACCATGGGGGAGTAATAAAGCCCACCATAATGCCCCCCCCCCCAATAGAAATAATTCTCCTTTTAATGTGACAGTGCAAAAAATACCCCCTTGTAATGCCCCCAGTTGAGCTAATGTTCCAAATAGTGCCCCCATAATGTGCCAGTATAAAATACCCCTATATAGTGCCCCCAGTAAATGCCCCAATAGTGCTCCTCTCCCCCCTTCCTCCTAGTGCCCCCATAATGTACCAGTATAAAATGCCCCATATATAGTGCCCCAGTAGATGCCCTCAGTGTCCCCCATAATTTGTAAGTATAAAATACCCCTTCTTAGTGCTCCTCGTAGATGACTCCATAGTATTCCTTTCGCCCCTTCCCCATAGTAGCCACCATAATGTGTCCCAGTATAAAATGCCCCTATACAGAGCCCCCATATAAAATAGCCGTTCTTTGTGGCCTCAGTAGATGCCCTTATAGTGCCCACCAATAATGTGCCAGTAAGAAGTGCCCCCATAGTGCCACCCAATAATGTGCCAGTAAAAAGTGCCCCCAATAATGTGCCAGTAATAAGTGCCCCCATAGATGTCCCCCAATAATGTGCCAGTAAAATGTGCCCCCATAGATCATGCGCCAGTAATAAGAGCCCCCCACCATCATGTACCAGTAACAAGAGCCCCCCCATATCATGTGCCAGTAGCCAGAGGCCCCCCCTATCATGTGCTAGTAACCAGAGGCCCCCCCATCATGTGCCAGTAGCCAGAGGCCCCCCATCATGTGCCAGTAGCCAGAGGCCCCCCCTATCATGTGCTAGTAGCCAGAGGCCCCCCATCATGTGTCAGTAGCCAGAGCCCCCCCATCATGTGCCAGTAGCCAGAGCCCCCCCATATCATGTGCCAGTAGCCAGAGCCCCATGTGCCAGTAGCCAGAGGCCCCCTATCATGTGCCAGTAGCCAGAGCCCCCCCATATCATATCATGTGCCAGTAGCCAGAGCCCCCCTCATATCATGTGCCAGTAGCCAGAGCCCCCCTATCATGTGCCACTAGCCAGAGCCCCCTCATATCATGTGACAGTAGCCAGAGTCCCCCCATCATGTGCCAGTAGCCAGAGCCCCCCCCCATCATGTGCCAGTAGCCAGAGCCCCCCCTTTCATGTGCCAGTAGCCAGAGACCCCCCCATCATGTGCAAGTAGCTGCCAGTATTGTACACATATAAAAAAAAACACAATGGAAGCGCTCATCTCCCTGTGTGACTGTCCTGCTGCTGCTGCCCCCACGAAAATATAGTTAGTTGCGGGCCCCTAAGGACTTGGGGGCCCGGGGGCAATTTCCCCCCTTGCCTATATGGAAGCGTCGTTCCTGACAATAAGACATGGGGGAATGAATGGACATTTGAAAAATAACAGAACAAAGTATCAAAGATCTTGAGAATGAATCCTTAATTATCTTACAGATAAGGGGTGTGAACGTTTTTTGGTCTCTAAACTGATGTTATCTCAGAGATCTGGTGCCCGACTAGGTCTATAGAAGACTCTTTAGATCTTGAAGTGTGTCATAAATCCCAGGGACAAATTCAGTCCAGTATTCAAAGTGTCAAGCAGTGTTATAAATCTGTATTCCCAAATTCTTCTTGCTCTTTGGGATTTGAAGTTACCTTTTAATATGATAGCTTTTATGTGTTCCTCATTGTGCCCTGGGCTACAGAAATGCTTAGCAACAGAAAAGTGTAGCTTCTTCTCTTAAATTGTGTGGCGGTGGGACCTCATCCTTGCATTGAGTTTCTGTCCCGTAGAGGCCTCCAACAGGACATTTAGTGCAGAGAATCAGATAAACAACATTAGGGTCCATTCACACGTCCGTAGAATGGGTGCGGATCCATTCCGCAACGAATCCAGACCCAATAATTCTCTATGGCGCGGAAGAGATGCGGACAGCACACAGTGTGCTGTCCACATCCACATTTCTGGATTGCGCCCCGATCTTCCGGTTCGCGGCTCCCGAAAAAAATAGAACATGTTCTATTCTTGTCCGCAATTGCGGACAAGAATAGGCAGTTCTATTGGGGTGCCGGCCGAGTGTATTGCGGATCTGCAATTTGGGGTCCCGCAATACACTACGTACGTGTGAATGGACTCTTAGATGTAGAACATGTGAATGTCCCAGGGATCTTATAGTCGTGCTGTGTGTTGGGGATCCGGATCTTATCTGCTGTCCTTATAAACAGGTTTTGCATCTTCTTATATTATAGGGATGGGATCCTTTTTCTGTGATACATGGCCTTGAACTTGATCTAATCAGAATATTCCTTAGATTTGGAGGCTGTCGGTAAGCTAGTAAGGGGGGATCTGGGAAGATTGTTTTTGGTCAATCATCCATACTTAGAACATGATGTAATTATTTGGCAGTTTTCCTCAGTTCCTCCGGTTGTGGGTTGTAGGTCACAACCAGAGGTACGCGCTGGTTCTGTTTCTTTTCATTGTATTGGAGAAGTTGACTTCTGGGGATCTTGGTGGCTCTTGTGATCTGATCTTCAATTGAAGCAGGATGATAGCCCTGGTGTAAAATTGTCCTTTTCAGATATTGTAAATGCTCATCCCTGTCTGATGGGCTGGAAGAGATTTGGTTATATCTGATGGTTTGTCTATAGATGATGGACTTTTTAATATGTTTGGGGTGGAAGCTGTCCCATTTGAGGTATGTAGGCCGATCAATAAGTTTTCAATACAGGGATGTCTGTATTGAGCCGTCTTGAATAGTTGAGGGTCAGGTTTATGGTGGGATGGAATTTGTTGAATTGTTCATGAAATTGTATCAGTTCATGTTCAGAGTCGGTCCAGATTATTAGGATGTCATCAATGAAACGGAAGTAGGCTAAGGGTTTTTTGGTGCAGGATACACAGTCAGAGCTGTGCAAGTGGAAACACATGATTATAATGTATCCAGACCTTATGTAAAGCCACTTGGGCGGATCTGGAGAGTCTTCTAGAGACAAAAGGAGGGGAGGTACTTAAGAATCAAATGTTGGCAAAGGTCTCTGGTGGTGTCCCTATAGATAAGGCCACAAACCAGTTGGGCCAGGAATCTATCATGGCCCTTAAACCCTGGGTGAAAGAGCAACAGGACAATCAGACTGATACCTTTATGACACAAACACAAGACGCTAAGCAGACTATAGCTGACTATGCCACAGCTTTAGAACAGCTCTGGCTTGTATATGAGTAGAAGACAGTAAGGACATGAGACTACTAAAACATACATTCATGTCTGGATTAAAAGCACCCATACAGGATGCTGTAAAAAAAAGGCTCGCCCTGATTGGCGGACCTGCCAGTTCCCTGACCTAGTGGCCATAGCAAAGGGAGCTGCTGAGCTAGACTTACAAAATAAAAAGAAGCCAATAATAGCTAACCAACCCTTCAAACCAAAGGGCGGGTTCCAGAAAAGGGTACGTAACTAGGACCAAGTAACATGTTGGAATTGTGGGGAAAAGGGGCATTATTCAGTCAAATGTCTCCAGAGAGGTCAGGCTACTGCCCAGACCTTTTAATGAAGTGACGGCAATCCTGTGAGTTCCCTCAACGTGAACTACCCCCTTGACACATCCCCAGGTCCACAACTAATCATCACATCCACATGTGAGGACACAGGGAATCTAATTGACTTTTTGGTCGACACAGGAGCAGCCCATACCCTAATACAAGACAAATATGTGCCTGAGGAGCTTATCTCCTCAGATTACATTTATTGTCAAGGGGTTGAGGGAATGTCTGTTAAACTCCCACTAACAAAGCCTGTTAAACTTAACATTCATGATGCCTCTATTGTCACATGTGTGTTGGTAAGCTCAGATAGTCCATACAATTTACTGGGGACTGATGTGCTTAGTGCCATGAAAGCATCTGTGGATTTCTCTTCAGGAAACCCCCAAATAGCATTCCCTGTGCCTGAAGAGACTCTGTGTGCACTTATGTCCTTAATGACATTTAGTGCCTCCTCTACCTCTAAATTTACGCCCCCAGACTGGCTGTCTGAAGTCCCATCACATTTGTGGGCGACTCCAAGACAGACGTGGGTAGACTACCAGTAGCTCAGGTAGTTGTGAAGCCTGGCACTAAGCCGCCATGTGCACGTCAGTACCCACTAAATTCTTCACAGAAAGATGCTATTGCAAATGATGTAAAAGATCTGTTAGGGAAAGGGTTAATAATCCCTATAAAAAGCACCTTCAATACGCCCCTATTTCCTGTGAAGGGTCAGCCTCCAGTCTATCGTATGGTGCATGATTTAAGGGCAGTAAATGTTGTAACTGTCATAAATACCCCACAAGTGCCCAATCCACACACGCTGTTAAACCAAGTCACATTGTATTGTCATGAACAAGGGGGATTTGCCTCAGGAGTACTGACACAAAAACACGGGGACCTCTTCCCACAATCGACTCCAAGATTTCTCCGGTGCATCCCCCACACTCTGGAACTCGCTACCCCAACATATCAGACTCTCACCGACAGTGGAATCCTTCAAAAGAAACCTAAGAACCCACCTCTTCAGACAAGCCTACAACCAGTGACCCTGCTGCCTCTATACCGCCATGACCAGCTTCACCCGCACCTACTGTGTCCTTCTCCCATACCATGTAGATTGTAAGCCCTCACGGGCAGGGCCCTCTCTCCTTCTGTACCAGTTTGTAAGGCTACTTTCACACTAGCGTTTTGGCTTTCCGTTTGTGAGATCCGTTCAGGGCTCTCACAAGCCGTCCAAGACAGATGAGTTTTGCCCTAATGCATTCTGAATCAAAGGATCCCACTCTGAATGCATCAGTTTGCCTCCGTTCAGTCACCATTCCGCTCTGAAGGCGGACACCAAAACACTGCCTGCAGCATTTTGCTGTCTGCCTGACGAAGCGCAGCCAAACGGATCCGCCCTGGCACACAATTTAAGTCAATGGGGATGGATCCGTTTTCTCTGACACAATATGGCACAATAAAAAAAAGGATCCGTCCCCCATTGACTTTCAATGGTGTTCAAGACGGATCCAGCATTGCTATAGAAGACCTAATACAACCTGATCCGTTCTTGATGGAGGCATGCGATTGTATTATTGTAACGGAAGCGTTTTTGCAGACCCATGACCGATCCGCAAAAACGCTAGTGTGAAAGGAGCCTAACTCGTCTTGTTTATGCTTAGTGCAATTGTCTGAATTATGTATGTATGCCCCTTTTCATATGTACAGCGCTATGGAATGAATGGCGCTTTAAGAATAAATAATAATAATAATACTATGACAAATTGCAGTTTCTGCTTACTAGTCGTGAACTTAGAGCGTAAGTAGGATCTTGTTTTTTTAACATGTTTGCACTGGCTAAAAGTGTGCCCCTGGAGGAATCCTAATGTTTGAACCTTATTATTATATAGGTCTGAAGGAAACATTACGCTTGCTAGGCAGACGTCTTCAGAGGAATGTGAAGGGACACCTAAGATTCTTCTGTCTACTTGAAACTAGTGAGGACCTGGCCGCTCCGTCCACATCTCGCCCTGCAACACAGGCTGCATCACAATCTCAGGGAAGCAATACATCAACCACTCAGGTGGCTCCCCGGCGGGGAAACCGCAGAGGCAATAGAAGCTCTACTGAGCCATCGGTTGAGATTGAGGCTCTAACAATGATCCAGAGGGTGGAGAAGGAGGATGAATTTGACCACATTGGCGATTCACTGGCAAACCGTATTCGCAGCAACCATCATTTATGGCAGTCATATATACCCTGTTAGATGCCTATGAGAACCCCTCTCCATTAGCCAGTGTGTCTGCAATTGTATCTGTGATTCAACAGTATTCTCGTCCTCCTCCACCTATTGAATACTCTTCTGTCCATCATCTAAATCCTGCTTCTCCGCCTAACCCACCCAGTTAACCATATGGTATAATTCAACATGCTCATGGGCATTCTGCAACTTATTAGCCTGGCAATACTTCCTATTCCCAATCTTTCATGTTATACCTTCAAATGACTCCCCCTTCATTTAGCTCTAGTCAGTCCGCATTTGTCAATTCAACTCCCTCAACAGGAAGTTCTAGTAGCTCTGAGTATACCTCAGCTCCTCGTCTACATACTTTTGATTAAAGCATTTGGGGGGCCTGTTGGTTATTGAAATTTGCACTAATGTGTTCGTATTGAAACGTACCAGTTTAACATTTTTGTTTTCTAACTTTACGGTGTAAAGTGAAAATGTTTATTTAATTATTGTGATGAGACCAATCTCGCCACATTGCATTGGAGAAGCCTGGTTGCCCGCCTGCTTCCTTTAGACTATGGCCCCATGTTGAAACGCTTGATTTTCCCCTGCAAAGACTATGTGAAAGAATTTGGCTCCATGGCAATTGAACTGTATTTGTGTAGTCTGAGTGCCATTCACCTAATAATTGAATGCGCTCAGATCCAAGCTATCTGGGGATATGTTAAATGTCTATGTTTTATGCAATAGCTGCACAGTTAAATATTCTTATGTCTTTTATTGTCTTTTGCTTCCATGTAGCTAATGAAGTTTTGCCTCTGCCCTTGGAGATAAATTGGATTACTTCCCAATTGTCTTCAGGACAGAAGACATTGTGTAAAACTGTGTATTCTCCTGCCTGTGATAATTACATTAACCCATTGTGTAAGGTAATTGTATCACAGGCAGAGGGGAGGATTTTGTGTGGGAGTGTCTGAGTGTATTGTACGGGGTTACTGGTTGTTTTACAAAACCCTGTGGGTGGTACTAATGTGTAAGAATGTGCATATAAGATCAATAAACACACAGCTCTGGCTGTCCACTGCTTTACCCTCAACACAGAGCTTGTTCTCGTTCTTGGGGGGATTCACTGTATGCTGTTAGAGACTGATTGCTAGGAGTGTAAGCCGCTTGGGTGCGTTTCCTATTCGTCTGCTAGCAGCTATTCGTGATGTTCCATTCGGGAGTTTGGAGTATTCCCTTGTATGCCGTTCGGGAGTTTGGTTTTCTGTAAGTAGCTGTGCCTGTAGCTCTGGAAGGGGAAGATCGCCTAAACGGTTTTAACCCCTTTTATGCCCGGGGTGTCATGACAATTGGTGGCAAGCGGCGGGATCGTTCCCACAGCCAGAAGGGCAGCTACAGGAGACACCATTCCATGAATTTTACAATTTGAGGGCAACGCATGTCATAGTACAGCGACCCTGACAGCACCAGAATGGAACCAGCAGTGGAGTACGATGAGGGTGTCATGGATGACCGAGATGCAATAAGGAAAGGAATCTGGTACAAGGCACTGGGTATGGAGGAGTACCAGCAGGTCGGGAGGTTCCCCAAGGAAGACCAGCGGTTGCGGAAGCGAGTAGCCCTGCGGATGCACTTCCTGGGAGAGCAGACCCTGGAGGAATGGGTGAAGGAACTGGAACACTTAGTATGGCAGGAGATGTGGCTGGAAGATGCCTACCAGGCGCTCTGGTGGTATAGGGCGTAGTACCTGCCCTGGACAGCCGAGCATGACAAGCCAGAGGGAGAGGAGTTGGATGGTCCTGGCTTGTTATGGGAGACTTTTTCAGAGCCGGAGTTTGGGAGCCCTACACAAGCCCGGTTCAGGGACCTCTTTGAGTGGCGGGAGAGCAGGTATGACTGGGACGACACTCACAAAATTGAGCAAGACCTGGTCCACCTGGTGACCCGGGAGATGGAGCTGGAACAGGACTACCAGCAACTGTTCCACTCCAGTGAGAGGGCTCAGCGAGAGAGCAGAGTGTCAGACCCAGGTCCAGAGCCCTTTAGCTGGGAGGATATTGTGGAGGTTTACTGGGAAGAACCCCAGGTAGCCGGTGGAAGTGGGACCGAGGTCTCTCCACCGGTCCTGCAGGGAATTGGGAGCCCAGTCTCCCTTCCCTAGCGGCCGTGTGATTTACAGGGAATTGGGAGCCCAGTCTCCATTCCTCAGCGGCAGAGTGTCCTACAGGGAATAGAGAGCCCAGTCTCCTTTCCCCAGCAACAGGACACTGTATTGGGAGCGGAGACAGTCGGTCTCCCTCCCGAGAGGCTGGAAGTATGTATGGGAGAGGAGCTTGTTGCCCCCTCTCCCTATTGGCAGTGTGAATTGCAGGGAATTGGGAGCCCAGTCTCCATTCCCCAGCGGCCGTGTGATTTACAGGGAATTGGGAGCACAGTCTCCATTCCCCAGCGGCCGTGTGATTTACAGGGAATTGGGAGCCCAGTCTCCATCGCACAGTGGCACTTTTAATGCACCAGGGGGAGACAGTAAGCCCCACAACAGTGCAGATGGGACCGTGGTCTCTGCACTCACAGCACAGGGGGTAGGGACAGTCGGTCCTGTCCCCCAGCAACAGGGCTGTTTAGCCAAAGGGGAGACAGTCGGTCTCCCCCCACAGCAGCATGGTGGTCTATCTAAAGGGGAGACAGTTGGTCTCTCCCTACAACAGCAGAGCTGTGTATCTAAAGGGGAGACAGTCGGTCTCTCCCTACAACAGCAGAGCGGTGTATCTAAAGGGGAGACAGTCGGTCTCCCCCTCCAACAACCAGGCTCCAACCAGGCTACTTCCGTGGTAGCGCTGGCACCAGGGAAGAATACCTCTGGTCTCTGCCCACTCAGCAACCCACCAAGGCAGTCCACCAGTCCCCCAAACAGCCGTGGTGAGGCACCTGGACATGGACAAGTTTATCCCTTGCTCAGGTGTAGTAACCATTTATTGTGGGTGGGCTGTACTGCTGTTTCTGTTTTGTGGGTGGGCTGCTGGACTAACAAGGGCACTGACTGGCAGGAAGTCAGATACCCTGTTAGTCTGTTTGGAAAAGGGGAGAGATGTGACGAGACCAATCTCGCCACATTGCATTGGAGAAGCCTGGTTGCCCGCCTGCTTCCTTTAGACTATGGCCCCATGTTGAAATGCTTTATTTTCCCCTGCAAAGACTATGTGAAAGAATTTGGCTCCATGGCAATTGAACTGTATTAGTATTAGTCTGAGTGCCATTCACCTAATAATTGAATGCGCTCAGATCCAAGCTATCTGGGGATATGTTAAATGTCTATGTTTTATGCAATAGCTACACAGTTAAATATTCTTATGTCTTTTATTGTCTTTTGCTACCATGTGGCTAATGAAGTTTTCAGGACAGAAGACATTGTGTAAAACTGTGTATTCTCATGCCTGTGATAATTACATTAACCCATTGTGTAAGGTAATTGTATCACAGGCAGAGGGGAGGATTTTGTGTGGGATTGTCTGAGTGTATTGTACGGGATTACTGGTTGTTTTACAAAACCCTGTGGGTGGTACTAATGTGTAAGAATGTGCATATAAGATCAATAAACACACAGCTCTGGCTGTCCACTGCTTTACCCTCAACACAGAGCTTGGTCTCGTTCTTGGGGGGATTCACTGTATGCTGTTAGAGACTGATTGCTAGGAGTGTAAGCCGCTTGGATGCGTTTCCTATTCGTCTGCTAGCAGCTATTCGTGAGGTTCCGTTGGGGAGTTTGGAGTATTCCCTTGTATGCCGTTCGGGAGTTTGGTGTTCTGTAAGTAGCTGTGCCTGTAGCTCTGGAAGGGGAAGATCGCCTAAACGGCTTTAACCCCTTTTATGCCCGGGGTGTCGTAACAATTATTTAAAGGATTTAGAAAATTTTTGTTTACATGATATTGTCAAAACAGTTATTAACAGCAATACTTTGACTTCTTTTGTATTTGAAATTTTTGGCAAGTAAAGTTTCATTGAAAACTCCAAAAATGTGTCTTTGATTTAATTTTTAATAAATCATTGATGTAAACAATATTATAGCCTTCCTAGTACAGTTCCGGAGGGCCTCTCTCAAGGCAGCTAATGCACATGCTGCCTTGAGAGAGGCTCTCAGGGAGTATGATGAACCTTGCAACATTGATTACCGATTGCTTTTGCATTTGAAAATAATCACAGACACGAAATATTCAATTTTTTATTAGTTTACTTGTATATAATCAATTAACAATTGAAGGGAATACTTTATAAAAAAATAAAAAAGGGTCACTTCAAGAAAAAAGAAGTCTTCTGGAGTCCACGCAAGTGTCAAGAGCCTCAAGACTGAGAAGACGAAATCCGCTAGACAGCCTGCACACCACTGACACAGGAGTATTGCGGACTTGTGGAGTACACAGCATGCCTTAATCAGAGAATCAACTGTGGCTGGGTCTAATTGAATGGCCGTGGTAAAGACCCTCCACTGACTGAACATGATTCCGAAGGTGCATTCCAAGAGTCTTCGTGCCCGACTCCGCCGAAAATTTAAAATCCTCTTCCAGGCATTAAGTCCTCTTCGTGGGTATGGGCGCAGCAGGTTTGGCATTAGAGGAAAAGCCTCATTTGATACCATCACAAAGGGGACTGGATGCATGGTTCCCGGAAGTGGTTGAGGGTCTGGGAGCAAAACATTCTCGAAGAATTTACAGTCCAATCTGTGAAGTCCGCAGCACCCGAGAGTCCCCAGTGCTGCTGTAGGCGCCAATATCAATGGCAACAAATTTGTAGTGTGCATCAGCCACCGCCATCAACATCACAGAAAAGTACTACTTGTAATTAAAGAAGCGTGATCCTGAGTGTGGTGGCAGCTGCACACGTACGTGTTTACCATCAACTGCGCCTATGCAGTTGGGGCAGTTGGCAACAGCTTGAAAGCCTGCTGCGACCTGACGCCATGTTTCTTCGGTAGGTGGAGGCATCACTATGGGCTGCAATTTCTGCCAGATTGCATGGCATGTGCACCTCACAATTTGGGAAATGGTTGAGTGGTCAACCCGAAATTGGAGATGCACGGATGCAAAGCTCTCTCCTGTGGCCAAATATCTGAAAGATATTTTTTAAATGCACTATGTAGTGGCCAAACAGCATTGCAGTAGCAGTCTTCTGCTACTACACAGGGCACAGAACCAAGATTTATTAAAATCCAGAAGATGGTTCATCAGCATCACAATTGGCACAAAAAGTGGCCAAAGACACCACACTGCACTTGATATATAATAAAGGGTAGGCCTACATTGCAATTTTGTCTGCGTCTTTTGTCATGCATCAGAATATCACTGTGCTGTTTGGCAACTCCATAAGGTCTCTTGCACACGACCGTATGCCCTCCGAAACATATGGTCCGTGAGCGGGCCATATGTCCCGGAGCGGCATTGATCGTGCGCATGGGAGTACACAGCATCATAGATTACAATGATGCTGTGCACGTCTGGCCGCCCACGGGGCTATTGTCCCGCACTCATATGATCTTATGAGTGCGGGACAATAGCCCCGCGGGTGGCCCGATGTGCACAGCATCATTGTAATCTATGATGCTGTGTGCTCCCGTGCGCACGATCAATGCAGCTTCGGGACATATGGCCCGCTCACGGACCGTATGTCTTGAAGGGCATATGGTCGTGTGCAAGAAGCCTCAATCATTTGTGATTGGAGGTCACAGTGCTATTTAATTCACTTACATAAGTGCTTGTTTGCCAAAAGCTGCAGCCAAAAGAGGCAGTGTGGCCCCAGTCTAAAATCAATTATTAACTTACCGCAAGTTGATGAGCAGCCTTTCCTTATACCAGTATGTTGAAACGTCAATCCAGGTCTCACAATGGACAACAAGCGATCAAATCCGTCAATTGGTAAGCGACAAAATGAGATAAATTTCTCAGGGAATCTAAAAAAAATAAAAAAATAAAAAGGGGGTATATCATTAGATATGGCCATGTGGTTTGCCGGCGGTCATTTCGCATTGAACTTTGCGCGTTCGCGATTCGCCGAACATGCAAATATATGGCGATGTCCGCCGGCGCCATATTCTTTTGTATTGTGCTGAACTTTGACCCATGACACATCCATCAGGTGGGACAGGACAGCCAATTGAGACATTTCAGCACATGGACACACCCCCACCCTATCAAAGAACCCGATCTGGCAGCCATTTTACATTCTGTGTTTTCCCAGTGTAGGGAAAGGTTGCTTTGTGGAGCAGGGACAGCCTGTTAGGGACACCAAACGCTAGCTAATAGGGCCACAAAAGTCCTTTTAAGGACTAGTATAGGTGTGCTATCGATAGGTGTGATATACTGAGGGGCGTGATGTGGCAGGCGCAGCACTATGAAGTGCCTTTTGCGCTGTGGCATTAAAAGAATTTTGATATCTCTGACTTTTTGTCTAACCAGACTGTCTATTACTCTGTAATTCCTCTAGCGCCGTTCTATGGAAGCAGTAGGTTTAAAGAGCACACCAAATGCTTGAAATAACTTCTTTATTAACTTCAACTTTTCTTCATATATAACACTGCCGCCTCCGCAGCAGATAGTCCATGTACAAAACACGTGTTGAATAAAGAATCATAAAATGGCGGTATGCATAATGGTGGTTCAACTGTTCAATCTTGTCATTCAACATAAAATGGTGGATATATTTCTCTCTTCAGTATCTGTACTCTCACTTTAAGTTATTTAAGCACTTTATGATCTCTCTGAGAGGTATATCTGAGGTTAACCAATAGTTCACTTGCTCTACTTGGTTTACAGTTTGCTCTATACAATTGCTTATGATCTGGTATAAGCAGTTCGCATTTGTATGCAATTTGTTTGGATTGTATGATTGTATGGTTCAGTAGTTCGTTTGTATGGTGGAACTGTAAGTAAACATACATATAACCAGTTCAGTATACAGTACTAATCACTATATTAACAGTAGGAACATTATATAACTGTTTTAAATACCTATTTTGGCTTGCTTCCATAAAACACAGCTCTTAGTAGAGTTTGTGTCTGTTCAGCTCCTCTCTCTGGTGAATAATGATTCCAGCAGCTCCTGCTAGGGGAATTTCCTACACAAGCTGTGTGTGAGGCTGGCTGTAATTGGTCAAAACTCCTGGGCTGTATGAGGCTAGCTAGGATTGGTCAAGACTCATGCCCAGCAACAACAGTTTAACTCTATGCTTTCTGTTGTTTCTTCTGTGTCATTAAGCTTACCTTACATTATATAATGAATCTTAAAGGCATACTATCTTTTCTGCTTCTGTGAACACAAAATATAACAGTTATATGACATCCAAACATGAAGTCACTATAAATAACTCTTCTTTTGTCTTTAACACACAAACATAGGAACTGTATTAATGTTATTGGCAGGTCTAGCTGTATACACATATAAGCTATATTAGCAACCTAGGACAGGTCTTAGCTGGCCGCTACATGTGATATACTTATAATATACTTCCTAACATAGGAAGTATATTATAGTGCATTTGTATTGTGCAGCAGTTGTGTGCGGTTCTGCTGCGATACCGCAGCTATATAGAGGGACAAACGCTATTGGAACAAGTAATTGCAACGGGCGTGATATACCTGTTGCCCCCAAAAAAACTGATTGAGGGGTGTGATATACCTATAATATACTTTCTAACATAGAAAGTATATAATGCATTTGTATTGTGCAGCAGTTGTGTGCGGTTCTGCTATGATACCGCAGCTATATAGAGGGACAAGCGCTATTGGAACAACTATTTGCAACGGGTGTGATATACCTGTTGCCCTAAAAAAACTAATTGAGGGGTGTGATAAACCTTCTTCCACAAAATACTGATTGGGGGCTGCGATATACCTGTTGCCCCAAATAAACAGGGTGGTGTAATACAACTGTTATGGCAAAAACAATTATTGAGGGCTGCGATATACCTGCTTCCACAAAATACTGATTAAGGGGTTTGATATACCTGTTTCCACCAAATATTGATTGAGGCCTACGATATACCTGCTTCCACAAAATATCGATTAAGGGGTTCAATATACCTGTTTCCGCAAAATACTGATTGAGGGCTACAATATACCTGCTTCCACAAAATACTGATTAAGGGGTTCCATATACCTGTTTCCACCAAATATTGATTGAGGCCTGCGATATACCTGCTTCCACAAAATACTGATTAAGGGGTTTGATATACCTGCTTCCACAAAATACTGATTGAGGGCTGTGATATACCTGCTTCCACAAATACTGCTCTTCTCTAGGGACTTAGGCACAGGGTCATTTAGAAAATGACACACAGAGGAAGAGGCAGGCCGTTCTGCAGGGGTGGTAAGGGTCGGGCAGGTGCACCAGGCCGGAGCCTAAGTGGGAAGTTAGTGAAGGCGCGTGCGATTACTTCAAAGGTTGCACCAGAGTTGGTTGAGTGGCTCACTCAGCCTTCTGCTTCTGCATCCTTCTCATCCTCTGTATCTGCACCCTCCTCACTCTCTGTTGTGTACACCCCCAAATCCACCACCAATACCACCACCATAGCCCCTCCACTCGAGTCAGAGGAATTATTTTCCCATCCATTCCCAGACCTTACCGATGCGCAGCCATTCTTAACATCGGATGAGGAAGAGGAGGTCGAAACGGCCGCCACCCAGCGGTCTGACAACAGTACCCAGATCAGCCCAAGGAGGGAGGTCCCCGCTGTTGCTACCAACTCTGTGATCTCAAATGTCAGTGGTGGTGAAGGTGACGATGATGTCAATGGACATCACGTGAGTGCCCACAAGAGAGGAAGAGGAGGGGAGTTCAGAGGGAGAGACGGAGCAGCAGAGAGGGAGGAGAAGCAGGCAGAGCTCGCAGTGCACAGGAGTAAAAAAGCAGACTGCAAATGTATCTGGAGCGAGCCATCCACCATGCACGGTCACTTCTGGCGCTCCCAGGACGCTGGCACATGGCTCCGTAGTGTAGGCTTTTTTTAATGTGTCAGCTGCTGACAATAGTGTTGCCATCTGCAGCCTGTGCTGTCAATGCATTAGTCACGGTAAGCCCAACACTCACCTAGGGACGACCGCCTTAAGAGGGCACCTGGCCTCCCATCACCGACCCCAGTGGGAGCAACGCCGTCAGAACCCACAAAGCCCCACTCCTGGTGCTCCACGTCATGCCTCTTCTCCTTCTCCTCCCATTTGTCCTCCACCTTCCACCGTGCCGATGTCACGTTCATCTGGCAGAAGGCAGGCTTCCGTTGCCCAAATATTTGAGCATAAAAAGTTGATGATGCCGGATAACCCTCTTGCCCAACGACTGACCGCAGGCTTGTCGGAACTGTTAGCCCGCCAACTACTGCCATATAAACTGGTCGACTCGGAGGCCTTTAAAAAATTTGTGACCATTGGCACACCGCAATAGAAGGTCCCCGGAAGGAAATATTTTACCCAGAAGGGCATCTGTCACGGCCATGGCTATGACCGTGACTCCTGAACCGCATGCGGTTGTCAGCGGTTTTCTTTGGTGTTCAATCACAGGTGAGGGCTGTGGTATTTGCCTCACCTGTGGTTGCCGCTGGCAACAGTATGGATGTGGCAGCGTAGCAGTCGGAGCTGTGCCATTGCAGCTCGCTACGTTGTGCATGTGGTTTTGTGTGATGTGTGTATGTGTGCACTTCCTTTTTATGTTATTGTGTGCACTTCCCCTTTTTTGTTGGGAGGGGCTTTGAGGGGTGGGAGTATGCTCCCTCGAAAGAGGGTGAAGCATGTACCGCCGTCTGTGAAGGGGTACATGCGCGCTCTTCGGAGGGAGAGCGTTCTGGGGGTTTCGCCTCTGACGGCGCGGTGAGTGGCTTTCCCCGCCATCATCGTTGCCTCGTTTGGCGTTCCCCCTGATTTTAGTTACACGTGGTGTGTGTTTGGTATGCGGTATGCATACCTTCGAAAGAGGGTGCAGCATGCAGTGCCATATCCTTGTGGCCTGCATGCGCGTTCTCCGGAGGGAGAGCGTTCCTGGGGGTTCTCCGTTTACGGCACGGTTGGTGGCTTATTCCCCGCCACCTTACCTTCCGTGTCCGTGTTGGGGATCCCTCGTCCCTCTCCATGTTCCCATCTCTGGTCGTCTGCTGGCAGCACTCCGTAAGTGGTCCAGCTGCGTGCTGGTTAGGAGTGTCTGCTGGCAGCGACTGGAGTGGGGACGTGAGTGGAGAGTCCCCTCGTCCACTCTCAGTGGTTCCATTTCCGTGTCGCTGGTGCGGGCTGCAGGCCTCGTCGGACTGGCTGTGTTGTGTGCTGGGAGAGGATGCAGCTGACAGCGACTTTCTGAGAACCATGTCCTGAGAGTGGACGTTCCCTTCTCCTATTCCCTTGTGCGAGTCTCTCACCAGTTTTTTTTTTGGTGGGGGGGCTTTGAGGGGTGGGAGTGTCACGGCCATGGCTATGACCGTGACTCCTGAACCGCATGCGGTTGTCAGCGGTTTTCTTTGGTGTTCAATCACAGGTGAGGGCTGTGGTATTTGCCTCACCTGTGGTTGCCGCTGGCAACAGTATGGATGTGGCAGCGTAGCAGTCGGAGCTGTGCCATTGCAGCTCGCTACGTTGTGCATGTGGTTTTGTGTGATGTGTGTATGTGTGCACTTCCTTTTTATGTTATTGTGTGCACTTCCCCTTTAAGTGGTGTTTTCCCTTCCCTGGTGTTGGAAGGGTTAATCTCCTTCCTAGTGTGTGTGTGCACTGGGTGTGTCCGACTGTGGGGTGTGGCTTCTTGGCCTATAAAGCCTCACAGCTTTTGCAGGCCTGCAGGTTGCTTCAGCCATGCTTAGCTGAGAGCAGCCTCATGTCTTTATTACCTGCCAGTAAGAGCCACCCCTGTGGTCATAACCATAATGTCCCATTTAGTTATTTCTAGTTATGTGTGATGTCCGTGTGATGTTTTACATGTGATTTTGTGCAGCTATGGATCTGGGTCCCTGTGTGGGGATGCGTTTGTGATCTGCACCCTGCTTACACAGGGATCCAGTCAGCAAGGCTGTGGCAGGTAGGTGGAACTCTTTGTTCACCTGCCATATCCATAGAGCTGTTTATGTCTCCCCTTTTCCTGCAGCTTGGCCGTTGAGACTCCTGCTCCTCCGTGTCTAGGAGGAGTGGGCTTGTCTTACTCAGCTCCTAGGTGAGGGTCATCGTGAGGGCTAGCAGGGACTTTTAGGTTCCGGAGCATGAGCCCTCCTACCATCAAGGTTGGCTCATGTAGCTAGGAGCCAGGGTCAGGTTAGGGATGCGTTTAGGAGGTGACCTGCTCCCTAATCCTGTCTTCATGGCCAAGCAGCCGTAACATCACCGGGCTCCACACGGCTGAGGATTTCCCCCATCCTCAGCCGTGACAGCATCCCAGAGCTATATGGCCACGGTCAGCGACAAGTGAATATATCTCTGGCACACAGTGTCAGTACCAAGATACATCTGACCACAGACATGTGGTCTAGAAAACTTGGGCAGGGAAGGTACATAACTTTTACTGCCCACTGGGTGAACCTTCTGACAGTTGTCAAGCATGTAACTAGTGGCTCCTGTGTGAATTTGGTGTTACCGCCAAGGATTGCTTGCAGTCTTGCCTCTTCTTCTCCTACTCCTACTCCATCCTCCGTCTCCTCCTCGGCTGACTCCTCCTTTTCCACTGCTACCGCCTCTTCCGGTGAGCCCCCCAAGCTCCCCAGAACCTATTCGACATCCCAGGTGAGACTGGAAGTCAAGAGCCACACCGGTCCTGCACTGCTTTCAGCTCTGCGGTCACAGGACGATCAGTGGCTAACCCCGCTCAATTTGACAGTTGGTGAAGTGGTGTGCGACAACGGTGCCAATCTGCTGACCAAGCTGAAACAGGGCAAAATGACACACATGCCGTGCATGGCACACGTCCTGAACTTATTTGTGCAGCGATTCGTTGCCAAATACTACGGGGTCCAGAACGTCTTGCGGCAGGCCAGGAAAATCTCTGGCCATTTTAGAAAAACTTACACGGCCATGGCTCGCCTTGCTGCCATTCAGCAGCGACACCACTTGCCCGTCAGAAATCTGATTTGTAACAGCCCGACGGGCTGGAACTCCACCTTGTATATGCTTGATAGGCTGCTCCAGCCGTTAACGACTACCTGTACAAACTCTGCAGCAGGACAGGTTCTGGTGGGCTAGTTTTTTCCCCCCGCACCATGCAGACTTTTGCGGCCATTTGATGAGATCACCAAACTGGTCAGTTGCAGCCAGGGTGCCATGAGTGACATCGTACCTTACACCTTCTTTCTGAAGCATGCATTGCATCGTGTCATTGATCAAGCCGTCTAGGAGCAGGAGCAGGAAGATGAGGAAGTCGCGATGCTGAATGAATTCCAAGGGGGGGGGCTACTCCATCTGCGACAAGTCAGCAGGAGTGTAAAGAGGAGTCAGAGGAGGATGTGTTGGTCACTTCGGATATGAGATCATTCTTGCAGCCAACCCATCAACAGTCGCCCTCCAGTTCCAGCCTCAGGGAACGCCTAGACCGACATGTGTCCGACTACATCTGGTGGACGCTCTGAGAAGCGAGGAACCCCTGGACTCTTGGGTGTGAAGGCTTGACCTGTGGCCAGAGCTGACACAATTTGCCATGGAACTTTTGGCTTGCCCCTTGTCGAGTGTCCTGTCCGAAAGGACATTTAGCGCAGCAGGGGGGATCATGACTGATAAGCGCACTCGCCTAGCTCATGACAGTGTGGACTACCTCATATTACTAAAATTGAATGAGGCCTGGATCTCAAAGGAATTCAACACCTGTGACGACCACGTGTAATTGAATTTCCTCATGTCAGCCCACACATATCAGCCACCACCAAGAACAAAGAATAGTCCTTGTCTTACTGTATGTATGTGTTGATCGCGAATATTCTAATCGCTAATTTTTATCGCGAATATTGCCACTTCGAGAATTCGCAAATATCTAGAATATAGTGCTATATCTTCGTAATCGCAAATATTCTAGATTTATTTTCATCAGTATCCATGATCCCTCACTGCTTCTTGCTTGTGGGCCAATGAGAAGGCTGCAATATCTTTGACTTTAGGAGTAGTGTTGATCGCGAATTTGTATTGCAATTTTTCCGATTGCCGATTTTCGCAATCAAGAAAATAATGACTGGAGGTCACGAATTCTCGAATTCGCGAATATATGATGAAAATTCGCCCAAATATTCGTGAAATATCGCGAATTCTAATATTGCCCCTGCCGCTCATCACTGGTCTTATGTATATACAGCGGCATAAAAGGCCTTTTCTGTCAGGTGAATGCCTAATTTTTGGGGCCTGTACTGGCCTACAGTAAAGTTTGTATCCAGAGACCGCCTAATGTACCTCCAGCCACATAATCACAAGTTCTTTTCTGTCAGGTGAATGCCTAATTTTTGTGGCCTGTACTGGCCGACAGTTACATTTTTAGCCAGTGACCCCCTAATGTACCTCCAGCCACATAATCACAATTTCTTTAATGTCAGGTGAATGCCTAATTTTTGGGGCCTGTACTCCGGTAACCTAAAATAAAAATTTTCTAGGCTCCAGCAGGGCACATTTTTGAGAGTTTCCCTTTAAGATGCATAAAAATGCCCCCTGATTAAAATACATATTTTTTGTGGGAATTTTTTGCCAATGATCCCCCTCTGGTATGTCACTGTCCATGTTCTGGGATTATTTGTGCACTTCTAGTAAGTATTTGGTGGCTGCCATTAAAGTCAACGGCGCCGATGTTCGTTCATCACTATATATCATTAATATCATATAATTTAGGACATGTTTAACTTTTGCCTCCTTGAAGATAGTACAGAGTTCTTGCAAAGAGATTTGGTTATTGAGATGATAATATACATACCTTCGTAAATTTCTCAGAAGTGTCCTTTCTCTTCATGCTGAATAAGGAGCAGATGAACAGACATTCTTCGCCTCTGTCTGGCTTGATGCTGATGAAAGTTGAAGAAATGAATGACCACATTAATTTATCACATCCATACATTTCATTAATAATAGTTTTACTAACCTCTCTCAGGCGACGTCGTCTCACAATAGCGATTATTGTCTGGAGGAAGAGTCGCATATATGGTTTGCGTAGGCGCAGAGGTCGAACAGTAGCATTTTTATCCATTTTTCACTCTGGCAATGTGACAATGTGCTTTTCGATGGTATTCAAAATGGAGTATGGAGAAGAAGAAGGGTGGGACAAGATTATGTCACAGGAAATGATGTAAAAGAGGGTGTTTCTTATAGACCTATGTGGTGAGAAAAAAAAAATTGCATCAAATCCGCATACAAATCCGCACCTATTGATGCGGACTGACCGCACGGATTTGTCTGTGAACACCTGCGGATTCTCTACACATGAATCCTGAACGTGTGCATGTACCCTAAAACTTTCACACCCCTTATCTGTAAGATAATTAAGAATTCATTCTCAAGATCTTTGATACGCTGTTCTGTTATTTTTCAAATGTCCATGCATTCCCCCATGTCTCTGTTCTTATTGTATTGTTTCTTCATATATTTTTGTAGTACGCCTGATGAAGGGACTGGTGATGTCTCGAAAGCTCGCTGTGTAACATCATTACTTCTATTTTTGTTAGCCATTAAAAGGTATCAAACCTGCAATACTTTTATTTTGTTTCTCTTATGAGAGCACTAAACTAGTTTTCTATTAGCTAACACGGTACCAGACTTTTTCCTTTTTTTTTTTTATTAAAAATCTAGTATAGCCACTGAGTTATTCTTTAAAATGTATCTGTATAGCGCCACCTGCTGTTTGTTCTTTTGCTTATTTTTCCGTCCACCTCACTAAGGTGGTCACAAGTGCTCAGTTTAAATCTTCAACTGCCACCCACCACCATATCTTCTGTTAGAAGCTGTGGCAGTTACAGGGAAAGAGCTACAGTAGAAAGGACATGCTCCCTGAGAAGGGTTATGCCCCCGGGGCTGTGATAGGGAGAAAGCTGCAGCAGATAGGCCATGCATGCCTCCTGAGAAAGGACACGTCACCTGAGCTGCCAGCCTGAAATAAATCTTGCAGAGCAATTGGACCAATGAATGTGGAGATCTTTGGATCCATGTGAGGTACAGGGCTGGTTCTAGCTTTGTTAAAAAAGGGATTGTCACGTAATATATGATGTCTGGTTTTAATTTTTTCACCTCAATCATGGCATAACCCCATTAAGGAGAAAAGCAGGAACTGCATACAAGAAAAGATTGGACAGAATGGATAGCAGTCTGAGAACAGGCGGGATGGGGAGCAGTCTGTAAGTCAAGGGAAATCTGTCCATTCTGGTCTTCCTACTACAAGCGCAATGTTGAAGTCTGAAGTGGTAAGTCACCCAGTGGAATCGGAATCAGAATCAGAATCTATTTATTTGGCCAAATAAGTTTGCACTTACAAGGAATTTGACTTGGCAATCGCTTGATAGACACAAACAAAACAGTACAAGGACAGACAGTATGGATAGTGCAGGACAAGGACAGTATGTACGTTTTAGTGGCAATAAACAGGGAGTAGTGTTCGTTTTCAGTTCTATGCTGTAATCCTTCCAAGTCATAGCAGCTTTAGCCTGGTTCTGCGTTAAGCAAGGCAACTGCTTGAGGGAAAAAGCTGTTCCTGTGCCTGGAGGTTTTAGTAGCCACTGAACGGTATCTCACTCCTGAAGGCATAGGCTGGAAGCAGGGGCGGACACAGGCCCCTGTGCAAAGGATGTACCTGCCGCCCCTACCCCTTCCCCAAACCACAAGTACAAATATAAATGTATATGTGCAAATAAAAAACATCTTGTGAATATGTTTACAGTATGTATATATATTCTTTTCATACTAGGTCACGCCTCTAACTCTGCCCAAAGCATAACTGTACACACCCAGTCCCCTTAATGCCCCCACATAGTAATTATTCCCCCTTTGTGCCAGTACATAGTAGTTATGTCCAGATATGTGCCCCCTCACAGTAGTAATGGTCAGATATGTGCCTGTAGTATACGGGAGTTGTAATACCCGTTACTACCAAAGGTCACTTGGTGTGCTGTCGTCCCTCCTTAATATTGGGGAGTTGTTGTATGTCAGTTTTATAAAATGCAATGTAATGTGTGTATTTCCCTGTCACTGAAACTTGTATGCGCAGGCCTGCTAGGGGTGTTATTACAGTTTCTAGTCCATAGAGGGAGCTAGGGAGCCCTAGTTTATATAAGGCCAGACAGGGAAGTGCAAGGCAGACGGAGTCTAGTGTCTGTAATCTACAGATGGAGATTAGATAATGTCTGAGACAAGTCCAGGCCTGAAGCCTGCTGTTCAGGAGAAGATTCCCTCCTGAATTCCTACATGCAGAAGCAGGAATACCTTAGCCTGAGGAACCATTCAGAAGCTAGGAGAGACTGAGGCAAATATCAGAGGAGCCAGAGGTATTGAGGAAACAGAGGAGGTACTTATGAAAGCCATAATCAAGGATATAAAGCCAGACTTAGGTTAATGGGCCTTGGTGAAGAATTGCTATATTCCAGGATCAGACAGAATTAGAGTGCTAGCTCCTGTGCTGCGAATCCTGTGCTTTACACTCTGTAATTACCCTGCTGTACTGAATTGCCTGCATCGACCGAATTGCAAAATCGACTGTATGCTGAGGAACTGCGTTTCCAATATTGTCTCTGCCTGCAACCTACTAAAGTTGAAGTTCTGTTTAACACCGCGTTTCCTCAAATTATTTCCTGCATCCGCAAACGGCGTGCCACCGTTTACTTGGCACTGGCGTCACGAACTATTCCTACCTATACCTGCCCTTGCAGAGAGTCAGCTGTACCAGGTTAGTGTATATTGCACTACTACACTCAGAAACACCTACTACGCACAACTTGAGTACACTGCACCTCTCTTTTGGCGTCACGAACACGGATACGCACGCTTTATAGTGCAAGAAGCGTGAACTTTGTGCCTTATACCGTTGCCCTGTGACCAAAGTGACAATTTTCCTGTTTTATTCAAGTGGACTTTGTGGACTGAAAATCGTACCCAAAGTGTACCAAAAACCTCTAAAAAGCGCTGTGCAGGGTTGCGCTACCCAGAGGAAGAAAATCGCCGCATTGGAGTGTGGTTTTGTGGACTTTAAACATTCCTGCTTGCTGTCAGTGAATAGACAGCGTTTGTACCTAAAGATGGCCGCTGAGCTGGCTGAATTTACTGCTGCGTCACCTTCATCCCGAAAAGGCGGGAAAAGTTGGCGCCTTTCTGAAGAAAAAGCGGGAAGAAGGTCAAGGGCAGGCGCCACGGCTTATCTGGTCATTTGCATGTCTGCCAGCATGGACACCGCCCTCCATATACTGGAATGCCTGGGGGGCGGCTCCCCAGTGCAATGGGAGGAGCTGGCTGCTCTAATTGACGCGACCCTATCGCTCTCCTCAGTAGGATCGAGCATGTTGGATTGTGAACAGAGTGTTGCTGCAGCGTCCGCACCTGTAATTGACATAATGACTGACACCGGTGTAGAGCCAGAGGAGGCTCCACCGGCCTACGCTCCGGGACCGGAGCAACCCGCCTGCCGCACCAGGGAGAAGGAACCCGAGCCCTACTATGGCTCATGGAGGGACTTTTTTCAGCCATCGTTCAAATGGTCTTCCCTGATGGCGGAGATTCGGGAGGCCGCTATCAAGCGGAATACCAAGACTAAAATCGTGTATGAGGAACTAACCAAGACCATACATGAAAGACACACGCACACCCAACCCCGCCTGGAAAGGAGAAAGGGAGTGGTGCTGTCGTTTGACAAATCCCGTGGCTACGGGTTTATTCAGGACTATCTTACTGGCAGAGACCTCTATGTGAATCGCAGGTCTGTCAAGAGAGACTACCTCCCTTCGTACCAGCACAGCCTCCGCGAGGGAGAGGAAGTGGAGTACACCCCTGCCGAGAGCCTACGAGGCCCCTATGCGACTGCTGTGACCCGTCCGAAGCGAGGACATGAGGATTGGGAGGCAGAAGGAGAAGACTACTCTGGCTGCGAGCGAGAACCGGAACGCTCTCCAGAGCCGGCCCATCACGCCTTTCAGGAGCGGAGCTCCTTCATCGGGCCGAACGTCTTCTGGCAGCCAACCGTGTTGGAGAAATGGGTGAGCCCCTACCCTTCCCCCGAGCTGCCACGTCGGGAGAAGACAATATCGGAGCTGGAGCAGTTAAAAGGACTTAGTGCTACCTTTCAAAATATCCGGATGGGACGGAGACCAGACGCGTCGCCAGTACCTGAAGAGGCCGAGTCCGCGTCATCGGTGACTGTACCTGCGCCGGCGGCGCCAGCAGAGGACAGCGACTCCGACACAGAGAGCATCGGTGAGCAGATCGTCCGGCTGGAGGAGAAGTTGCGGGAGTTGCGTAAGACCTACACCGCCAGGATCCAGACGCCGCCGAGGAAGGATGAGGTAAGGGTGCCTGTCACCACCCGCCGACCGCCTTCTGTTGTCACCGCTCCGTCAGTGCCCCAGACCGGACCCGCGATTGCTGTGAATTGCTGCACCCAGAGCACCGGACCGCTTGCTGCGGCGGTGCCAAGCACGTCACACCCTGCAGTGATCATGCCAGGGCCGGCACGGTCCATCAGAGGGTTCACCCCTAGGCCTATGGGGCCAATACCTATTAGGGGCCCCTTTACCCTGCAGCTACCCCCTGATACAGTCATGTGGGCCCATCCTCCTGTAGAGGAATACTACAGAAGATACCTCCCTGCAGAGCCAAGTAGCTACAATGTGCCACTGTAGTCAGCCTGCTAGGCCCTTGATTCATTTCTTCAGAAGGTGATGTTAACCCTTCCAGGACAGGAGTCCTATGTTGCTGGCCCTTTGTTGCAGCTGCCAGTTTGTCCACGGCTCGGTGGTAGGTGTTGACCACTGAAATTACAAAGTCAGCAAGGCCACGTTTGTTTCCAGGACCTCCTGCCTGCTTTTGTTACCCCACACCCAGTTGTGCCTGTTCCTTTGTTGCACCTTTTACCTTTCACCCCCTTTTCAGGTTGATCAGGGGTATTACAGCACTTGTCTTTGCTGTCCATTTTATTGTGCAACCTGTTACTAAGGAACCGTGCCCGGAGACAGACTCAAAAGGACCTGAGCCTCTGAGATTCTTACTCTTTTAAAAGTATTGTGCCCAGAGATGGACTCCACCGCATGAGAGCCTCTGTGATTTAATAAGAAATAACCTGGGTACGGACTCATGTTTGTTATTTGAGCCTCCAAGAACTTTTATACCGTTTTCTACTGTTTTATCATGGACTTATTCATTGTCATGGACTATCCTGGTTATAATGTTACGCTGTGCCAGGTCAGCGCCCCCGTTCCATTCACTATCCTGAGAGAAGAGAACGACGTCCCTTGTCACTACCCTGCACCTTTGCCAATTGGACCTGATGTAAATGTAAATGCAGATTAATTACATGTATGTATGCCTGCATGTCTCTTTTTCTATTTCAGGTAGAGATTCCAGTTGGGCGACCCATGATGGAGTACGAGGGCGTACTCAGCTTAAAGCAGTGGGGTATGTAGTATACGGGAGTTGTAATACCCGTTACTACCAAAGGTCACTTGGTGTGCTGTCGTCCCTCCTTAATATTGGGGAGTTGTTGTATGTCAGTTTTATAAAATGCAATGTAATGTGTGTATTTCCCTGTCACTGAAACTTGTATGCGCAGGCCTGCTAGGGGTGTTATTACAGTTTCTAGTCCATAGAGGGAGCTAGGGAGCCCTAGTTTATATAAGGCCAGACAGGGAAGTGCAAGGCAGACGGAGTCTAGTGTCTGTAATCTACAGATGGAGATTAGATAATGTCTGAGACAAGTCCAGGCCTGAAGCCTGCTGTTCAGGAGAAGATTCCCTCCTGAATTCCTACATGCAGAAGCAGGAATACCTTAGCCTGAGGAACCATTCAGAAGCTAGGAGAGACTGAGGCAAATATCAGAGGAGCCAGAGGTACTGAGGAAACAGAGGAGGTACTTATGAAAGCCATAATCAAGGATATAAAGCCAGACTTAGGTTAATGGGCCTTGGTGAAGAATTGCTATATTCCAGGATCAGACAGAATTAGAGTGCTAGCTCCTGTGCTGCGAATCCTGTGCTTTACACTCTGTAATTACCCTGCTGTACTGAATTGCCTGCATCGACCGAATTGCAAAATCGACTGTATGCTGAGGAACTGCGTTTCCAATATTGTCTCTGCCTGCAACCTACTAAAGTTGAAGTTCTGTTTAACACCGCGTTTCCTCAAATTATTTCCTGCATCCGCAAACGGCGTGCCACCGTTTACTTGGCACTGGCGTCACGAACTATTCCTACCTATACCTGCCCTTGCAGAGAGTCAGCTGTACCAGGTTAGTGTATATTGCACTACTACACTCAGAAACACCTACTACGCACAACTTGAGTACACTGCATGCCCCCTTCACAGGAAGTTAAAAACATACACTCACCTAGTTCCTGATGATCACAGTTCAGCCGCTGGCGCTCCACAGCAGTAGCAGGATGTAGTGTCACACATAGGAGGAGGAGCACAGCAGATTCCCCGCCGCACCGCTCCTCCTCATACACAGACCGGCAGTGTGATGTCTGACACTACATCCTGCTGCTGTGGAGCCAGGGCCATATTTAGATTTGATGCTGCCCTAGGCACTTCAGTGCCAGCTTTCTCCCCCCAATAAAGTCCATAGCTGATGGTAAAATGGTCCCTAGGCCTTCAGCTATCCCTCAGGACTCCCTCATAAACTTGGACAATTAAAGGACTGACCTGTTCTATGTGCGCTTGGCAGCTGAAGGCATCTGTGTTGGTCCCATGTTCTTATGTGCCCGCATTGCTGAGAAAAATGATGTTTTATTATATACAAATGGGGGCGTTACCATTACACCTAGAGGCTCTGCTCTCTCTGTAACTGCCGCGCCCTCTGCACTTTAACATGACCCGGAGGGATGACATTTTCACTTCCAGGCCCTGTCAAAGTAGACAGGGAGCAGCAGTTGCAGAGACAGCAGAGCCTCTAGGTGTAATGGCAACGCCCCCGTTGCTCCTAGAGGATCATTTGCATATATTCAAATATTCATTTTTTTCTCAAAAATGCAGGCATACATGAACATGGGCCCAACACAGACCGGCGGCCCAACACAGACCGGCACTGGTGGGTGGCTTTAGCGCTACCCTAGCCATTTTATAGGCTAAGGCAGCGTTAAAGCATGTCAATTAGTGCCAGTGACATCACCGGGCTCACTGCCAGGCGGAAGTCAACCCCAAATAGTATCCCCAGTGGTAATAGGGCTCCCTACAGTGCCCTCAGTACTAATAAGGCCTCTCTATAGGGCACCTGTTATAATCTATAAGTCACTTCTATAGAGCCCTCAGTAGTACTAATGCCCTCCACCATTGCCCACAGTATTTATAATGTTCCCTGCAGTGCCCCCTGTAATTATAATACCTCCTGCCATACCCCCAGGAGTTATAATCATCTCTGTAGTGCCCCCATAAATTATAATGCCCGTTCGCATCCCTCCAGTCTTCTATACCATGCAGCCCCATGTAAATAACTTCACAAACATAGAAGAGGATTCTTTACGGTAAGAGCAGTGAGACTATGGGACTCTCTGCCTGAGGAGGTGGTGATGGTGAGTACAATAAAGGAATTCAAGAGGGGCCTGGATGTATTTCTGGAGTGTAATAATATTACAGGCTATAGCTACTAGAGAGGGGTCGTTGATCCAGGGAGTTATTCTGATGCCTGATTGGAATTTTTTATTCCCCTAAAGTGAGGAAAATTGGCTTCTACCTCACAGTTTTTTTTTTTTGCCTTCCTCTGGATCAACTTGCAGGATAACAGGCCGAACTGGATGGACAGATGTCTTTTTTCGGCCTTATGTACTATGTTACTATGTTACACCTATCCCTTCAGTCTTCTATACTATGCAGTCCCATGTAAATAACACCAGTCCTCTCCCTCCAGTCCCATGTAAATAACTTCTCTTCCTTACAGTTCTCTATAACATACAGTCCCATGTAAATAACTTAAATCCCCACCTTCTGCCCCCTCCAACACATAGTCCCATATAAATAACATCACTCCTTACCCTCCAGTCTTCTAAAATATCCAGTCCCATGTAAATAACACCAGTCATCTCCCTCCAATCTTCTATAACATACAGTCCCATGTAAAAAACATATCTTTCTTATAGTCTTCTATAACATACAGTCATATGTAACTGACACCACTCCCCTCCCTTCAGCCCCTCTAACATACAGTCCCAGTTAAATAACATATTTCCCTCCCACTAAGCAGGGAGGAGGTATAATGGGGAGAACCACATCTCCCAGCATTTCTCTGACACTTAGGCTCCATTAACACGTCTGTGGTGTGTTGCGGACCCTCAAATTGCGGATCCGCAACACACCCGCCCGGCACCCCTATAGAAATGCCTATTCCTGTCCGCAAGCTGCGAACAAGAATAGGACATGTTCTATCTTTTGCGGAGCTGCGGACCTGAAGATCGGGGCCGCGCTCCGCAAATGCGGATGCGGACAGCACACTGTGTGCTGTCCGCATCCATTCCGTCCCCATAGGGAATGAATGGGTTCGCAGCCGTTCCGCAAAATTGCGGAACGGATGCGGACCCATTTGCGGACGTGTGAATGGAGCCTTACATTCATTCCATGGCATCACAGGTCTCCACTGCTGAGCGCTGCCTTTTTCTGCACTGGTCACATGACGGTGACCTATTCACAGGTCCTACCTCCACTTCCACTGCTGAAAAGATCACATGACTATGATGTCATCGAAGGTCCTTCAGCTATGGAGTGTAGACACAAACGGGCAGCAGATTTGCAGTAAGTGCTAATCAGGCCCCCTGAAAGCTGTCCCACTTCATGCCTATATGCAGACTCATCCCCATTTTATATGAAACCAACTACTGTTGTGTCATCTGCAAACTTTAAAACCTTAACAGATGGGTCTGTGGAGATGCAGTCATTGGTGTACAGTGAGTAGAGCAGTGGGGAAAGCACACAGCCCTGGGGAGCTCCAGTACTGACTGTCGAAGAGCTTGAGGTGTGTTTCCCAAGTCTAACCTGCTGTCTCCTGTCGGTTAAGAAATTGGTTATCCATTTGCAGGTGGATTCAGGTATGCGTAGGTGGGAGAGCTTGCTGTGTAGCAGCGATGGTACTATGGTATTAAATGCAGAGCTGAAATCCACAAATACAATTCTGGCATAGGTTCCCGGGACACCAGGTAAGCAAAATTCAACTGTTCTTTCTGTGACCTAGATCTTGAACCACTATGCAATACCTAGTTTCTCCTCTAGGGTTCACTGCAGGGAAAAAAAAGGTGTGGCCACCAGCAGCTTCTCCTGGCGATCAGCTGATCATCAGCAGATGTTCATTTACAAATCAGGACACCCTTCCCCCACACATTAGATGGCAAGAAGATCCTGAGAAATCAATGGGTCAAGCTGACATTTCTCTAACATGTATGGCCACCTAGTATTGGTCGTTAGCTTCGTAATGAACATGGGAATAAATATTATTCCAGCAGATGAGATATTATGGATTCTAGAAGTAAATCTCCCTGTGATTTGGAATGAAATAAATTTCACAAGTAAAATGTTTCTTAAAGTTCCTGGCTCCTCCGAGGCCCGAGTGTCCTTAGATGACTGCTATTGAGTAAATTAGCCAATTTTATCTAAAGCCCCCTGATACCGAGATGTTGCCTAGTACATAATGTATCCTTCAATTTCTATATAGTAGCTACGGTTTTCATACGGAGAGCTGAGATATCCATTCATAAGGAGAAGACTGTCAACTTCACTTAGGTTCAAGAGAATTTAATCTTCTTTCTGTCTACTAAACATAACCCTGGAGAAAACATCCACGCAGCAACGAGACAGAAACATGGAAGCTGCGTCTCTCTGACTATGAGGGATAAGACTCTCGCATCTGCTACAGCCCAACCACCAAATCCCATACTGCCTCCCCTAGAAGAAGACACACACAACTGCCCTGGTGGTAAGGCCAAAGCAGCCATTTGTTAAATGTATACAAATATAACATATTATCCGAGATCAAGGCATACCATTTTTCCTGATGGAGAACACCCAAGGAGTCGTAGAAGCCATGCAATGCTCCTCTGGGGGGAAAAATATGCAAATTAGCTCAAAAAGAAAAGAAAGTTGTGGCTCTGGTGACATCTGATGCAAGGCAGCTATACTATAAGTCAATGTACAGCTTTGTAAACAGGCCCAGAGACATAACATAGGATTGGAGCAAAGCCAGTATCCCATCTGCAGACAGCTGTATCAGGGTGACTGCCCAGTGCAGAGCTGAGGGAACTGGCTTAGCTGGATCAGATGGGATCCAGAGAGTACTATTTGTCCTATTTGTAATCATGGTATAACACCTTTAATAAATTAGAATTTTCCAGTTCTACATAAAGACAACTGGTCCCCAACACTATTACCCTTAGGCTACTTTCACACTAGCGTTCGGGTGTCCGCTCGTGAGCTCCGTTTGAAGGGGCTCACAAGCGGCCCCGAATGCATCCGTCCAGCCCTAATGCATTCTGAGTGGACGCGGATCCGCTCAGAATGCATCAGTCTGGGGGCGTTCAGCCTCCGCTCCGCTCAGTAGGCGGACACCTGAACACTGCTTGCAGCGTTCGGGTGTCCGCCTGGCCGTGCGGAGGCAAGCAGATCCATCCAGACTTACAATGTAAGTCAATGGGGACGGATCCGTTTGAAGATGACACTATATGGCTCAATCTTCAAACGGATCCGTCCCCCATTGACTTTCAATGTAAAGTCTGAACGGATCCGCTCAGGCTACTTTCACACTTAGAAATTTTTCTAAGTTATAATGCAGACGGATCCGTTCTGAACGGATACAAATGTCTGTATTATAGGAGCGGATCCGTCTGAGCAGACATCAGACGGACCCGCTCTGAACGGTAGTGTCAAAGTAGCCTTAGCCGCCCACCAATCCAAGGGCACCAGTCAGAAATTGCTCCTAAATACAGTTCCTGGGGAACTATAGTTCCCCATACCAGTTGGATATTACTAATTATTGGAGTTATTGGAAATGTTTGCACAAGCGAATTAGTTCGTCATGAAGCGCATTTCTTTGTAAGTAGTGGGTGCAGTGACAGGGAGAAGCGATTTCACCGCCCCCCCAGTCATTGTACCTTTCCGATCCCGCGTTCATAGCTGATCGCGGCATCTGACAGTAATAATACAGTGTAAAATTTAAAATTTCTGACTGGTGACCTTGGATTGGTGGGCGGCTAAGGGTAATGGTGTTTTGGGGACCAGTTGAATTTATGTAGAACTGGAAAATTCTAATTTATTAAAGGTGTTATCCCATGATTACAAAAAGGACAAATAGTACTCCCTGAATCCCATCTGATCCAGCTAAGCCAGTTCCCTCAGGTCTGCACTGGGCAGTCACCCTGATACAGCTGTCTGCAGATGGGATACTGGCTTTGCTCAAATCCTAAGTTATGTCTCTGGTCCTGTTTACAAAGCTGTACATTGACTTATAGTATAGCTGCCTTGCATCAGATGGCACCAGAGCCACAACTTTATTTTCTTTTTGAGCTAATTTGCATATTTTTCCCCCCAGAGGAGCATTGCATGGCTTCTACGACTCCTTGGGTGTTCTCCATAAGGATAAATGCTATGCCTCAATCTCGGATAATATGTTATATTTGTATACATTTAACAAATGGCTGCTTTGGCCTTACCACCAGGGCAGTTGTGTGTCTTCTTCTAGGGGAGGCAGTAGCATATGCGAGAGTCTTATCCCTCATAGTCAGAGAGACGCAGCTTCCATGTTTCTGTCTCGTTGCTGCGTGGATGTTTTCTCCAGGGTTACGTTTAGTAGCCAGAAATTAGATTAAATTCTCTTGAACCTAAGTGAAGTTGACAGTCTTTTCCTTATGGATGGATATCGCAGCTCTTCGTATGAAAACCGTAGCTACTATATAGAAATGGAAGGCTACATTATGTACTAGACAACATCTCTGTATCAGGGGGCATTCGATAAAATTTGCTAATTTACTCAATAGCAGTCACCTAAGGAACTTTAGGAAACATTTTACTTGTAAAATTTATGACGCCCCATCCATAGCCCAGGCCAGAAATATGGTAAGGGATGTGGCGTTGGAAGAACCAGGATTTTCATAAGAGGAACGTCACATTGGTTGCCTAAGACTCCTTTAATTTTGCTGTCCACTAGCAAAAGAATACAAACAATGGAAATTGTGTAGTGCCTTCATAGGGGATTCACAACCGTGTCCTATCAAACCCTCTGTAGGCAGGCAGAGTAATGATTATCAGCAGAGCAAATCATTTCAGAAACTCAGATGCTCGTCGTATAATGGGCACGACATTGTGACAGATAATATCATCTTAACCGACACTTGTATAATTAAGTGACATTGACTCTTTCATGTAAGGCAGGAGAGGTCAATCACACGCTTAGCTCTCCTGTCTAGATTAGGGCCATATCTCCTCTATGTTCTCCAGAACACACACTGTGACAATGGGGCCTTCAGGGCTTATAAATGAAAAGTTAAACCTGGTTTTGTCAGCTAATTTGGCTTGATTTCTTACAAAACTGGCAAACAGATGAGATTTGATGGTACTCATTATCTACTAGAGCTTGAGGGCAATGTCATGGCCTAGCTTCATGATGGAGACTCCCTGCAGGGACCTAGCCCTCACATGTCAAGTAATGAGTACCAATTAATGTCTCTAGTTTTGTTATCAGGAACAGAATCCACATCTTTACTTGTCCTGTTGTATGTCATGAATGCTGTCAGAATGTCACCCTACTCAAGCGACAATTCACAGCTCTGACTAGTAGACCATCAAATAGTCAGATGAGTGTCATAGAGGGATATTAAAGTAGTATCACATACCGTACCTCCACCATTAAAACATGAGCTTTATTAGTTTATAATTAAATTATGCCCCAATACGTGACTTAAAATTTGTTCGGGCCTAGGTGCTGTAGAGAAAAATCTATCCCTCTCTGCCCCTATACTTGTAGGCCCTGCCTAAATTTGGAATGGCCGCCCTGATAGGGGTGATTCAGTGCCAGGAAGCTGCTAGTTACCCTGGATCGTCCCTGACACAGAACAGTAGAACCATCACTAGATGTTAGGGTCCATATGTCACAGTCAATAATGTGTATTGTGACCCCATGGGTCAATTCATCAATGTCTAATATATAAATAGATCTAAGCGACAGAGACCACAATTAGATCCCAAAAAGTGTATAAACAATACTACCAGATAATCAGTACATCACGTTTCAGTAATATAAGGAACGTAGATAGATCAGATAAGTTAATAATTAGTGATGAGCGAAGTATTGAAAAATTCGATTTGGCTGCTTCACAAATTTTACACAAAAATGTACTTTGTCGCAAAGCAATTTTTTTTTTGCAAGTAGTGGGTGTAACGACAGGGAACAGCGATTACGCCGTTCCCCGTTATTGTACCCCTCAGATGCCATGTTCATAGCTGATTGCGGCATCTGACACAGTGTAAATTTTTTTTCTAAATTATAAAATCATACAGGGAGTACAGAATTATTAGGCAAGTTGTATTTTTGAGGATTCATTTTACTATTGAACAACAACCATGTTCTCAATGAACCCAAAAAACTCATTAATATCAAAGCTGAATATTTTTGGAAGTAGTTTTTAGTTTGTTTTTAGTTTTAGCTATTTTAGGGGGATATCTGTGTGTGCAGGTGACTATTACTGTGCATAATTATTAGGCAACTTAACAAAAAACAAATATATACCTATTTCAATTATTTATTTTTACCAGTGAAACCAATATAACATCTCAACATTCACAAATATACATTTCTGACATTCAAAAACAAAACAAAAACAAATCAGTGACCAATATAGCCACCTTTCTTTGCAAGGACACTCAAAAGCCTGCCATCCATGGATTCTGTCAGTGTTTTGATCTGTTCACCATCAACATTGCGTGCAGCAGCAACCACAGCCTCCCAGACACTGTTCAGAGAGGTGTACTGTTTTCCCTCCTTGTAAATCTCACATTTGATGATGGACCACAGGTTCTCAATGGGGTTCAGATCAGGTGAACAAGGAGGCCATATCATTAGATTTTCTTCTTTTATACCCTTTCTTGCCAGCCACGCTGTGGAGTACTTGGACGCGTGTGATGGAGCATTGTCCTGCATGAAAATCATGTTTTTCTTGAAGGATGCAGACTTCTTCCTGTACCACTGCTTGAAGAAGGTGTCTTCCAGAAACTGGCAGTAGGACTGGGAGTTGAGCTTGACTCCATCCTCAACCCGAAAAGGCCCCACAAGCTCATCTTTGATGATACCAGCCCAAACCAGTACTCCACCTCCACCTTGCTGGCGTCTGAGTCGGACTGGAGCTCTCTGCCCTTTACCAATCCAGCCACGGGCCCATCCATCTGGCCCATCAAGACTCACTCTCATTTCATCAGTCCATAAAACCTTAGAAAAATCAGTCTTGAGATATTTCTTGGCCCAGTCTTGACGTTTCAGCTTGTGTGTCTTGTTCAGTGGTGGTCGTCTTTCAGCCTTTCTTACCTTGGCCATGTCTCTGAGTATTGCACACCTTGTGCTTTTGGGCACTCCAGTGATGTTGCAGCTCTGAAATATGGCCAAACTGGTGGCAAGTGGCATCTTGGCAGCTGCACGCTTGACTTTTCTCAGTTCATGGGCAGTTATTTTGCGCCTTGGTTTTTCCACACGCTTCTTGCGACCCTGTTGACTATTTTGAATGAAACGCTTGATTGTTCGATGATCACGCTTCAGAAGCTTTACAATTTTAAGAGTGCTGCATCCCTCTGCAAGATATCTCACTATTTTTGACTTTTCTGAGCCTGTCAAGTCCTTCTTTTGACCCATTTTGCCAAAGGAAAGGAAGTTGCCTAATAATTATGCACACCTAATATAGGGTGTTGATGTCATTAGACCACACCCCTTCTCATTACAGAGATGCACATCACCTAATATGCTTAATTGGTAGTAGGCTTTCGAGCCTTTACAGCTTGGAGTAAGACAACATGCATAGAGAGGATGATGTGGTCAAAATACTCATTTGCCTAATATTTCTGCACTCCCTGTACTTACCTCATCCATTTGATCGCGAAGAGCCGGCCGCTGACATCTTGATTGAAGATCTAGAGCGAAATCTTTTGCAGCCCATGATGACATCACCACCACGGCCGGCGTGATGACGTCATAAGTCACTGCACGCGGGATCTCAAGATGGCGGTGGCCAGATCTTCGTGCTCAAATGTACCCCCAAAGAGTGAGATATTCATGATGTGCTCAATGATGAATGCACAATGGTATTAAGAGTCTGGTCCAATAAGACCCCTTAACTGCGTATCCCAGAGGGATAGATTTTTCTCTACAGCACTTAGGCCCAAACAAATTAAAAGTCACGTAGTGGGGCATATTTTAATTATAAACCAATAAAGGTTATGTTTTAATGGTGGTGGTCTGTGATACAACTTACTCAAGTGGCCTCTTTCCTGTGGCTCAGCCCTGTCCTGCCCTGGCAAGACTATCTGATTATGGACAATATTGATGCATGGACAATACAACTGTCACGTTCGGGTGTGGAAGGGAAACACCACACTGAACATAGGAGGGAAAGGGGTGAGGGAATAAGGCCTGGAAACTAGGGAAAGGAGATGGGCACATCCTAATAAAATCCTAATCAAAGTCCTGACTACCTGTATAAACAGACCCCGAGGTACGTGAGTTCATACACTGGAATACCTAGTGTGCTAACTTACCCTATAGCAGTGTTTTCCAACCAGTGTGCCTCCAGCTGTTGCAAAACTACAACTCCCAGCATACCCACACAGCCAAAGGCTGTCCGGGCATGCTGGGAGTTGTAGTTTTGCAACAGCTGGAGGCACACTGGTTGGGAAACACTGCCCTATAGGACCCTGGTACTAATGTCAGGAGTGAGACAACCTGTTCCTTCAAAAGGAAGGACGAACAGGAGTCTCCCTCAGGCCTTAAAACAATGACAGGGAAATGCAACACACAAAATAACCCAAACAAAATACAAAAGGGAAAGAAAACACTTAACTTCAAGTGGCTATGGCTGCACCATGAACTTAGCTGATATCCACACACCAGCTATCCACAACTCCAACAGAAGCTATAAACCGCATAACATAGTGGGAGAAACAAGACTAAATAGAGAAGGTTAAATTACCATAATGAAGCTAGGCCATTTCCTGGGGAAAGAAGGTGTGGCAAGCACCAGAAACAACACAGACGTCATTTGATCCAAGCGGAAAACATGTCAGATCAAAACACATGTTGCCAGTCTCACCGATCTCCTGCCACCTGTCGCGGCAACTTCCGTGACAACATGAGACAACCCCAAACTGATTACTTCTACATGGGACAGTCCTTCAAGCCCCAAGGGGTCCAGGTTGTGAGAACCCACTATATAAACATACCCTCTATGTTCCCATGTCCACTTATCACTAGATAAACCCTATGGGAATGTACAGACCAGAGCCTTCAGAAGAGTGGGTTTGGAGGAGGGATGGGAAAATGAAACTCCCATTCCACTCCATGTAAAGACTGATTCTTCAATGAGCTCTGCCAGGTCATCTCCTTTAAATACACATGGCACCACTCGAATGATCGCTTGGGAATTTTTAGTAGGTGGTAATTGTCTATGGCTAGACCCAGCTTTGGAGCCATGATGGCTGATCAGACCATAGGTCATGCTACTGTTCTTGACCACATGCAAGGCATAGGTTGTCAATTCAACTGCTTATTAATTTTTTCTCAGAAGGAAAGACATTTAACAGGGCAACAATAGGATCAGGTTTCAGAGCCAGACCACCCTTAGGACGCTGTGATATTGTGCAGCCATCTCAGGTCTGTACCACTGACAGACCATCCTCCACCAGGACTGATTTGTTTTTGTGGCTGAACTCTACTCTCAATGCATAAACTAGGACAATATTGCCAATTGTTGTCCTGAATATTACGACAACCTTCCTCCTATATTCATTACACTGGGGTAGGCCATACCCTCATATACAAACCTAATTGTCATACCCTGGGAACTTCATACAGAAATTACATCTTTATCAATTCTGGATTAATAAGCATATCCTGAGTCAGCCCAACATATTTTTATCATACCATATAGTTTCTGTTGAGCTTCTTTATTGTCTAGCACAATATATTCTGAAACCGACTTGGTATTGTTGAACTATTAGAGTCAGTTTACTTTAGCCTGGTGTTATTACCACTCTTGTGAACACACACCAATAAAGTTTAGATCCTCTTCTGCCCATGAAGAGTACTGAATGTCTAGAAGTATTATCTCAGCACCTTTCCCTGACCACATTACACAGAAAATACTATCTATCCGCGGTTACCTCCTTCCTCCTGCTCACCTCTTTCCTCCTGCTACTTCGTTCTGTACCCACTGGAGTTATAGAAATAGTGCAGTACCTTCGCACTATTGCTAACCACATTCAACAGAAAATATCATCTATGCCCAGTCCCTTTTGTCCTCCTACTCACAAGGGAGTATAAATTACAGTACTCCCCACTATACCCACTGGACTAATAGACATAGAACAGTACCTCCACACTATTCCTAACCACATTACACTGAAAATGCTATCTATCCCAAGACACCTCTTTCCTCCAGCTCACTAGGAAGAACAAACTACTCCCATCTATACCAACTGGACTCAATATACATACTACAGTACCTCTGCAGTGGCTGGGTTTGGGGTGGCCCCAATGCTTCGCTTTGTCCCCGGGACACCATTGAGGTGTCACCACATGCTGCTGCTCTCCAGAAGGTATGGTAAGGCGTGGTGCACCCCAATGGGAAATAAGTCCAGAGAGTCAGGTTCTGCAATAAACCAGTGTGCTTTACTGGAGGAACTCAACTGCAAAACAATTACAGGTTAGGCATAGGGCTGGCTTCTCCAGTCTTCTCCCTGGCAGAAGAAAGGTTTGATGCTGAGGAAAGACCTGAGCTAGCTTTCCCTCTGTCTCTCTCAGAAGGCTGGTACCCTGGTCAAAAACCCTGGTCACTTATGCAGACTGGCAGAGTCTTCCCCTCCAAGCACTGGTCCCTAACTGCAGAACACTAGATGTTCTGACTGCTCTCCTTATATACAGTTTCTGGCTGAACTAGAACCTTCTAGTGGGAGCAGGGGCGTACCTAGAGCATTTGGCACCCGGGGCGAACCCTTTGTTTGGCACCCCCCCCCCCCCCCCCCCCCCAAGAAAGTTAAGAAAACATGCACAAACTTTTTTCAATGTTTTCAATAATATTTATAAATAAAAATAAAACCCCTTAATAAAATAAACCTCTGCACACCCCCTTAACGAAATAAACCCATTAACCCCCCTTAATAAAACCCATTAACCACCCCTTAATAGACCCCTTAACCATTCCTTAATAAAATAAAAACCCGCACCCCCTTAAACCCCAGTATAATAAAAATTGGTGGCGCAGTGCGCCCCCCCCCAACATAATAAACATTGGTGGGCAGTGCGCCCCCCCTCCCTAGCATAATAAACATATAAACATTGGTGGTGCAGTGCGCCCCCCCCCCCAACACCCCAGTATAATAAACATTGGTGGCACAGTGCGCCCCCCCCAACATAATAAACATTGGTGGGCAGTGCCAATGAGGGTTAAAAAAATAAATAAAAATTAACTCACCACCTCCAATTGATCGCGTAGCAGCCGGTCTCCTGTACTTTCTTCAGGACCTGTCAAAGGACCTGTGGTGATGTCACTGAGCTCATCACATGATACATCACATGATCCATCACCATGGTAATGGACCATGTGATAGAGGCTGGAGCTCAGTGACGTCACCACAGGTCCTGAAGATATTACAAGGAGACCGGCAGCAGCTACGCGATCAATTGGAGGAGGTGAGTTATTTTTTTATTTTTTAACCCTCATTGGCACTGCCCACTGCCCACCAATGTTTATTATACTGGGGGGGGGCGCACTCAATGTTTATTATACTGGGGGGGGCTGCACTCAATGTTAATGAAGATATCTTCATTGGTGGCGCAGTGGCCACAGCCCCTCCCCCGGCCCTGTCCCTCTTCTTATTGGCCGCGGTGGCAGCAGCACAGGGGGAGGGAGAGACCATCTGGAGCCCTGCCCCTATCACAGCGCCACGCCTGGCCCACTCGCCACATTTTTTATTTTTTTTTATCCTCAGTCGCGGCGGGCCCCCAGTGGCGTAGGGCCCCATAGTGCTATGGCGATCCCTACGCCACTGGCACCCCCCGTGTGAGTGGCACCCGGGGCGGGCCGCCCCCCCCTTGGTACGCCACTGAGTGGGAGGGATGGAGTGGAGAAACTCAGCATAAACAGATACATTAGGGAACAACAGACTTACATTAGGGCTTCAATGATACTCAATGGAAATGACACAGACAAACACAAGTTTTCAGACATAACAACAGAGCTAAACTAGACAATTACCATCTTCTTATTCGGCCTACTTTATGAATGAAGCAGGCGGCGCAGGCACGTGACGTCAGTCAGTCATTCTGCCGCTCGTCTGCCCGGCCGGCCTGCATTACGATATAACAGTAGCCCTGTGAGTAGGATATATTGAATGTACTACAGAGGGGGCAGCATGAATCATTATTAATTGAATTACACATTTTATAACTGTACTGGAGTGGCAATGGGGGGTCTGTGGATGACACTGTTAAGGGGTGGGGGGGTCTGTGGATGGCACTGTTATGGGGTGGGGGGGTCTGTGGATGGCACTGTTATGGGGTGGGGGGGTCTGTGGATGGCACTGTTATGGGGTGGGGGGGGTCTGTGGATGGCACTGTTAAGGGGGGGTCTGTGGATGGCACTGTTATGGGGTGGGGGAGTTCTGTGGATGGCACTGTTATGGGGTGGGGGGTCTGTGGATGGCACTGTTATGGGGTGGGGGGTCTGTGGATGGCACTGTTATAGGATGGGGGATCTGTGGATGGCACTGTTATGGGGTGGGGGGGTCTGTGGATGGCACTGTTATGGGGTGGGGGGGGTCTGTGGATGGCACTGTTATGGGGTGGGGGGTCTGTGGATGGCACTGTTAAGGGGGGGGTCTGTTGATGGCACTGGTATGGGGTGGGGGGAGGTCTGTGGATGGCACTGTTATGGGGTGGGGGGTCTGTGGATGGCACTGTTATGGGGTGGGGGGGTCTGTGGATGGCACTGTTATGGGGTGGGGGGGTCTGTGGGTGGCACTGTTATGGGGTGGGGGGGTCTGTGGATGGCACTGTTATGGGGTGGGGGGGTCTGTGGATAGCACTGTTAAGGGGGGGGTCTGTGGATGGCAATGTTATGGGGTGGGGGGGTCTGTGGATGGCACTGTTATAGGATGGGGGGGTCTGTTGATGGCACTGTTATAGGATGGGGGATCTGTGGATGCCATCCACAGATCCCCCATAACAGTGCCATCCACAGATCTTCCACCCCATAACAGTACCATCCCCAGATCCCCTATTAACAGTGCCATCCCCAGATCCCCCATTAACAGTGCCATCCCCATCTGGGGGGGTTTCTTTGCTGGGCTGGACTTTTATAGCCCCCCCCCCCCCCCCCCCCAAATTTTACTTGCATCCCTGTTCTCTAAAGGGGCGGTCCTAGGGGTGGGTAAGGGGGTGGCCACGGGAGGGGGGTGAGTTCCACCACTTTTTATCTGAGAAAAAAAGCCCTGGTTTAAAGTGAAATTAAGTGAAGAGTTGATGACTTTGAATATGGGAAATAGGCAAATGTCCACAAATGTCCTGACTTCAAAGTATCCCTGCTCAGGGCACTATACCTCCACACCATTCCCAATCACATAAGGCATAAAATACAATCCATCCTTGGCCTCGGTGTCCTCTTACTCAACAGCGTGTGCAATCTACTCTCTATACCTACTAGATTATTAGACATAATACAGTACATCCACACAATTTCTAACCACTTTAAAGAGAAAATACCTCTTATGGACAGTGGATGAGCCAACCAACCAGTTTGATTTTGGGATAGTCCTAAGGACATTATCCTGGTCACCAGACCACTAACTGTAGGAAAAGTCCTGGTGCAGCTGGACTTTGGAGTCCAGCTGCACCATGGGACTCAGAGACACCAGTGCATAGTACTGAGGAAACAGACCATACACATAGTCAGGAACCAGGAAGAGGTCACGGTTGGCAGAGTTTCAGCATATCCAAGAAACAATCCAAAGCACAGGGCAGGCAGCACAGGATCAGTACAGTGAACAGGCACAGGTCAGGCAGCATTGAATCAGGAACCAGGAAATAGGCTGCAAGCCGGACACAGACAGACAAACAGATTATAGCTCATTCAGACTGTAGCAAGACCTATGGAGACCAATTGTTCAGGCAAAACAGTGAGTTTAGCAGCACAGATCTATAGGAGATTTGATTAGTTCATTAGTCAAGCAGCTGAGTGCAGGATCAGAGATGGAATTAACTTGTGCAGTGCTGCAAGGAAAAATCTCTTTAATATACACACATAGGAAGAGGCCTGCAGCATGAGACACAGGAGCCTGGTGGCCAGGCAGAAGCTAGGTGAGTGATGCCCCAGTGCCCACCCCCGATAGTGGGACAGAAACAAGCACGGAGCGTCACCTTGACAATACCATCTATGCCCAGCCACATCCTTCCTCCTACTTACCAAGGAGTAAAAACTACAGAACCCCCCTCTATACCCACTGGACTCAAAGACATACTACAGTACCTCCACACCATTCCTAAACACGCTACACAGAAAATGACACCTCTTTCCTCCTGCTCGCCAGGAAGTACAAACTATTTTACTCTATATCCACTGGACTCATAGATATACTACAGTACCTCCACACCATTCCTAACCACGTTACACAGAATATCTAGTCCCAACCCTGGTTTCTTTTTACTCATCAGGAAGTGTAACACCCCAGAGTTGTGTTACGAAACTCTTTTACCCCGCTACAACCTGTTAAGAGCATTTACATTGTCATCTAATGTAATTTTACCTTACATCCTCACAAATGTGCATTATAAGCCTGGTTAAATGTATATTGTTGTCATTCTTCATGTTCACCAGCAGGTGTCAGCAATGTGTCAGCAAGGACTTAGTTTGTTTAGTGTTTCTAGGCTGGAATAGTTCATTCCAGTTTAGCTCCCCCCTCTGTGAGCAGAGTGGATTATCCCATATCATGCCTCATGGGGAGGGAAGGAAGTTAAGTCAGTGTGCCAGCCACCCCTGCTAGGGGAAGGCTGTGCGTGTAGGAGCTCCCAGACATAGGGATCCAAAGCCAGTATCTTGTCTTGGCTGAGACATTGATCATCATCCCCAGACTGAGCCTTGCAGCCTCAGCTGGGAGAAGCAAGCAGACACCTCCAGAACTCCAGGAAGAACCATACCCTGAGAAGATAGCTGTGAGTAAAATCCAGAGAACCCAGGAGAAGCCATATTCCTCCTCAAAGCTAGTCAGTCCCCAGACAGCAGAAGATAGACAGTGCAGAAGCCAAATTCCTGCCACAGAAGAGAGCTAACAAAGCAGATGTCCTTTCCTGCAAAGCTCCAGGTACACGATAGAGCAGAAGATATATTCCTGCCACGAATTGCCAATACCTGCTGGGACCAAAGACTAATGCTGTATCTTGCTTGGATGAAAGTTGCAACCAGTAAAGACAAGTTTGAACTTCACCCAAAGTCTGGATCTCAATTACTGCTGCAAATTCCTCTATTACTCCTACTAGCACCACACTCAATTTATTGCAAGTGAGCCAGGATCCAGGAGTCCAGCCGTACCCAGGTAGGAGACACTGTTGACACCATTACTACTACCATACAGAGACATTACACCACTCTGGCATTCCTAAACTGGTACGTGAATTACAACACCTTAAAGGGCCCTGTGTTGGTACCCTGCGCGCGCTGCAATTGGCGTCACGAACAAACTATAGACCATTATACCCATATCCTGACCCACTGCATAATTTGGTGTCCGTGTAATCGTACTACGGTCCGGCTCTATTGCAGAAGTACAAACTACTTCCCTCTATACCAGACCTGGGCAAACTACGGCCCGCGGGCCGTATACGGCCCGGCGGACCTTTTAATCCGGCCCCCGGCATTTTTGTTGCCGCCGCCGCCGCCGGCCCTGTAACAGCACGGAGTCACTGTCCGGAGTGAGGAGGGGGCGGGGCCCGCGGCCGCTCTGCGCTCCGCTCTGCTGCCTGGCCTGCCTGTCTCTTTAACAGAGCAGACCAGTGGCTGCTGGAGCGTGATGCAGCTGCCGCACAGGCAGAAAGAGGAAGGAGGCGGAGCCCCAGCCAGCAGCCACAGCCAAAGCCAAGCAACTAACAGAACTTACAGGTATTTGGTGGGGGTGGGGGGGGCTCATATAGGACAGGGGGACAGTGTGTGCTTTCCTGCCTGCTACTACATCACCCCCCCCCCCCCCAGGGATTGTGGGGGTCATTAAGGGTTGGACTTGCTGCTGATGTTGAGTGTGCCAGTGTGTGTGTGTCCGTCCCTGTGTGTGTGTGTCTGTCCCTTTGTGTGTGTGTGTGTGTGTGTGTGTGTGTCCGTCCCTGTGTGTGTGTCTGTCCCTTTGTGTGTGTGTGTCTATCCCTGTGTGTGTGTGTTTGTCCCTTTGTGTGTGTGTGTGTGTGTCCATCCCTGTGTGTGTGTGTTTGTCCCTTTGTGTGTGTGTCCCCGTCCCTGTGTGTGTCCGTCCGTGTGTGTCTGTCCCTTTGTGTGTGTCCGTCCCTTTGTGTGTGTGTGAGTGTGTCTGTCCCTTTGTGTGTGTCCCCGTCCCTGTGTGTATGTCTCTCCCTGTGTGTATCACCTTGCCCACAGTGTTCCTATGTCTTGACGCAGCTGCTTCAGAACGTTCTGTGCGGGGAAGAAGATGGAAGAGGAGGCAGCGCCAGCATGGAGTCTGTGCGATAGACACAGGGAGGCACACTAAGGACGAAGGTAACACTTCCACATGATCTACACTAGTGTTATCTGTGGTTTTACATAGGACTGCAGGTAACACTACTACATTATTTAGCACTAGTGTTATCTGTGGTTTTACATAGGACTGCAGGTAACACTACCACAAGGTTAGCTCACACAGGGCGCCTGAACACCTAAGGCCGGCCCTGGCTGCGCACCCCAGCGCCAAGGGATGACGTCACTGATGTAATATGCCTCTTATATGTGGAGAGCGGTGATGTCACAGATGTAATATATTACTTATAAGTGATATATTACATCAGTGACATCACCACTCTCCACACATAAGTAATATATTACATCAGTGACATCACTGCTGTCCACATATACCGGTAAGTAATACATTACATCAGTGACATCACCGCTCATCACATATATGTGGAGAGCGGTGATGTCACTGATGTAATATATCGCCTATATGTGGACAGCGGTGATGTCACTGATGTAATATAACATTATATGTGGAGAGTGTTCATGTCACTGATGCAATACAGCGCTCCAGATGGCGACCAAAATGGTCGCCAATGCGCCTTAAAATTTGCAGATGGCGACAAGACTTGTCATAGGCTACAGGCCTGAGGTCTATTTGGTAGTGAAATCCCAGCGCAGGCAGGCATGATGATGTCATCACGCCCGCCTGTGCCAGGACGCGGTGATTTTATGCAGTATTGAGTTTAGCCTTTTGGCCCGGCCCTCCAAAATATTTTCAGTTTCTCATGTGGCCCCATCGAAAAAATAATTGCCCACCCCTGCTCTATACCCACTGGACTCATATTCATACTACAGTGCCTCCACACCATTCCTAACCACATTATGCAGGAAAGCCTACCTATTCCCAATCGCCTCCTTCTTTCTCCTCACCAGACAATACAATTTACTCCCTGCTGCACCGCAGGACACCGGGGGAATATTAACTAAGACCAACACATCCCCACCCACTGGACACCAAGGGGAATAAACCACGATGAGCTGCTATCATATGGAGTCATTCCAAAAAGCACATAGGATTAAGAGATTATTATTTGGTCAGATACCTAATACCTCCAAACTGGCTTCAATTGCTCCTAACTGGCTATATACTTCTGTATTTCGTATATGCACACAGCTTTGAAGAATTATGTAAATCTGACACTACTTCTGTATACACCCAGTCACTTAAGATGAAGAAAAGCAGGTGTAATGTGTTTCTCATTAGTGATTGTAAAAGTAAAGGATATGGTAAAAGGGCGATATCCGACGTGGTGAATATTGATCTGTTTCACTGAATGTCACAAAGGAGCAAGAAAAATAGAAATGGAGTGAAATGCCTAATTTCAGCTGAGCAGCCGGCACAGAAGTTTACAGTAAGTTTCCTCCTGAGCGGCTCCTAGGAGAGAATATTACCATTAAAACTGTACAACATTGTTCCTATAAGGTAAGCAGCCGTCAGTCATGTGGAGGGTGATGTCAGCAGGCAATGCTTCTCTTCATTGGCCCCGTGGTCGCTCTGCCGATTCAGCTTTGTGTTTTGTTTTTCTAAGGCTTCATTGTACTGTGTATAAGTCTCGAAAAATAAAACAAGGCAGAAAAGTGGTAACATACATGACGCTGTGCGGCACGAGGCCTCCCTGTGACCCGTGAATACGTGGTGTATTTTACAGAACTGAAGAATGATTGCTTGACGTGAACTTCTAAAATTCATCAAACTTTCAGAGAGTATATATAGAGGGATATATGTATATTAAGGTAAGATTACACATCATACGGCACTGACCTCTGTCCACAAAGGGCCACCGTCATCCTGACTAGACCATGCATGCTCAAGTCTAAACCTCCTCCCTAAGGACTAGTTGGAAATCTATACCTTGCATTTATGGTGGCCTATGGACACTATAACGCCTTGTTATCTTGTTCCAGCACTGTTACTGTTTGGCGATATTACGACATGATTGCGGTTCCGTTTACATGAGCCGAGGATTGGGACCAGGGCCGCTTTAACCACAAGTCCTGCACTGGGTTCCCCTGTGACCAGAACTTGTCTCAAGTCAGCTATGTGTCCACTGTGGGCTTAAGTCAGGGGCGGACTAGGAACTTAGAGTGGCGATGGAAAAAAACTAAAAGTGGCCCCAATGTTGTAAACTGGTCCAAATTGATAGAAGGTTGGGCAAGACAAGTAGATGGGGCCAATACAAGTTGGCAGGGCCAATAATACCATAGTGCAGCACAGAATACCATCCCAGCAGAACCAAATACCACAGTACGGAAGAATATACTGCCCCAGAAGCTGGTAACCATCAATAGCTGCCACGTTCTGTCCTCCTTCTCCTCCTACAATTGTCTGTAATTAAGATATAAAGCAGTGGTTTAGGAGGTGAGATGTGGGCCACAGCACCAAGCCTGCCTGGACTTCCCCTAATAACGACCCCTATAGTGCCCCCAGTATTCTGCTCCCCAAGTGGCCGAGGAAAGAAGAAAAAAATAAAATACCCTAGTGCCGTTCCAAGTCACCAACTTCGGTGCAAGCCACAGAGCTTTTTCCGGCCTGCGCCTGTGATGTCTGTGTCCCTGCACCATTTCTACACTGCCTCATACAGTGGCCTGTGGCCTAAGAGGGTGAACAGCAGGGCAGGGAGCCGTGCCCCATCGCAGTATTCAGCTTTCATTTCACAGAGTTGCTGCGGCCGCGAGCCGGGTATATAAGTACCTGCTCTCCCAGAGTTAGCGCTGAGAGCACCAGATCTTTATGTACCCGACCAGCGGCAGTAAGGAGGGCTCGGGCGGCTCCCTCCGCATCGGCCCACCAGTCCACCCCTGAAAATTAATTGTCAGCATTGTTCTGCTTGAGAAAGGTCCTGTCACAGGACGGAAACGTTGCTACTGTAAGCATGGGTGAAGAAATCACTATACTTCACTTCATCTCTGCTTGGAGCACTGCGGTGTTCTTTTTTATGTTTTTTGGATAATTAATCAGGATTGAGCATGCTGCCACAACGACGTATTATTCTATTAGGATTGTGCTGCTTTGTTCATAGATAGATAGATAGATAGATAGATAGATAGATAGATAGATAGATAGATAGATAGACAGATATGGATAGATAGATAATAGATAGATAGATAGATAGATAGATAGATAGATAGATAGATAGATAGATAGATAGATAGATAGATAGGAGATAGATAGATATGAGATAGATAGATAGATAGATATGAGATAGATAGATAGATAGATAGATAGATAGATAGATAGATAGATAGATAGATAGATAGGAGATAGATAGGAGATAGATAGATAGATAGATAGATAGATAGATAGATAGATAGATAGGAGATAGATAGATAGATAGATAGATAGATAGATAGATAGATAGATATGAGATAGATAGATAGATAGATAGATAGATATGAGATAGATAGATAGATAGATAGATAGATAGATAGATAGATAGATAGATAGATAGATAGGAGATAGATAGATAGATAGATAGATAGATAGATAGGAGATAGATAGATAGATAGATAGGAGATAGATAGATAGATAGATAGATAGATATGAGATAGATAGATAGATAGATAGATAGATAGATAGATAGATAGATAGATAGATAGATAGGAGATAGATAGATAGATAGATATGAGATAGATAGATAGATAGATAGATAGATAGATAGATAGGAGATAGATAGATAGATAGGAGATAGATAGATAGATAGATAGATAGATAGATAGATAGATAGATATGAGATAGATAGATAGATAGATAGATAGATAGGAGATAGATAGATAGATAGATAGATAGATAGATAGATAGATAGATAGGAGATAGATAGATAGATAGATAGATAGGAGATAGATAGATAGATAGATAGATAGATAGATAGATATGAGATAGATAGATAGATAGATAGATAGATAGATAGATAGATAGATAGATAGATATGAGATAGATAGATAGATAGATAGATAGATAGATAGATAGGAGATAGATAGATAGATAGATAGATAGATAGATAGATAGGAGATAGATAGATAGATATGAGATAGATAGATAGATAGATAGATAGATAGATAGATAGATAGATAGATAGGAGATAGATAGATAGATAGATAGATAGGAGATAGATAGATAGATAGATAGATAGATAGGAGATAGATAGATAGAAGATAGATAGATAGATAGATAGATAGATAGGAGATAGATAGATAGATAGATAGATAGGAGATAGATAGATAGATAGATAGATAGATATGAGATAGATAGATAGATAGATAGATAGGAGATAGATAGATAGATAGATATGAGATAGATAGATAGATAGATAGATAGATAGATAGATAGATAGATAGATAGATATGAGATAGATAGATAGATAGATAGATAGATAGATAGGAGATAGATAGATAGATAGATAGGAGATAGATAGATAGATAGATAGATAGATAGGATATAGATAGATAGATAGATAGATAGATAGATAGATAGATAGAGATAGATAGATAGATAGATAGATAGATAGATAGATAGATAGATAGATAGATAGATAGATAGATACAGGGAGTGCAGAATTATTAGGCAAGTTGTATTTTTGAGGATTAATTTTATTATTGAACAACAACCATGTTCTCAATGAACCCAAAAAACTCATTAATATCAAAGCTGAATATTTTTGGAAGTAGTTTTTAGTTTGTTTTTAGTTTTAGCTATTTTAGGGGGATATCTGTGTGTGCAGGTGACTATTACTGTGCATAATTATTAGGCAACTTAGCAAAAAACAAATATATACCCATTTCAAGTATTTATTTTTACCAGTGAAACCAATATAACATCTCAACATTCACAAATATACATTTCTGACATTCAAAAACAAAACAAAAACAAATCAGTGACCAATATAGCCACCTTTCTTTGCAAGGACACTCAAAAGCCTGCCATCCATGGATTCTGTCAGTGTTTTGATCTGTTCACCATCAACATTGCGTGCAGCAGCAACCACAGCCTCCCAGACACTGTTCAGAGAGGTGTACTGTTTTCCCTCCTTGTAAATCTCACATTTGATGATGGACCACAGGTTCTCAATGGGGTTCAGATCAGGTGAACAAGGAGGCCATGTCATTAGATTTTCTTCTTTTATACCCTTTCTTGCCAGCCACGCTGTGGAGTACTTGGATGCGTGTGATGGAGCATTGTCCTGCATGAAAATCATGTTTTTCTTGAAGGATGCAGACTTCTTCCTGTACCACTGCTTGAAGAAGGTGTCTTCCAGAAACTGGCAGTAGGACTGGGAGTTGAGCTTGACTCCATCCTCAACCCGAAAAGGCCCCACAAGCTCATCTTTGATGATACCAGCCGAAACCAGTACTCCACCTCCACCTTGCTGGCGTCTGAGTCGGACTGGAGCTCTCTGCCCTTTACCAATCCAGCCACGGGCCCATCCATCTGGCCCATCAAGACTCACTCTCATTTCATCAGTCCATAAAACCTTAGAAAAATCAGTCTTGAGATATTTCTTGGCCCAGTCTTGACGTTTCAGCTTGTGTGTCTTGTTCAGTGGTGGTCGTCTTTCAGCCTTTCTTACCTTGGCCATGTCTCTGAGTATTGCACACCTTGTGCTTTTGGGCACTCCAGTGATGTTGCAGCTCTGAAATATGGCCAAACTGGTGGCAAGTGGCATCTTGGCAGCTGCACGCTTGACTTTTCTCAGTTCATGGGCAGTTATTTTGCGCCTTGGTTTTTCCACACGCTTCTTGCGACCCTGTTGACTATTTTGAAGGAAATGCTTGATTGTTCGATGATCACGCTTCAGAAGCTTTGCAATTTTAAGAGTGCTGCATCCCTCTGCAAGATATCTCACTATTTTTGACTTTTCTGAGCCTGTCAAGTCCTTCTTTTGACCCATTTTGCCAAAGGAAAGGAAGTTGCCTAATAATTATGCACACCTAATATAGGGTGTTGATGTCATTAGACCACACCCCTTCTCATTACAGAGATGCACATCACCTAATATGCTTAATTGGTAGTAGGCTTTCAAGCCTATACAGCTTGGAGTAAGACAACATGCATAAAGAGGATGATGTGGTCAAAATACTCATTTGCCTAATAATTCTGCACGCAGTGTAGATAGATAGATAGATAGATAGATAGATAGGAGATAGAAGATAGATAGATAGATAGATAGATAATAGATAGATAGATAGATAGATATGAGATAGATAGATAGATAGATAGATAGATAGATAGATAGATAGATAGATAGATAGATAGATAATAGATAGATAGATAGATAGATAGATAGATAGATAGATAGGTAGATATGAGATAGATAGATAGATAGATAGATAGGTAGATATGAGATAGATAATAGATAGATAGATAGATAGATAGATAGATAGATAGATAGATAATATAATTAATCATAAAAAACCACAAGCACTGTCAGATGTGAGGAGCGTGTCCTCTGTGGTGGGTGAAGAAACCAGAAGCTCAGCGTGTAAGGAGGAGATCAGACCCCTGGCTGGGAGTCAGCAGACTAATAGGAAGACCAGCTGTCCTGTCCCAATAAACAAGGAGATAGAAGTGCAAATGAGTCTCCGACAGACCGCACTCCGATTGTCCTTAATCACACAGAAATGTCTCTGTCCAGGAGACCTTCCACTATGCGGCCAGGCTATGATGTAGAACTGAGTAGGGGGCCTATGGCAGAAATTGCAAGCTTTGGAGGATGCATAAGAACCAGGCTGTTCCCGGTGGCGCACTCAATGTATCCCTCAGGCCTTTGAAGTCATTGACTGTATATCCTTAAAGGATTAGCAGAAGTGTGCAGTATATACACGTAACCGCACTTATGTTTATGTTCAGACTCTGGTCACCATGTGCTGATCATCCCAGTAGTTTTCTGCCACAGTTTATTTTGCCAACATATTGAAAAAGATCTCAGACATTTCCCTGATTACAGAAGAGCGGAGTCATAGAAAGAGGGGGGCCTCCGAGAGGAAGCCGGTGCTGTGTGGAGAATTAAGAGGTCAGCGCCAATTGAGCCCACTTTCTTTGTTTTACAGATTCAGCGGTTCCTAATCAAGGCGGCAGGTCATTAATGTAGTGTCTGGGCCTAATTACCCGGGGAAGCTTACTACATGCTACATGTTTTCCAGGACTTATCTATACTGCAGATAGCCTATCCATAGCCTAGAGGTCATCAATATTGGCATGGGTCCAATTCCGGCACGGAACTTTACTTTTCTGACTTGAAATACTATAAAATTATATAATTCCAGTTACATGCAGCCACCACTAGAGGGAGCTCTATCACATATGGATATTTGCAGGATAGGTAATCAATATCAGTTCAGTGGGGGACTCCAAACACCCCCATCATTCAGCTGTTCTCATGAGCTGCCAGCACCAGATCTATACACTGTGTTATGGCTGTGACTGGTTACTGCAAGGCCACTAGACAGTGCATGGAGCTGTGTAGTTCTGGTGACTGGTTCTGGCACCGCAGCTTTTGAAAACTGTTAATCAGTAGGATTGTCAGGGGTTGGACATCAGCCGATCAGATATTGATGATCTGTCCTATGGAAAGGTCAAACTGTAAGTTCAAACTTGTTGCAAAAATACGTATGCGGCTGGCTCCCCCTAGTGTTGGCTGCAAGCAACAAGTCAGAAAAACATTTATCAAGTCAGAAAAATTGTAAACCTGAGACAGTGTACCTCTCACCCAAGATGGGTGAGATAAAAAATATCTAAGAACGTTAGGTTTACTAGGCTGAGGTTTTTGGTAACTTTTAGTGATGATCGAGCATGCCCGGCCGAACACCAGTTCGGCTCGAGCATCGCGATGCTCGGCACATTGCGGTGTTCGGCCGAATACCGCGTGTGCTCGAGTGCCATGCTCGGTCCGAGGTGCCATTCAAGTCAATGGGTCCGCAAAAAACACAGAACGCACACGGAACACATCCGTATGTCATCCGTATCTCATCCGTATTTTGTGGATCCATACTGTAGAAATGCTGTGCCCCGCCCATATTGCTCATGTGTTTGGTGACTAATAAGTTACTGTTTCCGTTTCCGATCCTCAAAAAACGGATCGCATTCGGAAATTATACGGATATGTTTTGTGGAATAACGGAACGGAATAGGACTTAAATCAGAGAGAAAAAAAACCTCAGCTATGGAACAACGGATCTGTGAAAAACGGACCGCAAAACAACAACGGTCGTGTGCATGAGCCCTTAGTCAGGGAGAGCTGTGCTGTAGAAGGGACAGATAATGTAGGGAATTGAATTTTATTTTTTGGTTAGGCAGGGTTGGTGTTAGAGACCCAAAAGTCCTTTTAAGGACTATTGTTGTGTCCTGCAGCAATATATATTTTTAGCGCAACCTGAGCTAAATAGCTTGCAATTGTTTGGCCGCTGCAGACACCGACATTATCTGCGCTACATCTCCTGTGTAACGTGTGCGCAGCCTAAAAATTTCTGTGACATCCAGTGTACTTTTTCCGTAGACGGTGTCCGTGGCGGACAGTTACATTACCTGCGCTACATCTCCTGTATAACGTTTGCGCATCCTAAAAATTTCTGTGATATCCAGTGTACTTTTTCCGTAGACGCTGCGGACAGCGACATTATCTGCGCTACATCTCCTGTTTAACGTGTGCACATACTAAAAATATCTGTGACATCCAGTGTACTTTTTCCGTAGATGGTGTCCTCTGCGGACAGCGACATTACTTGCGCTACATCTCCTGTATAATGTTTGCGCATCCCAAATATCAGTGACATTCCCTGTAATTTTTTATTAGCCGCTGGTCACAGCGACATTACCTGCGCTACGCGTTTGTGCATCATAAATATCAGTGACATTCAGTTTAATTTATTTGCGCATACACTTACAAAACCTGCGCTACTGTACGTGTGACATACTTGCAAGCATATATACCATTTAATATGCTGAAGGCGAGCAGTAAGGGACAAGGAAGTGGCCGTGCTGCTGATGGTGTACGCAGAGGCCGTGGCCCTGGGCATGGTGAAACTGTGCCTGCTGCCAGAGCACAAGAAGCACACTCATCCACGATACCTAGCTTCATGTCCCAGTTTGCAGGGCGGCGCAGGACATCACTCGAAGTCACACCAGTGCGACCAGGTGGTCGGTTGGATTGCAGCAGATAATGCTTCCAGTCAGTTAAGCACCACCCTGTCTTCCACAAAGTACAGTCTCAGTAGCCAAGAGTCTGGTCCACAGAATCCTCACCCTGATCCTCCTTCCTCCCACCATGGAGAGTCTTGGCAAACAAGTGATCCCACACTCGGATATTCCGAGGAGCCGTTTTCATCACCATTCCTTGATTTGGGCCTCTCGCCAAGCCCGCTTGAAGAGGGACATGAGGAGATCTTCTGCACTGATGCCCAAACTCTTGAGCATCCGCAGTCACAAGAAGATGACGGTGGGGAACGGCAATTAGTGTTTCACGAGGTGGATGATAATGATACGACACAATTGCCAATAAGTCAACGGCAATTAGTGTCTCAAGAGGTTGATGATGAGGATGAGACTGTCACGGCCTATGGTGTGCGCTGTGACACTGTTGCTACACTTGCGGTTGCCCGCGGCAACGTGTTGCTGCTGTGTGTGCATGCGGTGGCAGTGTCTCGGCCTTCTGGGTGATTGCCGTGACATGGTTGCCACGCATGTTGTTGCCTGCGGCAACGTGTAGCTTTCTATGCTTGTGTGTGCACTTCCCATTTAAGTGGCTTCCTTCCCTTGTCTGGTGTTGGAAGGGTTAACTCCCTTCCTAGTGTTTTGTGAACACTGGGTTTATGTGTCTGGGTGTGACTGCTTGGGCTATTTAGCCTCTGCTGGAAGCCTGAAGCTGAGGGGTACTCCAGCCATGGTGTATGCTGGAGCTATCCTCCTGGTCTTCATATTCCACTCAACCTAGAATCAGGCATGGTTGTGTCTGATAATGGCCGTAACTTAGTGGCAGGTTTGGAGCTCGGCAAGATCACACACATACCATGCCTAGCCCGCGTGTTCAACGTAGTGGTTCAGCGGTTTCTCAAAACCTACCCCAATTTGTCTGAGCTACTGGTGTCGGTGCGGCGCGTGTGTGCCCATCCACAGCTGCCACCGGTCTGGCAACGCTGCAGCAGCGCTTGCAATTGACAGCTCACCGACTGTTGTGCGACGTAAGCACGCGCTAGAACTCGACGTTCCACATGTTGGCCAAGCTTTGTGAGCAGCAGAGGGCAGTAGTGGAATACCAGCTGCAACATGGTCGTCGCCTTTCCAGTAAGCTTCTGCTCTTCACAAGCGACATGTGGGCATGGTTGTCTGACCTCTGTGAGGTTTTAGGCAACTCTGAGGAATCAACACAGATGGTGAGCGGCGATAACGCTATTATCAGCTTAACCATCCCACTTCTGTGTCTACTGAAACGCTCGCTGCTCACAATGAAGGAGGACGCTTTGCATGTGGAAGAGGTGGAAATGGGGGAAGACAGTACACAGGGTGATAGCCAGACTACCCTCCGTTCGTCTTCTCAGAGAACTAGCAAAATGGTGCAATACCAGAAGATCCTTGTGGAAAAATTGCTCCAAAATTTTCCAGCTGACAACGCTGGCAGCAGAGTACGTAGTTCCTTGGGCAACCGAGGAGGGGAGACGAGGGGAACACACAGCAGTTCCAACAGAGGCAAGAAAACACTCTCCAAGGCCTGGGACAGTTTCATGACACCCCGCCAGCACCCTCACCCTGATGCGCAGCCTAGTGTCACAAGGAGAGAAAAATTTGGGAAGATGGTGAAGGAGTACGTAGCAGACCGTGTCAGCGTCCTCAATGATCCCTCAGTGCCTTACAACTACTGGGTGTCCAAGCTGGACATGTGTCACGAACTGGCGCTCTACGCCTTGGAGGTGTTGGCCTGCCCTGCCGCCAGCGTTTTGTTAGATCGGGTATTTAGTGCTGCTGGGGGCATAATAACTGATAAGCGTATCCACCTGTCAACTGAAAATGCTGACAGGTTGACTCTTATCAAAATGAACAAGGCCTGGATTGCCCCTGACTTCTCTACTCCACCAGAGGAAAGCGGCTGAACATAAAGGCACTTTAAATGTGGCTTTTATGGTGTATTGAACACACTGTATTCCCATGCACCCCTTCCACCACAAAAAAGTGTATATAGTTCAATCTTCCTTTTATCATCCTCCTCCTCCATCATATCAACAAACTTATTAGGCTGCCCTCGCCCCTAATGTTTTAGATGGTCAGCTCAGCAGCAGGCCCTCGCCCATAATGTTTTAGATGGTCAGCTCAGCAGCAGGCCCTCGCCCATAATGTTTTAGATGGTCACCTCAGCAGCAGACCCTCGCCCATAATTTTTTCCATGGTCAGATCAGCAGCAGGCCCTCGCCCCTAATGTTTTAGAGAGTCAGCTCAACAGCAGGCCCTCAACCATAATTTTTTTTAATGGTCAGTTCAGCAGCAGGCCCTCGCCCCTAATGTTTTTGAGGGTCACCAACAGGCCCTCGCCCCTAATGTTTTTGTGGGTCACCAACAGGCCAGGAATCATAATTTTTAAAGGGTGTGTATGATGCCCTCCTTTATGTGTAATAAAGTGTCTATTGTAGTGCCAGTTCCTTGTAATTTTGGGCAGCCCTTTCACTTAGTGCATAGGCTTTATGAGTGTAGAAGTCCCACTACCTGAACGATTGTACCACAATGTGAATGAGGCCCTCCTTTATGTGATATACAGGTTGTATCGGAGTGAATCTTCCTTGTAATTTTTGGCAGCACTTGCACTTTATATACAAGTAAATATACAGGAAAGAATGTTTCCTAACAATTTTTCCTCTAAAATCGATTTTATCTTCGGTTTAGTGCGTATTATTGTCAGTCTGTAAAATTGGCGTACTACTCGGACAACATCGTTCCCAGCAGCGACCTGGGAGTCCAAGATGCATCTAGACATCCTCCCCATGCTGTTCCCGAACCATTTCGGTGGTGTTTCCATCAATTTCTGACCCTTTCTATGAACAAGGCACCCTCCCCTCTTCAGAGCAGGGGGTGCCTGGTTTAATGCTCGGGTTCTCCCATTGACTTCCATTGTGCTCAGGTGCTCGGTAGAGTACCCAAGCATCCCAAGGTGTTCTACTCGAGCACCCGAGCACTTTGGTGCTCGATCAACACTAGTAACTTTGTTTTCTGGCCATGAATTTTTATGAAATGTACCCAGATGGGCAGGAATTTGTTTTTTGTTTTTTATATGTGAGGTGCTGTAGAGTGCCCCTCCTAACTCTTACTCAGTTTAAAACTCTTGCCATCCGCCCACTCTGCCCTGAATAGGGTGTCCTGATGTAACATGTGCAGCAACCGTGGTACACAGAGCATCCCTACACCAGACAGCGACGGGGACCTTCTGGATCGTCTGTGTGCAGCTCAGCACTGCAATCCAACCCCATAAACTGCTGGTTCCACCTCTCTTCTGTTCGTGTGGAGGTACAGATCTGGAGACGGGGACAAAAGCATTTCTGCTGCACTGAAAGTTTCCACAGTAGCCTTCATAATTCTTAAATGGCAGAAACTAAAGTCTGAAACAACAAGGACTCTTCATAGAGCTTGCCGCCCCACCAAACTAAGTAATCAGAAGAGAAGGGCCTTGGTAAGAGAGGTGACCAAGAACCCAATGCTCACACTGATTGAGCTCCAAAGATCCTGTGTGTAGATGAGAAAAACTTCCAGAAGGTCACCATCACTGCAGTCTCCACCAATCTGGGCTTTATGGCAGAGTGGCCAGAATGAAGCCTCCCCTCAGTAAAAGACACATGAGAGTTTGCAAAATGCAGCTAATGGACTCTCAGACTGTGAGAGACAAGATTTTCTGCTCTGATGAAACCAAGATTTAACTTTTTGGCCTCAATTGTAAGTGTCATGTCTGGAGGAACTGAGGCACTGCTCATAACCTGCCCAATACCATCACTACAGTGAAGCATGGTGGTGGCAGCATCATGCTGTGGGGGTGCTTTTCAGTGGTTTGGACAGGGAGACTGGTCAGGGTTTAGGGAAAACTGAATGGAGCAAAGTACAGAGATATTCTTATTCTTATTGAAAACCTGACTCAGAGCTCTGGACCTCATAGAAGACTGGAGGCTCTAATCACTGCCAAAGGGGCTTCAACTAAGTCTTGAGTAAAGGGTTTTTGTTTTTCCTTTTCAATAAATTAGCAAAGATTTCGAACATTCTGCTTTTAAACAGTCTTTGTCATTATGGGCTATTGATTGCAGAATTATGTGAGAAAAACTTGCTTTTTTAAAAAAATTTACACAAAATATGAAGTAAAAATGTCTTTCCAAATTCATTCTATCTATCTATCTCATATCTAATATCTATCTATCTATCTATTTATCTATCTATCTATCTCATATCTATCTATCTATTTATTTATCTATCTATCTATCTCATATCTATCTATCTATCTAATATTTATCTATCTAATATATATCTATCTATCTATCTATCTCCAATTAATCTATCTCCTATCTACTATCTAACTGTCTATCTCATATCTATCTCCTATCTATCTTATATCTATCTCCTATCTAATATCTATCTATCTCCTATTAATCTTTCTACTATCTATCTATCTCCTATCTATCTATCTATCTATCTATCTATCTAGCTATCTATCTATCTCCTATCTATCTATCTATCTATCTATCTATCTATCTATCTATCTCCTATCTATCTATCTCCTATCTATCCGTAACCAACATTTCCATAACTCTTATTTGTTCATATTTGGCTGTACTATTCTCCAGATTTTTTCGGTAAATGTTCTGAATCAGATGTTTGTTCTATATGTCTTATGATTTGCATATAAAGAATCCTACCTTATACTGGGCTTAAATCTCTCAAGACCATGGAGTGGAGATCTGCACTTTACTACACATTTTTCATCACCATTTCCATCACAAAAATAATCCTTCAAATGTGTGAAAAGATGTGTTGATCCTCTCCCCTTGGAGGATGCTTTCCCAATAACTTTCCCATCATATGTGGTTATTTAGACAAAGCATTCATGCACCTTCCTTCTCTCCAATGGACAGTTTTATGCATTTTTGTTGGTTTGAGGTCTATTTTTATCCACAGTTCCAGTGAAGCCCACAGTGTTCACATCCTCAGGAGGCGGCCGCAATGTAAAATTCTCTTCATAACTTTGGTACAGTATATTTGAAATATTGAGAGTAAAAATAAGCCCATGTATTTATGTATCACATCTCCAAGGACAAAGGGAATAACCTGAAGCTCTTTTGCAAAATAGTCCAAAAATGTTCACATCAGTTTTTTATATCTATGAATTCCAATCATTGTCCTACCATGTAACATAAAACTCTGAGGCTAAACAAGTAAAGTAAGAAAGTAAAACATAAGGGGTAAGAAGGTAATCTTAAAGGGAAACTTGCAGTGGTCGGAATTGAAGCCTCAATGCTATGCTAGGTCCCATGGACACTGTTGAGGTATCACTATGTGTTGTTGTTCTCCAAAGAAGATAGTATGGCATGGTGCACCCCAATGGGAAATAAGTCCAGAGAGTCAGGGTCTGCAGTAAACCAGTGTACTTCTTTATTTGAGGAATTCAAGCTGGCTTCTTCAGACTTGTCTCTGGTAGCAGAAGGCTCTAAGGAAATGCCTGAGCTAGATGTCACTCTCTTTCTTAGAAGGCTGGTACCCTGGCCAAAAGCCTGGCTCTGTAGCTAAGTTGCCCAGCTGGGTCCCTAGACAAACGGCTGGTGACCCAGGCTCTGTGGTAGAGTATCACAGTCTCGCCATCTTCTTTTGGTCATTCGTGTAGTCTGGCTGAGTCTCTCCTAACCCCTATCTGCAGACCACTAGGGTCTCTGACTGTTCTACATTTGAAGTTTTTAACTGATCTAGAACCTTCTATTGGAAGTAGGGGAAGTAGGGGTAAAGATGAAGAAAAACAGCCCAACAGGAACAACGTTGCAGTTCCAGGCTGTCATAGACTTGTATTGGGCCTCATTACAAGTCTATGTGAATGACCAAGCAGTTTTAATTCGTAAACCACAGTCCAACAGAGCTAAACCAGACAGTGGAAAGTTCACTGTGTCTGGCATCTCCCTCCAAAACTAAGCTCTACATAGTCTCTTTAATGACAGCAGTAGAAAATTGCGCAAGCTGGAAATTCCCAAAGTAGTCTGAATACAGTCCAATGTCAGGAAAGGCTGCGTACATCCGTAATCCATCTGGCAAAGAGAAAAACAAGATGCAGGTCATAATCAGGGCAGGAGACAAGAGAGTAGAATCGGTAGTCTGGCTAGGTACAGTAAATGGGTAGTCAAACAAGAGATCACCCCATTTACTGGTTACTAGATATGCAGTAAGCCGGATTGGGGTATGTACTCTGACACCAATAATATGCAATGGCTGGGTCAGGTGTGAGTGATAGTTAATAGTTTGCAGCGTGCGCAGGGTACTAACACATGGCCCTTTAAGGTGTTGTAACTCACGTACCAGGTTAGGAATGCCAGAGTGGTGTAATGTCTCTGTGTGATAATGGCAATAGTGTCAACAGTGTCTCCTACCTTGGTACGCTTGGACTCCTGGATCCTGGCTCACTTGCAATAAAATGAGTGTGGTGCTAGTAGGAGTAATTGAGGAATTTGCAGCAGTAAATGAGATCCAGACCTTTGGTAAAGTTCAAACTGGTCTTTACTTGTTGCAGCATTAATCCACGTGAGATACAGCATTAGTCTGAAATCCCAGCAGGTATTGGCAATGTGTGGCAGGAATCTGGCTTCTGCTCTATCATGTGCCTGGAGCTCTTTGCAGGATAAGTCGTCTGCTTGTGGCTCTGTAATGTGGCAGGAATTTATATCTTCTGCGCTTACTATCTTCTGCTATCCTGAGGACTGACTAGCTGAGGAGGAATTTGGCTTCTCCTGGTCTCTGGACGGTACTCACAGTTGGCTTCACAGGGTATGCTTCTTCCTGGAATACTGGAGGTGGCTGCTTGCTTCTACCAGCTGAGGCTGCAAGGCTCAGGCTGGGGATGATGATCAATGTCTCAGCCGAGACAAGATCCTGGCTTGGATCCCTATATCTGCTCCTACAAGCACAGCCTTCCCCTAGCCGGGGTGGCTGGCACACTAACTGAACTTCCTTCCCCACCCATGAGGCAGTATTTGGGAACATTCCACACCTCCTCACAGAGGGGGGAGCTAAACAGGAATGAAGTATTTCAGTCTAGAAACACTAAACTGTCTCTAAGTCTCTGCTAACGCATTGCTGTCACCTGCTGGTGAACATAGAAATTACAGCAATATACATGTAACAGGGCTTATAATGCACAATTGTGAGGAAATTACATGAAATTACACAAGATGACAATGTTAATGCTCTTAACAGGTTGTAGCGGGGTAGAAGAGTTTCGCAACATAACTCTGGGATGTTACATTCCCCCTTACTTCGAGTTAAGTCACCCTCGGCTTATGCTTAGGAGGGAGAGAAATCTGCTCTGGGGTACCCAAATAAGTACAAAGTGCTGCATGTATTACACATAGAAACATACATAGACAAACATAAAACGGCTATCCCAAGGTTCCTGCCCGCATAAGTAGAGTGTCCTACGTAACAGTTTACCTTTCTCTGTATAACCAGTGAACCAAATACTGCAATAAGCAAACATTACTGACTGACTTTGTAGTGTCCTGGCCTCTAGACACCAAAGAAAGCATGGGGGTGTCTTTACTCCGTAATCCTACCATTATGTAATGGAATGCCCGCAAATGAAAGGGTGGCTTTATCCTGTATTCCCTTCCCTGTACCAAAGTCTGAAAAATATGGCTTATAACACGATCACTATGGTGACTATGGGTAGCTAAATTGTGGCTCTAAGGCAGGGCTCCAGATGGCGACCAAAATGATCGCCAATGCGACTTAGAATTTACAAATGGCGACAAGACTTTTTAGACCCGCCGCCGCAGCTCTGCCGTTGAATACAGCGGCGGGGGCACAGGAGATGATAGTTCACTGTCCCGCTGCCGATGTTCTTCTCAGCAGCACAGTGGAGGAGTCTCTCCCTCCCCCCAGTGCTTCTGCCGCCACCGCCAATAAGAAGAGAGAGGGGCGGAGGAGGGGAGGGGCTGTGCCCACTGCGCCACCAATAAAGATAACTGACCTGTTAATACAAATACAGGAGCCGGGTGCCGGAATCAAATAGCCGACACCCGACCTCTATGACAGGGAGCTGCGATCGGCGGCAGTTAACCCTTCAGGTGCGGTACCTGAGGGGTTAACTGCCGCTGATCGCAGCTCCCTGTCATAGAGGTCGGGTGCCGGCTATTTGATTCCGGCACCTGCCTCCTGTATTTGTATTAACAGGTCAGTTATCTTTATTGGTGGAGCAGTGCGCCCCCCCCCCCCTCAACACCCCAGTATAATAAACATTGGTGGTGCAGTGGGCAGTGCCAATGAGGGTTAAAAAATAAAAAATAAAAAATAAATTAACTCACCTCCTTCGATTGATCGCGTAGCTGCCTGTCTCCTGTTCTTTCTTCAGGACCTGTGGTGACGTCACTGAGCTCATCACATGGTCCATTGCCAGGGTGATGGATCATGTGATGTACCATGTGATGAGCACAGTGATGTCACCACAGGTCCTTTGACAGGTCCTGAAGAAAGAACAGGAGACCAACTGCTACGCGATCAATTGGAGGAGGTGAGTTAATTTTTTTAATTTTTTTTAACTCTCATTGGCACTGCCCACTGCGCCACCAATGTTTATTATACTGGGGTTTTGGGGGGGGGCGCACTGCGCCAGCAATGTTTATTATACTGGGGTGTATATAATGTTTATTATATTGACCTACTAAGCATTCTGTATTAAAGAATGCTATTATTTTCCCTTATAACCATGTTATAAGGGAAAATAATATAGTGAATAGACTTTCATCCTAGCAACCATGCGTGAAAATCGCACTGCATCCGCACTTGCTTGCATATGCTTGCGATTTTCACGCAGCTCCATTAACTTCTATGGGGCCTGCGTTGCGTGAAAAAAGAAACAACATAGAGCATGCTGCGATTTTCACGCAACGCACAAGTGATGCGTGAAAATCACCGCTCATGTGAACAGCCCCATAGAAATGAATTGGTCCGGATTCAGTGCGGGTGAAATGCGTTCACCTAACGCATTGCACCCGCGCAGAAATTTCGCCCATGTGAAAGGGGCCTAAGGGTGAATAGGACAAGGGTTCCAGCCCCTAAAGGGGCTAATAGTAAGTAAAAAATAAAAAAAACACAAACACTAAGGCTACTTTCACACTTGCGGCAGTGTGATCCGGCAAGCAGTACCGTCGTCGGAACTGCCTGCCGGATCCGCCGATCTGGATGTGACTGAAAGCATTTGATGCGGATCCGTCTCACAAATGCATTGCAAGAACGAATCCATCTCTCCGCTTGTCATGCGGACAGACGGATGCGTCTTGTATCTTTTTACAGGACGGATCCGGCATTCCGGTATTTTGAATGCCGGATCTGGCACTAATACATTCCTATGGGGAAAAATGCCGGATCCGGCATTCAGGCAAGTCTTCAGTTTTTTTCGCCGGAGATAAACCGTAGCATGCTACGGTTTTATCTTTTGCCTGATCAGTCAAAATGACTGAACTGAAGACATCCTGATGCATCCTGAACGGATTACTCTCCATTCAGAATGCATGGGGGATATGCCTGATCAGTTCTTTTCCGGTATAGAGCCCCTAGGACGGAACTCTATGCCGGAAAAGAAAATCGCTAATGTGAAAGTACCCTAAAATATTAAGTTTAAATCCCAGCTTTCCCAATTTTACATATAAAATATATAAACAATAAATAAATAAACATATTACATAGCGCTGCGTCCGAAAAGTCCAAACTATTAAATTATAAAAAAATATCTCCTATGCGGTGAGCATTCGCCATTTTTTTGTCACCTTGTCATCCCAAAAAATAGGATAGGACTGTTCTATTATGGGCCGAACGTTTCATAAAATGCGAAATGCACGCAGCTTTTTTATGGTGACGAAAGCGAATCAAAATTTTAGTATCTGATCGGCGTAGCGTTGTCACGATACCAAAATTTGGATTCGGTTTTGATTTGGCGACTAAAAACTTAATTTGGCTCCTAAATTTTTCAGTTCAGGAGCCAATGGCTACTAGGTATTTTTTTTAGTCTGGAGCACTGTAAGGTTTGAGGCGCCATACCTTAGGCAAAGGCTCAGAAGGGGAGGTATTTAGCGTCTTCATGCGCTTCTGGCAATGTCACAGGAGAGGGTAGTATAATCCCATGAAACTCCTGGAAGTAACACCTCAGGATGGGAGCAATCCTGAACATATAACAAGCGGGAAGGAGCGGTCTATGACTTCTAACCATTCCCGAAGCAGCGGGGTTACCCGTGTAGTTACTAGACCTGCCAGGATATACCACTTGGTCCTACCCCGGGTACCTATGGGTATATAACACCGGGTGTAGGCCATTAGTATTAAGCATCCGTATAAAGAGGGTGAGAGAACATGAGCTGTAAAATCAGGCATACTGAGTAATTTGCTACATTTTTTATTAAGTGCAATGTTAAGTGCAATTGTCACAAAAAGTGCAGGAAGGTCACATTGCGGCACCTAAAAGAGAATACACATAATGAGCATATTATACTTGAACATTACATAACATGTAAACTGGTACAATTAGTGCAATAATATCACCGTAGGAAATCACAAAGAGCTCAGGTAAACATTGAGTCTTTTCTTTGGGTTCAAGCTTTTAACGTTACAGTAAAAATTTAAGCAAAATAGTGCAATTTTATTAATGCGATAATGTGCTCAAATATAGCTTGAGTCCTTTTGCTTGAAGTGCTTAATGTTAAATCCTCTGAAAACAGGGCAAAAGTCAATTGTAATCCACAGGAATGATAAAAGAGTTAATTGTAATCCAAAGGGAGGTATAAAATGTTATGTAAAAGCACTTAAAATAGCAGCGTATTTTAGAACTGTAGTTCCATGAGGTTACCTTGTAACCTGAGAAAGGGGGTAAAACAACGAGAACTTGGATGCAAGGGGTTAAATGATGAAGAAGGGAGTCCTTACTGTACATGACCATCAGGGTGAGGACAAAATAGGGCAACCTGAAAAAGAAATATTAAAACACAATGCCAACGGGTCCTCACCCGTCAGGAACAGTCCACGACGTGGCTCCCATAAGTCTTTATTTTTTGAGAAGGATGCACTTTTAGAGAAGGACATCCATGTCCTCCTCGCTGCCCAAGCTACTGAAGCGCATCAGGGGGCGCTCTTGCCTCTGGTAGCTCAGGGTTGCAGCTGTTGTAGTACGCCACTGCCCTCTAGTGGTGGCTTTTGGTGGTGACTGTGCAGACAGCCTTGAGAAAGCAGCTGTAACCTGCTGCAAGCCGGGATCCCTAGCCGGTTCAGAGGCGGTTAAAACCTCCAGCTGAAGGGGTTCTGGAAGGCAACTTGCAGTTGCCTGGGGCAGCTTCCATGGCAAAACATACAGTTGCACCCTGGGATTGAAGGTGAGAACCAAGTTATTTATCTGGCCCACCCGCAGTGTTGGTGGGGCAGCATGGTCAAGGATTAATAGCTCAGGTTCTGGCTGGGGCTGTTCTCTGAACCTCAATCGGCCGTCTGGGGTTTCCTGTAGGGCAATGGACTCTCCCTGCAGAGCCTGGGTCCTCCTGCCAGGTCTCTGGGGCGACTGCAGGGGTTAACGGTTTGGCCAGCAGGGTCACACCAGCAGCAAAGGGGCCTTGGACGGAGCGCATAGGGGTGTACTCCACCTAATCGCCCACATACAGACTGTGGCGGGCCTGCGGCAAATAGGGGCGCTTAACACAACGGCGGCCCACAAACATCTCTGTTCCAGAGTAATTGTCCTGAAGGAAGCCCACTCCTCGCTTTACGGAAAACCAGAGGATTGTCCCTGTCCGTCTGGTGAGCTTAGGGTTACCAGGCTAGGGGTCGTCTAGGACTTGTTTGACCCACTCCTCTATGCTGGTCTTATATTCCCATGGGGTCTAGGCATAAGCAGTGATCTCCCACAGGACTTTGGGGTTAAGTCATCCCGCTTTGGCAATCATGGCAGCACTGGGCGGCGGAGTGGAAGTTCCGGCCGCCTCCGCCGCACCAGTAGGTGTTCTTGGCGGAGCAGGCCTAGGCCTGTTTGGGGTATCCGGACCCACAGGAAGCGGTGCAGGGGCAACTACGGACCGGGCCTGGGCCTGGGCCTGAGGGAGCGCGTCTGCTCCTATCTGATGTTGCGACCGAGCAGCTGGTTCCGGTGCCTCCTGTTGGTCATCGCGGGCTTCAGGTGCCGTCCGCAGTGCAGGCTGGTCCGAAGCCTGGGCGGCTGTGTCAGCGGCGTCCTCCGTGGAAGCAGGCTTAGCATCGGCGGCCATCTTGGGGGACGTCTTCTCTTTGACGCTAGCAGCAGTCCGGTTCGCTGAATCAGTAGCGTCGGAGGGATCCACTGCCTCCGAGGTCTGGACTGGAGTCATAACGTCTTCTTCCGCGGGAGCGGGAACAGCGGCCTTCTCTTCTTCGGCGCTGGTAGCAATCTGGGTTGCAGGCTCCGTAGCCGCGGAGGGATCCACTGCCTCCGGGCTTGCGGCAAAGACGGAGGCACCACTTCTCTTCACCAGTTGAGAAACTTGAATCTCCGGTGGGTGGTCTTCATATACAGGCTCTCCTCCAATGACCATTTGGTTCCATCTTGGTGAAGGGAGCGCCATCTTCTTTGGCTCCTCTGTCGGGGTGCGTTCAGGAAGTGAGGGTGGAGCCCAGAGTGAGGAGACTTCACCCCCTTGGCTCACAATGCAAAGTTCTTGGTGGGCAGGCTTTAGATTTCCCGCTTCTAGGGTGGCGTATTCGGCATTTTAGCGCTCTTGAGAGGGCATTCTTGACTTTTCTCGCTTCCGACAAGCATGGAGAGGCGGCGCCATTTTCCGAATACGGCAAATTAACCCTTTGAGTACTCGTGGGCACCGCATAGTGCTTTCTGGCACAGCAATAAAGCAATAAAGTAAATTTTCAGGGTTTTTGCACAATCTGTAGATCTTGCAGTACTGTGAAACATGCAATTTGATCCGGTTAAGCACACAATTGGATCCGGTTCTGTTGGCACACAATTCAGTTCGTATCCTGTTCCAGTGACGCCAAAAATGCGGTGAGCCGGATTGGGGTATGAGTTCTGACACCAATAATATGCAATGGCTGGGTCAGGTGTGAGTGATAGTTAATAGTTTTGTTTGTGACGCCAATTGCAGCGTGCGCAGGGTACTAACACAGGGCCCTTTAAGGTATTGTAACTCACATACCAGGTCAGGAATGCCAGAGTGGTGTAATGTCTCTGTGTGATAATGGCAATAGTGTCAACAGTATCTCCTACCTGTGTACGCTTGGACTCCTGGATCCTGGCTCACTTGCAATAAAATGAGTGTTGTGCTAGTAGGAGTAATTGAGGAATTTGCAGCAGTAAATGAGATCCAGACCTTTGGTAAAGTTCAAACTGGTCTTTACTTGTTGCAGCATTAATCCACGTGAGATACAGCATTAGTCTGAAGTCCCAGCAGGTATTGGCAATGTGTGGCAGGAATCTGGCTTCTGCTCTATCATGTGCCTGGAGCTCTTTGCAGGATAAGTTGTCTGCTTGTGGCTCTGTAATGTGGCAGGAATTTATATCTTCTGCGCTTACTATCTTCTGCTATCCTGAGGACTGACTAGCTGAGGAGGAATTTGGCTTCTCCTGGTCTCTGGACGGTACTCACAGTTGGCTTCACAGGGTATGCTTCTTCCTGGAATACTGGAGGTGGCTGCTTGCTTCTACCAGCTGAGGCTGCAAGGCTCAGGCTGGGGATGATGATCAATGTCTCAGCCGAGACAAGATCCTGGCTTGGATGCCTATATCTGGGAGCTCCTACAAGCACAGCCTTCCCCTAGCCGGGGTGGCTGGCACACTAACTGAACTTCCTTCCCCACCCATGAGGCAGGATGGGGGAACATTCCACTCCTCCTCACAGAGGGGGGAGCTAAACTGGAATGAAATATTCCAGTCTAGAAACACTAAACTGTCTCTAAGGGTACTTTCACACTTGCGTTGTTTGATTCCGGCAGGCAGTTCCATTGTCAGATCAGGCAAACTGTATGCAAACGCATGTAATTTTTTCTGACTGATCCTGAAAAATTCCTGATCAGTCAGAAAAATGCATTGCAATACCGGATCCGTTTTTCCGCTGTCATCAGGCAAAACGGATCCGGTATTTATTTTTTTCTCATTTTTAAAGGTTTGCGCATGCGCAGACCGGAAGGACGGATCCGGCATTCCGGTATTTTGAATGCCGAATCCGGCACTAATACATTCCTATGGAAAAAAATGCCGGATCTCAGGCAAGTCTTCAGTTTTTTTCGCCGGAGATAAAACCGTAGCATGCTACGGTTTTCTCTTTTGCCTGATCAGTCAAAATGACTGAACTGAAGACATCCTGATGCATCCTGAACGGATTACTCTCCATTCAGAATGCATGGGGATATGCCTTATCAGTTATTTTCCGGTATAGACCCCCTGTGACGGAACTCTATGCCGGAAAAGAAAAACAGTAATGTGAAAGTACCCTAAGTCTCTGCTAACGCATTGCTGCCACCTGCTGGTGAACATAGAAATTACAGCAATATACATGTAGCAGGGCTTATAATGCACAATTGTGAGGAAATTACATGAAATTACACAAGATGACAATGTTAATGCTCTTAACAGGTTGTAGCGGGGTAGAAGAGTTTTGTAACATAACTCTGGGATGTTACAAATACTAGAAAACATAAAGCTCAGGCACCCTCCCCCCGGTGTGATACAATGTGGGCAGGTAAATTATGCCATTGGAAAATATGATCAATAAATAATTTAGCCAGATGATTACCTGACGACAATCCAGGCAGAGGTCCACTGCTACCCATATTACAGTGAACCTTCAGGAAGGAGGCAAGGCAAACCGTGCATAATCCACGATGTGTGCGGGCAGCCTAATGCACTTTTTACTTTCACATATTTCTAAAGCTTGGATTACAATACATTTTTTGTGGATCCTGATGACAAACTAAAAGCGACCCTCTGGCTCAAGAAAAAAAAAATCACATTAACAGGGGAATGAACGGAACACATGGTGACTTCCTTTTCATCTTTTCAGCTGCAGATCTGCTAATTCTTGGGCTCCTCTTCTGCCATCCAGCCGCACTGCTTCTCAGACTTCCTGATGTGCATCAGTAGCCCAAGAGACTTCCTGCTTGTCCAGCCCTGTCCTTGGATTGGCTAGGACTGCTCATGTGAGCAATGCTGACCAATCCAAGCTCAGTGAGCCCCAGAGGAGCCCGCCCAAAGGATGGGAGTGGTAGTGGCCCTGATGCAGTGTTGTGTCATGGTGTACTTCCTCAGGTCATTGCTCCCTGGGAATCAGTGCACTGCAGACGCAGTATTGAAGAATGAGGCCAGGGTTAAATGTATAAAAGTATCTTTTACTAAGTGCAACAGGGAACTTCAAATACATTATATAGTAGCTGATATTAAGTGGAATTTTCTGGCACCAGTACGGCTTATGGAGGCAGGTTGGATGGCTGGTATTGTAGTGTTCTAGGTGATGGGTGTCTTAGCCCTAGTCACTCAACTCACAGCGGTATCTTTATTGCTGGTTGGAGCTGTTCCCTCTGCTGTCTGTCTTCTTAAGGATTTACTTGAGGCTGTATATCTTTGACCTCTATGGAGAATCTTGTATTGGAGCAGGAGCTCAGATGTGTGCTTCCTCTCCACGCTCAGATTGCTCTGGAATTCCCCCTCCTGGCAGCCCACTCCTACAAAGAGGGGAGGAACAGGGTTGTTAGCCCCGCTCCTGTCAACCTTTGCCAACCATTCCTTACTGGAACAAATGGTCAAATACATATAAAATACATAACAATACAATATAACTATATACAGCTGTAATACTCCCAGGTCTGGGGTACTGCACAGGACTACCAAATGAACAGTGCGCATCAGGTAGTCCGAGAAGCGGTGTGGCCATCTGGGATGGCAGAAGAGGAGCCCAGAACTGATGGATCTGCAGCTAAAAAGACAAATGGGAGGTCAACAAATAAATATTCTGTTTGTTCCTCCTGTTAGGCCTCATGCACACGACCGTATGTATTTTGCGGTCCACAAAACACTGATCCACAAAAAATACGGATGACGTCCGTGTGCATTCCGTATTTTGCGGAACGGAACAGCTGGCCCCTAATAGAACGGTCCTAGCCTTGTCCGTAATGCGGACAATAATAGGACATGTTCTATTTTTTTGCGTAACGGAAATAACGGAAACGGAATGCACACGGAGAAACTTCCCTTTTTTTGTGGACCCATTAAATCGAATGGTTCCGCATACGGTCCGCAAAAAAAAAGCAACGGACACAGAAAGAAAATATGTTCGCGTGCATGAGGCCTTAATGTGAATTTTTTTTATTTTTTTTGTTTAAATCGCCGGGTTGCTTGAAAAACTATGGCATGTCCACATGCATCTGAAATGCATTCTGTTGCTTTGCTTCTTTAGCTCCTATACAGAGCTATGTGTCTCCATGGTAACAGACTGCAAACCCTTCGTAGTCTGATCCAACAGTGATATTATCATCATTTGGTAGGTTAGCTAGAAGCAGTCGACAAATAAAAGGCGAAATGACGGCAGTGCCCGACCTACACAGGGTATGCTCGCAACCCAGCCGCACAACAAATATGTCACCCTCCAGTCCATACCCTGATGGGACACTGCTACAATGTAACACTCTATTAGTTACAGTGTCAGTGAACAGACTGACCCTTCTGCATGTTATCTGGGGATGGGGGGAACCCACGGTTAATCGCTTCCCACTGACTCATCACACACTGACTCATTAGCTGGGGAATGACATTTGCCTTCTAGATAATTACTTTGGTGTGAGGTGTAAATTGTGACCTTTCCATGAGAAAGCAGCGTCTCATAGGTGGTCCCGGTGTGGGAAGACTGTAAACAATGAGGAGGAGGCAGCTTAACGAGTTCTTGGTCACCTGAGGACTCGGTGGATGCTCTGATCTCATTGCTTTATTACACAGCTGTCAGGTTTGCTTATGATGAAAATCACAATCAGTAGCTGTTGGGCGGTCAGCAATAGAAGTACAATCGAAGCAAAGCTCGTTCTTAAAGTCAACCCAACTGCTAATTTTTGAAATCAAATATTTGGCCTATTTTCCTCTAAACTGTTAAAAGCGGTTTTCAGGAATGATAAATATTGAGGACCTGTACTCAAGATAGGTCATTAATAGTGGATCAGTGAGGGTTAAACTACTGGCACTCAGGCTGATCAGCTGTTTGAAGGGGTCACCTGCTATGGGAAAGTGCTATGGCCTTTTTTTTCAGTCTGTGACATCATGTCCATCGGTCCATCGGTCACATGGCCTCAGTTCCATTAAAGTGAAAGAGATTGAGCTGCAGTTCCAAGCACAGCCACTATACAATGGACAGCGCTGTGCTTGGTAAGGGCAGAACACTCTCCCGAGTGTCCACCTCAAAAAGCTGTTAGATGGAGGTGCCGGAAGTCTGAACCCCGCTTATCTGATATTGATGACCTATCCTGAGGATAGTGGGAGCAAAGCAAACTATCCTCTAGTGGCAAGGGTGTACCTACCATGAAGGAACGCCAGTGTGGCTGCTAACAGGTCCATGGAAAGAGATTCTTGGTTGGTTCAGATCCCTGTTATAGGTGGTGGGAAACCTGTGTAGGACTCTCCAGAAACTGCATAGTTAACAAATAAGGGAGTGGAAAATTGGGCCAAAGACCATGAAAACGGCACAGGGGGCAATACCAGGCCCTTCTGTCCGGGATGGCAAAATGCTGCCCTATAATTAGGTGCTCTTTTGACCTGTGCTAAGAGCCACTCTCAATTCTATTGGTCCATTATAAGGAGTAAATCTGACTGGTCTATTTAAAGGATAACTCCACCCAAAGTCCTTCACTGATTTTGTGCATCTATGGTCATCTAAAGCGTCTCACTCAGTCAGCCATTACCCTGCTCTGTACTGATGAGGGGCAAGAACCTCGAAACAGTCCTTTCTACAAGTGGGTTTCTGGTTTGGCTGACAGGAGCTAATTTGCATACTTTTTCCCATGATGCACTGCCTAAAAAATAAGTCTCCATTCATTGCCGTGTCTCTTCAATGAGCACCAGTGCCCCTTACAAGATCCATCAGATTGAAGATGTTTCTGTGAGTTGGGGGAAACAGCTCTCTTTGTCTGGACACTGTTTGTGTAGATTAAATTAAATGATCTGGACTGACATTCTGCTGTTTGGCCACAAGATGCCGCTGTTTCCTAAACTCAGCTACAGACTGCTTATATTTCCATATTCATGAGAGCCTGGAGAGGAAGAGAAAGGAAGCAGCCATCTTAGAGGGAGCTGAGACTGAGGAACTGTGTCAGTAGAGGATCCGACGGCATCCAGGTGTGAGAGCATCCCTCAGTGACCAGAGCGGCAGCTAAGTGAAGCAGATCATGTCCAAGACCCTGATCCTGTCCAGAAGAACGAGGATTGTTTCAGGAATGCTGATGAGAGCTGAGGAGCAAAGCTACATACACTGCGGGACCACATGCTTGCTGCAGAGGCTTTTGTTCGGTTCAGAGTCACAAGCGGATGCAGAGCAGACTCGGGTCGGTAAGATCGTGCACGCACCTCATTACAGTGTTGGCGCCTGGAGACTGAGACCAGGCCTGTAGTTAGTTAATTAGGGTCTCTGTTTGTGTCAGGCCACAAGTGTTGCTATTGTTCATTGCAAGGACTCAATAACTTAAAGTGACCTTTCACATTGGAAAGCTGATAAACTTCTCACAAAACTCAAGCCAGGCTGGCGTTTTGCTCAGAAGGAATTCTCAGGCACGTGCTACAAGACCAGTTATGGGAGGGGGAATACTGTAGAGCTTTGTAAGATTGTAAGCTGTTGTGCTGCACCGCAGGCTAGCCCACACCACGCACCCATACAGTGGTTCTTATTTTTTAGGTTAATACTAAGTAAGGTGTGGCTGTTTAGTTATGCCCGCTTTCCCCCTGCATCCATCGGAGGGCGCCGCTCTGTGCAGCTCAAGGGTCTCAGCCTTCGGGCTGGGTGTATGTAAAGCTATTGGAGGTTTCCAGCATTTGTGGTTGTGCTCATTACCACGTTTAAGTAAAATTCTGTTTTCGCAAAAGCTGGTGGTGGAGTCGTGACTTCGCTGTATCCTGGGGAGCCCACCCCGGTACACGGCTTACATTTCCTGTAAGTAATCTTTGGTGATTTTGCTAAGGTCACGTTTACATATCCGGTGAACCTTTCCAGAAAGGTTGTCTCAGCAGAAAACAGCCTGCCAGAGTACACCGGATCTGGCTTTACTGGATTCTACAGATCACCGCCGGGTCCCTATTGGCTATAATGGGATCCATCATTGATTCAGCCGCTTTCCGGCATAAATGCCAGGTTTTGATTGGACAAAAACAATTGCAAGCAGCAGTTTTTGGACCGGCATTTGTGCCTCTTGCTGCAGATATGAGCAAGACCTAAGCAGGGCGCCAAGCAGCCATCCCTGCTGTCGGGTGACAACCTTGGATCTCCATGCACATCCTCAGAGGCAGTGGTCACTCACTATAGAGAAGGGATTGTAGTGTACATTGATACATTTATGGGTTGGTAATATTTATCAATTTAATTCTAGAGAAAGGAACAATTTTTTAAAACATTTTTAACATTTTTATGCTATAGTAAAAAAAAATTTACAAGCCACCAATCCTCAAATTAAAAATGGTGACATCTATATTTTCCTTTAAATATGGCGGACGCATGCCACTTTGTTCTCTCAGCCCTGTTGAGGTGTGCTAACGAGCTGCACAATGATCGTTAAAAGGGGAGGGGTAGTCAAAATGATTCTCTCTTATGTCTTTGTGTTTAATCCCAGGGCGAAACCCTCTAATGAACCCTGACAGATCCCTCATCCAGCCTCCAGTCCTTCACCTAGGACCAGACGGGGCTAAAATACGTTGTCCCTAATTGGCCTCCTCGTCTTGGGTGGGGGGTCTATAATCATGCTGAAATCCAAAATCATTCAAATTGTAGCTTTATTCAAAATACAATTGACATTTTTATTTTATCTGCCTTTTAATGCATTCTTTTCTCCAAACCTATGAAAGATTACAAGATATCAAATCCAGATACAAGGTAATAATAATTGTCACAGCCTATTATAGTGCAGAGCTGAGGATCGCAAAGCTTGTGATCAGAGGCTTCAGTGGATCAACAGTGACCCCTAAAGGAGATAACACAGAATGTAGTGAACGTTCAGTAGCTCAGCTGAGTTTATCATTAGGCACAATGTGGTGACCAAAGAGAAAATTCAGCTTTGCTACATAGAGGAATATTTTATTAGTCCTAACATGTTCTGGATGCGAGAAGATGTTACATTAGGGGAGAAAATTATCTGGACCCCCAGGTATTAAGTTAGGCAACACCAGTACAGTTTGGTTGTGGGTCCTCCTAATTCTCTGCCCCTTTGAAAAGCTTATGGAGGAAATGGTTCTCATTGAAGAGACCCAGAGGATGTATGAAGACTCATTTACAGGCAATGGTTCATGGGAAAAAAGTATGCAAATTAAGTGATGTCAAAAAGACTCCTGCGAAAGGAAGAGGATCCCAAGGTACTGGTGGGCTGGATGGTCTCTCTTGATTTTGGAGGAGTCTCTAGGTTAATTTACATACTTTTTACCATGAAACATTGCCTGTAGGCCTCAGTGTTCTGTATGCGAGAAGATGTTATATTAGGGGAGACAATCATCTGGACCCCCAGGTTTTAAAGACATTAGACAACACTAGTATGGTTTGGTTGTGGGTCCTCCTAATTCTCTGCCCTTTTGAAAAGCTCGGGGACAGGGCATAACTACCATAGCAGCAGGCCATGCGACTGCTATAGGGCCTAGGTCAAGAGGGGGCCCGGTCTTTTTAGTTAGGATTATCTCCTCTTCTACTGGAGGTGAAACTTGGCCAGGACTCTACCCTCTAAAGGAACAACTTTTAGCAAATGAAGCAGTGGAAAAATGGCCCAAGGGTCATTGAAAGGGGTTTAGGCAGAAACCCTTCTGTCCTGTGTGGGGGGCCTGGTCTGATCCTTGCTGTGGGGCCCTTACTGCCACTACTCAGGGAGGAAATGGTTGTTATTGAAGAGACCCAGAGGATGTATGGAGACTCATTTACAGGCAATGCTCCATGGAAAAAACTGTATGCAAATTAACTGACTCCTGCGAAAGGAAGAGGATCCCAAGGTACTGGTGGGCTGGATGGTCTCTCTTGATTTTGGAGGATTTTGGATGAAGCATTGCCGGTAGACCTGTGTGTCTCTTCAATGAGAGCCAGTACCCCTCATCAGCTGTATCTAGGGCACTTTATCTAGCCAGCTAGTAGCATGCTCTGTACTGAGGAGGGACAAGGACCTCACAACAGCTGTCTACAGATGGGTGTCACTTCCTTTTTGGCAGCCCTTAAGAAAAAAAGGAACATACATGAACTTCCAAGCTCCAACATTGGCTCTGTATCAGCTGTCTATAATAACACAGAAATAATGTTAACAATCATCTCTGTGCAACCCTTCAAAGAAAACTGTCTGATACAAAACATCTGCCCTAAGTGGTGATCTATAGGAGAGTGCCAAATCCCCGGCATCCAGGGATCACTTATATGTTACATACAGTACGTCCACGTAGAGGCACATGGCTGCTCTCCACCATCCTCTGCACTCAGAAAGTTGTTATTTTTGCATTTTTCAGGTTTTATCAAATCTCATGGGTTAAATTTCTAGGAGCAAATGCAGCATGGCTACGTCATGCGGCCGTACCCTTACAGTGCACATGCTATATACTAATCAACCCTCATGCCTGCAGTCTCACACCACAATGAATGATACTCCATAGGGCAGGATATGCCATTAGGTGGCATCCAGCGCATGCGCACTATGCAGATGAAACCAAAGCCTGTGCACTTCACAAGCGCATGCACCGGATACCATTACTTGGAATGACGTATCCTAACCTAGGGGACATCAACGAACAGGAGCGGATTTGCCATAGACCTTACAGGGAATTTTTTTTCGGTGGGCCGATGCCCAGGGTGGCCTCCCAAGCCCTTCTCTCTGGCCAGGGACATAATGAGCTCTGAGGGATAATTAAAGCTGTGAGAATCAGGTACTCATTCATGTACATGGCCAGGTATCGTTTATGCCTTCCTGTGTTCATCTGCTGTGGTAGCATATCACCTCCTAAGGCAGCTCCATATCCTAATCAGAGACAATTGGAGGACAGAACATGGCATCTATTGATGGCCACCGCAGAGGGACAACTACACTGTGGTATACAGATCTGATGGGACAGTATTTTGCACTATGGTATTGATGATGTCGCCTACTTGTGCTGCCCCGCCTTCTGACAATTTGTACCCGCCTATAACATGGGGCCACTTTAAGTTTTTGTTTTTTTCCAGGGCCACTTTAAGTTCCCAGTCCGCCCCTGTCAACGAAGCCTGGGAGTGGGACGGCATGACCCCTTACCGGAATGGTACTGCACCCATGACTCTTGAGGGGTAACTAGAATACAGTACATGCACTATTATAACTTAAAGGGGGTTTCCAAGATGTTAATACTGATGACCTATCCTCTAGGTGTCAGACCCCCACGATCAGGAACTAATGACCTATCCAGAAGATAGGTC